>NW_027412573.1:4424426-5035527 GCF_025532065.1 Leptinotarsa decemlineata | reverse complement strand
TTGCGTTCTCCACCCCTTACAACCATGGGGTAAACCAAATAAATTTCTGGTTAAGTGTCTTTTTGGTAGTATAAAACGTCAGGGTAATTTCAATATTGTAACTTTTTTAGTGCTTGTGAAAAAAATTGATATAAAAATTTTATGTACATCCTTCAAAGGGCTGTCTCTTAACAAGGGATGCTCCAATGAAGTTTTTTCGTATGGAAGATCCTATCTTTTTTTTCGATGAGAGATCACCTACTCAAATGTTTCACACTTATTTAGTTACACCCTGTATATGTATATGTATAGTAGGGAGGGTGAGTGTATACCACAGCACTTAGGCCGCATGTGACCCATCGTACATCCTCTCGAGGAGTTGTCCTCCTAGGTTATCGTTCATCCTGTCCTTTCCAGAAAGGTGGACAGGTCACTAGGAAACATTTCCTTTTTATCGGCAGGTGTAGGCCAAGACACACTCTCTTTGGCAACCTTGATGTATCTCATGGCGGCCTCCATGAAGGTTTTGGAAGGTGCAGCGGCATTACTGTCGTTGCGTGGCTTCTTCATTCTTCCTGGGGTTCCTCTAGTGGAGGTGTTCAAGTGAGGGCGCTTTCCTGCAGGGGCATCCGGTTCCTTGCCTCTATTCAAGGCGGACCTCTTGGCGCCCGCCGCAGGAAGTGCCCTTGATGTTGGAGGTGGAGTGGGGAGAAGGAGGGTGCACTTATAATTGCTTCCACTCCTGCCTCTTTCGCTCTCTTTCTCCTTTTGGCCTCGGCGCCGCAAATTCGACGTCTTTTTATTATGTCTCGTGTTGATCTGGTATGTCCCGCCTCATTCCAAGCGGTAGATTGGGGTTGACATTTCTGTTCATCCCCAACCACCGCCAAAGATTGAGGTGAACACTCCTGTCCAGCTTTGGGATTGGTTTATGTTGTGTCTGTTTTGTCTGTTTCATATATGTGTGTTCCCACGATTAGCAAGAAAAGAGTTGGTCACCTCTAGCAGAGCCCCGCATTACCAGAGGAAGGCTGATTTCAATGAGGTTTCGCCCAATTCCACAAGGGGATCGTTCGTAGCCACATATCACCCTGCGGCCACTCAGCTGTTGGCACGATTTCTTACACCTCAGCTTGGGTAGGCTGGTCCACGGTGGCATATTCTGCAAAATCTTTTAGGGAGTTTTAGTTCCCCTCACGCTACTTATTTAGGCCACTGACCAGAAGTCCGGCGATCCCGTCCGTAAGTTCACATATTGGCTTCCCGGACAGGGCCCCCAGTCCCCTGGCCGTTCCCCTATCCGTCACCTGGAGACGCGCCCGATAGATAGCCCAATCCACGGGGACCAATGAGGATTATCTAGTGATCTGAGTCTTTCGTAATGGTCAATGAGGAGGTTCGAAACTTTTCCGTCTTGGATGATGTCGGATCCTCGATTAACTTTTTATTCCTTTCACTTGCATTTTCCTCTCCTTTCAACTCATTGCTATTATTTTCATCTGTGTAATGACCGATTGTAGTACAACTTTTTGTTTATTTGCATGTTTTCAGCATATTTCTTTCGAAAGTTTGTTTTCTCCTGATAATTTCTTGTTAAAATTATTTTTCAGTTCTCTCATCATCACTCAAAGTAACTGACAGTTTTTACATTCTATAATCTGAAGTTGTTGCTTCCCTCTGTTTTCTTCAGTTCCTTCCATATATTTTCCTTCATTTTATTCATCTGTAGTCCTAGTTCGTTAATTGCTTTGGTTACCCTGGTAACTGTTTCTCTCTGTTTTTATACGGTTTGCATACCAAATTATTCAAAATCAATGTGAGAATATGGTTTCTGTGTTTGAAATTGTTGTACTCAGTATCTGGTGACTAGTAGGTTGTATAGTAATAGATGGATCTCACTTTTGTACTCTTTGGTTCCTGTTAAACCTATCTATTAATCCACTTCCTCCACTTCCTCTACTACTATTTCTCACAGTGCCATACTCATCAGTTTTTCCATGTTTTTCGGTTATTTAATTATTCAATCTTATTTCAGTCCCATAATTTTCGTATGATTTGTTCCAGTGTGTGTACAGCATTCATTATAGATCTTCCTGGTAGATGAAAAACTACATAATAATGAAATATCTGTTCCCCCGCCCCACTGACGAAGGAAACATCTATCTTATCCTTAGTATTTTCATTTACCTTATTCTCATTCTAGAAATAAATGACATCCCTACAGTAATCACTCTTGAAGTTCATTTCGGTACAGTTAGGGATTTCGAGGAAGATCCGCGACATTCGGAATTGGACGGAATTGGAATAACGCGGCGGTGTCTAGGGAATCGCTGACACAGACTTTATCAGATAATTTGGATTTGCATGTCTTATTATACATGGGACTGGCAATGTGTATCGGTCCGATGAGATTGAAAATCAGGGTAGATGTTTGAAAAAGACATTCACGGTTTTTTAAGAGATTACAAAAAATTCCATAAACGAACGAATGCGAGATATTTGTTGATTGGAAGTATTCATGTATATTCCAGAAAAAATCTTTTTAGATTGATTCATGTGAACTTAGCTGAAGTTTATATGAAACTCCCGAGTGAAGTTTTACATTTCAGAAAACAATAATGGAAATTCTTAGTTCTGAAGGTACTAAAGAAATGTAATTGAGTGTCAACCTTTGCTTGGATGTTTTATATTTCGGTAAATTTTCCAATTCATATTAAACATTTCTCTAAAACTTTGAAAAGATCAGTTCATTCGTCAAATCAAGACGAAACTGATTCTTTTCTCATTGATTGACTGCGTAATTTCGAAGGAAACTATGTCTGAGGTGATTAATGAACAACACCAATTTGAGTGTGAGATGAAAAAAATATATTTGTGTCCTTATGAACAAATCGAATCAAATGACTTTATTGATCCTGTAGAACTTACAAAGTTATAGGATAGTTCAAATAACATTTTATACAAACATAAAATAATACTTGAAGTAAAATCAAACCAAACATACAAAATATGAAAGATTGTCATAGGTATACAATATATATCAACATCTATGCTATCAAAATTATGATTGAATGAAAACCTTTTGAGGGTAGTTTTCGGAACCTGAATTCTATCAGTAGTTTTCAATAATTCGGGCAGTTTGTTATAAAGTTTCAGCCCATTATAGTGAAATGAAATTCAATCATATTCCGACCTATTGGTGTGTATGAATACACACATTTCAAAAATGAAAATATCCGGAAATGTAGAAATTTTCAAATGTTTGAATAAATCTCTGCAGGAAGTTCCTTCATCAATGCCTGCTAAAATTTGTATAACCGTTTTTTGGGCAATAAATACATTTGGAACCAATGAAGAGCTTTCCCAAAGGCAAACGCCATATCTGATTCCAGATGATCATAGTGATAATTTACGGACTGTTCAGCGGTTAATATCGGCTCACTATTACGAAACAGAACTAAGTTTGGATATCAGTTTTTACAATGACATTTAACTAACGTAAGTCCCAAAAATGTACATTCATGGGATAAAAAAAGTGTGTTTTCATTTTCATTTATTTCAATTGCAAGATTTGTACAGATTTTAGCCTGTGATGAAACCTTACTAATGAAGTTTTTAAAGAGTTGAAATAAAGCAACCGTGGCCCCAACATCATTACAATATAATATAAATAATAGCAGGCCCAACACTGATCCTTAAGGTACTCCAAAAGTTGAAACTTGAGTATACGAAATACCTTTATAATAACTCTTTTCAGATGATTCACCAAAACAAATTGACTCCTGATTCTGGTGAAAGACTCTAATATAATTTTTTTGATAATATCGTGTGGTCGACGCAGTCGAATGCCCTGCTGAGATCAAAAAATATTCCAACAGGGCACGTGAGACGCTATAATTCGTTTTTAACACGCTTTCATTAGCTTCACCTGTATGTATGTATATTTGTTTGTTTGTTCGTAACTCCCAAGCTCGGAATCTCTATTTGACATTATTGCTTAATCTATTCGCGGGCAGATGGCGCTGTACGTAATTTTCTTGATATATCGACATTATTGCTTGATCTATTCGTGGGCAGATTCGTACGTCCATATATTGCCTGCCTCCAGTGATTCAGTGATTCATTCGCATAAAATGTGTAGAGCTGTTTCTATCCCTTCGTTGCATATTCTGCAGCTGAGGTCACCGTTGTACAACCCCATTTCATTCAGGTGTCCTCTAAGCGGAAAATGTCCGGTTAGTATCCCTGTAATTATTCTGTGCTGATCTCTACTACATACTATATATACTATATATACTTCGGTTCTTTTCTTGGACGGTTCCCTAATGAAGGTTCTACTGTGTTTGTTGCCAGGTACTTTTGCCCAGTACTCTGTGTGCTTCTTATTGGTCCATGTCCTAATCTGGTTTAGTACCAATAATTTCGGTACCCCCAGAGCTGGTTCAGGACCTATATATGAACTTGATGATCCTCGTCTAGCGCATTCATCAGCTTTATCATTACCTGTGATTCCTGAATGCCTTGGCACCCAGTAAAGAGTTAATTTGTTCCTGTCTGCAAGTGAATTCAGTTCTTGATGGCATTCCCAGACCAGTTTTAATGTCACCTTCATGTTTGTCAGAGCCCCTAGTGCGCTTTTACTGTCTGTTAAATTATTGATCAGCTCATTTCTTTGAGGTCTCAATTTAATAAGCCTTGCACACTGCAAGATAGTATACACTTCCGCCCGAAAGACGGATGTGTATAGTCCTAGCGGATAGCTGTAGTTTAAATTTCTATCCGCTCGGTATATTCCAGCTCCCGTTCCATGTTTGGCCTTCGATCCATCTGTATATCAGGTGTTTTTTCCAAACATGGTCATGGTCATGGTCTTCCATTCTCACAGCTTATGATTTTGGTCTTGAAGTTTGTGTTAAAGGTGTACTTCGGTGTCATGTGGTCCGTGCACATATTCAATATGTGCTCATCCACTTGTTCCGAAATTTCAGTTCGGTCCGATCTTTTGTAGTCCGGGGAGTTTTCCAGTCTGAACTGGCCATCCTGGCCTTCCCCATTATCACAAAGTGAAAAGAAAGTAGATTCAGGAGTGTCTCCAATGCAGCTGTTGGAGTAGTTCTTATTGCTCCCGTCATTCCCAAACATGCAAGTCTTTGCACCTTGCCTAGGCGGTCGCCTGCTTCATCTTTGGCCTCCAGACCAGAGACGCGTATGTTTTCATGGGTTTAACCATCATGGGTTTAACATTTAGTATGATTGAAATTTTTCAGACATTAATAATTATTATTTGTATCTATTGTGAATTCATCAATTCATGTGTACACTTATTAAATATCAAATAATAAATAAAACAAAATCAGTTTATGATGTGAATAAATAATACATTCCGTCAACTAACCTTGAATTGTACAAACGTACTCAAAGTAATATGTAAAAACCACCTTCATCACTCACAATCATAGTAAATTATCAATAAATTATTAATGAATATCAGTTACCACGATATATTTCTTGGAAAAATATATATTCATGTATATTTATATACAGGGGTGCGCAAAAGTCCGGAATAAAATTAATATCTTTTTATAATCAGTATTTTAGGAATAAAACGCTAAAACACGTCAGTTGATTTCACGTTGTACGCATTTTTTGGTAAAAAAATGATTTTTTTTTTTTCAACCCCTTAGCTGCAACCCTCCCCAACTTTTTTTTTCAAATGCAAACCTATGTCGTGTATGGGCTCATTGAAAAGCTCGTAAAAAATGGATTCTGACCATACCTTTTTTTGTGGTTACAACGAAATGAGAAAACATTCTTTTGAAAAGTTACAAATATCTAACTTAGTGCTTTCTGCGGGTGAATTAACGTAATAGATGCTGAAATTGGCCTCCACCCTCTACATGGCAGGCAGGTAAAACCCGTCTACGGAATTCTGAATGGCCTCAGCCGGTATGTTATGTGATTCCACTCTAATTCTGCTTTTTAGATCTTCAGTATTAGCCGGCCTATTTTGATAAACCTTGTCTTTCATATATCCCCAATAAAAATAATCTAATGGCGTTAAGTCTGGGGATCTTGGCGATATGTCATCGGGATATTCTCTGACATCAATACCAAATGGTGGGGGAGCGCCGTCCTGTTGGAACCAAAGAGTTTCAGTGGGGATATCTGGATCTGTTTCATTGGAAAACATAACAGCTGAAGCAGGGACTAATTCAAAGTGTAAAAAGTCTAAGTAGCGTGCAACTGTAAGGTTTCCCTCAAAAAAGTATGGTCCTAATATTCTGTTGTTGATGATGCCTGCCCATACATTTACTTTCTGAGGACGCTGCGTAGAAGCTTCGCATATTCAGTGTGGGTTTTCCTGACTCCAGAATTGATAGTTGTGCCTGTTAACTACTCCATGTAAATAAAAAAAGTAGCTTCGTCCGAAAAGAGTATGTTGAGTGGAAACCCATTATTCTCGTCACATCGCCTCATTATTTCCTCACAAAATTGCAAACGTCTGTCATAGTCATCTTCCAAGAGCTCTTGGACAAGACATACCTTATATGGGTGGTATTTCTCTGTTTTCAAAAACCTCCCAATCGTACGTCTAGATGCAGGATTTGTTTTGGGCTAATGAAACCGTTGAAAAATGTGGATATTCCCGCAGAGTTACGGCAATGTCTAATTTTTGATATTCGTCTAGAACATATGGCCGGCCACTTCTGGGCAAGTCCTTCACTGTACCATGTTTTTCAAATTTGTGTTAGATCTTACTCACAGTAGCCTGGGAAATGTGATTTTCCGGATATTTTGCATTAAATAAAGTACATACCTCACTTTGACTCCGCATTCTATTCACACATCCCAACAATATAAAGACTTCGATACGCTGTCTCTCTGACAATACCATTTTTGTTTAGCAACTTAGAACACTTTGAAGGTACCCAATTAATAAACTAAACATACATATTTTCAATTTCACTCAGAAATGCCACAATTTCAAATCCGAGTCAAGACAATAGTTCTTATCAGGGCATTCATTTTGGTACAAAAAATGCAACAACCGTTTTCTCTTTTTGAAGTACACTGGTCAACAATTGCTTGGGATGGAACTAATTTTAGGTTTGTTTTTGGTGAAAAAATAAAATCCACAGAATGTTGATGCCACATTACATTATCAGTTTTACATATAAATCAATGAAATTTGTTGTGGTGCCTGGCCCGGTTGGTCTGTTCTTAAAATTTGTAAACTTTTAGAAAGTAGGTACTGGTGACCCTTAGCAATTGTTGAGTAATGTACATCATCACCACTTATTTGTTTTTTACAACGTTAATTCACCCGTAGATAGCACTAAGTAGGTATTTCTTACTTTTTTGGTTTTGAAAGAGTTTTTTCTCATTTCGTGGTAACCGCATGAGTAAAAAAAAATAAAGGGTATGGTCAGATTTCATTTTTCGCGAGCTTTTCAATGAGCCCATACACGACATAGGTTTGTATTTGAAAAAAAAAGTTGGGGAGGGTTGCAGCTAAGGGGTTGAAAAAAAATATTTCATTTCATTGCCAAAAAATGCGTACAACGTGAAATCAACTGACGTGTTTCAGCGTTTTTTTCCTAAAATACTGGTTAAAAAGATATTAATTTTATTCCGGACTTTTGCGCACCCCTGTATATTTTATTCGGACTGATACAATACAACACGTTTTGTTGGTTCAAAAACACCGTGAATACAGTTGTTAATTCCCACTCAAACATACGTAGATGTCTCAACGTTCACAGAACATACAGCAAAACATTTAATATCACATTTTCAAGTTGATTCTGTATACGAGTATATCCCTAACTGAAAAAGAAAAGAGTCAGTTTCTGATGTATTACAAAAATACTTTGCCATGATGTAAGCTACTCTCCCACTCTTTCTGCATACACCCGAATTTGACGAGCCATGAAGATTTAAATAATATTTCTACTTTCTTTAGTTTGCTAGTTGCTTTATCACAATCGATTGCTTACTTTTTTGCAGCCCAGTGTCCCATCAATATAGCGATCTGACATCAAATATTGTAGCTTCTATACTTCGAAAAATATTGACATTTTCCTCAAATCGTTTATAAGTTAACACAGGACCGTTCGAGCTGAAGGCACACAATATCAGATACCTCATCAATCACTCAAAGTGAACCAGTCCATTAACGTGGTCCGATCGATGAGTGGATAAATCTGTTCTGCACTTTTATCAAGATCCAACGAAATAAAACAAAAGTACTGTCCACTGAATACTGAAAAATGGCAACGTAATTTCTTGAAGAGATTGAAAATGATGAGATGAAATGACTAATAATTTCCATTCAAATGTTCGACTGCTTATTTTAAAGAACCATACGGTTGGGTGTTGAGATGCATGCTGTCGTAAGATATTTTTTTCTACAAGTGAAAGAGGAAGATGAAACAGTTACCGTTTGCATTCGATTAGGGAAAGCTCTGAATAATGATATGAGTACTATCCCGAAAAGCGAATTTTTGTCGATTCCTAAGAAATACAGATCGATCAAAAGCTTGAATTAGTGCTATAAGTTGTTTACGAGTATATTATACATACGAATGCCCAACGCAGCTCAACGACTATTCGAACGAATATATGAGCAGGGAAGGTCGAAGAGAGGAGTCGCTGGATGTGAAGAGAATCTGCTCATAGATAAATGTGTAACGCAGGACTCAATACAGTGTTAGAGTAACCTCTTTATGTCCGGGATCGACTGCTCTAAGGTATTTGATATAACATCGCATGAGCTCATCTTGTATTTGCTTCTAACATAGCGTTTTGTTCAAACAGGGTGGGTCAGTTTCAGAAGAGTTGTATTTTGGAGTGATTTCTTCAATCTCCTTCTGTTCTGCATCTTAGGTTAGGTTAGGTCCAAAGTAAGTGGGTCTATTCGACCCTCCACCGAAACCCGCAAGGGTTTATTGTGGCTCACACATATTCACACTTAACCAAACATATCCAGGCTCTTGACTAACTGATTAGTTTGTATGGTGAGTAGTCTTTCAGGTCAGATAGTAAGATTACGGCTCTGCCGACCTCTAAAAACCTGATTCGGTTCCCAGCGGGGCGGACACAAAGTATATGCTCTGCTCTTTCATCGTTAATAAGTCGGATAGTAAATGTGCAAAATTCACACCTTGATATCCGCGACAACCTTCCCATATGAGGAATTTTGCACGTTAGCTACAACTGACGATGCCTTAGATTCAACTGTGCAGGGATTTTTCGCCTCTAGTTTTGGTGAATCATCACCAAACACAAACGTTTGGTGAGCTGCTCATTAGAGGTTTGTTCCTCCTCTTGAAACATATTTTGCGTACGCCGCTCAAGAATTTGGAGCAAGGTGGTTTTATAAGGTACCCCGCTCTTGAGGAGACGACTTAGTCTTTTCGTGGCTGTACCACCAAACCTCCTTTTTAGGTTCAGTTATTGGATCAGTAGTTGGAGAGTTCAGAAGCTCTCTCTCCAGATCTAAATTTATAAGGAGGTCAGTTGGAGTCGTAAGAGACATTCATCTCCTCTGTAGACTCAGCATGAGAAAGAATTTTTAAGTTTACTGTGCCCATAAAAGTCCCACGAGTAGCAACGGAAAGAAGGTCAATAACGGCAGATCCCCGCATTACCATAACAAGGCGATGCTACAACGAGAGGGCGCCCGGTATCTCGAAGGTCCCGTAGAGGCAGCTGATAGGCTCAGTGTCATTCATCCTTTCGGCACGGATACACACACCTTAGGATTAGGCCATCATTGGGGTGCCATTCAATTAGGAAATAACAGAATCACAAGTGATTCTGCCAACCCGCCACATCTGTATCTTGCTGTTTTCATCATTCGTTGCGCTCAGGAATATTCGAGGGTATGAAGGAGGTGGTGAAAGTGTACACGCATGCTTTCGGTATGGAATTCGGGACAGATGAATGTGCAACGGTTCATCTTGAAAGAGAATGCAGAGGATGTGCAGCTCATAGATATTAAATGGATGTTTGAAAAGTTTCTCATGAAGGATCTGATGAATAACGTTCGAGTCGAAACTGTCTTTTCTGCAATTCGTTTTATCAGATTTGACTCCTCATCAAACTCTTCTCATGACATTGAGTCTGTGGATCATATTGTGGCCAGCTCCTAACTTATGTTGATGTGCGTGATTGGAATTGCTGTTTATAGTTGTGTATGGGTTGATTTATGGGTAAATTGTATGGTGTATCAACTTTGCGAGGATTGGTGATCCAAATAATATTTTCAAATGCTTATTAGAACAAAAAACGAAAACTTCGATAAAGGCCAAAATGTTATGTAGGACAAACGACAGATTATCTGAACATGAAAGAGATACATGAAGAAAAAGTTGAATATTGTTAATCCAACAATTCTCGTTGAACACACAAGAGAAAACAACCACAGTTTTGACTTAACAAACCCTAATATTGCAGATGTTCAACCTTTATTAGGTAAACGACTGTTCAGTGAGATGATCCACATTTTCAAACAAAACATGTTAACACTAGAAGAGACATAAAAGAACTGAACAGTGCATATTTCAATTTGGTAAATTGAATTAATCAACAGTTTATTACAAATAAATTTCCACCATCCTGTGTACTCAGATATCTTTCTACCGTTCATAAATTCAAAAAATGATCAACAAAAACCTCCAATTCTGGTTGTATGAGTTTCATGTAGTTATTCCTTATTTTTGTTTGTTTTCGTTCATATGTTGTCTGTTATGAAACTAAATTATCAGAAGAATCATGTGCTGATCAAAAGTGCTGCTTTGTTTCCTTCTGTTCATAAAAGAGGACATATGCCTCCTCACTCACATGCGATTTTGGTGAAATTGGGGACACGTGTGAATCATTGTGTTCATTCCACGTGCCACTATCAGGGTGTCTACAATATGCTGTGTAATGCCCGTTGTAAGTAGTCCCACTGTGATTCGAAAGTGCATATAGATTGTAACGACAAGGAGCCACATTGTCTGCTGCATAATTGCTCATATCCTTCTGAAGAAAACTCAATGGCAACATTCAAATTGCCTCTGAATCTTTCCGTTTGAAATGAATTACTGAAATACGGGGAAAATCATGGATTGATAGATATTTTTTGCATTTTCTTCTTCACTTGCACCTCGAACAGGTTGGTTTTTCAACTTCATCCAGGGTTTCCTTTTCTGTGAAGAAATTCAGGCAACGTGACAAACTCATTTGGCCAGTTTTTTGTGGTATAGGGAAAGATGAATCCCAGAAAGGATCGAAGGTTACTGATGAGAATCCACAGTGTGTGCACTTCATGTTAGATTTCAATTGACCAACGAAATTGTTTACAATCTTAGAGTTGTTGATGTTCAAGTATCTCAGCCAGGACTCTTGCGCTTTTCCGCTGTCGCTCAGTTTTTCGTCAATTTACATCAAGGTTGGTTTGGGTTTCTCAGTAATTCTCTACGAAGAATTTTTTATTCATTTTCCAACAGATACGCATTTGAAAATGTATCGTGTATGTTGTTAACTTTGTAATTGGTTTTTGGTTCTATTGTGGATTAAATTCATGAATGAAGTTAATGTATTAAAAAAAATTGTAATTGTCGATGTGTTACTGTAAAACAAGCTATCGTATCGTCAACATATCAACAAATCTGAATGCCGTTTTATGGTTTTACGAATAGCTAAAAGGGCGCTAAAAGAATTTCTCATTATGAGACCTTTTTTGTTGGTGCAAGTTTTGCCATTAAATTCAAAATTATTTTACTTAGGACTCTTTTGACGATAGTGAAAGGATATCAGAGTGAACTGATGAGTTGGTATGATTTTTGAGAAGCAGTTCATTTATGGGTTTGTAAGAACGAAACGAATTGAGAATTAGGTGGCAGATGTATGTTGTGGATCTTCTCAATTAGGCCACCGTAGTCTCTCTGTTGTCGGGCAATATATAGGCGCGCAAGCACTATTTCCAAATTAATTCTCATTACTATCATTATTAAAAAGGTTAATGATATTTCATTGTTACCGTCTTCCGATATGCAGAGCTGTACATTCCTCTATAGATCTCCTCCGATGGAAATGAAATTGACATTGAGAGCCGCTCCTTCGTGCAACTAGCCACTCCAGATGATATTTTCGGAAGTTACATGGGTGGTGATCACCAACCGGGCAATCTCTTCACAATGCAGTCCACGTTAGCGTGATGACGAACCGTTAGTCGGAATACATTACCTACCCTGGAATTTATCACGTCCAAAGACGGATTTATACTGGATTTACGGCGGAATTGCGGCAGTTTGCGTAGAAAATATACACGGGATCCTAATTCAGAAGGAACGCTAGTTGATTTGATAAATCGCGTAGATATTTGGGAAGGTGTGTGGCGAACGGAGGTTTTTCATTGTGTCGGAAATAGAAGAGAAGGGTTTCCACATGGGGTTTACCGACCAATAGAGGTGAAATGCGGGCGATCTATATAGTTTTCGAGGTTGGGGATTCAATAAATACGAAAAAGTTATCAGCTAAATGATATCTGAGACCACAAGCATATTATTTATGATCCGGAATCATGAATGACGTTAACAATGGTGACTCTACTCTTGAGAAAACGCTATTCATTTTGTTTGAGTGTCTTCTGAATGAGCAGGGTCTGGTGATAAGTAATGTTATCATCCTGAGTCAACCTCTGCTGTATTGGAGTGGTCTTGGGTTCCATACCACTACTTTTGGAGTTAACCCCTCGACTGGTTCCAAACCTACATTCGGAATCGATGATCTGTATCTGCATACTCATCAGATGTATCGTTTTTTGTGTTCTTGATGTATCTTAACAGCCAATATGAAGTTATTCTTTTCCTGCCTGCGAATTCTTTTCGTTCTTCACGGCAGTTCTAGACTAATTTCGCTGCTATTCATGGATGTATCAATATCATAAGTCGCTGCTATGGTCATTCGTCTCGCGTTCTGAGTACGTTATATAGGATGTAAAATAAGTACGTTAAAATATTCAAGTGACGTATTCCAGAGACAATTTTAAGAAAAAAAGTCTATGTGAACTTGTGTCCGAAAATGCTTCGTTTCGGAGATACGGGGTGTTGAAATTGAATTTTTTTGTTCTCTTTCTGAAAATAATTCTTGCAAAAAATGAGTTATTTGCACGAAATTCGTTACCCGAGTTTTTTGACAGTGAAATTTTGGTACCTTTCATGAAAAAACCTAATTTCCATACCTTTTCCAAGTGAAACATTTCCTCAACAACGCTGAAGGTGGTCGTTTTCGAGATATTTACAAATTTCTATGTCGATACATATCACTCAGCTTCTGGGGCGCTAATAAAAGTTGCTGAGAACATTACAAACACTAAGTATGTGATGGATCTCGTCAAAATAAACAACTTTTTTTATAAAATGTTTAACGAAGAATGATTCGTTTTCGAAATGAAGATTGTTGAAATTTTTCAAAGCATGGTAGGTATTTTATGAATTTTTTGTAATTTTGGTCAAATTTTATACGCAGTATACTCGTACAGATTTCTTCTGAACCGAGCATTATTGAACTGCTTATTCAATCTAAATTAAAAAAAATTTGTCAGGTTTAATTATTCAATTAGAAAGTGCTTCATTCCGGAGTTTGTGAAAGAAACAATTCGGAGAAGTACTATGTTATTTATTGTAAACATATATAAATTGAACGAAACAACTATTACAACAACTGTACAAAGTGACGACCACCAACATTAATACAAGCTTCTGCTCTACTCATCAAAGAATTACGCACCCGTTGAAAAATGTCCGGAGTGTTTCTTATCGTTTCGCAGCAAGCTATGATGCGATCCCTCAACATTTCCTCGTTTTCAATGGGACAAGCATAAATTAGTGATTTCAGGTGTCTCCTGAAGAAAAAATCGACGGGATTGAGGTTCAGTGACTTCGAAGGCCAATGTTCAGTGCCTCCTCTTCCTATCCATCGTTGGGGATATGCTACGTCTAAAAAATTCCTTACTTTCACACTAAAATGAGCAGGAGCTCCATCGTGCAGAAACCAAGAGTGATTTCGGAGACCAATGGGAATATCTTCCATAAGCATCTCCATTCAAATGTAAGGGGAGAAAATGGGGCTCAATTGAATAATCCCCAAATATGCCTACCCATACATTAAAAGAGAATCTGTCTTGAAAATGAGTTTGCGTTATCGCATGTGGGTTACCTTCCGCACAAATGTGGTTGTTATGAAAGTTCATGATACCATATCTTGAAAAATCAGCCTCATCTGTGAAGAGGATTTTCGATAAAATTTGCGGATGTTCGACTTTTCTTTGAAGCCATTGATCAAATTCGATACGTGGTTGGAAATCACGTAGCGTAAGTGCCTGGACACGCTGAATATGATAAGGGTGTAGTTGCTGGTCCTTCAAAATTCTGTAAACTGTCATGTGACTAACATTTCAAGTTTTTCTTGTACTTGTCTCTGGATGTTCACCAATTTCTTCGAGAACCGCCTCCTCCAATTCTACAGTTCTTGTAGTCCGTGGCCGTCCTACTGCAGAAGCTTCCAGATTCGAAAAGTCGCCGGAAAAAAATCGCAAATGTCGCTGCACAAGGAGTCACGCGTTGGGGATACCTTTCCTGATAGATGCGTCTAGCCTCACTTGAATTTCCTTCAGCCAAGCCGTATGCAAAAACCATATCAGCCATTTCAGCATTCATAAAGTCGGGCATGGTACCAAAAAATCACTTTATAAACTCCGAACTGTGAAATAATAGTTTTATTTTTACAAACTCTTATTTTTACAAACAAACTTTCACAGCCTACTCGATTTGATTAACTTAATTTGCAAGCGGAGAGTGACAAAAATTATTGAAATCTGGCTATAAAATAATATGCATCGATATACAAAATTGTAAATATTTCAAAAACGATCACCTCCAGCGTTGTTGAGGAAATGTACCTTTTTTACTTGGAAAAGGTGTGGGAATTAGGTTTTTTCATGAAAAGTACCAAAAGTTTACTGTCAAAAAATTTATGGCAATTTGAAATAAATAATGACAGCTCCCTCTGGATGTTACATGAGAATTATTACAAAACTATGATTTCTTATATCAAAAAAACCCCGGGTACCGAATTTCGTGCAAATAACTTATTTTTTGCAAGAGTTATTTTCAAAAAGCGAACAAAAAAATTCAAATTCAACACCCCGTATCTCCGAAACGAAAACGATTCGTTTCAGTTTGAGATAGCTGACTTCGTTTAGACTTTCGACAACAGATTTTCGAATATTGAGTTCTAAAATATACCATTCTTGGTCGTGATTAGAAGTAACCAGTGTTCAGATGTCAATAGGAAGAATACCAGTTTCATAAGATATGTTCCTGATGGCTCAAACTATCATCTACAAAACAGAAAGGTATGACAAAACTCTCTTGTTCATGGACTCATTGCTTATTTCAAAAAATAATAATAGGGGAGCCCAAGTGGGGATCACGGGATTCACTAAAGCGCGGCAGATTAATATACAGGGGGATATCTTGTACCCGGATAACTACCTCCAGCAAATATGAGCCCCATATATAAGGCCGCCTGTGAAGGATGAAGGATCAGATTAGGGAAAAAAAATGATCATCAGAAATTTTCGAGCGCATCAGATTGAGGTAAGGTGAGTTAATTAAATGCTGAAAAGTGTATATTTCAGTAATCTGACAATTTAAGAGTGACGTAAAAAAAGGGGAAGGCAGCAAAGTTGTAAAAAAAATAACGTCATTTCGACATTATCGAGCGTAGTAATTTTTTTTTATTTTGAAGGAAATAATTCAAGGATAACAAAAAACATATAATCTGAGGATTTCCGCAAGCCGAAATAACAAAAATTCGTCGATAAAGTTTAATGCGTGCAGCTGTGTGATACCTATATTTCCGTCTCCAAATTTCTATTCCTGTTTCACTTTTTCTCTATCTATTACTCTCTCACTCCATCCCCACTCTGAATTCAGTTGCCATCACAGCTAATCACATAGATTCGTTCGTGATGGAGATGAAGATGATTATTAATTAATCGATTGATTATAAAAAATTAATTTTTTTGAGCATTTAAAAAAAAATATTTTCTTAAAAATACAAGTATTCTAATTTAAAAAAAATACATTCATTCATTTGCATGCTATTTCCTGAGATTTTCAATTAACTAGGTCAAATGATTTAAAAAAAATAAAAAAAAATTAAAGAAAAAGATTTTTTTGCCAGATTATGCGAATCTCTCTGAATAATCATCAGATTATTCAGAGAGAGATTGCACATTATAATAATGGCCGCGAGTTTGCGTCAGATCGAAATCGTCAGTTTATTGAATGAGAGCTTTTTTTTTGTTGCACTTTACACAATCTGACGCGCTCGATTAAACATACGAACATTATTAAAAATACGTAGGACATTGAAGCTATCAATATCTGACGCGCTCGAGTATGTCCATGCAACTGTATTTTTTCACATATTCAAAAATCTATAGCCGCTTCCCCCACCGATGAAAAGGTATATATTATATTACATTTTCTTCTTATCATTATCTAAGCTTTGCAACGTAATATGTCTCTATGACGCTCGAGTAAATCCCCATTTTGCCTCTTGGGCTCCCCTACTATAAAGGAAAATCCTGAAAACTAGATCTGTTCAAGTCTTTTTAAAATCTGTTTTTCCGTTATTCATCTGTCGCCCCCATACGAACGATAACACTCAGAAGTTGAGAAACTTTTGCGAGCCAAGGACTAACGAGGTCTTACCTTTTAACGTGTGATTCCTAACACGGAATGCTGAATGCTGAATGAATGCTGAAAAATGAGAATTCGAAGATATATGGAATGGTCTGTGAGGACTGTGACGAAAAATACATCGCTCAGACTGAGTGACCTTGGAGAGCAGCCTTGTAGTGAATGGAAACTCTCTGAAATTATTGGGATTGGTACATAACACCAGATTTTTTAATGAATGTCTGGACATAGCAAAGTGTGGTATGGGAACTTTAAATAGTGATAAATATATCATTCCAAACAGACCACTTCCCATCTTCATATGGGTAGATTTGTTGAAAATAGTAGAAACTTTCAGGAGCAAGTTTTCCGTTGGTCAATGCCGGAATTTTTTCCAGAAATTTTTGATGGGTGTGCCTGTGAGAATGAAGCAATTCAAATTGGATTTGAATTGCTGAAGGTTAAATCCATTTGAAAAAAATTTCTGAGGAAGTTCATCCCATATAAACGCAGTTTTTTGGTTTGAATTAAACTTGTTTTCAATACATTTCCGAGAAAGATGGCAACCGTAGGGATGTGAATATTACTGGAGATATTTTCCAACACCAAGCCATCATTTCAACACTTCGACACGTGTTTCTTCTTCAAGGGAAAGATCATTTTGAAGATGATCACTTGGTGATCGAAACACGTGCCGATCTGGTGTTGAAATAACGGCTTGGTATTGGGAAAAAACTCCATTAATAATCATTTCCTCATCAAAGGTTCTAAACAGTGCCCCACAGGTATGTAGGGATATGTTCAATTGAATTGGCTAACAAATATCTGAAGTTGGCGTACTGACTTAATCTTTGATGAAAATTCGACCCAGATTTTGAAGAACTCAATATTCTGTAAGTAGTATTCATTAGAAGTTAATACATCAACGTAATATGCAGTTTGATCAAAAAAAAAATTTGTTATCCATTTCAATATCTCCCACGAAAAAATGGATGACTTGGTTTCCCAAATTTTTTGAGGTTTCAAAAATTTCTAACAAGTGGATCCCTCCGAAACATATATTGTACTAATCACCTATTAACGATACCGAAACCACCACAACCCCAATAGACACAAAGTTTCTGAACTATATCCTGACCACCCTATTACAGTCAGTGGTGTAATGGTCCCACAGGAGGTCCAACTGGTGGAAAATTCGACCGAATTTCCTGAAACAGTCAAGAGTTTCTACGAACTTATTACCATGTTAGCAGAACACTTAATTGTCTCGGTACATGGTCTGGATCACAAGCGGCCATGAGGAACGAACACGTGGAACTGATGTGAAAATCCCATTTCACACGATTGATCACGGTTGCTCCAGAAAGAGAAATGCCTCACATTTAAGGTGGAGCAGAGGAAATGAAGGCGTAAATCTTGAGATTTCACTGTTTTAATTCGAAAAAGTTTTCTCAATTGCAGGTTTCGTTACTGAATGATGATTGGTTTCCAGGAATTTTGCGGAAATTTCCGATTATTTGATTATTATAGATTTTATACGTCAGCTAGAGAAAAAAAAACCTGAAACATGAAAATCAATAATAAAAAAAATTATACGGGCGGACTACAGTCTTTTAGAAAAATCGAAAACAGTGTACTCGCCGATGATTTTGTCTAATATCTGGACGTATTCACAAAACAACAATTATAATATAATAGTATATTGTTTGAAGGTGATTGACAATGTTTCGTGATGAATTTCACTAGTTCGGACTTCCATTGTCTACTATATATAATGATTTGAAATCCCTGAAACAAGTAAAAAAGAATAATTAAAAAAGAATAGTTGAAAATAACAATTATATTAAGCAACAATAAACCTGAAATGAAATGATAGTGAAATAACCTACAAGTAAAAATATAATAATTGAATAAATAAAAATTAAAGGAATGCAAAAAGAAAATAATAAAAAATAAAAAAGTGTAGAGATTCTAAGTCACGTTAGTTCACGACGTTTCGATTGTTGGTATCTACAATCGTCTTCGTCTTCAATATTAGTATTGATGTTTTACATCCGCCAGGCGTCCCGTGACGTCTCATATTTTTTTATTCAATTTTTTAATTTTTTTTGGTAATTGTCACATTAAATTTTTTTCATTTCTATATACTCTGTGGTGATTTCCATATTTTATTCCATTATTTCATTTTATTCATTATATTGTATTTTCATTTCACGTTTTATTGCTTATACATCTATCATCAATAGAATATGTACATATACTATTGATAATTCAGCTATTTATTTTATTTTTTTTAGTTCTTTCATAGATTTCGAATCATATTGGAATTATATTAGACAATGGAAGTCCGAACTAGTAAAATTCATCATGAAACATTGTCAACCACTTTGAAACAATTATAACTTTCTTCATAGAAGGAGTATCATCCCAAACGAAATTTGGGTTATTATTCAAAACATCTGTAGAAAAAACAAAAACTTTTTTATATCTGTGATATCAGCGAGAAACCAAAAAAAATCCAGATCCATCATTCATTTCCCAAATTAACTCCGCATTCTTCCATCTCCGATACTAATTCGCAAATTTCATGTAAACTTGTTGCTGTCGCTAAGCCGCGACATCAATAAGCGTCCAAGAAGTATTTGTTTAAACTAAACAGAACTTTCGCCTCCCCCGCGAATTCAGCTTTCAGCGAGTCATAATCTCCCACCATAATTCATAAGTTATTGCCTTCTGCCGTCAACAAAATGAAATTGCCGCCGCTTACATGGCACTTTGTGTAGAGTGTATACGTAAGCACTCATTATTGCTTATTAAAGTTTCCTTGGAAGAGGAGACGTAATTTCATAACTTCAACACTTGCTTCCAAAAATTGTTTTTTCCTTATACTAGATTCAATGATCATTTGGATTTTGAATTTTCATTTTCTTTCAAGATCACTACTTGGGCTGAAAAGTCACAGAGATGGCGCTAGTATTGCATTAACCCCCTTTTCAGTTGGCACTATCGCAAATTAATGAATCAACTTTCTTGAACGAATTTATTTTCAACAATCACAAAGTAATTTATTCATTTCAACACTCAGCAACTAACGCTTAATTTATTTCCACTATTTGAATTTTTTGTTTAGTCGCTCGATAAACTTTCTCAACTGCCCTCTTGGGTCGGGAAGACGGGCTTATATCGGTGAAGGTGCTTTCGAGAATTCTGTAGTCGGTTCGGTACTAGAATTTTACCGGCGGTTCCCGACTACATTCTTTTGAGGTGAGGTCATGTGGTTTTTCGATGAGTCGGCTGGCGTATCGGTCAGGGGCGATTTCAGATTCGGGCAGATGGTGTAAAGAGCGAAGATTTCTTGAGGAAATTTCAATACCTTGCGTCATTCAAGGCTTTTTATTTTTTATTTTGATCTTTTGAACAGGAAATGAAAAATTGAAAACTTTGGTGAGTTGGTTATGAAAAACAAGAAAAGGATCATTTTCGGATAATATGTTTTTCCATTCAAGTTCAAGACAGTTTCGGTAGAACCTATTATAGTTCGCACTGCTGTATAGTCTTCCGTATTTATATTTCTTACTTTTCATAATATCGAGATCTATAGTACATTTGATGGCTTCATGATCAATATCTGAAACATGTTGTGAAAGGCATGCAAGATTGGTCACACATGACTTTTGTTCCACGAACCCATGTTGATCGGCCGACATTATATTTCTGTCCTGAGGAAATAACTGTTCACCTGATATTTTTCAAGTGAAAATTATTCGAAAAATAATCAATACAAGACGACGAATATTGAGAAATGCGAGTATTTGAATTAACATGCATGTACAGACTGAAAGAGTTGAATAGATTATGAAGTGTTTGGGTGGTCGATGAATTCATATCCATATAATCTTTATTAGGATCTCCAGTCACAACTAAATTTGAGTATATCAGTTAATCGGTTAAAATTAATTTCAATTTATCTAAAAATAACAATCCATCTGAGGAGGGCGCTCTATAGAGGCACATAATATACAATTTAATTTCTTTGAAATAGCAAATAGAGCATTCAAATACTTTTTCAGAAAATAAATAATCACATTTTGTGATGTTCTGTCCTTTAAATTCAGAAATGAAATCATTATCAACTAATGTCATAGTGCCACCATAACCAGCTCTCCTACAATATGTAGAGAGAGATATATAGTTTTCCAAATAACATGGTTCATCATTCATCAACCAGTGCTCTGTTAATAAAACAACATCTGGTCTTCTAAAAGTATTAGTTATTCGTCGGTTTTATGGCGTATTTACTGAACATTTAGAAGAAATAGGGATATAGTTTGTTTTATATGATGATAGATTAAAATCACTGGAAGGGAAAAAATTAGGGGAAAGAAAAAAGAAAAAAATGAATATAAAAAACATACACCCAACACATCATTTGCCTTGCATGAGCTGAACAAAATGGCAGGTTACTGTTTCTTTTTTTGGGTAAGGTCCATAACTTCGGTAATTTTCAATTTGTATTCATCCGTTTTATCTTTTATATTCTGTTTTTGATTAGTTGAATACCTCAGCGACATTCATACATTTATTGTTTCCTGCTCTCAATAAGCTGTCATGAACAGGTTCACTAGAACCTGAATGACTTCTCTGTTTTGTTTGCAATACTGTAAATTATGAAAAGTTGGTTGTATTTTGGAACTGCAAATGAATTATTATTGGTTAAAATATATTGTGAAGATGTCAAAAAATGTATTTGACTATGAGAAAGCTCTGCGCGAAGTGGGTGCCGTGCGAGCTCACTGTTGGCCGAAAACAAGAACGACTTGATGATTCTGAGCAGTGTTTGGCCATATTTAAACATAAAAAACCGGAATTTTTGCGTCGATATGTGACAATGGATGGAACATGGATCCATCACTACACTCTGGAATTAAAACGATCGTCATCTGAGTGAATAGCAACTGGTGAACCTCGTTCCAAAGCACCCGAAAGCACAACAATCTTCTAAAACCGTTTATGGCCTCGGTATTTTGGGATGAGTGTAGTGTAATATTCATCGACCATCTTTAGAAAGAAAATGGTGAATATTATATAGCGTTATTGGAGCGTCTGAAGGCCGACATTTCGAAGGAAAGCCGCATATGGCGGTCAAGTCATCAAGATAATGCACCATGTCACAATTCGGTCAGAGCAATGGCAAAACTACATGAATTGAATGCCGAATAATGAAATCAGCCTTGGTATGCAATACCTTTCATTACTCCACCAAAATTTGAACTACCGGCATTTTGTTTCGGTTCTCCAATGTAAATATTGAATGTCAGAAGACGTTTTCTGAGCATATGAATTCATTGTACACATATAAGCAACAAAAACATTTTCATGAAACTTTCGACGCTCCTGTTTCTATACAGATACTTTGATTGATTGCTTGTGACAATTACACCAACTTTCAACGAACGAAAAATAATTTCGTCCAAATTTTGTCGGTATTCGATTATATTTTCTGTTGCATTGTTTCTTTTCACGTGATCCAAATTACTTTTGTTCCCGAACTGATATTCTCTTGACAGGAACAAAACTTTCCAATTATAGCCAGGCCTTTCCAGAATTAAATTGTTCGTTCGATTGTATTGGGGAAATCCATTTCCGTGATAATGACTCAATTTTTTGAGTTGGCTTTCCTTATACAACTCGATTTGCTCCGTTGGAATATCGTTGAATAGAATTTTCTCCTTGAGATTTATTGGTTGAAGAGGTCATGAAGGAGGGTAATTCCTTTTATTTATATCGTTCCCTGTATCAATACAGGTTGATGAAAATCTTGCCACCAATTTGAAACCACGATTTTCGTTGTATTCCATTTCAAAAAAGATATTCCATTCACATTTTATTATTTCCACATTTGAGAGTCTTCTCTGCGGAACTCAAAGCGGACTATTTTTTTTTGGACCGAGTGTGACCCTCAGTTGCTTCAAAAATGTCGAATAATTCGCTACTTCAGGACTTTCGTGGTAATTGAAACTCGTGAAATGGCATATTTGTTGAAGATCTCATGTTGCGTTCCCATATTTCCACAATTCAAATGTTTCCACAGATTGAAAAAATTTTTTATTATACGCTTTATATTAGCTTCACCTGTATGTATGTATGTATGTCCAGTACTGTTCACTATTTTTGTCAATGATATCACCTCAACATGCAAACAAGCGCATAGAATAATGTATGCAGACGACACAACTATGATAGTGAGAGAAAACAACTTAGCAAAAACAGTAGAAACTCCCAACAACGTTGCAAACCAATTTCACACATGGTGTGCTAGTACGGGCTTGTGTGTGAACAGAGAAAAATCAAATTTCATCTCATTCATTCCAAAAAACATCAATAATACGTTCTGTTCCCTGATTAGAATTGATGGCAAAAGTATTGAACAGGTCACA
Source organism: Leptinotarsa decemlineata (assembly GCF_025532065.1). NCBI lineage: Eukaryota > Metazoa > Arthropoda > Insecta > Coleoptera > Chrysomelidae > Leptinotarsa > Leptinotarsa decemlineata. The sequence continues at coordinate 5,012,372 of NW_027412573.1, read as the reverse complement.
TCAACGAAGTTTCTAGGTATTACCTTGGACCATAAACTAAGCTGGGAAAACCATATTGATAGCTTATGTAATAAACTAAGTAAAAACTACTTTTGTACTGAGGCAATTGAAGAATACAGTGTCAATGGACGTGCTGTTATTGGTTCACTATGGTTTGATACGATCAAATATATCCTATGGGTTGATATTTTGGGGAGGCTCAACTCAAATAGAAAAAGTATTTCTACGGCAAAAGAAAATTATTAGATGCATAAAAGGGGTACATCAAAGAATGTCATGCAAAGAAATATTTACTGAATTATCTAGTCCAACTGTGCCATCATTGAACATATTTTAAACTATTTTAAACGTAAAAAAACAATTGGAAGTACTACCTACAAATAGTGCTCACCATAACTATAACACACGAATTTGCAGCAGCCGTTTTCGAGACTTGCCATTGGTCAATGCTCTCACATATACAAAGGCATCGTATTTAATAATTATTTCAAGAACAAATATGGCAGTGAAAGAAATTTCAATGATTTTAAAACTTTTAAATCTCTTTTAAGTAAGTTCTTGCTGAGAAAAGTATTCTATTATGTGAAGGAATTTTCAAATGACTGAATATGACCTTTTTTAACAAATTTTAGCGTTGAAAGTAGGTTGTGTATGTAGAATAGTCTTATAAATAGGTATATATTCTGATTTTAGTTGATTAGTCTCATGAAGTAGTAACATTTGTGTACCAAATTATTTTGTAACATATTATGTTCTGCTTTTACAGATGATTGAATTCTATACTATTCTATTCTATTCTATTCTATTCTATTCTATTCTATTCTATTCTATTCTATTCTATTCTATTCTATTCTATTCTATTCTATTCTATTCTATTCTATTCTATTCTATTCTATTCTATTCTATTCTATTCTATTCTATTCTATTCTATTCTATTCTATTCTATTCTATTCTATTCTATTCTATTCTATTCTATTCTATTCTATTCTATTCTATTCTATTCTATTCTATTCTATTCTATTCTATTCTATTCTATTCTATTCTATTCTATTCTATTCTATTCTATTCTATTCTATTCTATTCTATTCTATTCTATTCTATTCTATTCTATTCTATTCTATTCTATTCTATTCTATTCTATTCTATTCTATTCTATTCTATTCTATTCTATTCTATTCTATTCTATTCTATTCTATTCTATTCTATTCTATTCTATTCTATTCTATTCTATTCTATTCTATTCTATTCTATTCTATTCTATTCTATTCTATTCTATTCTATTCTAATGAACTATAAATTGACCTTTTTGAAATATGTGACAACTTCTCGATTACCGTTTTCGAATTTTTCAGTTTCAAAGAGCGACCAATGAAACCAGATCTACTTTTCCGAAATAATCCGTCTTCTGGATAACTTTGAATACTCCTACGATGTACGTTCATTGCAGATAAGGACTCAAGGCACTCGTGATCGCACGAGCTCTTCCTGGAACCATATTCTATGTTCCGAAATCGCGTGGGACCGCTTAAATACGATTAGGGGAGAGAAATAAATTTAAAACGATCTTTCCTGCAGAAATTTATTGTTTGTACTTGACCGAACTCAGTTCGCAGAAAATCCTTTGATTTCGATCGAAATATATATTCGCCGAATATCCACTAGTGGAGTAAGTGTAATGTTATTAAAGGTGGGAAGTATGAAGTTCATATAATATGTGGAAAGAAGGTGCTTTATACAGAAAATAGTTTTCTAAAGAAATAAACTTTAAATGTTCATGCCCGTCACGGATATATCTACACAGTAGTTTGAATGGACTGACGCCTATCAGAAAACAACTACTCCACTGGCTAATACCACGAACGGCGTTAATAATAATAATAATAATAATATCAATAATGTTTATTAAATCCTTCAAGATCACAAAATGATATATATATATATATATATATATATATATATATATATATATATATATATATATATATATATATATATATATATATATATATATATATATATATATATATATATATATTGACATATACAGGCTGATTCACAGTGGATGGTACATTAGACGTTTCTGGTGAACCAGACAACGGATCACTTTGAAAATTTGATGGAGGGCATATTCGGACATTCTCTAGGCAACTAAAATTTTCGACAATGCGCTGTTGCCGCTTCTATTAGAAAGCAGTGGCAACTTTAATTTTTCAAATGAAACACTCTGTATATAATATTATTTTTGGAATCTCCAACAATTGCCCGACAACTTTTCTTGATATTTCCCTATACCTATCTGTTACCGTTTTCGAAATGAAAATTAATTTCAATTTTTTTCTTCGAAAATCATGACTTCTAAAAATGCCGATATCTTTTAGTTAAGGAGTACTATGATATCGAAATTTGGTTTGGAGTTAGGTGATACTTGGACACTTCCCACACGTCAGCCTAATCTCCGTTACTTCAATACAGGGTGGTAAAAAAATACAGTTTTTTCGTTTGCTTGAAAAAGTTGCTGAAATTTGATTATTTCAAATAGAACACCCTGTATATTATTGAAAATTCGGAAAGCTGCTGAAATTTGCTTTCTTTCTATGTATATCATACCTATACCTAACTAGTCAAGTTTCGGACTTATGAACATTTATTTGTGAAAATGTCCCTTCAGAATGGTATTTCCATTCGGTATTTGGTAAGCAGGCCATGATTACTATTTGACAGTAGCGTTGTGACATTCTCTTAATAATATCGCCATTTTCGTCACTTCAGAAGTTGCAAATACCTTCAAAACGATGGAACAAAACTATTCAATCGAAGTTCTTATGAATTTGTTTATTATTTTTGGACAGTGTGACAAAATTATCAGCAGAACATGTAGAAAGTTCAATGTCCGATTTGACATTTTTTCCAATTAATGTTCAGAAAAGCAGTTATTGCTCGAAATTTCGAAAATTGGTAAAGAAAAAAAGATGATTGTTTTTTCATTTTTCACCCATATACCAATTTTCAGGTCTCTAGTACAAATTTAGTTTTTTTACAGTTTTTCGAAAATTTGACATTTGCCGATTTCTCAAATTTAGCCAATCCTCAACAAAGTTAGTGCTTTATGCCTAACTCATCTTTCCAACGCATTTTCATTACCAATTGCAATTCTAAATACAACTTATTTCGCAAAAATTTAAAACACCAGAAAAAATTATGCCAAAACTGATGCAAAGTTGATACAGTTTTTAAAAACAGATGAATATTCCACTTTATTTCTACTTTTTGCGAAAGAGCTTGATACATAAGCATAATTAGAAAACAATATCAATGAAAAGTCAATAATTTATTCTTTACTGCACTTTTCAAACAGTTAAACTTTGATTTAGTAATTACGAAAAATTACAACGCAATTAAACTAAGGGTACTGTGGAAACAATTGAACTGAACTGAATTAGCAAAATATTTTATTGTCATATGACATTTGTTGAATAACTCAAAATAGTGTTTATCAGTTTTAGATTTAAAATAGTTTATTCGTTGTCTAGTGTGTTGGTAAAAATGCTGAATCTTCAAGAGAAAATTGAAATCGTTTTAATATGCGGCAAGAATACCGGTCACCGACCTGCTACCTATAGGAGGTCTCTATTTTAGTTTTGGTTGGATTATATCCGACAAGCGTCAGTGCAGGAATCTTCTCAGGAAATTTCCTGCATATGCAATTGGCAATACAACTAGAATAGTCGACACTCAATTTTGGAACAGGCACACTTGCAGATCGGTTTTGGGCAACTGCTCCAGTGACGTACAGAAAAAAAAACACACACAGATTGATACCTACATTATCAGTCCAATCATCCAAAACAGAAACAGCTGAAAAAAACACCGTAGTCATGCTTCAACCACCGTATTCTCCAGATTTGGCCTTCTGCGAAATTTTCTTATTTCCAAGATTGGATAGGTGCATCATTAAAGTACGGTGTTTTGCGACGATTGAGGAGATAAAACTCGTATCGCATTGTTTTTCGAAGATTTTGAATGAACGTACAAATCATTCACCTCTCAAATGGAGATGGTTACCCAGTGATGAAGTAATAAAAACAATTCCATGAGATTTTCAACACGTCATTAAAAATGTTCAATAAAAATATTCTACTACACATAAAACTCGCAAGTTATCCCCGACTTTTCAATTTAGACATGGAATGGACATGTCCCTATATCCCAACATTCACAGTATCTGTTTCTTCTCAAGGCTAGGAAAAAATGTTCCTCCACGGTAAATGGTATCTTTCTACGATGAAAATACATTGAGATATCAACAGGAAATTTGTTATTTTATGTCAATGGCAATACAATATAGAACGTCACTTCAGCGATTCACCGAATCCCCCACGATTAGCCGATATCAACTTGAGTGACAACTCAATAGCAGTTAATAGGTTCAACTTGTTCCGGAATATATTGATATCCGAACGATATTAATTCCATTCAGGCCAAATTTGTGGCAGGAACACTTACACAATCATTTCATATCTGGACATAATGGCTCTTGACGGCTGCCTCCGACGAAGTTTGGATAGGGTTTTAATTGAATTTATGAAGGTCCGATATTAGATGTAATACCGGTTTAGACGTGAGGTTAGGCTATTCATTCTGCTCGAAATAGATGACTCATGTATTGATCTATGAGTTATTTCCTGTGTTTGCAAATAGTGCGGTTAGGCTAGGAGCATCTCAACAATAACATAGTAAATACAAAAAAAAATAATAACAACAAGCAAATTCTCGTAGGAATGAATACAGGGTATAGCGTATTTGGAAAAATAATAGAATTCATATTTTGAAAATGGCCAAATATAGGTTTCTGTATCTGTATCTGTAGAGTAGGGAGGGTGAGTGTAGGCCCACAGCACTTAGGCCACATTAACCCATTGTACATCCTCCAAAGGAGTTGTAGTCCTAGATCATTGTCCATCCTGTCCTTTCCAGGATCGTGGACAGGTCTCTGGGAGACATCTCCTTTATATCGGCAGGTGAAAATGGCCAAATATAGGTTTCTGTATCTGTATCTGTAGAGTAGGGAGGGTGAGTGTAGGCCCACAGCACTTAGGCCACATTAACCCATTGTACATCCTCCAAAGGAGTTGTAGTCCTAGATCATCGTCCATCCTGTCCTTTCCAGGATCGTGGACAGGTCTCTGGGAGACATCTCCTTTATATCGGCAGGTGTAGGCCAAGACTCGCCGAACACAAACTCTCTTATTGACGATAACTCTGGACATTCGCATAGGACATGCATGACAGTTTCATCTTCCTGATCACACATCCTGCATAGAGGTGTGTCCACTAGCCCCATATTGTGAAGGTGTTTCCTTAGTTGACAATGGCCAGTTAGAAATCCTACTGTTAAGTGTGGATTTTTCCTGGTCATCGCCAGATATTTCTTCGACACCAGCATTCCAGGGTCGCCCAAGGTGATCTTGGCAAGAATGCATTCTTTATTTCCATTCCATCTCTTTAGGGATTGAGCATGCGTGTGATGTTTGGCTAGTTCCGCAATTGTCGAATTCATCAGGCCGTAGGTGCCACTTTTCAACACTTTTGGTTATACAGGAAGTTGGTTTCAACTTCTTCAATCTGAAATTGATACCCTGTATATTTTCACATTTTTGAATACCTGAGAAGTGGAAAACGGCTCGAATTTGTCCGATATTGAAAAAGGTGACTCTAGCGATATCACAAACTACAAAGTAATTTCCATTATATGTAACTTTTTCAAACTCTTCGAGATATGTGTGCAAAATATTATGCACTCCCATATTCAAAAAGTTATTTCTCCTACTCAGCATGGTTTCGTACAACAAAGATCATGAATGGCAAATCTTGCATGTTTAAATGAATATCTCTGTACGTACCTGGACAAGCAAAAACAAGTTGTTTATTCAGACTTTCAAAAAGCCTTTGATCTGATAGATCATTATGTTCTTCTCAGCAAATTGACAAAATTGGGACTCTCCAACCAACTGCTTACTCTAATTGAATAATACCTAGTTGACAGAAACTAATTCATTGAATATGAATCTTTCGAATCGGCTCAGTACATAGTTACGTCTGGGGTACCAAAAGGTTCTAATCTTGGACCTCTCTTATTTTTTATTTTCATCAGTGATTTGGCAACCTCTTCGAATATTCCTAGCCTACTATTTGCAGAAGGTCTGGAACTATATTATAAAATCGACGACATTACTGACTGTCAACAACAAAAAAGCGAACTCAAATGTACGTTTATACAATCAACAATACTACAATCAACCGCGTACTCGAAATAAAATATCTCGGTATACCATATGATAGTGAATTAACATTTACAACACATATAAGGAATATGATTGCTGATGCAAATAGGATGCTTGGATTTATTTACAGAAATGGCAACAACTTCAAAAGTATTGCCAACTTGAAATTCCTACATTGTGCGTATGCCAGATCTAAGCTAGACTCTGTGTTATAGAATCCAGTGTACTACTTCCAAAAAAAATCAATTGAGATCCTGAAATACTCATGCCTAAAAGTTGATGGACGGTAGTACCCCACGAGAGGCATCGATCATAACATTTTGTTGACACGATTTGATATGAGATCTTTGGAAAATAGGTGGGTTATCCTTGATTCAAAATTCCTACATAATTTACTTAACAACAATATTGACAGTACGGTTATTTTACCCAAGGTTAATTTCCTAGTACCAAGGAGTGAAGGTCGGCACAATCTGAAGTTCTATTGCAAAGCAACGCGCACAAATGTAATGACACGATCACCATTGAATTTTATGGCCAGTAGTTTCAATAAAATTCATGAACATTGCGATATTCATTTCGACTCTCTGATCAACTTGGTGTCATGTATCAACAATCACTTTGAATAATTCTATAAATGATATTTGTATCAGTACTGCTACATTGCATGATTTGTAACTTTTTGTGTTATATATTGAATTTTTCATTTCCTTTTCTGAAGTTCTACGTAGGTATATGAATATTTCATATATACTTTGTTTTATCAGTATTTATTTTCATACATTTCTATATTCCATTATTTTCAATATTCATTTCATGTATTATACTCTGTAATAATAGCATTTCCTGTAACTGGGTACTTCTGTTGGAAATGAATCTCCTTCTTTTGTAATTCTAATGTGATTTGATTCAAAACACCCTATACCAAATATGAACCGTTCCCGAGATATATGATTTCACAATTAAATTCAAAAGTTTCAAAAAATACATAAATAATCTATTATTGATTCATCAAAATACGTCATTCCATCATTTTGTAAGAGTAACATTTCCGAAATGATATACAAATATTCTGAAAATACAAAAATGGGCCAAAACCCAGGTAATATTTCACTTTTTCTTGGAAAAATCAAACATGCGCATATCCACTTTAAACTACGGGCTACGAAACCTCCATTTCGAACAAAAACATGAAGTTCACTAGAGCTATTAATTTACCGTCATGGTTTTTATTGAAGATAAAATTTCAGATGAATATATAATGAGTTGAAAAATGTTACTTTAAATTTTAATTGTTAAGTTGGCGGGAATTCGGTCAAAATGTTGAAGATAACCAATTTCTAAATTGCCGACGTTTCGAAACTTCATTGTATGAAAACAAGACATACATATTAAAATGGAAATTTACAAAGCAGTTCTGTTAGAAACAAAATAAATTATGTGATATAAAAATCGTTAAAAAATAATAAATGTTTCGAACACTTTACAAAAAAACAACGTTGATGAGTACTTTCAGGAACCTGTGTACGTATTTATATTTTATGTCGAAATTATTCACTACACCCTTCAACTCGGAAAGCCGCCCTAAATGTAAGTACTCATCAACGTTGTTTTTTTGGAAAGTGTTCGAAACGTTTATTATTTTTAAAGGATTGTTATATTACATAATTTATTTTGTTTCTAACAGAACAGCTTTGTAAATTTCCATTATTTTAATATGCATGTCTTGTTCTGATACTTCAGAGTCCTGAAGATGAAACAATGAAGTTTCGAATCGTCGACAATTTAAAAATTGGTTTTCTTCAACATTTTGACCGAATTCCCGCCAACTTGACAATCAAAATCATATTCAACGGTGGCCATCCTATTCAAAGTTACTTTAAATGTTTTACGAAAGAACAAAAATTATAAAATATCATCGAGGAATTCAGTATTATCGAAACGTCTTTAGAAATGAAGAATGCCCAATCAAGAGCAGTCATCAAAATTCTCAGCGTTTTCAGCAAAATGGTGAATGAGAATGGCATCATTTTTGGCGAACGACACTGGCATAATTTTTGGCGAATGACACAGGCATCGTTTTTGGCGAAGTCGCAAGTAAACATGAAACCTTATTTTTCTCTGAGCTAACTGTTCAATCAGTCTGATCAATTGACAAAACTTTATCAATCAGCGAGCATCCAATTTGGTCTTTATCAACTATTTTGGCTGTCCGGGAAGTTCAAAAAGCTTCGAACGCTTAAGCAATTTGTTACAGTTGGTGGAGTGTAATTGAATACCTAGTTAGATGTATTTGTTTATTTTCGTATGCTACCATACGATATTAATCACACCGTGTCCTGGAGGTGCAGTTTTCATTTGCAACTGTAGGAGTAAGCGTACTGTTGAATATTACAGAAACTCTGGCAAATATTTGACCAAGGCATATGCCAGGTGCAGTCAGTTCCAAAACATAATTACTTTGATGTTGGTGGGGCGTGCTTGCAAATCTAATCGGTAGGTCAAAAGTCGAACATGGAAAATTGAAAAAACGATACAAAACTGCAAAGGAAACTCTTTATGTGCCTTTAACCAGGTGTGAGATAAAGAGACGATATTGGTCATTGGTTGAAATAGAAATTATGAAAAAGTGAATACACTGAAAATACAAAAATGTATAGTTACGAACAAATATGTTTTTGGGAAAATATATCGTTGTGAAAATGCCTGAACACTGAAGAGACTTCATTTTGATTGTTCGGTAACTGTACGCATTCATGAAATTGTTGTCAAATAATTTGAAACTCCGTTAAAAGGGGTGATATAAAAATATATTGATTCGAAACTAGACACAATGGACAACCATATTTTCGACATATAGAATTTTCTAAAAACCATTACGTTCCAAATGAACTGCTATTCTTACTGAGAGATAAAAATATATCAAATATAGTGCCATTACCAGTAAACGTCAAAATACGAATACTGCTATATTTGTAGGAGTGGGTTCCTCGATATGAATATTTATGTGAATTCAAAAACACGTATCTTTCCGATTTTCTCAAATTTTATTGACTACATCTGTGATAGGTTTTCGTGTTAGGCGATTTTTTGATATCGAAAAATATTTACAAGATAGAGAATGTGAATGACGACGATCGGCCTGGACAACCAACAAAAATGTTGAAAAAGTAGAGAAAATTGTTATGTAATAATCGTCAAAATCCTATTAGAGATGTTGTTGAGGATGTCGATGTATAAGCAAATGGACTGCTTCATGACATGCAATTTTTTGTAAATTTCGGGCAAGAAGCGTGTGGCAGTGAATTTTGTTCCCAATTTGCTGAATTCTGAACAGAAAAACCGTCGCATGAGCATCGCTCACGAATTTTTGAAAAGCGTCAACTGCGATCCAGATTTTCTTGAAAAGATCATAGCAGGTGATGATTCATGGGTTTATGGTTATGTCATGAAAACGAAATTCCAATCGTCCCCATAGAAGAGCCAAGTTCGAACAAATGTCAAAGTTTTGCTCAGAGTTTTTTCGATTACTGAGGCATCCTGAGTTCTCACCACATGGTCGTACGGTCAATAAGGAGAATTATCTTGTTTTTTTCAAACCGGCATCAAACCGGAAACCCGTGGGTTGGGTTACCTATCGGGCACGTCCCCACCTGGCGTACGGGAAACCAAATCTCCCCAAAAGCCTTTGCGAAACATGCCACCGTGGACCAGCCTATACCCAAGCTAAGGTGTAAGGAATCGTGCCGACAGCTGAATGGCCGCAGGGTGATATGCAGTTACGAACAATCCTCTTGGGAAACTGAGCAAAACATCTTTGTAATCAGCCTTCCTCTGGTAATGCGGATCTCTGCCAGAGTGATCAACTTTTTCACTGCTACTCGTGGGAACACACATGAAACAAATACAAAAACAGACACAGAAAAAACAAAAACCAATCCCGAGGCTCGACAGAGATGCTCACCCCAAACTATGACGGCGTCTGGGGATGAACAAAAATGTCCACCCCAGCTTACCGCTGGGAATGAGGCTGGACATGATATACTACAAAGGCCAAGAAGCATTTGCCGCACCGAAGCCAAAAGGAGAAAGAGAGCCATAGAGGCAGGAGTGACAGCAACTATAAGTGCACCCTCCTCCTCCCCCACTCCACCTCCAATAGCAAAGGCACTTCCTGCGGTGGGCGCCAAGAGCTCCGCCTTGAATGAAGGCAAGGAACCGGCTGCCTCTGCAGAAAAACGCCCTCACTTGAACACATCCACAGAGGGAACACCAAGAAGGTTGTAGAAGCTGCGCAGCGATAATGATGTCGCTGTACCTTCGAAAACCTTCACGGAGGCCGCCGTGAGACACCTCAAAGTTGCCAAACAGAGTGTGTTCTCGGCGAGTCTAGACCTTCATCTGCAGATATGGAGGAGATGTCTCCCAGAGACCTGTTCACCTTTCTGGAAAGAACAGGATGGACGATGACCTAGGAGGACAACTCCTCGGGAGGATGTACAATAGGTCACATGTGGCCTAAGTGCTGTGAGTCTACACTCACCCCCCCTACTCTACAGATACAGATACAGATCAAACCAGAATTTATTTTGCCACAGAATTTTCGAATTAATCGAATTACTACGTTTTATATTGATATTTTAGATTCAATTATGAATGTTGAAATTATGTTGTATATTTATTCATTGAGTGGTTGGAAATGAAACATTCGAGGAAAGCAAATTATTTATGGTCCGGTACATTTCGAAGTCGGAAATGTGAATAGGATATGATTTATATCCGTGCACATTTTTCCAGATATGCATGGAACTTACTTACCATGGTTCATTTTTATTCGTGTGATGGTAGTGGCGTAAAATCTTAAAAAGTCGAAGTTGCCTATGTGGAGGATACTTTTGGGGATAGTGATGTGGTATAATGATTTTTTTTATTCAGAAGAGAATTATTTCCAGAGCCTCCCCCAATTCAATCGTATTTCATATCTAACGTCTGAGATAAAGCTTGTGGGGAGCTGATTTCAGTTATCAATTCTGCCACATCTATAGCTGCCACATCTACACCTTGAAGTTATGTGAGAAGCAATCGGTGTTGCGAAAAAAACACTTCATGGCTTTTGGATCACGATAATGCATCTGTTAACTCGTCATTGCTCGTTCGTGAATTTTTTGCCAAAAACAACACAGCCATCATATTCACCAGATTTGTCACTTGCCACTTTCCTGTTTCCAAGATCGAAAAGACGCATCCTCTCGACTTTCTCTGAAAAGCGTGTACCACTTGTGAACATTTTTCTGACTCAGAGCACAATCACCATATGCCACTGTCAACATTTCAAATGTTTTTGAGCACTTAATTCCATTCTTCACATGAAATTTCATGCAAATTCTTTGATCCTTTTTTTTTGATAGCAGAAAATCGTCGAAGACGCAAAACTTTTATGCCTCTCACCAACAAACCAAACATGCTATAGATAGACAGACAGATATACAGACAGACAGACAGACATTTTTATCGATCATGAAATCACCAATTTACATCGGGTTGGCAGGTCATAAAACTTAAAAATACAATTGTTAGTGCAGGTTAGCATTATAATAAATAGTAAATGTTTAAAGTGCACGAATTTTGACAGAATAAAAAGAGTTCATCAGCTCATCTCAGTTCATATTGCAGAGAGAGGAAAATTCCTGAATGTTATAAAATGTATTCGTGATCAAAAACGACTTAAGACTATGTTTGAATCTGGCTAGGCTTGTTATAATTTTCAAATCTTTTGGTAAAATGTTGTTGTACTGCATATCAGCGTAGTCTGGTGATTTTTTATAACTAGAGTATTCCCCTTTTTGCAATCTAAATTGATTTTTTTGTCGTGTTTGGTAGCCATGAATGTCGTTATTGAGCTCAAAGTCTTATTCTTGTAAACATATGGTAATAGTTGATATAAATAAATACCTGTGAAAGTTAATAATTGTTTTATTTTGAATACTTCTCGGCAGGACTCACGATAGTCTAGTCTGAACATAGCACGGATTATTCTTTTAAGTGCCAGAAAAATTCTGGTACTGGAAGTTGCTAGCCCATAGACTAAGATGTTGTAATTAATGGTGGAGTAGACGAGGGCATAGTAGACTGCGATTAGCCCTTCTTCGTTCAGGCAGCTTTTCAGGTTATTTACGGCAAAGTATTGTTTATTAAGTTTATAGCAAATCCTGTTAATGTATTCGTCCCAGCTGAGAGTTTCCTCTAGAACTGTGCCTAAAAAATTGCATTTGGAATTGAATAGGAAACTATATTGTCTAAATGTGATACTTTGGGCGATTATGCGATCTACACAGGGTCTGTGGAATCTCAGTGGTGTTGTCTTTGAGTGGTTCACCAGTAGGCGACACCATTCATCGAATTCGTGGAAGACCTTTTTTGTTTTAAATATCACTTCATCTTCGTTTATGCTAGATACGATTATAGATGTGTCGTCTGCATACATGAAGATTTCACCGTAACTTATGTAGTCAGGTAGATCATTGATGAATAATAGAAAAATCAGGGGACCGAGCACACTTCCATGAGGTATTCCCGAATTAACCAGGTATTCGCCTGAAATTTCATTATTCACTCTCACAATGGGTCTTCGCCCTTATAGGAATGACTGTATCCAATCAAGTATATTACCTCTCAATCCTATTGCTGATAATTTTGATAATGTAAAATCAAAATTGAGGCTATTGAAGGCACGCGAGTGCTCAAAAAACAGCCCGAGAATAAACTAATTTTCATCCATCTTGTTAGTAATCAGTTGTACAAAAGAAGTTGTTGCCGTTTCGATTGAGTAGTTTCCCCTGAATCCGTGTCGGTTTTGATTCAGTACATTGTATTTTATAAGAAAACTATTGATTCTTTTGCAAATACCCTTCTCTAATACTTTTGAGAATATACTGAGTAAGACGATGAGTCTGTAGTTGATCATTGAGAGCCGGTCGTCTTTCTTATGTATAGGTGGGACTACAAACAATTTCAGTCTAGGAGGAAAATGACCTAATTCGAATGAGATATTTAGTATCTCAGCCAACAAGGGGGTAATATTAGCGGAACACTTTTTCAGAAGGGATACCGGCACCTCATCTATGCCGGTTGATTTTTATTTTTCATTGCAGCTATAATCTCTTCTATTTCGGTTGAGGAGAATGGTTGAAATACAAATGAGTTGCTTACTAGGCGCTTGGAAGTTGTACACATTTCAGATAGGTTGTTTCCAAAATAAGATTGTAACTGATCTTCAACTATACCATCAAAAAATCTGCCAAAAATGTTTGCAACTTCAATGCCGTCAGTTATTAATTGATCCTGATATTTCAATGAAATATCTGTTTGTTGTTTTTTCCTGTTTAGTCTTGAGTTTACTATTGACCATATTGTTTCAATTTCATTATTGGACGAGTTTATCAAACATGCAAAATAGTTTTATTTTGCAATGACAATATTTTGATTATAAGTTTTTTCCGCAGTTCTGCGCTCAGTCTGTAGTTCATCGCTTATTGGATGTGACTATATAGCTGAAACTGTGTACAACATAAAAAAATCGCTAAAAGAATGTACATACCCCGCTAAATTTGAATATTCACGTTTTTTTTAACAATCACGTAAAGTTCTCAAATTCCTACGTTTTTATTCTCTTTTTCCATTTTGTTTCGCTCTTAATTTCATCACAAATGTTTTTGTAGTGTCATAGTTTGTTTACAGCGACTCCTCATTTCTGCTTTTAAAGTCAAATGGTAGAATTCAGTTCTCCTTTTCTCAACCGCTATGTTTTCTAATTGTTTCATCATTTCCCAAAAAAAACATTATCGATATCACTCACATCCAATTATGGAGATTTTGGAACGTATATAAAACTATTTCGGCGGTTCATTTTCATCAAACATTACCTAAAATCGAGCGGGCATCATAAATCGCCTTTTACAGGAAATATAAATTTCACGGGTTATAAATAGGCTGCGATTCACCCTCCTGAATCCCTATCTGGAAACTTCAAGAGGTCTTCAAGCCTGCATCCGCAGATCCTTTCGTCAATATTTCAACAGCCTTGCCCTGTTGAGACGACACAACTGAAATATCAAAAGATTTCGTGAATGGAATAACTCTTGTGAGGTCCCAACGCGTCAACCCCAACGTATTAAATGTCATCCCGTTTATTGCATTTTTCCTTTATCTGACCTTGGCGCCGTAAAAGTTTCAGCAATGTGTTTATACGAGCATGTTGGTCGCCCGCTTGATTCATCCTGCTTCTGTTTGTGATCTATTAGGAAGTATGTGCAGTGTTGCCAATGAAAATTGGGAAATAAAACTTTCTATGTTATTATACCACTTGTAACAAGTAACAAGAATAAAATTGTATTCGTTTGAAAGTGTCCGTTTGTTACAAGTGGTGAAAAACACAGAAAGTTTTATTTCTCATTTTTCATGAAGATCCACCACGTAGTAACGGCTACAACCATCAATTTATCCAATGAAAATTGTTGAAATAAAAGTGAATTTATATTTATTTCGGATGTATACAGGGTGTAACATAAGTACGTTAAAATATTCAAGTGACGTATTCCAGAGACAATTAAAAAAAAAAGTCTATATGAACTTGTGTCCAAAAATGCTTTGTTTCGGAGATACGGGGTGTTGAAATTTAATTTTTTGTTCGCTTTTTGAAAATAACTCTTGCAAAAGATAAGTTATTTGCACGAAATTTAGTACCCGGGGTTTTTGTTGACGTGGAAAATCATAATTTGGTATTAATTTTCAGGGCGCTGCGTACGCTGTCATTATTTTTTTCAAATTGCCCTAACTTTTTTGACAGTGAACTTTTGGTACTTCTTATGAAAAAACCTAATTTCCACACTTCCTCCAAGTAAAAAAGGTACGATTCATCAATAACGCTGGAGATGATCGTTTTCGAGATATTTACAAATTTCTATATCAATGCATATTACTTCGTAGCCAAATTTTATTCCAATAATTTTTGTCACTCTCCGCTTACAAATTAAGTTAATTAAATCGAGTAGGCTATGAAAGTTTGTAAAAATAGAAGTTCGCTGTCTCATTTTCAACTATTACTTGACAAATTCACAGTTCGGAGTTTATGAAGTGATTTTTTGGTACCATGCCCGAATTTACAAATGCTGAAATGACTGATATGGTTTTTGCATACGGCTTGGCTGACGGAAATTTAAGCGAGGCCAGACGCATCTATCAGGAAAGGTATCCCCAACGCGTGACTCCTTGTGCAGCGACATTTGCGAATTTTTTCCGGCTAATTTTCGAATCTGGAAGCTTTGAAACAAATTCTGCAGTAGAACGGCCACGGACTGCAAGAACTGTAGAATTGGAGGAGGCGGTTCTCGAAGAAATTAGTGAACATCCAGAGACAAGTAAAGGGTGTTTTTTATAGAGGTATAGAACTTTAAGTTGGCATTACTTTTCGAGATGGCGACCGATTTAACATCTGTCAAGTGATTTATTCTCAGTTTGGTTTGGCAATTCATCATGAATAGACTCACGCCTGAACAACGATTGCAAATAGTGCAATTTTATTTCGAAAATAATGGTTCTGTGCGGAAAACGTATCGCGCACTACGTCCATTTTATCGTCGACAAAATCGTCCATCAGAGCAGTTAATTCGATTAACCATGGGACGTTTTCGCACCACGTTTACTCTTATTGATAACTCGCATCCCCAGAGACGCCGTACGGTGCGTACAGAAGAAGCTCTTGCTGCTGTACAGCGTAGCATTGAGGAAGACCCGGAGGAGTCCATCCGCCATCGAGCACAGGAATTGGATCTGTGTCCATCCACTTTATGGAAGATTTTGCGGACGGATCTTGGTTTGCGTGCTTACAAAATCCAACTCGTGCAAGAATTGAAGCCAAACGATCATCAAGTAAGGCGTAGATTCGTCGAATGGGCCCAAAACGAGATTACCATTGTTCCCAATTTTCATAAGCAAATTTTGTTTAGCGATGAAGCGCACTTCTGGTTGAATGGCTACGTCAACAAACAAAACTGTCACATTTGGAGTAAAGGTAATCCTCAAGTGTATGTCAAAACACCGTTACATCCACAAAAACTGACTGTTTGGTGCGCTTTATGGGCTGGTGGAATCATTGGTCCGTACTTTTTCAAAAACGATGGTGGCCAGAACGTTACAGTCAATGGTGATCGGTATAGAGCCATGATTACTAACTTTTTCATTCCTGAATTGAATAACCATGATGTCCAGGAGATGTGGTTTCAACAAGACGGTGCAACATGCCACACAGCTCGTGGTTTCAACAAGACGGTGCAACATGCCACACAGCTCGTACCACAATAGATTTATTGAAAGACACGTTTGGTGACCGCCTAATTTCACGTTTTGGACCTGTGAATTGGCCTCCAAGATCTTGTGATTCAACACCGCTAGACTACTTTCTGTGGGGCTATGTAAAGTCATTGGTCTATGCGGATAAGCCACAAACGCTTGACCATTTGGAAGACAACATTCGTCGTGTTATTGCGCCGATATACGGACACAAATGTTGGAAAAAGTCATCGAAAATTGGACGTCCAGATTGGACTACATCCGCGCCAGCCATGGCGGTCATATGCCAGAAATCATATTCAAAATGTAATGCCACAAGATTATCTTTCGGATAAATAAAATTCATGTCAATCAAATAATCCATCGTTGTTTTATTGCAACTTAAAGTTCTATACCTCTATAAAAAACACGCTTTACAAGAAAAATTAGTTAAACTTCAAATGTGAGTCACATGACAGTTCACAGAATTTTAAAGAAACAGCAAGTATATCCATATCATATTCAGCGTATCCAGGCACTTACGCTACGTGATTTCCAACCACTTATCGAATTTGCTCAATGGCTTCAAAGAAAAGACGAACAACATCCCCAAATTTCATCGAAAATCCTCTTCACAGATGAGGATAAATTTTCAAGAAATGGTATCATGAAATTCCATAACAACCACATCTGGGCGGAAGATAACCCCACATGCGATAACGCAAACTCATGTCCAAGACAGATTCTCTTTCAATGTATAGGTGGGCATAATTGGGGATTATTCAATTGGGCCCTATTTTCTCCCCTTACGTTTCAATGGAGATGCTCACCTATATTTTTTGGAACACAAGCTTTCCCAACTTATGGAAGATGTTCCCATTAGTCTCCGAAATCTCTCTTGGTTTATGCACGATGGAGCTCCTGCTCATTTCAATGTGATAGCAAGCAATTTTTTAGGATAGGATGAGATCACTGTTTCGCGAAATTGCGTCGCTACTGTATCCATATCATTACAACTGTGAAAAGTACTGAATCCGTCCTCAAAGTAATATTGGAGGAAGTTTTTATACCCCCTTCAGTCAGTAGATTTTGAGTCACGATATTCCACTACTGGTCTTAGACTTATCTATGGTCTGAACAAGAAGGTTCAGTAGATACAGACCAATAGTGTATCTTATTGCTCAGAGAATGTGAGCTGATGGTTAAATCTAATACCTCTTGCCTATTACTAGTGACAAAGGTTAGATCCCATCTCTCATTAGTTACAGATACCCCTCCCCCTAGTATATCAAAGAGTAACTCACCTCTACGGTTAATATTCGTGCTGCTCCACGCTGTATGGTGTGAATTGGCGTCACATCCCATTACTATTTGTAGTTTGTTATTTTTGCTATAGTCTATGTGTCGTCTAACAGCAAGAGGAGGTACAGTATCAGAATCTCCCGGAAAGTAGGCGGAGCAGGCGATAAAATTCTTCTTACCGTTTCGAAGTGGGGTACTATCTCCCTTTCTGTAGTCGCTCCTGATGAATAGTCTGCTTGATGCTCTCAACGGAAGAAAAGTAGATCTGCAAGCTTATACAGATGACCTTGTCATCTTGGCAAGGTCCACATTGGGAAGGATACCCTGTAATATTCTCCAAAGCACGATGAACGTTGTCCACAGTTGGTGCCTTAGGGAGCAGATGTTGTCAACCCCAGAAAACTGTGATCATCCCCTCTACCAGGAGAAAAATTTCTGGCGATCCAACGCCACTCACCCTCAATGGTGGAGGTTATTCCATTAGGAACGCAGGTGAAATATCTTGGCATTGTATTCGATAAAAAACTCACCTGGAACGCTCACTAGGAAAAAGTTTTACACAAAGCCAGACTGTCCCTATGAACATGTCAAAGGATTTGTGGTATAACTTGGGGTTTAGGTCTCAAACAAATCCATTAAATGCATGTGATGATTGTCAGACCAATGATCACTTATGGCGCAATTGCCTGGTGACCGAAGGCTTTACAGAAAACGGCCCAGGCGAAGCTCTCTGGCTTACAGAGACAGGCTTGTCTAGCCATCAGTGGTGCCATCAGTACCACATCATCAGCGGCCATGGTGATCCTTCTAGATCTACCTCCACACCACATTTTTCTGGAGAGGCTAGATGGACTGCATACAGACTTGTGCACATTGCCATTTGCACAAATTAATTTGATGCAGAGTGCAGCAGCCTGTTGGTTGACACTGGAAGTCACAGCATTCAGAAAATAACCTCTGGCTTCATGCCTCCAACGGTCAACTACGAACTGTCTTAAAAAATAATGACTACGAGTAGAGGGGACTGAATCCTCCGGGAGAAGGAAATATTGAAAGCAGATAGTTGTTGGTTCACAGATGGATCAAAAACATCTTCTGGTTCTGGTGCAGGTGTTATTAGTCGCAGACCCAGGACAGAGATATCAACCTGCCTAGGAACCTATGCGACTGTATTTCAAGCGGAAATTTACGCTATTGAATTGTGTGCGAAGAGATTGGAAAAATTCAACCTCATCCATAAGTCAATAAGAATATTCTTGGACAGTGGCGTTGGAAGCTTTTGTCTCCGACCGAGCAACGTCTGAATTGGTAGAAAATCGCCAAAAACTACTCTTCTCGATAGGAAGACTCCACATATTGTTTCTGGTCTATTCTATTCTATTCGACCATCCACCGCATCCCGCAAGGGTTTATTGTGACTGACACCTATTCACACTCAACCAAATAAACCTAGCTTCTAAACGAAGCCGATTAGTTTGAATTGTGAGTGGTGTTTCAGCCCACATGGTAAGAGTACGGCTCTGCCACACACACTGTCTTTCGACAGTCCGAGTCTCTGCATATGATGATTCAAATGACCGTGATCTGTAAGAATGCCTGTTGGACAACGTAGTTTATCCCTACTGTAGTCCAACAACTGTTTGGTATCAAGCTTCGAAGGGTGAATAAACGCCTTGGAGTGAGCCAATTTTGGAAGATTCTGCCATCCAGGTGTTCAATATTTATTTGGCAAAGCCTAAAGCGATGTCAATGACAGGTTCTGGTCCGATGAAGCTGCTTGCAGCACCCTCCTTTGCAAGGGAGTCAGCAGCCTCATTGCTTTCCAGGCCAACGTCGCTGCGCTCCAACAACTATTTGCTTTTAATATTTCCTTCTCCCAAAGGGGCATCTTGGGGTACTGTATTACTGAATAAATAAAGAATCTAATAGAATATCGAAGAGTCGAAGATTTTTTTTGATACACAGTACCATGACCCTGAGTTTCGTCTCTGATTTTCATAAGAGGATATCAAAATTAAAATTTCTTTCACTTGTATCAGAATTTGGCTGGAACATAATCAAACTAGCTTCTCTCTCATCGACGTACAAAGACATTATGAAAAAAGTTATAACGAACATCCATTGAAAGAGTGAGTTGAAATCTTTTTCTTCCATAAAATATTTGTTCCTATTTCAAAACCGTCATTCAGCAGCCATTCAAACTTTCGACCCTTACCGAAAGTTTTATTTGTAAAGCCACTGCGAAGCCATAAAAATCTATACAAAAAAGACCAAAACGCTCCCTGAAGCTGTAGGAAAGTTGCGTAAAATACGCTCTGTCAATGTGCTACATTCAAAGTAGAAGAAAAACAATTTTCCAGTGGCGCTGTAGAAAAAAGCGAAAGGATTTCAGAAAACAGTTATATTTATCACGTATTTAAATGTGAGATTTTAACTCGAGAGCTCACAAAACCGCGACGTGGCTGCCTTAATGATTGGTTTCTCTCTTTCCTCGAAAACCGAAAGATTATTGAAAATTGATGATGTTCTTTCAAATGAATCTGATATGGATCTTGGAACCCCTCAGGGCAGTGTCCTTGGTCCATTAATTTTTCTCACATTTATTAACGATCTTCCTAAATATCTAACTGAAGCAAAAGTTCTCATGTATGCAAACGACACATGCACAATAATATCAGATTACTCGAAACTCGCACTTTCAGAAAAACTTACCAGAACACTAAACCAATTCAAAGATTGGTGCTATTGTAATAGATTAATGTTGAATGTTTCGAAAACGGATTGTATTGAATACCATACAGCTCAAAAATTACCAACAGATTGCTCAGTATTAATCAATGACACTTTAATCAGTACATCGAAGTCTGCAAAATTTCTCGGAACCATATTCGACTGAAATCTGTCTTGGGAGGCACAAATTAGTAGTGTCTGTAAAAAAACAATCAGTGTTTCTATCTATTGACTGTTTTGAAATATATGTTAGATAGAGATACTTTATTGAGTGTCTATTATTCGTATGCTTACTCTGCGATTTCCTATAGAATCATAATATGGGGTAAGGGCTTGATAACCAAAAAGTGTTTGTACTACAAAAAAGAATATTGCGATCAATTTTCCACCTACCTTATCAAACTTCGTGTCGCGATGTATACAAAAACCAAAAAATTCTTACTGTTACTTCTATTCATTTGTATAAATTACTGAGTCATATCTACCGAAACCGAAATAAACTGCCAAAAAATTCTGATATTTACAACCACAACACAAGGCATAAAAACGACTTGCTGCAAAAAAAAATCGAACCACACTTACCACAAAAAATCACCTCTGATGATTGGAGCATCTTACTTCATTATGCTTCATAGTAATATAAAAAATAGTAACACGTACGGAATTTTAAAAAGTAGGTTAAAGAAAATTTTAACGGATCATTGTTTTTATAGCTTAGGGGAATTTGATGACTTCCTTTCTAGCAGTGTTAACTGAGTTCACAGTGTTTATTGTGCTTGTCACTGTATCATACAACAGACTTTTATTTATCCATTCTAAATGTTTCCACCCAATGAAAAACTTCTGTTTCATCAAAGTTACTTTTTTTAACTTTCGTGTTGAATGATATTTTCGTTATAATAGAGTTTTTATTATCACTCGTTGGCAAAACCACGGGATCTAAAAGTTCAAAAACGCAAACTTTTGCCAAAGTTTTTTTCTTTCGTGTAACTCAATGTTTATATAGACGTAGTTGTTTAGAAAAACTTCTTTCAGTTTGTGTCTGAAAGTTGCTTCTTTGCACAAACTACACGTCTTCATATCGAGCTTATTTTGAAATCCACTGCTTCTTTTATTCCTTGGAAAAGGAAGGAGTAGTAGAAAGCCAAAAGTTTTCCATTCAAAATCAATCACTCCTAACAAGAATTTCGCTAGTTTGGACTTCCGTTGTCTACTATATAAAATAATTTGGAATCCCTGAAACAACTAAAAAAGGAAAATTAAAAATGAATAGCTGAAAATAACAATTATATTAAGCAAAATAAACCTGAAATGAAATAATAGTATAATAAAATACAATTAAAAATAAAACAATTGAATGAAAAAAAATAAAAAGTGGAGAGATTCCAAGTCACGATAGTTCACGACGTTTCGATTGTTAGTATCTACAATCGTCTTCGGGTGATGACTGGACTGATTCCTCCGAGAGATGACTATTTATAGGTCGTTCGAGTACTTTCACTTATCTCCGCTTTCCATTTTCCGCTTCACTGGTTCCGTGGGAGATGACCGTTTGGCGGGAGTTGGCCATTTTTCGCTTGATGATGGGTTTCCATATGTTGCGTATTTCTACGCTGGCTTGGCTGAATACGTTGTTGGACAACATGTATGCGACTTCCTTGAATTTTCTCCTAAAACAATGCTCCTCTCTGTGCAAGATATCAGCTTGGGACCACTCGATGTTGTGTTGATGGGTCCAAACATGGTCTACTATTCCTGATTTGCTGGTTTCCCCTCGCTGTGTGTGTTTCTTGTGCTCGGCAATGCGAACATTCAATGGCCTCTTAGTCATCTCTCGGAGGAATCTGTCCAGTCATCACCCGAAGACGATTGTAGATACTAACAATCGAAACGTCGTGAACTAACGTGACTTGGAATCTCTCCACTTTTCATTTTTATTTTCTTTTTTCATTTCTTTATTTTTTATTTATTCAATTGTTCTATTTTTACTTGTATTTCATTTCACTATTATTTCATTTTGGGTTCATTTTGCTCAATATAATTGTTATTTTCAGCTATTCATTTTGTAGTTGTTTCAGGGATTTCATCTCATTTTGAATAGTAGACAATAGAAGTCCGAACTAGTGAAATTCATCATGAAACCTTGTCAATCACCTCCGAACAAACCCTTCTAACAATATAATCTTTCAAATTCAAACACGATTTCTATGACTCGCATTTATTCAAATAAGAAAAAAAATAGCATAAGTGGATTCAACTCATTCATGACATAAAGTCGTGATATTATGAATTAATTGAGTGATTCATTTTATAATCTTGTTCAGATTGGTGCTGTCGAAACTTTTTATTCAAATTTTCTAATTATTCAATTTGTTGCGGGTTTTTATATCTTTTTGCTTACCATATAGCTGTTTCAAAAAAGATAGACTGTCAGAAGTTATTTTGGGAAAGTCATCAAAATTTTGTTAGATTGAAATACAGTTTTATTGGCGATTCCTGAAAGGAAAAATAACTAGAATCTTAACATTGGTGACCTCAACGAATGTACGACATGGAAAAAGATACGTCGATAAATTCACAAACATCCTTGCTGGATAGACCTAGACGAGGATGATGATTATATCTGGCCTGATAAATTTGGCATAGAAAGAAGTAGTATACCGTCGAATCCTGTTTCAGACAAATCGTAATCAAGAGACAAAATGAGTAAAGTTTTCAGTTTACATTCACAATTGAGCAAAGTACGAAAGCGATCAGCATTCTAAAATGAGGAGAAAC
Organism: Leptinotarsa decemlineata; assembly: GCF_025532065.1. Taxonomy (NCBI): domain Eukaryota; kingdom Metazoa; phylum Arthropoda; class Insecta; order Coleoptera; family Chrysomelidae; genus Leptinotarsa; species Leptinotarsa decemlineata. Next base: position 4,988,955 of record NW_027412573.1, on the reverse strand, counting down.
AAGAATTAGAGAAGAAGATGCGCCAATTAGAACAGGAAGAATTATTGAAAAGTCCGAAATTGTTAGAGCTAGAGCACCAATTAGGAGAAGCTGAAATTAATGCTCGACAAGAAACAGAAAGCGGCCAATCGAATTAAGAGAAAAATTAGGATTGAATAGCTCAAGTACCACTGATGATGCAGAATAAACTAAACAAAGAGTGTATCAATGGATAGAAAACTACCGAGAAGAAGGCAGACATGAAGAAAAGAAAAATAAGTAGAGTCTTAACTGGTGCTGAAGAAGTTATTTTTTTGTATGAACTCCACATTTTTGTATAAAATTCACTTCAAAAAGATTGCTCTCTTTTTTTTTCTAGAAGATTCTCACATTCATTTTATGAAAATGGAGAATCAGAAAGCTGACACTACTCTATTCCAAAAATTTCTCAAATACTCACTTCATGAAGTGGATTTTCACAGATACAGATAGATAGAGATACTACTCGTTTTTCATGTATTCAAGGTTGAGTTCACAAGTTCCCTTTTCGAAATATCTTTTCGTTAATCCATTTTCTCAGTTACAATTGTAATAACCAGTTTTTGGGTGTCACAGTTCTTCGGTCGATTTTTTCCACGATATCTTTTTATATTTCCTAGATAATGTGTCCTTTTCTGCTGTATATCATGATGATAATAATAATCTTCATCAATCCCAAGGAACAAGAATGTTTATAATAGGGATAAAATTTAAAATAATGATTAAATAAATTATTTCAATATTAAATATCAGTTACATATACAGCACATAAATATATGAATACGAACACAAAAATACATATATACATACATATTTATACATATACACATATACATATATAAATATATACATTTTTGAATCATAATGGTAATCAAAAACAAATAAAAATGTAATATGGATATCAGAATTTCAATTAGAGAAAGAAAGCAGAAACTTCAATTCCGATTTGAATTTTGTTTTTCGATTCACTTTTACTTTCTCTGGAAGATTATTATATATTTTAATTCCTAAATGAAATATTGATTTCTCCCCAAATTTTGAGCGATATGATTCAACTAGTTTTTTTTTGCTTGTCTTGTATTATAGTCATGGATGGTATTTATTTGAATGAATTCCAAATTCAAATGTTTGTGATTTTTTATAACAGAATGGATGAAACAACAAATTTTTAATTGAAAAATAGACTGAATATCTGAAAGATCACGTGGTATATATAAATTTGACGTAGGTTCAAGATATGGTAATTTGAATATACATTTTATTATTTTATTTTGCAGTCTCTTGAGAGGATTAATTATTGTTAAATTAGCCGTTCCCCAAATTGAAATTAAATAATGTATATTTGAATATACCAAACAGAAATATATACATTTGAGATATTTTAATTCAATAAAATTTCCAATCCTAAATGATATTCCTAAAATTGGTCCGATTTTCTTTTTTAACATCTCAATAAGAGTATTCCAACAGAGACTTCCATCAATGTATAGTCCTAAAAATTTTGTGTTTTGACAATATTTAATCAGGCTTCTGTATTTCTCAATGATGTGGAAAATCACCTTCATCACTCATCTAAATCGGTTTTAAGACTTGTTCTTTTTTTTCGGGGATTTTCACCATTTTCTACTTTTTCATCCCACACATTTCTTGAATGGTTTGAACACTCATATCGGTAGCTTTTACACGTTCTTGAAATTCATCCTTGCATGAAATGTATGATATTTGCAATAATGTCTTTGCTTCAATCATTTGATTAAAATTAAGTAGTGTTGAATATGTTGAAGAACTGAAATTGATTGTTTTCCTTTCAAATGAAGACATTCTGAAAAAAACAATATCTATGAGATCATTTTGAATGATGTTTTACAAAATCTTCGTTGAAGTATCTACAATACATGAAGAGAGAACATTGACAGATCAAGATCTTCAGATGTACTGCAGGTTTTTCCGGGTTTTTCTGCAGCTGAAAAAGCAAATGCTCCACTGGAATCAATCAAGTCACCCCGGAGCTCCAATAAATTTTTGTTGTCGTTTCATTATTTCATGATTTGTATTACTTTCCTCTTTGTTATTAATGTCAATCCATCATATATCAATCTTTTTTTTTTAACAGTTCTAAATTCAAATGTGAAAAACATATTTTCAAGTAACATTCGATAAAGTCCAGGGGCAAAAATCACTGAATCATTGATAACGTCATGATTTTTCAGTTATTTTCAGTACATCTGAAGAATTGCGTTGATTGGAATACACTTTCTTTCATATCCAAGAATCTCTTGATGTAACTTTCAAGTAGTTTCATTTGAATGAATGTTCTAGGTTCGAGTGTTCTTCACCACATTTTTGATTTTTTGTTATTATTCATATTCGTGACTCACCATCTTGGAAATTATTCCACACAGTATCATTCCCTCAGACATACTCGTATGTGTGTATCAGCACAGCAATACCTGAAGAGTATCCCCAGAAAACAACCCCACGAACGCCTATGTTTACTCGCGGCCCTTGGGTAAAGTTTGTTCAGATATCCATCGGATTATTCCGTGTAACCGGCACGCCAAATAGCTTTTCTGTCATGTAACTTTTCTCCCATAAGCCCCTGCGACCTTGCCTAGCGTCATATACATTCGAATCCCGACGCAATTTCGGCCTCCTACTCGATTATGAAGGATATGTTGTTTGATTTGTGTATCTTTCAGAAAGCCAGAGACCTATAGAAAAGATAGATTATTGGTATTCTTCTTTACCATTTCTGTTTATGAAAATTTTTTTGGTGTAATTTCAGTTCTTTCGTATGAGTTTTATAAAGATCACAAAAAAATGCAGGAGACATGAAGTGGAAATGAAGGAACTGCTGGATATTTAATTTTCTCATTTTGGAAACTATTCAAGGATAGATCCACAGTGATCTAGATGGCGGAACATTTCTGAAGGACAGTAGTGAACCAGATACTGATCATCAGCTAAATAAGGGTCTCGAGGATACCAGAATAGTAAAAACGATACTGATCAGTGAATATGCCAACAAGAAACATATAGAATGCATGAGATGAAGGGAAAACAAAAAAAAATGCTTCAGTTCAGCGAGGTTTGGTCCAGAATCAAAACAGAGCTATCAATTTCAGCAGAGCCTTAACCAGTAAGGATGAACCTGAGAAAATCTTTGGTGGCTCAGAGTAAATAACTCATTATACTCAGCAGCCATCAACCAAAAATGTGGGAGAGCTAGTGAGGGCCGGAAACATGACGATCATTGATTGTTCATTTGCCATGGTCTGCAGGTCGAAGATACCTTTTTGGCTGCGATGCGCAAACTGAAAATGGTCGTGGTGCTGACTGATGAATTTGAAAACATCGGACAATCTGTAGGACATCGGCCGTGAAAGTCAACACACTATAAACACATCACTGTCCGCAGTGTGCTGTGACACCAGTTGATGCAGGGTAGCATTGTCATTGATACCTTTACTGCAGTTCATCATGGTGAACAACATCTGAAACGTAGGCAATAAACCTAACTTCGTAAACATGAGACATAATAATAGGCATAGTACTAGATTTTCATGACTCAAGCATGTCCAAACCACTAGGGAGGTGCTAACTGGGTAGCCTGAGGATTTCAAGTGCAGAGTGAGCAAATTGCAAGGGCTGCTAGCTCCATCAACTTTCCTACGAGTTGATGTTCTACTAGTAATTGAGAAATTTCTTGTAGAAGATCCAGAAGAATGACATGGGAAACTGAAAAGGCCTTCAGAAGTACCAGCAAAGCACATGTTTGGGACCTATACGGAAAATTAGTAATTGAATTCAACAAAGCCCTAAGAAAATCTGGAAAGGCCTTGTGAAAAAAATTATGGAAATGAGTTGAACGAGTTTGAGTATCTGCTAGACTATTGAAGAGACTTTGGAAGAAAAATTAGATCCCAATGAATCATCTGAAGGAAATACCGGCAAAATTCCAAATAGCCTGTGACTACCGCCTTTGAAAAAAACTCTTGTAAATACTTTGAGGTATTTTAACGTGTCAAATACGAATCAGGAAATGGAATCGGTGCAATCCCCTATGTCGAGAGTTTCAACATTTTTCAGACTTCTAAAGGATTACAAATATTTATTTACAACATCACCTCTACACCTTACGACATTTTTTAGTTTGGAAAACTATAAATGAAGTCGATTCAACCTTCAGAACTTTGAAGGGCTGTTACTTTGGAAATGAAGCAGACTAAAGCTGACCAACGCTGCTGCTATTGACATGCTAGCCACCCCTGGAAGCCTCGTGCGGGCTCCAGAAAGATCTCGAGGAAAAAGCTCCTGTTTCCTGCAGCCAGGCTCCTAGGAGCCAGAGCAATTCTAGGACACCCTCGATGAGTTCCTGCTCGGGATCAGGTAGTGGACAGCGCACAGCCTGAAGTCACCCTAGAGTTCGAACACTGACTCAAATACTACCTCAGGCCTATCTCAGGTCGTCTAGTGATCGACCATCATCGATCACTAGACGCTACCACGAGGAAAATTATCACACACACCAGGATCATGAATCGTGATGACCTAGGACCATGAGGAAACCCACTAACCCTAGTTACCTAGAATTGGGAGCATGGTTACCTCATTGAACTTGTAGCTTCATTAGATAAGTGTTCTGTAGTATAACATATGATTGTATGATTTGGGAAAGTTCCCAATAGAATTTTGTTGAGGATACAGAATAAGCGAGAGAGATTACGTGGCTATGGTTCTCACCTGAGTGTATGTCGGCTCTAGTAGCAGCTTGTAGAGAGACTTCTGGTTCCAGGAGGATGATCGTAAGAATCCGTAAGAACACCACTAGCTGGCCAGCAACTTTCTTGATTCATTGAGTAGGTTGTCGAATCACCTGAGATGCTTTCTGTAGCGAGTCTATATATCGAATCCCTATTGTTCTGCTTCTGTTTCAGCGACAAACCAAATACATTGATTCAAGGAGCGCTCCATATATTCAATCAGAATAGGAAATACATCCGAATTTCGTGTTGAATACACATTTTGCAAATTGAGTGAAAATCATCGATAGTCGAATACACAAAGAGCAAACTGAAAATAAAAAATAGAAGAGAAGAAAACTGTTGAAGACGGAACAGAACTAGTGAACACTAATCACTAACGTATATAGATATACTAACTCAGACTAGGAATAACACTGTGAAGCCAAACCCAAAATTACCTTGTGAACTGACTCTTGTTTGAAAGTGGTTACCAATGTATCCCAACTGAACTTGAGTCTTCTTGTGGATTCCTTCAATGGCCAAAGTTCCAAACAACGTTGACGACACTTCATAGTATGGAAACATAGGAATACAGAACTAGACACCTTTCTGAAGTACGTCGATAGCGTAAAACCTCTTATCACCTCCACAATGGAGGAAGAAGTCAACAATGAATTGCCATTCTTAGAAGTATTGGTGAAGAGGTCCGACACTAAGTGGAAAATATCTATACATCATAAACCTACTATCACATGAACATTTATGAATCACGAATTTAACCAACATCAATCTACCAAAATGATGATGGGACAAATATTGACTAGAAGACAGTAAGGCCTCACAAGGAAAAGAAGCCGTCACAACAAGTGCGTGGCCTTCCCTACGTCAGAAGATTGTCAGAAAGGATAAGGACAATTTCATCCGTAGCAGCTTCACGAAAATTAGGCCACTAAACGCGGACTGCAATTCCAAGAATTGAATTTACCCAGTGAGTGCGGTAAATCCTATATCGGTAAAACTAAGAGGCAACTGAATATCCGCATTGCCGATCACAAGAGAAACAACAGCGAGGAGAAACCAGCGAGTCGGGTATAGCACAGCATCTCAAAACTCATCAACATAATACCAAGTGGTTCCAAGCTGAGATCATCCACACTTGGTTGAGAGGAAGTTCAAAGAAGTTGCATATATGTTGCGTATCTCGACGCTAGCCAAGCTGGCGTTGAGATACGCAACATACGGTAACCTGTAATCGAGTGGAAAAACGGTCAACTCTCATTAAACCGGTGAAGCGAAGAGAGGGAAGAGGGAATAAGTGAAAGCATTCGAGTGACCCATAAATAGTCATCTCGCGGCAGAATAGTCTAGTGTGTTTCTCTGAAACTTCGTGGAATGACTTACTTCGAAATCTTTATTAATTATTAAAATTTCTTTATAGTTGTTCAATTTTAACGTTTTTGCTTATTTTTATTTCATTTTCATCTATTTTCACTCTGTGATCATTTATATTTTTCACTTTGATTATTTTATTACAATTTCATTTTACGTTTCATTGCTCAATATGATTGTTATTGTAGCTATTTATTTTATTTTATTTGTTTTTTCGGAGATTTCAAATAATATTAGACAATGGAAGTCCAAACTAGTGAAATTCACTAGTAACACACAAAATCAAAAGGTACAGACTTTTCAAAATTTCACCCAATGACAAGTGAGTTTACAAAAATTGGTGGAGAAATTATTAAATAAGTTCTCTGTGTGTTCTCCGAGTGGTAAATCATCGATATAACATTGGAGTCCTTGACAAAGTAAAAACTGGAAGCCCACAAAAGGATGTCAATTAAAGAATGGAAAACAATGGAAAGAATGGCACATGAGTTTTTCGTCTCTCGAAGATGATAACTTGGTTGGTAATTGCATTTCTAGTGATTATGAATTTGAATATTACAACGATGTATGTTACTAAAACAGACGGCCTCTATCGGGTAGTACTGCAAAATACTGAAATTTTGTCTTCAAAATGTACCTTTTCCAAAGTTGACCCTACGTGGAAAATTGCTTTCACCTTGGGGGCGTATGTCTCCACCTCTCGGCAATAAAGAATGTTCCGAAATTAATAGTCCAAAGGAATCACTCCGGATTTTCATAAAACCATTTCATTACGCAAATAGTCGATAACGCCCTCAGGTTTTTCGTAAACAACTAACATCTTTTTATGTCTGATGTGAACACCTAAAAACAATGCTTATCAAGCAACCCTCTCAATCACCAGAATCCATTCCAGTCGAGACCTGAATATCTCCGGTGTATTTTGGGTTTTTGCCTGCTCTAATTCCATCACGAGTCCACTAATGCAGATTGATTAGGGTATTTTTTGAGCAAATGAGTGAAGAAGAGGCCCGACAATGGAACTGTGTAGGCGGCATCACTCAATTACGTTGAGTTTTCTATACAGGGTGGGCCATCGAAAACTTGACATGGAGGTTTTGGGTACTAATCTTACAAATCCAAAAAAACCCTCAGACAGGTCGATTTTTATTGAGAAGGGGACAGTTTTTTCCTCATTGACAGCGTCGTCACTTCAACCCCATAGCAGAGGGGTGAACAAACCCTAGAATTTTAGTAAGGAATAGGGGCGAGTCGTACATAGTTTGAAAGATCTTGGAATTCTCTAAACAATGGTGTACCTTTTTTTGAATTTTGAACGTATTTAAAAGAGTGTTTTCCGATAATTAACTTTCTCAATAACAACAAATTGTTCTACGCCACTGCTCAGTTGGAATGTATTTGGAACTCCTTCATTTGTTTCTTATGCTTATTCTTTTTTATTTTTTCAGTTCTTCTCTGATGAGAGAACTATTACAATTGAGAAATAGTTAAAAATACTGTTTCTATTTCTCATTTTCATGTTAAAAGTGATATCTATATTATTACTAGTAGTGAGTGCCGTAAAGTGTTTCTGAAGAAACAATGGTTCACACAACTGCAGAGAGGTTTGTACTATGTACTGTACTATGGAAATATACGTTGTGTTCCGAGAGCTGCTGAGCTGTTCAATCAACAACATGGGAAGAATGTGTCGCGACAGTATAGTTTTGGTTCAATTGCAAAATTTCGCGCAACTGGATCTGTAGCAAATAAAAAACGGCAAATCGAACTACCAGTTACAAATGAGGCGACACAAATGGCAATTCTGGGCCATTTTGAGCCTGACCATACTTTGAGCGCAAGAAAGTTCGCATTTGTTTCCGGGATCACGAACTAGCATTCGGCATATTTTAAAATCCGCAAAATGAATCCCTACAAGATTAAATTGACGCAAGAACTGAATGAAAATGACTTCTATCGACGCTTGCAACTTTGCGAGTTGGTTAGTGAACGAGCGGTGAAAAATCTACATTATGTTTTCAACATTTGCTTCAATGATGAATGTTTTTTCTAAATGACACAGTTAATCGCCATAATTGTCGCTATTGGGCTGATTCAAATCCTCACATTTTTCATGAACTGCATACTCAACGCTGGCCGCTGACGACGTGGTACTGATGGCACCATTAATAGTCAGACAAGCCTGTCTCTATAAGCCAGAGGGCTTCGCCTGCGCCGTTTTCTCTAAAGCCTTCGGCAACCAGGCAATTCCACCATTTGCAATCATTGGTCTGACAATCATCATATAAATCCAATGGGTTCATTTGGGACCTAAACCCCAAAGTTCGATACGTCTAAAGGGACGGTCTGGCTTTGTGTGAAACTTTTTCCAAGGAGCACTAACTTCAAGCTTTCCGACCTCTCCAATACGTTTTGAACCTTGAAAAACCACATAGGAGCTAATGCCCAGTTTTATCACAACCTCAAACACCATTTGTGAAGGTTTCATCTCCACCAGGGTCCTCAAATCTTCGTCCTGAATTACTGTTGGTCGACCACTCCAGGGGTCAGTTTAGAGGCTCAAATTTCGCAAACCAACACCTGGTTGATTTTTCGGGCTGTTTCGGCAGCACAATTTGAATTCGTGTAGAAAAATTGGTTGAAAAATTCACCCAATGACATCATATAGTAAGAGGCAAAAAAAAGATTCGAAAAATAATGAACAGCATCAATGTATTGACTACTTGAATAGAAGGGGTTATATTTTTAGGAGTGATTATTTATTGGGAAAGAAAGTTTTTGGCTTTCTACTACTCCATCTTGATACAAAAAAAAGTGGGAATCTTCCAAAGAAAAGAAGGAAGTAATCAATTTTGAAATGAGTAACTTCTATACATGGATGTGTAGATCATGCAAAGAAGCAACTTTCAGACAAAAACTGGAAGAAAGCCCACCTGAAACAGCCACTTCCATATGAACATTGAATTACACGGAAGAAAAAAAATATTTCGAAACGAATACGACTTTTATAGGAACACTGAATTATACAGAAGATTCTTATCTCTACTCAGTTTGTATTCCAAACATTCGTTATGGAATAAAATCAGATATCGTTCACATGAGATTTACTTTAAATGAATGGTAACAAATTGCACTTACATAGAACACTGTCATCCTCACTGGTAGACACCGATGTTTCGCCGTAAGACCCTTGTAAAATTGAGTTTTCATATAAAAGTATTTGTTTCGAAAGATTTTTTTTCTTTCGTGTAATTCAATGTTTATATGAAAGTAGCTGTTTCAGAAGGGCTTTCTTCCAGTTTTTGTCTGGAAGTTGCTTCTTTGCATGATCTACACATCCATGTATAGAGTTGCTTATTTTAAAATTGATTACGTCCTTCTTTTCTTTGAAAGATTCCCACATTTTTTTCTGTATCAAGATGGAGTAGTAGAAAGCCAAAAACTTTCTCTCCTAAAAAGTATTGACTACCTTTTGTAGTTTTCAACATCATCAGGAATTCCGCTCTACTTGAGAATTTTCATACCAAATCCCTCTTTCATTGAAATTGTATTCAGTTTTTTTTTCACTCTGTTCTCACATGGATGATTTCGTTATAATTTCTCCGGGTAAATTCAATTCATTATCATTGATATTATCACGGATAAAAACAGCAAGAAAGCAGAATAAATAACATGAAGTAATGATGAAAGGAACCAACTGTAAAAACAATATTGACAGTTCCCTTTGTCACATTTTTTCTCTCCGACGACCTTTTTATCGGAAATAACCGACTTTGAAGTTCCATTACAAAGGTCGGGTCACTGCATGTTATCGAATTCGCGGAATTCCTACTATCGAAGTGGAATACAGGGAAAGAACTCCTTTTTTTCCCAAACAATGCCTTTCTCCGGGAGTAAATATTTTGTCTCGTGGCTAAACAGAATAAAAGTCTTAAAACTCCTCCAGAGATATACCTCTATGTTTTATTTATGACTCCCAAACTCCTCTATTTATTCGCGAGCTTTTTCACCGACATTCTTTGCGGAAGCAATTTGTGTATTGGCAGAGAAAGCTTATATATTTGTTGGCGAACGAAATTCATGTTTCGAATTTTAAGGTTCTGTTTCCGATTTCGTTTTCATGTCCGCATTATAGTCTGAATGCCTGCGGATATTTTTAGAAGACGGTAGAATAGAGTTTTTCGAAAAGTCTGAAAGAATGCTTGTTTGGTATGACAAAGAATGGAGAGAACCTGGATTCATTGTTGTTGTATAATATTAGGTTGTGCCAAGAATGTTGTCCTTTTTGGTTTCATATGTTTTTGTAGCTCATTGAGCTCATTATTATATGATGGGATTTTGAGATAATTCAGGGCGAGGATTTGATGACCTTGGAGAAGACTCTCTCATCACAAACGGTGCGTAAGATAGCGGAAGTGTTGAGAAATAAACAAGAATTCAATCTAGATTTATATCAGCAATGTGGTGGATAAATTTGAGTCCACTGGTTCAGTAAACTACTGAACGACACCCGAAACGCAAGATCAGCCAAAAATAATACCGCTGTCTGTGAGAGTATGCCGGAGAATTCAAGGCAGTCGATTTCGAGTCGCTCACAAGAACTGGGCCTCTCGCAGACCACAACTTGACGAATTTAGCGTCGTGGTTTTGGCCTGCATCCGTACAAAATCAACTGACCCAGTGACCCAGTGAAGGTGAACGACCATATCAAACGACGTGTATTCGTTGAATTAGCTTTGGAGCAGTTAGTCACTGACCCTGATTTTCATCGAGAAATCATCTTCAGCGATGAGGCTCATTTCTAGATTAATGGGGAGGTGAACAAACAAAATTGTCGAATTTGGGAAAAAACCACTTCAAATGAGATCCAGAAGCGTCCAATGCATCCCGAAAAAGTCACTATTTGGTAGGGATTATGAGATAGCGGCATCATTGGTCCGCATTCCATTGGGAACAACGTTGACCAGGCCATCACTGTCAATAGCGAGCACTATAAGTCTATGACTACTAACTTCTTCTGACCTGAATTGGATGATCTGGAGACCAACGACATGTGGATTCAATCTGAATGAGGGCATGGTCATTTCACGAGGATGTCATGTGAACTGGACACATACATTGTGCGATTCGACTCCTTTACATACACACACACATACTTCGTTCAATTCAAATTGAAAAATAGGAAGCGCCTAATGAGTTTAAGTAATTTGAACTTGTTATTCATCGCTCATGCTGAAAATCTAGTAAACAGTTTACCAAACAGTTCAAAGGATGTAGAAGAATATTTAATAATACTGGAAATTAAATGTTTTTTGGGGCAATTGATGGATATGATATTCTAGCCGTGACACAGACGTCGTTTATTGTTAGACGTTCTTGAAAATATCATCAATACCTCTCTGAATGAAGGATGTTTTTCCTCAATGCTTAAGTTGGCAAGAATCTCCCCAATATATAGAATAGGATCCCCAGAACTACCTCAAAACTTCAGGCAAATATCAATCTTGCCTTGCTTTTCAAAAATATTTGAAACTATTCTTTATAATCAACTTAATTAAATCCAGACTAAATTCATTTATTCAAAAACACAAAATATTATCAAAATCACAATTTGGTTTTCAGGAAGGGAAATGCACCCAAAATGCACTATTGCAGCTAACTGATAGCATATACAAAGCACTAGATAGAAGCAAACCGTCAATAGGAGTTTTCATCGATTTATCAAAAGCATTTGACACAGTTAACCACTCCATACTATTAACCACTCTGGAGAACATTGGAATAAGAGGGAACGCAATCAAATTATTGAATTCATATTTGACAGATCGGAAACAAATCGTGAGAATTCAAAATATAAAAAGTACTGAAAGGAAAATTGAATATGGAGTACCACAAGGAACGGTTTTAGGTCCAGTACTATTCTGTATATATGTGAACTAATTATTATCTATAGGATCGTCAGGTGAAATAACTAGTTTTGCAGATGACACTGCGGTTTTCTACTCTGGGGAAACCTGGCTTGAGGTCAAAGAACAAGCAGAAAAGGACCTGGAAATGATTAAAGATTGGTTTGATTACAAACAACTTTCCTTAAATTTCAACAAGACATTTTTCTTACCTTTCTGTAATTATAAATCTTCCTTGCCACAATATTAATTCATAACTATTCAAAATACATTCAGAATATCTTCAACGACAAATATAAAATACTTAGGAGTTTTAATAGATTCTCATTTGAGATGGAACTTCCATATAAATTATTTGGTGAAAAAATTAAGAACTATTCTTTATAAGTTCCGCCAACTTAACAACAGATTGGATCTGAAACAAAAAAAAAATAGTTTATTATAGTCTGGTACAAAGTCATTTGACATACTGCCTAATAGGATGGGGAGGAGTATCCAAAACTTACCTGTATCCATTAAACGTAATACAGAGGAAATTCTTAAAACTGATGTTGAACAAGTCTCTCCGCTATAGTAGTGACAAGTTGTATGAGGAATCTGGGATGTTCGACCTAAGACAATTATTTTATAAGACACTTGTGCTAAATCAATTCAAGGAAAAGAGAAAACTGAGTCGGCCGAGCCATGAGTATATCACACGTCACAAAAATAAATATATTATACCATATGCATCCAAGAATGTAGGTCAGAGGTCCTATAATTTTCTGGGACCAACTGTATTCAACTCCCTACCAGATAGCATACATTCCCTAGAATCATTTTCACATCTGAAAAAAGCGGTCGATAAATTAATTAGAAGCGAACCTCGTGAGAAAATTGGTCAAATATTTGATGATGCCATTTGAAATGTTCTATTCAAATGAAAAAAAAAAATACTCACCGTTACGCTCTCGCAAGACAATTTCCAACTTGTAAGAAATTTTATTTACACCTCCCATGTGATCTATTTCATCCTTACACGTGTCCAATTGTTTTGTGATCCGAATGATTTTTTTTATACATGTGATTCATTTTATATATAAAAGTCTCGGATGTTCTTATGATTGTTATAATGGTTATTTTAATCTATTTTATTTATACCACATATGATTAATTTTATATCTACTTACACGTCTACAAAGTTTTTGAATGTTCTGTATATATTTATTTCACCCTTTTGTTAACCTCATACTTATTATTAATTTTAGTATCTGAAGTTATAAAAATTTATTTACACCACGCACAAGCAACACCTGTTGCTTCTGTGGGTTTCCCAATGTTTATTTGCAAAATGTATAGCCTTATTATGGTTGCTGTTTTTCTTTTGTGTAAATAAACGATAATGATGATGATGATGATGAACTACTTGATTACTTCGATAAGAAAAAAATCCCGAGTCCTAAGCAGTATGGTTATAGGAAAAATATGTCCACTTTGAATGCTATCAAATCATTAACTCGTGCCATAAAAACCAGTTTTGAAAGAAACGAAAAATTTTTGGAAAACTTCACAGACCTGAGTGCAGCTTTTGGTTGTGTTGATCATGACATACTACTGAGGAAAATGGAGTACTACGGAATAACAGGAGTGGCACTCAAACAAATCAAATCCTACTTGTCCATCAGCATCAGTATCAATAAAGGGGAGTGTCCAGCTACAATCCTTGGGGAAGTTATGGCACAAGCAAAAACCTGGTTCTTGACAAACAAGCTCATACTCAATGAAAGAAAAAACCATAAGTCTCATTTTCGAATTGAGAATATACAATATAAAAAACGACCTAGACATGCTGCAAACTAAATTTTTGTTTGTAGATGTAGATGTCAGGCTACTATGGAACATACATATATATACATATATATATATATATATATATATATATATATATATATATATATATATATATATATATATATATATATATATATATATGGCTTATCTCTCTGGAGCTCGGCAGCTCAGTTTCATTTGAATGTTATATTCGTCATTCAGAAGAGGACTGTAAGATCTATTATAGGAGTTAATTTTGAAGACTCCTGCAAATCAATCTTTAAAATGTTGAGAAAAATGACACTTTACTCTCTGACAATGGACACTGGATAATGGACTCTGGACCATAGAGCAAAGATGCCTTACACCAGTGTATGTATGTACTGTATTATTTTTATTGCACAGTTAAGTATCTTCTGGAGATTTTATATTTTACCTTTCGAACCAAATGAAAATTTGAATTTGAATGAAAGTTTCTTCATTTTCAATAAGTTCCGCCACTAGTTTGCCGTGTATTGTAATCGCTTTCCTGAGTTCGTGAGCTAGGCCCAGTTTTTCACATATCCCCAATATATCCAGGAACTTGGCTTCCTTGATTCATCAAATTGTCTCTCAAACCCCACTGACTTTATATCAGCCATTTCCGGAGAAACCATTCCTCCATAAAAAGTAAAAAAGCCGACGTGTCCTGGGAAAAGAAGTCCCGGCCTGTCATGTACAATAAATCGAACTTTTCTGGAACCGCGGTCAGCATGGCTTGGCAGAGAAACGACAAAACCTATCACAGTTATTGTTCGGGACGTCCAACCGGAAAAGATTTTATCTCTGAATTGGATGAGTTACATGGATTTCAAATACCTACTTCGGAAAAATGCTGGTAGTTTTCTTCTGTTTGATTGGCGATATGGAAAAGTACACGAAAATGCTTTGGTCTTAAGAGACGAAAGTATTGCTCCTACATTCTCCAACTTCCGATAATAGAAATATAGAAGATTGGAAAACAATTTTGAGCAGATCAAGGAAATTAAACTTGTTACGGTACAAAATAGTTTATAGTTTCAAAATTCGCTGTAAAATATATAATTCAACACAATTATTTCAGGTAATATTGAAAATGATGATAATAAATGTATTTGCATTATAGATAGAGAAACATACTGAATATAAAAAAAATAATGGAATCTCAACTTAGTCGAGAGAATTGAGATTGTGCTTTTAGTTGGTGATAATGCTCAAATAACGAGGGTGGCCGCGGAAAAATTTAACAGAAGACATCCAAATCGTGAACCAATTCAACATATAACAGTTTTCAGAATCAATACGTAATTCGATAAAACCGGGAGAGTAAATCTGTTTTTTCGTTAACCAGCTGTCGCACCCCTACGAACGACAACCCTCAAAAGTCGAAACTTGTGCGAGCTAAGGACTAACGAGGTCTTACCTTTCAACGTGTGATTCCCAACACGGGTTTGGGCGATACCAAGTGGAAATCGATCGTTCAGCCTGGGGCTTGAACCACCGACCAACACGGCGGTCGATTTGATTGAGTGAACAAAGCACCCACGTCGAACCGGCTACCGTCCGTTAGCCGTTAGCCGAGACGTTAGTATATCTATAAAACGTACATGTTTGAAAAAAATATAAAGTTATTTGCTTCATACCGAAATTCATACACACGTTGGAAAGAGGCGATGAGGAACGAAGTTTGGAATTCTGCTCATTCTGCCAAGGTGAATATTTGAATAATAATAACTTTCTGGACAATATTCTCTTCACCGATGAGGCGACATTTACCACTAACGGTAAAGTGTCTACTCAGAATTCCAGGTCCGAGCAAGGGAGAATCCACACTGGATGATAAATGCAAGACAATATTCACAAAAAAATCAATGTCTGTGTAGAAATATCAAAAAATTGTATAATAGGTCAAATGTTTCATGAAACACACTAAACGGTGGAGGATTTTATGATTTTTTGACAAAGAAATTCTTAGATTTCATGGAAGAACTAAGTATTGGAGAACGCAGAAATATTATATTCCAACTAGATGGTGCCTCCATTCAGAATGTGATTGCTATGTGGCAATATCTTGACGAAAAATTTTAAGGAAGATGAATTGGAAGGAACAGCTCTTTCATTTGTTGGCTTCCTAGATCACCAGACCTGACTCTGTGGGAATATTTGGAAGAAAGTGTTTCTATAAATAGACCATGGAATTTGAACGAATTGGAGAAGAGGATAAGGCAAAAGTGTGGTGAAATTATTTGAGACAAAAAATGTATAGAGCTTGAAGGAGGATATATTGAGAACTGCAATATCTGAAAAAACTGTTTCTTTTATAATTCAATTTATTTCTGTTGTTGGTTATTTTTCTGAAATCAAAAACACGTTTTCAACTTTCGATTTGTTGATTTCAATTGAACTAGAGACAACTCCATGAAATGGTTACAACCTATGTTACTGAGTATTCAAAATACTAAATCATTGAATGGTTACTTCATCGTTTCTGTGAAGTTCATAGACTTTCATAGAGGGACAGTCAAAAAATCATCGTATTCTAAAAACACTTTGTGTGATTTTCACTAGATAGTTTTACAAAAACGCAACACGTGTTTCGCCATACAATGGCTTCCTCGGGCGTGTCTTAATGGATTAACACACGCCTTTAGTGGATTAAGACACGCCCTTAATGGATTAAGACACGCCCTTAATGGATTAAGACACGTCCGAGGAAGCCATTGTATGGCAAAACACGTGAGACAGATTCTGCATACGCCGCTCAAGAATTTAGTGCAAGGCGGTTTCATAAGGTACTCCGCTCTTGAGAAGACGACTCAGTCATTTCCTGGCTGCACCACGCTGTCCCACGAGTAGCTAGGGAAAGACGGTCAATCACGGCAGAGCCCTGCATTACCGTGACAAGGCGCTTCTACGACGAGGGTGCTCGGTAACGAAGGTTTTGTATAGACAGCTGATAGGCTCAGTGTCATTCATCCTTTCGGCACAGATACATGGATTGAGTCATAGTTGGGATTCCATTCAATTAGGAAATAACAGAACCGCAAGTGATTCTGACATTCCCGTATCAGCGGGGCTACGTGGAAGCAGGCATCCTATGAGAGGTGTACTCAAACTCTACATCCCAAGCCAGTGCACTGGCCAAAAACAGCATACACAGTGGTTCAGGCAGTTAAAGATGAACAAAGACACGCCTCTAACATCCTAGCACCAGCATGGTGTCTCCTCAAGACAAATATCCCCACTATATCCCATCGATATTATTACCAATGTCTGGCCTATAAGCTATGCAGTTTTTCTGTGGAATATGTGCCATGATGAGGCAGCCAAGAAATTCTTCTATATGTTTTTTGCCATCAGAACACTGTAACATATACGACTGTCATGTCACTTTGCGGGATTTATTAGAGCTGAATTCTGCACCGATCCACCACAGCAGAAACACTGAAAGATTAATGAACATTTGCCAACCGCATTCCCTTCTAGACGAACCATAATTCATCGAATCATACGAATAACAGTCATTACGAAGGCGTTTTAGAATTATAGAGTAACGTCTACACGATTTGTGTCATGTTCTAGTTCAATATCATCCGGATTCTCGAGTTCGAAGTTTGCCTAATCAAGACTTATTAATTACGGCAAATATGCATTACCGCCCCAGAAAACGTCGGCCTATGCGAGAGGAAAGAGACATTGTCACTCATATTGAGGTGCAGAGTACGTCTGGGGTAATCAGTATCATGTGAATGAGTTTGATATTTGATTCTCGAATTATCCTTCAAGTAAATTTGGAACTACTATTTGTTATCAGAAAACATGAATTGAAAATTGAGGTTCTCTTTTCACTCTACACCTATCAACTACTCGTATAGTGTTAAAGCAGTGGAGCACTTTCTTAGAATCCCGTATTCAACAAACAAAAAGTGATTGATGATGAGATTCAGAAGATGCTTCAAAACGATATCTAAGCCTTGTGAAAGTCCGTGGTCTTCTCCTGTTTGCCTGATAGGGAAACAGGATAGATGGTACCGCTTTGGTGTAGATTATCGTCAACTCAATGCGGTTACAGTCAAAGACGCATATCCCCTACCCTACATATCATCTATTCTGGATCAGTTACGCGACGCGAAATACTTAAGCACGTTAGATATAAAAAGCGCCTACAAGCAGGTACCTACAGCCGAATCATGTAGAGATTTAACGGATTTACGGTCCCTGGTGACTTGTATTGTTTCAAAGTTATGCCTTTCGGTCTGACTAATACTCCTGCCACTTGGCAAAGGCTAATAGATTCTATCTTAGGACCAGATTTACAACCTTTCATTTTTGTATATTTTTGATGATATCATAGTGGTATCTAAGGACTTTGAATCACATATCAACATTCTGACAAACATTTTTGATAGATTACATACATCAGGGTAGATTGTTAGTTTCAAAAAATGTTACTTCTTCCACTCTGAACTGAGATATTTGGGTTACATTGTGGATCAGTTTGGTTTGAGACCTGATCCTTTAAAAGTTGAAGTCATGTTGAATATTTCGGTACCAAATAATGCCAAACAAATTCGACAGTTTGTAAGCACCGCTTTGTGGTATTGTCGATTTATCCCACAGTTCTCCACTATCGTTGCACCTGTAATTGATTCCACACAGAAAAATATACCGTTTTGCTGGACAGAGGATTGTAAGAAATCTTTTTAATATCTCAAGGAATGTTTGTTTAGTGCTCCTATCCTCACACGTCCCGATTTTCAGAAAACGTGTTATTTGCAAACTGATTCTTCAGCATTTGGAATTTGTGCTGTGCTCAGCCAATATATTGAGGACGGAGAGAAAGTAATCTGTACCTTTCTAGGTCGCTAACTCATCAGGAGTGAAAATAAAGTGCAACCGAAAGAGAATGTATTGCGATTATTTGGGCAATAGAAAAACTGAGACATTATTTGGAGGGATTTGGAGGGATTTCAAAATAATCATTGATTGTCACTCTTTGAAGTGGTTACATAATTTGAAAGGACCTCAAGGTCATCTAGGACGTTGGGCTTTACGACTACAACCTTATGATTATGAAATTATTCACCGAAAGGGATCAGAACATATTGGTCCTGACTTTTTGTTTCGATCTGTTAATCTTTCAACGGAGTCTGTAGAAAGTAAACGTGACCAGAATGCCAGAAAATTACCATACATATTTTCTTCAAGGGTCAGTAGTGAGCCCAATATTATTTCCAATATATGTAAGTGACTTCGTAATCTTCACAACTGGTTCTGCAGGAGTTCCCTGCAACTGGATGCAGGAAATCCAAGTCGATACATTTTAATGAAAGGAAAAACCTAGCGCCTACCATTCATGTAAACATCAATGATGGAGTTTTGGAAAATGTACCATGTGTAAGGTTTCTGGGCCTGTACATCGATGAATGTTTTGACCGGAAGAGACACTGTGACACAGTTATTTCGAAACTCAACTCTGTCAGCTGTCTATTCAGAAACATGAAATCAGGTTTCATGGAGATACAATTGATAATGCTATAAAATACACAGGTCGACTCTCCAGATACGGAATATGTTTTTGCATTCAATGCAATTTTGCTATCGTTTTCATTGATTTGTGATACTGTACATTGTCTCGATGTAGCAGCACTTTCTCTTCCTTCAACTGGGAGAGTTTCTCCGCAAATTCGGCATTCAAACGCTCCAGTAACACTTTTCATTATTCATTGTTTCCTTCTTAAGATAGTCGATGAATATCACATCACGAACATTCCAAAATACCAAGGACATAACCTCTCCAGACGATTGTTGTGCTTTCGAGCGCTTTGGACGAGATTCACCAGTTGCTCTCCAATCAGATGACGATCGTTTCAATTCCGTAGTGGAATGATGGATCCATGTGTCATCCATTGTCACATATGGGCCCAAAAAATCCAGTTTGTTATGTTTAAACATGGCCAAACACTGCTCAGAATCATGAAGACAAACAGAGATTTATCATAGTCTACTACACATGCAAAATAAAGTCAACACGTTAATGAAGAAAAGAGAATTGAAACTTTCTATGTTTTTACCACTTTTATTTGTTACCAACGTTACTGCAGTTTCGGCCTATGAGGACATTTTCAAACTCATACATTAAAATAACAATGGTTTGAAGATTAGCCCTTATACACCACCCCTGTAGGTGATAATAGAGGTACTTGACTTGATTGAGTACTTGAATTTACAATTTACAAAGCGGATGTGCCAATTTGAAAACCGGTGAGTACACTTAATCGATTTGATCATTTAACAGGTTGCATCCGCAAGGTTCATGGTTGTGAATTTCCAAGGATTCTAAATAATTGAGTTTGTATTTTTTGTCTCAAACATTTTTCCATACGTTGAATCGTTTTTGAGATAGAGGGCAGCGCGAGCGCAAATTGAATATTATTTGAAGTCAACTGGCTATCCCGATCGAAATCAGATCAAACTAGGAACTTTATACAAATGTACAGCTGGGTATGTCCACTTTCCTAAGCAAACTCCCTAAAATGATTAACGTCCAAGTCAGCAACCATCGTTTGATTGTTGTTTCTAATGAAGCCATTGCTTCCCTTGAACGGTATTTTTTCCCATCAAGTAGCAGTGTAAAATTGAAACACGAAATTGTTCATGATCAATTGTTTCAAAAATAACAAAAGTAGTGTCGCTCTTAGCACAATAACTCTCAAACTTATGAGTAAAATGTCATGAAATTTCAACAGCTTTCTTTTGAAGGTTAGTACCAACTGAAAAAGTGGTAAATGAAATAAGACTAGCGTCACTCATGTGAGAGGCCCGTAGCAAATAATTACCACATTCTCTATCAACAGTTTTCTTGCAATATCTTCATCTTTCAGTCGATTTCCTCGCATTTCATACACCTCGAGCAATCGAATAACAAAGTTAGTTAGTGTGCGGTTTGAACTTCCAGAAATTTCTTCGGGTATGATTATGAAAGGGTGTTTCTAACAGTTCCACCAATAAAAGCCAACTTATAACGTCGTTAATCATGAAAGCAAAGTTTCGAATGTTATTGAGCCTTCGGTAATTAACTTGGAGCTTTGGATTTATTCCAGTTGGATATATTTCCCTGGTAATTCTACAGAAGTTTAAGACATGTAAGAGAGTTACAAGCCGCGCTTGATGTTCCAAGTGTTGCTGAACGATTGGGGACTAGTTAATCGAATGATATATACAGGATGAATCGATGGTTGTTACCATAGCACTTTCTAATTGAATAATTAAATCTGATAATTTTTTTAATTTGGATTTCGAGTTCGATAATGCTCGGTTTAGAAGAAGTCTGTACATACTGCGTATGAAGTTTGATGAAAATAATTAAAATTGCAAATAATTTGTGACGAAAACCTACCATGTTTTGAAAAATTTCAACAATCTGTTCGAAAACAAATATTTCTTCGTTGACCATTCTGAAAGAAAAAGTTTTTTATTTTGACGAGAGCTACCACATACTTAGTTTTTGTTATGTTCTCAGCAACTTCACTCTCTCACTAAGTAATATGCATCGATATAGAAAATTGTAAATATCTTGAAAACGATCACCTCCAGCGTTGTTGAGCAGATGTACCATCTTTTTTTGGAAAAGGTGTGGAAATCAGGTTTTTTCATGAAAAGTACCAAATGTTTACTGTCAAAAAAGTTAGGGCAATTTGAAATAAATAATGGCAGCGTTCGCAGCGGTACCCCGAGTACTGAATTTCGTGCAAATAACTTATTTTTTTGTTTGAAGGTGATTGACAATGTTTCATGATGAATTTCACTAGTTCGGACTTCCATTGTCTGCTATATAAACTGATTTGAAATCCCTGAAACAACTAAAAAAGAAGAATTAAAAATGAATAGCTGAAAATAACAATTATATTAGGCAAAATAAACCTGAAATGAAATAATAGTGAAATAAAATACAAGTAAAAATAGAACAATTGAATAAATGAGAATAAAGACCTAACACAAGAGTAACTAAATGTCAATATATTTGGTAAACGTGTTTAATTTAATTAACTTTAACCCGTCATTTGTCGCTATATGAGCATTTTGCTTACATTTTTGGTAAAATTGTTGCAGTTTGGCAACGCCGATTTGAATAACTTTGCGCATACGTCTAGCTGAGTTTCTATCCTTACCTGAACGATTCGTGTTGAGCAAATTCAGTCAGTACCTGCATGCTTCATTTTGAGTTAGTCTGTTTGCATCAGCGTTACTTGCGGGAGCATTTTTCTCATCAAGCGACAAACCGCGTAGTATAAATTTTGTGTTGTGAACATTTTACTCATTGAGCGAATAAGTGTGTTTGTTGTAAAGATCGGTTTGATATAATGAGTCGTGGAAAAAGAATAGTACAAATGGCTTATGGTGAGTTATTGATGATTAATAGTATAAATTTGTACTTATTTTATATTTCTTCTCAGAGGCTAATATTCCATGGCTCGCTGCACAAAATGTCGATTCTAATGAAGAACAACGATTGGATGAATATGAATCAGATGCACCCTCGGTACATAGTAATCATCAAACTGATTCTTCTGCAGTACATTCTTCAGAGGAGGAAGAAGACATACTGCCTTCTGGTCTTTCATTTATTGGGAGGGATAAATCAACCGTTTGGGCAAAGCATGCGCCTCGTCTCAATGTTCGACGAGGGAGAGAAAATATATTGATAAAACTACCAGGCGTGAAAACAGTAGCAAGATCCGCAAAGACAATTGTAGATTCGTGGAACTTATTTTTCCCTGATGAAATGATATTGCTCATAACAAATTGTACAAATATATATCTTCAAAAAATGCGTCAAAATTATGCACGAGAGAGAGATTGCCCCGATACCACTCCTCAAGAAATAACTGCCCTCATAGGCCTTCTCTACATGGCAGGTGTAAAGAAATCCTCTCATCTCAATATTCATGAACTGTGGGCAGATGATGTCACTTCTCCTGTATGTTTTCGCGCTGTGATGTCAAGTCGCAGGTTCTATACGCTTTTAGAGGCTCTTAGATTTGATAATTTGAATGATAGAGATCAGAGAAAGGCAATAGACAATCTGGCACCAATAAGGGAAGTTTTTGACAAATTTGTGACCAAATGCTTGAATAACTACCAGGTGGGTCAGAACACGACAATTGACGAAATGCTACCGGCATTCCGTGGACGATGCAAATTTCGTCAATATATATCCAACAAGCCGTCAAAGTACGGCATAAAGATTTACGCTTTAGTAGATTCTACAATGTTTTATGTCTCAAACTTGGAAATCTATCCTGGAAAACAACCCGAGGGAATCTACAGTTTCAATAATAAAGCAGAAAGTGTAGTCAAAAGATTAGCCGATCACATTTTGAACACAGGTAGAAACATAACAATGGATAATTATTTTACGTCTATTCCATTAGCGTTAGATTTGCTGGAAAAAAGAACAACTCTAGTTGGAACTGTAAGAAAAAACAAAAAGGAAATTCCTCCAATTTTTGTTCAAACTAAAGAACGTCGGTCATGTAGTAGTATGTTTGCATTTCTAAAAAAGGGAGTTTTGGTGTCGTATGTGCCCAAAAAAAATAAAAATGTGCTACTTTTTTCAACTTTACATTCTGGCGACAAAGTTGATGAAGACACTCTTGGCAAATGTAAACCAGAAATAATAACATTTTATAACGCTACAAAAGGTGGCGTTGATGTTGTGGATGAAATGATATCCCAGTATACTGTTTCCAGAAACTCCTGCAGATGGCCATTGACAGTATTTTATTGTTTATTGAATATTGGTGGAATCAATAGCCAGATTATCTATACAGGTAACACAGAAAACAAACTCGAGCGACGAATGTTCCTGAGAGAATTAGCTTTGCAACTTATGAAGCCACAGGCACAAAGTAGACTATCTATCCCAAATTTACCTCCAAAGTTGCGGGAATCAATAAGGCAACTTGCAGGCATTGACGAAGTTCCAGTACCAACTGTTAGTGTCAGCGGCATGTGCTCATTGTGTCCACGTCGTAAGAACAGAAAAACCAAAAAAACATGTTGTAAGTGCTCTGTTTACTTATGCAATGAACATTCCATAGTGATATGTCAAAGATGTATTCAGAGCCAAGAACTCCCAACAACCCCCTAGCTCTGTGTTATTAGGCTAAAATGATTCACATTTATAATGGTTTATCAATATATTATTAAGAGACACTTGTTTGCTGAATTATTTTGGCTAAAATACCCATACAATCGATGAAATCCTTAATGTGAGCAAAATACTCACGCGCGACAAACCACGTTTGACAGTAGGTAGCGACAAATGACGGGTTAACAAATTTCACTAGTTCGGACTTCCATTGCCTACTATATAAAATGATTTGAAATCCCTGAAACAACTAAAAAAGAATAATTGAAAATGAATAGCTGAAAATAACAATTATATTAAGCAAAATAAACTTGAAATGAAATAATAGTGAAATAAACTACAAGTAAAAATATAACAATTGAATAAATACAAACAAAATAGAAATGAAGGAATGAAAAAAGGAAATATAAATGAAAAGTGTAGAGATTCCAAGTCACGTTAGTTCACGACGTTTCGATTGTTAGTATCTACAATCGTCTTCGAGTGATGACTGGACTGATTCCTTCGAGAGATGACTATTTTTAGGTCGTTCGAGTACTTTTACTTATCCCCGCTTTCCATTTTCCGCTTCACTGGTTCCGTGGGAGATGACCGTTTGGCGGGAGTTGGCCATTTTTTCGCTTGATGATGGGTTTCCATATGTTGCGTATTTCTACGCTGGCTTAGCTGTATACGTTGTTGGACAACATGTATGCGGCTTCCTTAAATTTTCTCCTGAACCAATGTTCCTCTTTATGCAAGATCTCAGCTTGGGACCACTCGATGTTTTGTTGATGGGTCCAAACATGATCTGCTATTCCTGATTTGCTGGTTTCCCCTCGCTGTGTGTGTTTCTTGTGCTTGGCAATGCGAACATTCAATGGCCTCTTATTGGTGAAACTAAGCTATTCAGCTATTCATTTTCAATTATTCTTTTTTAGTTGCTCCAGGGATTTCGCATCATTTCATATAGTAGGCAATAGAAGTCTAAACTAGTGAAATTCAACTTATTTTTTGCAAGAGTTATTTTCAAAAAGCGAACAGAAAAATTAAATTTCAACATCACGTATTTCCGAAACGAAACATTTTTGGACACAAGTTCATATAGACTTTTTCCTTAAAATTGTTTTAGGAATACGTCACTTGAATATTTTAAGGTACTTATGTTACACCCTGTATATCTGATAGTGGTATAGACATCCAATTCTAGACAATGATTACTTCTAATCATAAAGGCATCCAAGAAGGGTAACTTCTCCTTGTTTTCTAATTCATATGTACGATAGTTTCAAATCAAACAGAATCACAACAGATCCGTGAAATATGCCTATCGAGAAATCCACCTTAAAAAAGAAGCCCAAAGTACACTACCTCAAATGTGACGTGTAAACGTGTGCGTATTATGAATATTACAACTCTTCCAACTTTTCCAATCGGCGACTCTTAGAAAAGAAACTATATCAACATCTTTATAGATCATCTGATCTACAATTTTTGACGAAACTGATTTCATGATGAAACTGACGGTTTTGCCGAAAATCGCGACCTTTGACCCGAGTAAATTTTTTTCCAGGTATCAGAACGATAGAGATTTTTCAAATATCATTTACGATGATGCTTTGAACAACCCTACCAACTTTGAGCTGCATGCGAATTTTTGTACCCTCGGATGTCTAAATTGACCGGATTATTATGCGAGCATGTCACTTGCAATTCGAAAACTTCCACGCGCCTCGGAACTTGAGAATACTTGATATTCCTCTAACACTAACACCCGAAATCCAAACTACAAACTCACAAGTACAGCTCTTCTAAACGCAGGTATCAGATGTCTTTTGTGGCTGTAAGGGACTAAAGTTACAAATTACATCTGACACCCACAAACTCTATGAGGCATTGATATAGCTGAGGACGACTTTTTGAGGACAGAGAACCGCCTCGGGAATATAATTTACTGCAACAAACTTTGGCGTAATACCATTTAACGCCGTTTTAAGCTCTCAAAAGCCGTGGGTATCAGAAGAGTCTCGGCCTAAAACTTCAACGAAACAAATTATTCAAACCATCCCCACATTTCATCGAATGGAATGGTTGAGAATTCAATTATCTTGCTGAAAATTTTTATAGACGAGGAGTACATAATAATTCTGTGAATCAATCCATACAGTTGGGAAATTTGTGGGACGGGTAAATTAACAATAATAATTTTTCTTGGCTTGAATTTGACTCAACATATATAATACACCGTTGTTACTAGTAACATGAAGCATATGACTGAATGAAATGCGAAATGAAACAGGATGCCACGAAGTTGAATGTGAAATCTCTTCCGACATGAAATGGTGTTACTACTGTCTCACTTTATCCCTTGTTTTCTTGGTGTTATATCTGAGCTGTTGAGAGAACCGTCCTGTACTATTCGGTTACTCTACTCGTAACGCCGAAAGATTAACGTTCACCTCACGACGCAGAAGCGACGGTTCATTTCACGATTATTTACGATCACCATTCAAAATTTGATATTCACCACAATCACTAATGAAACAATCACTTATTTGTTTCCGAATTGTGATGAAAGATTCCGCCATAATCAACTAAGTACCATGTATTCGTTGCTGACCCGTTTGAGGATCCGCTTTCCACCCCTAAGGCGAAACCTGCACCCTCAGTCGCCTCAGATTCAACTATTTTCATGCAAAAACCTCTGTCAACTCTTCATTTTTCCAATACTCAGCTTTGTATGTCTGCTAATTTGCCCCCTGTTTTCGTCGATTTTACGCTCCTCAGTCATGATTTTGGAGTCTTTCGTCTCTTGCATCCAGTATGTAGGTCTACAGTACTTAGGCCACATGTGACTCATGGTTCATCCTCCTGTTAACAAAGCTAGAACACTATGGCGTGAGAGGAAGCCCACTTAACATTTTCAAATCTTACCTATCCAATAGACTGCAATGTGTTTCTGTCAATGGGGGTAACTCTGAACAAGCAAGTGTCCAATACGGAGTACCACAGGGCTCCGTCTTAGGGCCACTATTGTTCACCATATATATCAATGACATATTTAACTTCCTCTTGCCAGATATGTGTATTGCTTCTGCGGACGACACTTCTCTGCTCAATTCTTATCAGAGCTTCACTACACTCAAAACACACATGACAGCCACGAAATCTAGAGCAGAACCCAAACTATCACATTCTCCTCTAACAAAAATCTTACCAATGGGTCAACTGCCAAACTGTTGGGAATAATACTTGACGGTCTCAAGTGGAATAGCCACATTGATAGTTTGTGCAATAAACTGTCCAGTCAGCTATTTGTGTTACGCAAACTTAAAAAAATTGTCAGTACTGATGTACTGCTTATCTTATACCACTCCCTTTTTCACTCTCACATATCCTATGGAACCCTGCTGTGGGGTAACTCCACTCAGGCTATACGAGCATTTCGACTGCAGAAGAGAGCACTGAGAATCATCGATGGAGCACGTTTTGATGAATCATGCAAGCAAATTTTCATCAAACATAAGATAATGGCACTACCTTGTATTTACATATATCAAACTCTCATTGAAATTCATAAAAATTAAGAAATGTTCAAGCTGAACTCTGATTTTCACAGCTATCCAACACGCAGTGGCTGCCAGCTGCGACCACTAAAGTTGAGATTGAAATCATCACATTCTAATACATTGAATCTCAGCCTCTACAATAAAATTGATATGAATGCAAGATGTCTTGGTTTGTATGCGTTCAAGACAGTTATTGAAAAAGCACTCATTGATAACTGTTTTTATTCCGTTAGTGAATATCTGGAGGCAATATCAATTCAATCCAATCAATGCTGATGCCCCCATCGTATATTTTTATATATATATATATATATATATATATATATATATATATAT
This sequence comes from Leptinotarsa decemlineata, assembly GCF_025532065.1. Taxonomy (NCBI): domain Eukaryota; kingdom Metazoa; phylum Arthropoda; class Insecta; order Coleoptera; family Chrysomelidae; genus Leptinotarsa; species Leptinotarsa decemlineata. The sequence goes on along the minus strand of NW_027412573.1, from coordinate 4,961,033 downwards.
ATATATATATATATATATATATATATATATTATTTCTTTACATAATTGTATATTTTTTGTCTTTGTCTACTGCGAATAAGTATGTGTTTATATAAATCACGAAATGTTTCAACACTCTTTGTAAATTGACGTACTACCCATGTATATTGTGCATATCGTAGTCAATAAAGCATTTCTTTCTTTCTTTCTTTCTTTCCCAAGAAGTGTTTTCCTAGGTCATCTTTCATCCTGTCCTTTCCAGGAAGGTAGACAGGTAGACAGGTAGATGTCTCTGTGGGAGGCATCTCCTTTATATCGGCGGGTGTAGGCCAAGACTCGCCAAATACGCACCCTCTTATTGACGATAACTACGGACATTGGAATAGGACATGCCTGACAGTTTCATCTTCCTGTTCACACATTCTGCATAGAGGTGTGTCCACTAGCCCCACACTGTGAAAGTGTTTCCTTAGTTGATAGTGTCCAGTCAGAAATCCTAATGTTAAGCGTAGATTTTTCCTGGTCATCACCAGATATTTCTTCGACGCCAGTTTCCCAGGGTCGTCCAGGATTATACTGGCAAGGTTGCCTTCTTTGCCGTCTGTATATATGCGTATTGTATTTGTGGCATCTGACTGAGTGTTAGGCTATAGGCTTATTGAAACATGAAACTCATTGCTCTACTAGAGATCATCTTGGGTATCCATTCTTTTACTGCCAGGGGTACATTCCTGGAGTGGAGTTGCTGGGTAATTTTCGGAAAGGTCATTTTATCGAACGCTACCTCGATATCTATGAATGTACCCAGCGTGGATCTCTCGATTCTGCCAACCACATGGTGAGGGGCCGAATCAGTAGACCTTCCCGGAGTATATGCATGCTGATTTGGATGAAGTTGCTTGTACTTTTACTCAGTCAACGTATTACCTGATTGCTCTTGTGCTGATTTGAGATCCAATCTTCCAGAGACGACTGATCTCTTCTCTCAGCAACAATGATATAATAATAATAATAAACGTCTTTATTGTATTAAATGACATATGATATACAAATGAAATGAAAGTGTTGCGAAGTCTAGCTCAGAGCTATTCTACTCAACCAACAGGGGTTTGAACCCCGATTTGAAAAAGAAAGTTCACAAGTTAGGTAAACGATAATTTTAGTAAATGTCTGTGGATTACAAAAATTATTGAGTGGGGCAGTACACATGAATAAGTTATACAGATTAATCACCATCACATATACATTATTGAAAACTTACTAGCCTGAATAATTGCAGTCAATTAAAAGGTAAAATGTAAATTATCAGAATTTGCTATATTACATCATTGTGTGAGTAATAAATAGTTCTTCAATTTATATTTGGATTTATTTATGTTATATAACTTGAATTGGTCAGGAAGAAGATTGTACATTCGAATGGAGTTAAAAATAAAATATCGTTGAAATATCGCAGTTTTGTGCTGGGGCATGGTCAGGGCAGATGTGTTTCTGACATTTTTTGAATGTATTCTAGAACGTGGAATGAATTTATGCAATAGAGCTGGTGGGTTGGACTTGTTTAGGAGTCCATGTGTGAATGAACCCAAGTGGAGTTGCCGTCTATTCTCCATGTTCAGATAGTTGCACTCTTTGAGTTTATGGGAGATGGAGTCATATTTTCGTATTCCATAAATTAGTCTGCAACAATTATTCTGCACTTTTTGTATCCGATTACTATCATCTTTAGTTAAATAGGGACCATAAATGAAATCGCAATAGTTGAAATGACTCAAAACTAGACACTCACACAAGGTTCTTTTCATTTTAATACTTAAAACGTGTCGATTACTATAGATCAGTTTGAGGGATAAAAACGCTTTACTGACGATATTACTTATATGTTGAGAGAAACGTAAGTCTGTATCCATAACTAAACCAAGATTCCTAGCGGAATCACTAGCTTTGAGAATATTATTATCAATTTTCAGTGTCATATTATTTTTTAAAAAATTTTTATTATATCTGTTTCCAAAATATAGTACTTTAGATTTGTCAGGATTGATCTTTAAGTTGTGCTCATTGGAGCACATATCCTTCTCTGAATCTCAACTAACCTACATTGAAATACATGTGAGTCAGCGGAAGTTGTAACTCACAGTTATGTTCAATATTTGGCCCGGTACAAGCTCCTGCAGTTTCATCCGATGAACAATCCGTAACGAATTTTCACAGTCACTATTGAGAGTTCCTTCAAAATTCTATGTCTATAATCTTTCCCTTGATAGCATTTGCAAAACCTCAACTATCCTTCATTGAAATACTTATGAGTCAGCGGAACTCATACATCACAGTTTCTTTCTGTAGTTGGCCTGGTACAAGCTCCTGTAATTTTCTATAATAACAATTCGACCACTTCAAATAGTTCCTTGTTTTGCGGTGTATGGTGAAGGGATTTCCGAAGGGGACTTCTGAACTTTAACAAGTGAAAAAGGCCATTTTATTCAGTCTGTTTTGGTGAATATAGCATCCAACAACACGTATGTTGGTTGCAATGTGGTGGCTTCTGGCTTGAAATGGATGATCAACGTGCCATACACCTCAAGTCACATTGAATATTCTGCATGTAGCGATTTGAGGGCATGTTCATCTCACGTGGAGGTGATGTGAACCAGTCACTGAGATTTGCGATTTGACCCCGTTAGACTGTTCTTGTGGGGTTTTTCTAAGTTTGCAGGTGTATGTGAATGAGCTACAAATCACAGCGATCCTCAAATCCAACATAACCCATGTCATTGCCAAATTCAGCCTGATTTATGTCATGGAAAATTGGACGTTTCGAAGGCGCTCCATCCAAAGGAGCCACGGCAAACATTCGAATGCCGTTACATTCCACACATAATATCATCAATAGGTCTTTCAATCGAATAGAAATTCAGATATCTCTCACACACTTCGTTTTATTCAAACTCATTTCCATTTCAATCATCAGGTATTTCGCCACTTCAATAGTGATTCTCACACTTTTCACAACATAAAGTCAGCCACAAGTAATTTCCTCCTTTGAGATTAGCTAATGGCAAACATCTTGAACATCCCCATTCAAAAATAAATTCCTCCTCTATCACCGTCAAGCGTTGGGGACGTGCTTTTGCAAATTGCTTCTTTATTCCGTTCATTAGGGTATTGACAATGGAAAAGTTTTCTTTGTGGAGAGTTCAGTTCGTGGAGCGGTGCCCACAATTTTTTGTTGTACTTGGGGAATACAATACAAGTAGTTTGAAGTAGAGTTCGTTTTAAGAGAAGTAAATATTTTCAGTTTCAACTAGAAGCTGATGAAAAAGTTAGAATTTTCATGAGTTTCAATGTTATTTCACATCCATTGTTAGGATATTTGGATGTTTTTGGCACTCTTAAGTATACAGTTTGAAGTTTTGAAGTATTTGGATGTGAGTTTTTGCAAAAAATAGCCGTATATATGTTTCTTTTTCTTTACTCAACATGGTCTGTGCTATTGACTAGACGAGTAGTTATTTCCTGGAAGACATTTGCTAGATCCCAATAGGAAGGAAAACTACGAAAGGGGTTTGTTTTGAATTATCATTTCAAATGTTCATTTTATTTCCGTGTAGTCCGCTGACTGAATGAATTGCATGAATATTATCATTATTACCATCAATTCGTCGTAACGGAGGTATTCAGTTTTGCTGGAACTTAATATTAGGTTGAACCTTATTCGGGTTTGACAATGATTCAAGTCGGTAGAGAGATAAACATAATCTCTTCAGAATAGTCCGCTAGATTCCCTGATATAATGCCTTCAGATGTTAATGAAGGAATATGTGGCATCTGATGTGTATGATATACAGGCCTTATCGTTTCAGATAGGAAAAAAATAGGAAAAGAGGTGCTTGCAATCGAATTACTCCGGCTTGAGGCCAATGGCATGAAACCTCTAATGAAATCTTTTGCTCAACGAATTTTTGTCTGCACGAATCACGAGGTTAATTCTTACACATATACCTGATAGCTTGTTTCTGCAGTACTACTACAGACAGAAGTACTGATGAATTGCATACTCTCCAAAACGGTATTCCATAACGTAGGTGGTATTCAAAGAGGGCGTAATACACCGTTCTGGCAGTTTTGATTCCCAAATTTATTGAAGTTACACTCACTGCATAACATCTAGAACAAACTCTACATTCAAGTTGTTTGATGTGTTCAATAAATTTGAGCTTAATGTCAATGTGAATACCTAGAAATTTAGATTGAGTCTCGTCCTTGATCACTAAGTTACCACCAAATGACAGGTCATCAAGAGCATATTTGTTTCAGTTATATTGAAGGATAGCAAATTAGTATCACACCACTCGCTGATTTTTTTTATATCAGTAGATATTGCATTGTGTGAATCATTTGAGTTTTTGTTGTTCCACAATATCGTCGTGTTATCAGCGAAAAGAGTTGAATTTCCAGAAATGGTCAAATTTGCAATATAATTGACAATATTACTGAAGTTTTTTCCCAACACCAAATCGTTATTTTTAACACCTCGACACGTGTTCCGATCACCAAGTGATCATTCCATAGACTTCAGTTTATTAAGATTTGTTAGACAAGTTAACAACAACAGGCAACTAGATGCCTATGAGAGTGTAGAAATAAGTATACACAATAATATTATGAATAAAGATAACGGACCTATACCAAAGAGCATACTGTATAGCTTGTTAAAATAAAATAAAATAATGTTGTTGGGTTTACTGATTACTACATAATGACACATTGCAAAAATAAATTTGGATAGGCAATATTGTGGAATTGATTTTTATATAGCTGAAAATTGTTTTGTATAAACATATATTGTAAAATAATAGATAAGGCAAAATTGTAAAATTAACTTAGGTTAGTATGCCTGTATGGTTGGTACGCCTGGATGGTTTACCTGTATGGGTTACCTATATAGCATAAATAGGGTTAGCTCGCATTAGTTTCTAGATTAAATCTTCCTCTTTGAAGATGATCACTTGGTGATCGAAACACGTGTCGAGATATTAAAAATAACGATTTGGTGTTGGGAAAAAACTCCAGTAATATTCATTACTACACCAAAGGTTCAAAACAGTGCATCATAAGTATATCATTGACTTATAATAAGAATAAGATGGGTCCTTAAACTGATCTCTGAGGAACACCACACAAAATTTCTTTGTTTTTTTCTGAAAGGCCTGTTGTTCTTACCATCTGATCCCTTCCTGAAAGGCAAGATTCAAACCATTTGAGCGTCATTTCTCTGCAGCCGTATTGGTGAACATTGGCAACATTCTGTATTCAACAAAAGCAATCTTTACTAATGACGTTACTAAGCGTTCGTTGACACGACTCTCGCAATTAGGAAAAATACACGAAGTCGGCTCGGAGGTGTTGAAAGAGATATGAAGCGCATAAATTGTATCAAACGAGAAGAGTAGGCGTTGATCCTAATTTATTAGGAACTTATTCAATTAGCGCGCAATCAAGTCGACTGTTTATGATGCTCACCGAATCTTTTGTGTGAATTATAGCAGAATAAACAACAGTCTTCCTTGCGAATTCCTATTCGGGAAGACAAATTATTCCAGAAGATGTAAAATATAAGCTTCCACAGGATTTCCGCGGGAATATATTATTCCGAGAGTCGGTTAGAAAATGTGATATCCGCACAAAGATGAATGAATTAATAATAGAGGAGTTCCTTTTCTATGATTCTGCGATCAAAGTTGAAAACATCGATATTGAAACATATAATTAATGTGTAACTCCGCGCTGTCTGTTTACCTGATTGTCTGTGCGTTTGTCTGCGCCATTTTCAAAGAGAGTTCAACTGACTTTGTTGAGGTTCTCCCTAATGGGTAGTGATATGCTCCACTTGAAATTCAGGGTTCAATGTATTCAAATTGGATCATAAATGGAATAGTCAAATATTTATTGGAAAAAATATGTGACTATGTCAAATAAGTACTAGAAATTGATCAATGAAACGCAAAATATGTATTATTCATCAATGAAAATATGCATAATATGTATAATGAAAATATTCATCATACAATATAACAACTTTTATTTATTCATTTGGAAGGTTTTACACAAAATAATAATAATAGTAATAGTTGAAAAAAAAATGACGATAAGTTCAAAAGCACCTATTTCGTATATCAAGAACAACACAATTTCAAGAATTTATTAAAACACAGATATAATATATAGATATGAAGTAACAATTTTATTAAAACAACGATAAATATAAAATAAAAACAACAATAAAAATTAATTGGCGCTCCAGGGCGACTTCGTTGATTACAGTGGCACATTCGCTTTTTCGGCTGCAGGAAAACCCGGAAAAACCTGCAGCACCACATCATCTGAAGATCTTGATCTAACAATGTCCTCTCTCTTATAAAACAAAATGTAGAGTGTCTCCATAGGCTCCAATAAATTCAATGCATCGTATATAAAGAATTTCACTAGTTCGGACTTCCATTGTCTACTATATAAAATGATTTGAAATCCCTGAAACAAGTAAAAAAGAATAATTAAAAATGAATAGCTGAAAATAACAATTATATTAAGCAACAATAAACTTGAAATGAAATCATAGTGAAATAACCTACAAGTAAAAATATAATAATTGAATAAATAAAATTAAAGGAATGAAAAAAGAAATAATAAAAAGTGTAGAGATTCCGAGTCACGTTAGTTCACGACGTTTCGATTGTTGGAATCTACAATCGTCTTCAGGTGATGACTGGACTGATTTCTCCGAGAGATGACTATTTATAAATCGTTGAAATACTTTCACTTTCTCTGCTTTCCATTTTCCGCTTCACTGATTCCGTGAGAGATGACCGTTTTGGCGGGAGTTGGCCATTTTTCGTTTGATGGCTGGCTGAATACGTTGTTGGACAACATGTATGCGGCTTCCTTGAATTTTCTCCTAAACCAATGTTCCTCTCTGTGCAAGATCTCAGCTTGGGACCACTCGATGTTGTGTTGATGGGTCCAAACATTGTCTGCTATTCCTGATTTGCTGGTTTCCCCTCGCTGTGTGTGCTTCTTGTGCTCGGCAATGCGAACATTCAATGGCCTCTTAGTTTCACCAATATAGGATTTTCCGCACTCACAGGGTATCCGGTAAATGCAATTCTTGGAATCACAGTCCGCGTTTGGGGGCCTGGTTTTCGTGAGGCTGCTACGGATAGTGTTACCGGATCTGAAACAGGTTCTGATGTTGTACTTGGAACCAATTCTTCTTATCCTCTCCGATAATCCTCTGATGTAGAGAAGTGCAAGCACTGGTTGTGACGGCTTCTCTTCCTTGCGAGGCTCCTGCTGTCTTTCAGCCAAAGTCTTTTCTACCATCGCTTTGGAGTATCCATTCCGCTGTAGATCATTTTTGATGATGTTTAGTTCCTTCTCGAGACCTTCCTTCGTATTACAGAGCCCAAAAGCATGGTCTAATAGAGTCTTGATGATTCCTCTTTTTGTCGATTGATGGTGGTTGGATTCGTGGTTCAGATACTGTCCCGTATGAGTGGGTTTTCGGTATACAGATGTTTCCCACTTAGTGTCGGTCCTCTTCACCAAAACGTCTGAGAATGGCAATTCGTTGTGGATTTCTTTCTCCATTGTGAAAGTGATGGAAGGTCTCACGCTGCTTATGATCAACAATAAGTGAATTATTATTCAGAAAGTACGAATCTTCTCAGAATAGTATTACACAGTTTCGGAGCCAAGTAAGTCTGGGGAATAACATGATAATTTTTTCTGTGGGTGTTGTACAACTGAGTCGGTAGAGCAAATTTTCTGTTCTTATTGTAATGTATGATAATATTATAATAAAACAGCTGGCGAATATCAAAAACTTTGGCTTCGTTGAACAGAATTTCAATTGAGTATGCAGTGTTTGATGGTTTAAAACGTATTGAAGGGGTTGAAAAGCTCGAAAATTAGGTGACATATGACAATAATTGTCACGTAGAGAGGTCTGTTCTTCTTTGCTTTTGCGTAACCACAATGATCTTTTTTTGGAACGGCCTCTCGTTAATTGACTATCAAATTTTCAAGCACTTCGATAACTTTCTCACCGATAGAACCTACGCCAATCAGAACCAGGCAAAAACGGTCTTCGTCAACTGCATCCGATTCAGAGCATACAATTTTTATGGTGATGGTAAGTATAAACTCGTTGACAAAGCTAATCATGTATTTATGAATTTCACTATAATAACTATACATTATACATATACATTGGTTTAATGTATGTGTTATACTGACATATGGTTACGATTTTTAGTGCGCAGCTAAGACAATTATAGATAAATAAATGAATATGCATATATAAACCCACATAAATACCACACCCATACATATTTATACACATCCTAAATGAACGAATAGTTAGACATCAACAGGTAAATAAGAAAGTCAATAGATAAAATATATAAATAAATAAGATAAACAGACACTGTTTTCAAAATTGCAGGAGCTATTAAAATCAACATAAGCAGTGATCGAACAGGGAATAATTTTATTCCAGAATTCCATCCATATCTTTATCAAAGTACTCTTAAACACTATAAAACACCTGGTCAATGAGAACTTGCTTTACAGACTTCCTGAACTGATAAGGTGATTGGATATCTTTAAGACTGGTCGGTAGATGGTTATATATTTTAGCTGCATTATAAATCAATGAGTTTTTAATCAAATTTGATGATGGAATAAGCAGTTTTAATTTTTCGCTTTGGCGAGTGAAACCAATAACAACATAGGAAGATGATTTGTTCTTATGCACTAGGCACACAGTTTCGAGTATGAATAAAGAAGAAAGTGTTAGTAATTTTTGCTCCTTGAACAAGGGTTTACTTAAATACGAACAAAACTTCTGAATTAACATAATCATGACCATTTCCAAGAAAGAATAAACAACAAAATTTCGTAATAGACGCTACAAAAGGCAACGGCTTGAATTCTGTTCAAATTGTCAGAGTATATATCTGTCTACGTCGTACAACTGAACAACAAGGTTGACAAGAATACTATATTCAAAGTACCACAATAAACTGCAGAATATCTCAAGCTTCCAAATGCCGAACATTCCACAGGGCACCGTTTCAGAGGAACTTCAGCAACTCTTTTAGTAAACGCTTTGAAACGGCACGGCGGTTGGAAATCAAACAATATCGCAGAAGGTTGTGTGCTGAAAGAAAAATATGATTGAAACACTACATTCCCTCAATGATGTTCGTGGCTATATAATTAGTTATTATCGAACACAAATAAGATTTTTCTCCATATATTTTCGAGACTGAACATTTTTCCAGATGTTCGCACACGAAAGCAGCTTCATTGAATCACAAGAAAAAGCGTCTAAGAACGACAAACAAACAACCATTATCATTTAAAGATATATAAGAATACTCTTGTAATTTAACAAAATTGTTATTTTTCAAATACAAAGACTAGCTCAATGGTCCGTTAACCAATCACAGAGCCCTTCGGAAAACAATAATTTCCATCAGATTCTATGATTGAATTTTCCAATTCCAACATAATTCCGAAATTCCCTCACTTTGAACATTTCGCCTACGAGGTTTGTTGTTTCAGCAAGTGAATGTCAGAAAATTCCTTTTTGAAAATTGACGGTATAAATCTTGTCAGTGAAGGTAAAGTTATGCATGGCTGCTTCTGCTGGCGTAAACAAAAGAATATGGATGCGCTGGGTGGAACTTTTCATTTTCAATTAAATTTACTGTTGAACTCTTCGACTGGAAAACATTCGAAATCAAAGAACGTTGGATTCTATCGTTACCGAGTGAAAGGAATTCCAGAAGGAATAAACTGTTTTATTTGGTTATGGTGTATGAAAGGACCGGCATATTGCTGAAAGTTCTGCAATTGATCAAGTTTATTTCATCAGTTCGAACTTCCATTTGAAATATAATATAATTATATTCGAAATTCCTGAAAAAATATTGAGAAGATTAACCAAAAATAACAATTTTATTTGAATGAAAAAACTGAAATTACAAAGAAATAACATAAAACCAAAACAACAACCAAAAATGAAAATTGAATTATTAAGAAAAGCTGAAAATTACAAATTATTATTAGCAAGAAATGAAAAATAAAAATAAAAATTGACAGATTTCAAACCAAGTTATGTGACAACGTTTCGATTGTTAGTATCCACAATCGTCTTCGGTTGATAACTGAACTTATTCCTCCGAGATCCGACTATTTATAGGCCATTCGAGTACTTTTACATATCCCCACTTTTCTCTCTCTCTCTCTCTCTCTCTGCTCCATTGGTTTTTAGCGAGAGATGACCGTTTGGCGGGAGTTGGTCGTTTTTCGTTTGACTAAATGCGTTGTTGAGCAACATATACGCGGCTTCTTTGAATTTTCTCCTAAACCAGTGTTCCTCTTTATGGATGATTTCAGCTTGAGCCCACTTGATATTATGTTGATGAGCCCAAACATGCTCTGCTATTCCGGATTTGCTGGTTTCTCCTCGCTGTGTGTGTTTCTTGTGCTCAGCAATGCGAACTTTCAATGGCCTCTTAGTTTCACTGATTTATGATTCTCCGCACTCGCAGGGTATCCGGTAAATGCAATTCTTGGAATCGCAGTCCGCGTTTAGTGGCCTGGTTTTCGTGAGGCTGCTACGGATAGTGTTCCCAGATCTGAAGTAGGTCCTGATATTATACTTGGACCCAATCCTTCGTATCCTTTTCGATAATTCTCTGATGTAGGGAAGTACAAGTACTGGTTGTGGAGGCTTCTCTTCCTTGTGGAGCTCTTGCTGTCTTCTAGCTGAAGCCTGTTTTACCATCACTCTAGAGTAATCATTTCGTTGAAAGTCGTTATTGATGATGCCTAGTTTCCTTTCGAGACCTTCCTTTGTATTACAGAGCCCGAAAGCACGGTTCAGTAGAGTCTTGATGATTCCTCTCTTAGCCGATTGATGGTGGTTGGATTTCTGGTTCAGATACTGTCCTGTGTGAGTGGGTTTTCGGTATACAGATGTTTCCCATTTAGTGTTGGTCCTCTTCACTAATACGTCTAAGAAAGGCAGTTCGTTGTGGACTTCCTTTTCTATTGTGAAAGTAATGGAAGGACTTACGTTGTTGATGTGCTTCAGTGTATAGTTCTGTATTCCCATGGTTCCATATTATGAAGGTGTCGTCTACGTATCTCAACAAGACTTGGGGCTTTTTGCGGGCTTATTCAAACAAGCTTGTGAGTTGTTGCTCGATACGTGGAGTGTTCAAAAAATAAGGTGAATGTACATTCGATTATTAGTTTTTTCAATTTTACACCCATCTCAGAGGCTAGTTGGACTGCATACAGACTTGTACACATTGCCAAATGCACAAATCAATTCAAGACAGAGCGCAACACACTGTTGGTTGACAATGGAAGTCACCGCATTCTGGAAATGACCTCTGACTTCATACCTCCAACTGTCAACTACGAACTACCTTATGAAGTGCTATTACCGAGTAAAGGGGACTGGATCCTGCAGGAGAAGGAAATATTAACAGCAGATAGTTGTTGGTTCACAGATGGATCAAAAACACCTCCAGGTTCTGGTGCAGGTGTTTTCAGTCGCAGACCCGTGACAGAGTTATCTACCTGCCTAGAAACTTATGCGACTGTATTTCGAATGGAATTTTACGATATTGAATTGTATGCGGAGAGATTGGATAAATCCAACCTCACTCACAAGTCAATAAACCTATTCTCGGACAGTCAAGCGGCGTTGGAAGCTCTTGGCTCCCACCGAGCAACGTCTTAATTGATAGCAAACTGCCAAAAAAGACTCTCCTCGATAGGAAGATTAAATAGATTGTCTTTGGTCTGGATTCCTGGCTATACTGGCCTGGAAAACAATGAAGCTGCTGACTCTCTTGCATAGGAGGGTGCTGCAAGCGGCTTCATTGGACCAGAACCTGTCATTGGCATCGCTTTGGGCTTTGCCAAATAAACACTTAACACCTAGATGGCAAACAGAGTTATGGACTTCTGGCATAATCTTTCTGACTTGGCTCACTCCAAGGCGTTTATAGGTCACTGACCTATAAGAATCATCACATATACAGAGACTCAGACTGTCGAAAGACAGTGTGTGTTGTCTCTGTTTGGAAAATGATGCAGCAGAGCACATATTTTGTGCCTGCCCTGCTGGGAACCGAAGCAGGTTTTGAGAGTTCAGCAGATCCGTACTCTTACCATCTGACATGAAAGACCACTCACTTGCCTTCACGATATAATCATTCATGATATAGTAGGGAACTGACTAGGGACTTTTTTTTCCTAGTTGGTATTTCGGAAGAATATTTTCAATCGGTTTTTTAGTGATATTGATCAAATTTTTGAATGGAGATATCAATGAAGGATGTTGATGGTGAATTACTATTACCTATCTGATTCGATTACCTTCTGATATGGCCAAAAAAGTTTCGCACGTCTTTCACTACCACCAAATGATTTTTGAAAGTAGTGGAGAATTTTCACTCGTTTTCAAGTCATACAAATACAATCATATCAATTGCAAGCATTGGTCATTTCACGTGACTTACAGATAACATATTCAGTAGCAATTTCAAAGAAAATTCTATAAAGCAAATTGAGAAGGATATAGCTAATGTGAAATATTTCATTACTTTCTCTAGTTCAATGTGATATTCAGAACATGCTGTATGATTTCATGAAAACAGTTACGTGAAACTGCTGGGTTTATTTGGTCGAGTGTAAATAGGTGTGGGCCACAATAAACCCTTGCGGGTTGCGGTGGAGTGTCGAATAGACCCACTCACTTTGGACCTAACCTGACGTAACCTAGCCTAACACTCATCTCAAACATATATTCACATTCTCGGCTGTTCAACATGTAAGTTTTTTTTGTTACCAAGATTGAAGAGATCTATGGAAGGAAGGTGTTCTCTACGACGACTGAGGGGTGATGAAACAGTTGAATCACCAACAGCATATGCAGAAAATACTTCTATGAAGATTCCTGCACTGACAGCTGTTGTATACAATCAAACGCCCTTCGTAGAATTAGCCAGGGAAATGGTTGTTTTCTGATAAGTGACATTTTTCCAACCTACATCTTTCAGATGATTTGATTTACAGCCAGTCTTCAAGTATGCCCACCGAATGTATGTGAAAAATTCTTTCCTTACATGAGAAATTGGGCAAATTTTGCATACGTGATTTGTTAGTACCTTATTTACTAGATGGGGCGATGACAAATGTGTTGTTTGTCGTTCGTTTCAACTTGGTTAGAGGAATGATAGTCCGAACAGAATTCGATTTTTAATTATGTAATATCATCAACCTAATGTTGACTATGGCCACTGCATTGCACTAACGAGAGGCCAAATAGCTCGAAACTGGCCTGCAAGTGGTCTGTTTCTATAATTGAGAATCGATTTCAGCAGTTATATCCTCAACAGCATATGCAGGAAACATTTGTGTGAAGAATGCTGCACTGGCACCTGTTGGATATGATCCAACGCCCTTTGTGGTATTAGCCAGGGAAATAGTTATTTCTGATAGATATCAGTCTATTGATCAACAGTGTTTGTGGGTAGAGACTGGCACGAATAAATTATTTTTTGGTTAATTTGATTCACAGCCAATCTTCAAGTATGCCCACTGAATTTATATGTGAAAGAATGAAAAACATTCATGTGAATTATTTTTCGAAATATATTCATTTTGTCGTATCGAAATGAGGGGTTTGAAATATTGCTGGTATCAACTTGAAATATCCATCATTTGTTGTTTATTATTTACACAAAATTGTTGGTGTTTTGATGTTTTGTGGGTGACTGTGAGAGTGAGTGAGATACTGAATTTTGAAAGTAAGGTTCTTTATGGATATCCCAAATCATGTAAAGAAAAAAATAATGTAATTATGTTCCAAGTAATGCCCTGCGCAAATTGGTACAGATTTTTCCGGAGACTAACAAAATGAATGAATTCAAAGCCTCTCAAGGGGTAAAAAAATTTGTATTTGGTGTGTCATTTTCATCTCTAAAACCACTCTGAAGGATGTGACTCTCGTGGTTAATGGTCAATCCCAAAATGACTGGCGTTCAAATTCTGGAATGTGTCGCGTACTCTTGGGCGATTAAGATTATTTTCATATATATTACACTTGAGATTAAAAATAAATTTGAGTTCTTGCCAGTTTATTAATAACATCAAACATGCTACATAAACATCGGCGACGTTTTCCGCGGGACCTAAATCCAGTTTACGTGGGTTTAGAGATATCCACAAAAAACGAGTGTTTATTGAATATCTCGGTAATTAGGAAAAATAAAAATTGATAGTAAACAGGTGTGTTTTGAATTATTGAGATACCCACAGTTGTTTTAATTTGATTTTTACACGTAGTTCATACATCTTTTGAATGCAGGAAAATTTTCTAAAATAAATATTGATTTCATTTTGGAAATGATGCAATTGGTTCCATCTACCATTTTGTTGGTACCTACTACAAAATGGCGAAACATTTAGTAATTTTCTGAAGACAAACACATTAATATCGATATTTCTAGAAATATCGTTTCTTTGCCTTTATTAAACTGACACCAATCCTCACGTTTTCCGAAAAACACATACTCAACATCCAGACAAAATCAACGTTTTGGGAAGAAATATTGGGATACCATATTGTAGGACCTTCATTTATTGATCCAAATCCAATAGATAAACTGTATTCCAATATGCTGGAAACTACTATTGACCCTCTCATCACTGAAATCGTCGAAGAGAATCCTAATGAATTCGATATGGGTATTGTATTCCAACAAGATGGAGCACCACCAGATCTTTCCATACAAGTAAGAAACTATTTAGATACTACTTTTCCCGGTCGTTGGATTGGCCGTCGAGGTCCTACAGAATGGCCAGCCCGCTCGCCAGATTTGATACCTTTGAACGTTCATTATGGGGCTATTTGAAGTAAAAGGTGTACGAAACTGAATCTGCTTCAATTCTGGATATACAGCAGAGAATAATAAATATTTGTATAGATGTTGACGTTACTGTGTTCAAAAATGTTCGGCGTGAAATATCGGACAGGCTGTTCATATGTGAAGAAGTTCAAGGCAACCATTTCGAACTAACCTCAAGCTTATTACCTCATATTATGTAGTTAAAAGTCAATGTATTCAGGCAATTATCAAAAGTTCCGCCATTTTGTAGTAGTTGCAGATATTGACTTCATATTCTAGAGTTGTGAAGTATTCGTCAGGAGCTTCACATTGATGTATCACAAGACTCTCCTTTCTATTCAATGTTTTTTCCCAGATGGCGCCCAGTCGCCATCTTGAAAGTTTCATCTGTCTATTGTACTTCAAAATATCCCTTATCATTATCCCAAATTTCAATTTTTCGAGTTGACCTGTTCAAAACATTAGAAGAGGAGGGATAAATAACTAGTTGTAGTTTGAAGGTGATTGATAATATTTCATGATGAATTTCACTAGTTCGATCTAGTATATGCCCTTCCACTTCAAGATAAGAATTTCACCATTACTGTCAAATCTGTGATCAAAAGTTCCCCGTGAATCTTTTGCTAGGCTTTTGGAATCCTTTATTGTACATTTTCCTAGTCTATTTTCCCTCAATGTGCCAGTGGCTCTGAATCCCTTCTCTTGCAGATGCAGCAATAAATCTCTACTAGTGAATAAATTGTCGAAATAAACACAATGACTTCTAGGGTTTTCAACACAGTCTAGTAAATTGACAACTACCCTCGTTTCCAAATTGAGGTCTTGATTTTTTGCTACGTTCGTAGAGGTTTCAGCACCACAGTACAAATCGAATTTGAAGCAATAACCATTAGAGCCCCATAAAGCCCAAAGTTTATATCCAAAGCGGATCGGTTTCCCACGTATAAACTGTTTCAGGCCATGTCTATCGAAATATTTCACAATCATTTCATCAATAGACAAATCTTTAACGAAGATCCCAAATTGTTGAAATGATTCATTGATCATAGTAATCAACGGACGAACTTTGAAACCCTTGTCATTCTTATTATTGTTATTTTGTACCAGGTCGTTATCATTAAAATGTATGTATCGTTTTATTTTGAGATACCGATTTCTAGACATACATTTCTTTACAATATCAACTCCAAGATCTTCTTCTTCCGACCAGTAGTTTTTTTCAGAAGGCAACTTGTGATAACCTGAAAAAATCAAGATACCCATAAAAGCTCTTATTTCTTCTGGTGAAAGACTCATGTTTGTATCATTTTTTACTGCCGCAGCGTATGTTTCTTCAGTTATGTAGACCATAATGTCTTCTGTAAAAAATTTTTCGAAAATTTGAACAGGAGTCTTGTCTTTTAACAACACTTTTAATTCGGCTAACTTATCAATAACTTCTCCACCTTCTGCTGGTAATTTTGTGTAAATAGGGTTAATTTTGCGCCACTTAGGTGATATATTTGTAAGGAGTCTTTTCTTCTTCAATCTCGGAGGTACATTTGGAACGCTATGAGAAGGTCCTGCTATTGGTTCTGCTTGTAATTCTTCGATTTCGTCTTCTTCTTCAATAATATCTTGCGAGGTATTGTATTGCAACTCAACTTCTCCTGGTACATCATGGACATCAGCTATTCCTATAAAAGAACAAATATTGTATAATAAGTTTACGTAATAATATTATGTTGTGCAACATACCTATTATATCTTCATCTGCCTCGTCCTCATCTGTCAGTGAATAAACGTCTGGCGGGAGCACGACCATGGTAGCAGATTCAAGTTCTTCAAAAAGTTTTGGGTCATCTATTATATCTTCCAATTCTTAGACAGTTAACGCCCGTTTAGTTTGATACATTTTCGGTTATCGCCGTATAAAAGACGCTGCACATACACTTCACGTAATACAGTAACAATCAGTAATCAAACTAGGTTATGTTTAATTTTGTGTGGTTATGTTTCTCATAACAGCTGTGGACAGTTGATCATGGTAAGTGCCAGCGTCTTATAAATAGGACGGGCATATATAGAGCACTGTATATCTTTTGCTCTTTCAGAACATTTTGTAAAACATACCTATTTAGTAACAATAATATACTGTGAGGTCAACCTATGCAGTTATTTCATTTACAAAATACACACAACACGAAAATCTAAAAATATGGTAAGTGATGTTCAAGAACCAAATAAAAGGAAATATTATAGAATGCTTTGCAATAAGAAATTACGGCTTATAATGAAAATAAAAATATAACACACTTCCTACAACTATATTTGAACAAAAAATATTAGACTTTCTACAATTATGAAAAAAATGGCATAATAAAAAAATGATTTGTTGTATGTCCTATTTATAGGACACTGGGACTTAATGGGTTAATAACCATTACATGAGAGTTGCATACTCTATTTTTTCTAAACCCGATAAATAATGAAAAACTATAAATATTATATTTGTATTGAACACATTTACAGTAATCAACTCATATTTAAAAAAAACACAAACTTAATGGTATCATTATGGATATATGAAAACTATAAAGATTCTAATTATATTTATATTGAATATAACAACTGTAATTATTCTGATCTTTCAAAAATATTGGAGTCGATGGTATTCCTTCCATATCGCTGATTTCATTTTGATAATATTGGTAGGTAATATGAAAACTGATTTTGCCAAATAAAGCAATTAGTTACTTAGGTTAGAATCTAGGACAAACTAAGGAACAGGATTCTTGATTGAAAAATCATGGGTTTTTATTGGTTGATAATCTGTATCGTTATGAAAAATCTGTATCATAATGGATATCATTATGAAACGGATTATGGTCATATAAGTGTATTGTTAGAGTACGGGTGTAGAAAAATAGTATTATCATTATTATGGATGGATATTCGTAGATTTTTTTCATCTCAAGTAGGATATATCACAATTGAATCTAATTCATCCATGCAATATTTAGGTTACAACCGTACGATAAATATATTGTTTATTTGAGTTTAAACTCATCTCCAAGTAGCATAGGGGTTTGACCTGGTGTAAGTACCATAATATTTGTTTCTGTTATTTGCGATTGTAATTACGAACATAAAAATACCAGACTGGCGAGATGATAAAATCTATAGTGTATAAAACGATAGTGTCTTGTGAACAAAGAACTGATAATCATGTGGAATAAAATGGCTAATGTAGGGTTTGCTATCCTCCGTAGGTTATTTTTATAATGCAGACAATTGTATGAGAATAGTTGCATGATAATATTTGTTATTGCTGTACAAGTATCGGAATGCAGAAAAAGATGACATGAAGCTATATTTTAATATTTAGAGATAATCATGAAAACTGAATGGGATTTCGTAATGAGAGGAAAAATGCAGTTGAGGTTTCACGAGGTTCAACAGATTCAAGTTTGAAGGGGTGAAGTTGCCGTATGTCCAGAGTTGACGTTTTCTTAACAAGCGCTTCTGTGGGGTGTGTTTTTTATTTGTGATTATTTTCAGAGTTGATTTTTGTATTCGTTCTAGAGTTTCTGTACGAGAAGCACTTGCTGCTCCCCAGGTAACTATTCCACAGTAGAGTTGAATTTCGAACAAGGTATAGTATAGCATATGCGCATTTGAGCTATATTTAAGTAGAGTGTCCTGTATTTCAGTATATATGAATCACTACGTATTTTTTTCAAATGATAAATATGTGCATCCCATTTCGAATAACCATCGACCAAGACCAAGACCAAGATACTTTATTTTATTCACTGAAGAATTAATGACATTCACATTATCATATTTCATAAGCAGTAATTTGAAACTTGGTGAATTGCTCTCATAAGATGTTAGGTTGATGTGAAATGTTTTGGCCATATCAATACTCAGTAGTTCACTTTCGAATTTTAGCTTTGAAATTTGGTTCAACTTTTTCCTTCAGACAGCTCCATGTTCACGATTTGTAAATAATGTGAAATAAAATGAATAATGTGAGAATAATGAAAAATTATAATCGCTGGTGAGGATTCTAAAACTCTCAGGTGAAAATTGGTGGAATGGAAAACTTCTTGAAGTATTACAATATATTATTCAATTCCAGTTGTAGGTGTTTGTAAAAATTGTGGGAACAAATATTCATCAAATAACTTTTTCAGTACACACTTTCACTGGAAACCTGTCAAGCGAGGTTATCTTCATATTTTTTGTAAAACGCGAGCTAATTGCGTTCGTAATTTCCAGTTTATTTACCGCAATTTGTCTAAAAATAAAGACGAGGATATGAAAATATTCAATGTTGATTGGATGATAATATGCTATTAAATATTTCAAACACAGTTCTCAATGACAGCCTGTGATGATGTCATAGAAATTGTAAAATGAGCAATGGAATTATTATTTATATACTCGATTGTCCTTGAACCGGTACAAGGTTCCAATATTTTTTTTTCAATAAAAAGTGTATTTGTTTTGTGAAGTGATACTTCATCTAAATTCAGCTTGCGGTCAACAGCCTTTTAGAATTTCCCCTTCTCCAGTCTCATTAGCGTATGTAATATGGTGAAACTTCAATATAATCTATTTTTACTATGGAAAATAAAAAAATATATGATTGAAAGTTGTCTGAAACCTTATATTTTACTATCTACTCGCTCACCATTGAATTGATAATTATGTTACTTCCGATTATGTAGGATATTCAAAAAATGTATGATTCATGTGAATGTCGGATCTATTGCTTCCACTTTTTTTTCGAAAAGTGTAAGATATCACGATCAGAGGTAACCTTGTCAGCTATTTTACGGATATTCGAGCTTGGGTCTGCAGGATTTCATGACTGAGGTTTCTTCTATAATTGCGGTAGGTATTATCGAAGATAGTGAGGTAATGGTCCAGTTGTGCTCCAGTTGTCCCCCCGAAAAATACTACATCAATGGTTTGGCTCTCCGGTTTCATCCCATTGGTGTTGGGTTTGGCTCCGTTTCTATTGACTGAATGAAATGATCTGATGAGTGTGCAACCAAGTGCAGGCAACCAGCCTTTATTCATGTTAATTTCCTTGTCCAAGATGAAATCAGCTCCATATAAAGTCTTGGTTAGTAACTTTGGGTTCTATCGGGTACTTAGGTCTCTCAAGAAGGCGATCACTTGGGTACCGTCTTTAAGTAGTGGTACTGCTGATTTGCGACAATTTCTCTTGTTTTCAGGAAACCGGGTACTTACACTTCTCTTTATGATTTCCATGTACACTGACTCAAAGCTATAACAAATTCAGAATACCCTCTGTGTTGCTAAAGGTTTTATGGTTTTCGTTTTTACCTGAATAGCGTGGTTTGGAAGATATACGGGTGAAAATTTCCACTTTCCAGTAAATTGTTAAACAATCCTGAATAATCGAAAGCGTTCCACAATATTCCAGAACAATCCGGAACACTCTGGAATGTTTGGAAGTAGTCAGGAAAGTTCCAAAATATTCCGGAACATACCAGATCAGTATAAAACGATCAAGGGAGTTATATGGTGTGGTATCCGCCAATTACTCATTCAAAAAAGGTTTCTGATTCAGTCTGAGGGGTGTGCTTTCGAAAATTTGAGGGATTGATAGTGCAGTACAATTGTGAGTACCTCACCACAGAACATAACGCAACATTATGAAATTTTATGAAATATTCTTGAGTGGTCTAGAATCTTCGGGAACATCTTGGAAAATTTCAAACTATTGTGAATCGTTTGAAGGTGACAATGTTTCATGATGAATTTTATTAGTTCGGACTTCCATTGTCTGATATTATATAGAATGATTTGAAATCCTCGAAAGAACTGAAAAAGAAGAAATTAAAGAAGAAGAATAAAAAAAAGATGGCTGAGATTGTTTTCTTTCCTCAGTCCGAAGTCTTCAGGACTATCTGAATTAGTTGCATATGTACATAGATAGCTGCACAATTTAAACTAGTATGGTTAGGTGAATCATTTATGAGAAACAAACAAATGAGCGGCCACAGAATCAATCCCTGAGGAACTCCTAGGTCCATCTCATGATATTTGGATCTATTTTCTCCGATTCCAACTGATATTTTTCTGAAGCGCATGTATAACAAGTGAATTTTATAATATATTTCTTCATTTTATAGATTAGACATGTAACGTATTCAAAAAACCACTTCACTGTGAGCGCTACCTTCGGGATGATATTGTATAGTATTCGCTATACGATACCATCTTCGGGCTCTGTCTTCGGAATGCTATTGTATAGCTTTCACTATACGATAATATCCTCGGGCGTCACAATAGTATATTGTGATAGCGTTTTGTACAGCTTTCGCTATACGATAACATCTTAGGGCGTTACAATGCTATATGGTGATGCCCGAAAATGCTATCGTATAGTGAAAGATGAACAATTGTATTAGGAAGACAACGCTCAAAGATGCTATTGTATAGCGAAAGCTATAGCGGAATATATTCAATAGCATCTTCGAGTGTTATCTTCGAGATGCTATTGTATAGCTTTCACTATATGTGATTTTATTGTGTACTGTGTACTGTATTGTGATAGCGGGAGCTGTAGAATAGCATCTTTGGGATGCATCACTATAGGGTGATGCCCGAAAATGCTATCATATAGTGAAAGATGAACAATTGTACCAGAAAGACAGCGCTCAAAGATGCTATTGTATAGCGGAAGCTATAGAGGAAGATATACAATAGCATCTTCGAGTGCTATCTTCGGGATGCGATCGTATAGATTTCACTATACGATAACATCTTCCGGCGTCACAATACTGTATTGTAATGCCCGAAAATGCTATCGTATAGTGAAAGATATACAATAGTATCTCGTAGACAGCGCTCAAAGATGCTATTGTATAGCGGAAGCTATAGCGAAAGCTATACAATAGCATCTTCGAGCGATATATTCGGGAGACTATTGCATAGCTTTCGCTGTATGATATCATCTTCGAGTGCTATCTTCGGGATGCTATTGTATAGCTTTCACTATACGATAGCATTTCGAGCGCTCTTTTCGGGATGCTATTGTATAGCTTTCACTATACGATAACACCTTCGGGCGTCACGATACTATATTGCGATGTGGTGTGATATACAATAGTATCTCGAAGACAGCGCTCAAAGATGCTATTGTATAGCGGAAGCTATAGCGAAAGCTATACAATAGCATCTTCGAGCGATATATTCGAGAGACTATTGCATAGCTTTCGCTGTATAATATCATCTTCGAGTGCTATCTTCGGGATGCTATTGTATAGCTTTCACTGTACGATAGCATCTCGGGCGCTTTTTTCGGGATGCTATTGTATTGATTTCAGTATACGATAACACCTACGGGCGTCACAATACTATATTGTGATGTGGTGTCATATACAATAGCATCGCGAAGACAGCGCGCGAATATGCTATTGTATAGCGGAAGCTAAAGATTAAGCTATAAAATAGCATCTTCGAGCGGTATATTCGGGAGGCTACTGTATAGCTTTCGTTATATAATAGCACCTTTTAGCGCTGTATTCGGCATCTCCGGGCGTTACAATACTGTATTATAATGCCCGAAGATTTTTTTGTATAGTGAAGCACATTTTGCGGTTTTGGAAACTTACAATTGGAAATCCCACATTAAAGTGTGTTTTTATTAGGTTATATTGGATTTCCGTCAGGTACCGGTTAGTTCCATGAAATGTTTGACTCAAATCATCTATTATTCTGAATACAATAATTTTCCAGTCTGAGGAAGATTCAAAATCGAAGAAACAATTATTTATTTCTGCTCAAAACCGTATAGTGAAGCAATATTCTAGATTATCAACAATGTTCATTGACACTAATGTATAATCTGCCATATTGCATTGAGTTCGATCCGCATTTTTCGGTAAAACAATATTCCTGAGTATGTAAAAGTGAAACTCAACAGGCTAACGACAATGACTTTGTTTCCGACAGTATCATAAACTTTCCCTAACAATACTCACGGAGACCATTTCCAATACCCTTGCGTGCAATTTTTTCCTACTGCCCTTTGACGGTCCTTGTAATCTCATTTTAATTTCCAAAATGTTCGTGACCGTGTATGCTTCTAGAACGATCCGACAATTATGTTTGCCGATTGAAATTATTCGCGGCACATCGTTAGACTGGGTTAACACTGCAGTAATTGTGCTTATCTCAAGGTCGTTTCGGATAATTAGCCGAGTAGCGTTCTCAAGTAGTGTTTTGGAACATTTTCGAGCACATGGCTTGAGTGGTGTTGCCGTACATTCTGGCAATTTATTTATATCGACATAATTGTTGTTGTTTACCGAATTCCTTGGACAACGATGATGAATGAACCAATTGAAAAATGCCAGAATGACTCAGAATCGCAATATGTTCATGGTGAATCAACAAAGTGGAGAATTGACTAAAAATACTCCATTCACCAAAATTATCTTCATGGCATCGTCATATTGAAACTCCTTTATCAGATATCGGTCTTATTATGGTTTTCGTTAGACGTCTGCAAATAAACTGAAATAGTTCAGAACAAAGGTCAATAGGCGACCTGATATCGTATGTCACCCATATTTATAATAACGCAATCGAGAAACATGGAAAGTCAAGAGCTGCTGCGACCCTTGACCGTGTGTGGCATGAGAGTTTGCTGGCCAAACTTCGATGCTATGGCTTCTCTGTATCTGTAGAGTAAGGACAACAGCACTTAGGCCACATGTGACCCATTGTACATCCTCCCGAGGAGTTGTCCTCCTAGGTCATCGTCCATTCTGTCCTTTTCAGGAAGGTGGATAGGTCACCAGGTCATCTCCTTTATATCGGCAGGTGTAGGCCAAGAATCGCCGAACACACACACTCTCTTTGGCAATCTTGAGGTGTCTCAAAACGGCCTCCGTGAAGGTTTTGGAAGGTGCAGCGACATTACTGTCATTGCGCTGCTTCTTGGGGTTTCCTCTGTGGAGGTGCTCAAGTAAGGGCGCTTTCCTGCAGAGACAGCCGGTTTCTTGCGTTTATTCAAGGCGGAGCTTTTGGTGCCCGTCGCAGGAAGTGCCCATGCTGTTAGAGGAGGAGTGGAGGAGGAGGAGGGTGCACTTATAGTTGTTGCCACTACTGCCTCTATCACTTTCTTCCTCCTTTTGGCCTCGGCTACGCAAATACGCTCAGGCCTTGTCCTTTGTATTGAATCACGGGATGATCTGCAATGTTCAGCCTCATTCCGAGTGGTAGATTGTGGTGGACATTTGTGTCAATCCCCAGCTACCACCATAGACTGAGGTTGAGATTTCTGTCCAGCCTCGTGATTGGTTTTTGTTTTTTCTGTGTCTGTTTTTGTGTTTGTTTCATATGTGTTCCCACGAGTATCAGGAAGAGAGTTTGTCACTCTGGCAGAACCCCGCATTACCAGAGGAAGGATGGTTACAATGTAGTTTCGGCCGGTTCCCCAAAGGGATCGTTTGTAACCGCATATCAACCTGCGGCCATTCAGCTGTCGGTACCATTTCTCACACCTTAGCTTGGGTAGGATGGTTCGCGGTGGCATGTTTCGTGAAGGCTTTTGGGGAGTTTTGGTTCCCTTCACTACACTTATTTCTTCCACTGGGTCCGGCGACCCCATCGGTAAGGCCACATTTGCTTCCCGGACGACAAGGCTTCCAGTCCCCTGGCCGTTTCCCTATCCGCCTCCTGGGGACTCGCCCGATAGGTAGCTATGGCTTCCTGAAAGAACGTTCTGTGCAAGTGGCCATCGATAGATATCTCATGAATACTTTCACCACTCTGGTGTTCCGAAGGGATCCATATTGTCCCGAACCCTATTTTTATTGTATATCAACGACTTATTGGAAAAAAATGAGAATCCAATATATTGCTTTGCTGACGACCAGTACATTTGTGATTAGTTAGGGAAGCTATGGATTATTCTGTAGACGACCCCTCCCGATATAGAAGGCTCCGACACTCTGTCGAATGAGGCCCTCATGTCGCCCGTTAACGGACGAATAGATTTTTCATCCATCCCCATCCAGCCAGGTAGGGGTACCCCGTGAAGGGCGGTACTGATGTCTGAGGAGTCCATACCGTCAACATCCCCTCAGTCATGAACCCATTTCTCCTTCTTCGACAAAAATCAGCCAGAGGGTAAGGGAGCTGGGCTCCAACCTGAATGAACTCAAGACGACGTGCAGCACACTTGTCTCGTCTAGTCAGTTCATTTGGATTTCAGGACATCGGCTGCGGAGGCACATCTTCACCGGCAGCAGGAAGTTGAATATCTCAATTACCATCTAAAAGTATTTTGAATTGGGGAGAAAGTGAGCAGGTTCAGTTCATTGCCACGAA
Organism: Leptinotarsa decemlineata; assembly: GCF_025532065.1. NCBI lineage: Eukaryota > Metazoa > Arthropoda > Insecta > Coleoptera > Chrysomelidae > Leptinotarsa > Leptinotarsa decemlineata. Next base: position 4,935,696 of record NW_027412573.1, on the reverse strand, counting down.
AACCCAGGCATCGGTTGTCTCCAAAAAGATAAATGTCTCCGAACCGTTTACAATAGTGTCATGACAGACAACTCCGCTTTCTGCTTCGATAAGTTTATTGGAGGTTAAAATGGACACCAATATTTCTTGGAACAATCAAGCTAAGTTGCTAGAATTGCAAAGGCTGCTTCTCAAAAGCTTGGAACACTATTCCGAACCAGAAAACTGTACACACCTCAGCATGTATGGTGCTCAGCCCTTGAGCATATCTTGAAGCTCCTGGATTCCCTGCAGAAAAGAAACATCCGTTTCATTAGTGACACGAGCATCACTTGCAACCTTGAAGGTCCCAAACATCGAAGAAATACTGGAAATAAGTACCTTTTCTGTAGATACTTTCACGGGAATTGTTCCAATGGAAACGATCTTATTAGCTCAAGAGAAGTAAGTATGCATTCTTTAGTCTGAGCAAAATTTAATCTCGAAGCAAAACTTTTTTGGCTTTTGAAAGAATGATATGTTAACATGGAACACTATTCAAATATCTCCGAAGGAGAAATTAATTGTTTTCCTTCGAAGAGAAGCATTTTTCATTGAAACGCATCTATTTGTATAAATCAAATAAACTCATTTACTTCATCAGAGATGAACTTATGCTTCTGTTCATGAACTGTACCTCTCATTTGGATGTATTTACTTACTTGAATCCAATGTATCTCATCTGTAATATGAATAGCTGTAAGTGGTAAGGAAATAAACTAAATAATACATTACATATCATCATTGGTTTATTTGAAGCAATTGCAAATCATAAATATTTTCTTGAAACAGCATGTGATAAAAAACAGAAAGTAATAGAGAACTGAATTTTCTTTGCTTAAATATCATATTCCAAACGGACACTTTTGAGAGATCAAAGTGTTATACAAAAACATAAATGAATATTCAATAAGAAAACATATATAAAAAAGGGACATATTCTTGACAAACTGCAAATCAACAAATAAAATAAAATCGAAGCATATTAACAACATTACAACTCAGATAAGAAAATGAATTAATTATGTAGTAATTCCACACAAATGAAGTTTTTAAAACTAGATGCCTTTCTGGTGAATAACATTAGAAAAATCACTATCGTCGATCAAGTTCTGCATTCTGCTTTTGTTTGTCCACAATTGCCGGAACATGACTTGGATTATGAAGCGTAAGAAGAAATCAGCACTTGCAGAGCTCGGCAAATGTAATAATGCATGTGTGAAAAATTACGGAGCATTTGTATAATTTTCACAAAATGAGAGCAAAATTAAGAGTTGCCGTCAAAGTTCACCACTTTCTCTTCGGTTATACGTATACAACGCGTACTTACTGATATAGCGGAGTTTCATCCAATTATAATACTTACCCATGAAAATATCTTTCAACTGTGCAAGTCTCCAGTCTTGTAAAATCTGTTCCATTATGGTAGACACAAAATAATCGGAAAGAAATTGCACTGCCTACAGACACATAAAACACTTCCTCCTCAAAATCGCAACACACCAACATCACTTTCCAACACATACTGGCGTGTACGCGATGCTTACAACGGAATTCCCCGCTCCCCTCTCACTTAAAAGGGTCACAGAAAGACCAGAGCACCACAGTTTTTTTCAAATTGAAATTCCTGTTATTTTCAGTCGATCATTATATAGTTTTGTATGTAGATTCACAAAACTCTTGTTATAAACGAATTGAGTTATTTGGAGGGATAGAGTATTGAATTCAAACAAACACTGTGTGTTCAGATCCAGTTGATATTGCTCTCCATTTCAAACAGTTTATTTTTCCCTTCAAATAGGTGGTGTATTTTGGGATGATATTATATTTTCTTGATTCAAAATAGTTTATTTTCGCAATGATATAATCAAACGAATGATGTCGTTGAAAGGCCAAGAAATCTGATTTCTTTGTCGAAAAAAGTGTGATTTTCTGGTGGAAGATGGCGATGTTGGCATAAAGTAATAGTTTTTCCAATAGAGAAAACAATTTCAAAGCAACCTATGATCTTCTTTTGAAGAAATACTTTTTACTGTGCGTGTATATACGTTTCCAATAGTTTCCCAGTGAACATTTTCGGAAAAGCTGTTAGAGTCTGGTCGTATACTGCTGTGGATGCGATACGTGAGCTCCTGGAAAAGGATTCCGACAGCAAACATGGAAGTCAACCACTAAGGTGAGTGTGTGAGATTTTTGTCATTGGCGATATACATGTGTATATATATTTCAATTCTATACAGTCCACTGCTCATGAATTCTCGCCCAAGCAATTCAAATCCAACGTGAATTGCTCTCTCAGCCACCAGTCACAACAGCATGTTATGTATACTCAATCTCCAATTTTCATGTCCTAATAAATGAATGGAAAAGAACATAATAAACGCAATAGAATCTTCGTAATCAGAAAATCAAACCAATATAAATATATAAATCAATAGAGAATCTGCTATAGTGGGGTAGAAGTGTATATTATTGTGTAATATAAATCACTGAAGAGTTATAATAGACAGAAGTCGTATCCATGAATTGGTCCTACAAGTTGAATGGTCAATAGAAAGCAGTAAAATGTAGGTACATATTCAACATTCCTCAGATGTCTTATGTTTCAACTTATTTTTTTTTCATTCAATATCCAATTTTCAGTCAAACTTTGAGAATGCAAGGTGAGTCTCAAAAATTTCAAAAATTTCTCACTCTTTTTTTGAATTGAAGGGGTTATATTTTTAGGAGTGATTAATTTTTTGGGAAAGGAAGTTTTCTTTGGAAGATTCTCTCATCCCTTTTATTTTGTATCAGATGGAGTAGTAGAAAGCCAAAAACATTCTTTCCCAAAAAATTAATCACTCCTAAAAATATAACTCTTTCAATTCAAATAAGATTCCTCTTGGCTGGGATTAAATCAAATAGGTGAATGAATGTCATTACGATGTCATCGATGACATAAGCAGATCAAGCTCATTCCATGACATTCAAAATCGTAATTCATGAATGAAGTGTGTGTATTTTCTATAATGTTATCCAATTTGGTACTGAAGAGCCTTAGGGCAAGTGTCTTAAGGCGAAACATCGGTGTTTACCAGTGAGGGTGACAGTGTTCCATGTGAGTACAATTTATTACCATTCATTCAAAGTAGAACTCATGTGAATGATATCTGATTCTTATTCCACAACAAATGTTTGAAATACAAACTGAGTAGAGAAAAGTATCTTCTGTATAATTCAGTGTTCATATAGAAGTATTTGTTTCGAAAGAATTATTTTCTTTCGTGTAATTCAATGTTTATATGAAAGTAGCTGTTTCAGGAAGACTTTTTTTCAGTTTGTGTCTGAAAGTTACTTCTTTGCATGATCTACACATTCATGTATAGAGTTTCAAATTGATTACTTCCTTCCTTTCTAAGATTCTCTCATCCTTTTTTTTGTATCAGATGGAGTAGTAGAAAGCCAAAAACTTTCTTTCCCAAAAAATTTCTCACTCATTCTGTAACCATTCTTTATGGCACATTAAATAAACTCGTCTGGTTCATGGGACTGAATATGTGATACATGTTTTTTAGGGACCTATTATAGCCCGCTCAGTTTGACCAACACACTTTCCATCGTGATTCTCACGGCTCATTTCGTAAATCATAAACTTTTTCCTCTCCCTCCTTTTGTAAGGTGAACTTTCCACTTTACTCTATATTACAGGTCAGCTGATTCTTCATTAACTCAGCTTTACTCATTTTCCAGATTTTTGAACGTTAACATCCTAGAAAAACAGCAAGAAACATTCTATCCTCCACAATTGAGCTGCCAAAATTCTGCCAAAGTTCAAATATATCATACTGAGATAAAAGGAGAATTTCAATAAATATATTGATATGTTGTGGTCCAATTTCAAATGTCAACCACAAGAATTTGAATACGATGACGTTGGTGAGAGAGTTCAAAAATCCGATGACTTTCAAGCTGGGTTATTTATTCATTGTTGAAAAATATTCAACATGTTTTCAAAATTTGTCGGGTATGAATATTTTACGGTTGAACTGAGTTGCGAAAACGTGACTGGTGAAAATGAAAATATATTCAACGCGTCACTACTTTCCTAACTTCTCTGATCAGTATAATATAAATAAATCTTCTCGAGGCTATTTTATGTGAATAACCATGTACAATAGAAATACAAACCGCGCTATCATATCACTTTGACCTTACAGTCTGGTATAGATTACGATAGTTCGCTATTTTCAGTACAATGTTTGACTTCCGTTCTTCAACATTCATTTACGATTTGAAAAATATTTTCGCTTGGGACATTCTTTGGTAGAGTTCCTATAAAGGAAAAACCTGCTGAAAATAATTATAGTTTTCTTCAACATTCGGATCTATTTCGAAGACCATTCCTAAAGTGATACAGTGGATCCTAGAAAAATATTTGTACTCTTCACACTCAACAATTATTATTGTTTGTAAACATGCAAAGGAAAATACGAGGGCGGTCCAATAAGTATTCAGTCTATAAAAAAGAAAGCGAAAATTTTGGAAAAGTGACGATTCATTTTTCAACACAATCTCCTATTAGCTAGATACACTTGACCCAGCGATGCTCCAACTCCTTTGACCCGTCTGAAAAATACGTTTTATGAAGGTCTGCAAAGTACGCCTCCATGGCAGCGATAACCTGTTCATTCGCCCCAAATTTCTGCTTGGCGAGTGACTTTTTCAAGTTTCGTAACAAAAATAAGTCGCAAGGGGCTAAGTCCGAAGAATACGGTGGATGGGACAACCATTTTGGCAAATGGCGGAGATGTGATCCGGTACGTTAGGAGAACATTTTTGTCATTTCCAAATGAAGCCGTTTTTTCTGCAATTCGAAGTAGAATAGGCACATTTGTCAATTTCGAATTTTATATCGATAGCATGAGTATACTCTTCCACAGTATTGTGACGCTAGAAAACACGTTTCGCGGTTTTGTGAACTTTCAAGTGAAAATCTCACATCCGAGTGTGTTTTTTGAAAACGACAAATTTGATATTATCCATATAAAACAAAAGGGTGGCTTTATGTCTCTTGTTTCCGGGGGTGCCATAGTCATCATTATCGTTTCTTACATAGGCTTCTACTCGCTGGTATTCAGGTTAGGTAAAGTCAGGTCCAAAGTGAGTGGATCTATTCGACCCTCTCCACAACCCGCAAGGGTTTATTGTGGCGCACACCTATTCACACTCGACCAAATAATCCCAGCTTCTTAACGAAGCCGTAATTCGGTCTCTAGCGGGGTAGGCACAAAGTATATGCTCTGCTGTTTCGTCGTTAATGAGATAGTCGGATAGTCAAGGTGCAAGATTACCACCTTGATACCCGCGATAACGTTCTCAAATGAGGGTTTTTGCACGTCAGCTACACCTGTCGATGCCTTAGAATCAACCGTGCATTTTTCGCGTATGGTTTTGGTGAATCATCGATTGGGCGCAAATGTTTGCTAACCTGCTCATGGGGGTTTTTTCTCCACCTGATACAAATTCTGTGTACGCCGCTCAGGAAATTAATGCAAGGCGGTTTCATAAGGTACCCCGCTTTTGAGGAGACGACTCAGTCGTTTCCTGGCTGCACCACTAAACCTTTTTTAGGTTCAGTTATTGGATCAGGAGTTGAAGGGTTGAGAAGCTCTCGCTCCTGATCTAAATTTACAGGAAGGTCAGTTGGAATCGTAAGCTCGATATCCATGTCCTTTGTAGACTCGCTCCTGATCTAAATTTACAGGGAGCGTCAGAAAGAATTTTCAAGTTTACTCTGTCCATAAAAGTCCCACGAGTAGCTAAGGAGAGGAGATCAATCACGGCAGATCCACGCATTACCGTGACAAGGCGATGCTACAAGAGGCGCCCGGTATCTCGAAGGTTCCGTAGAGACTGCTGATAAGCTCAGTGTCATTCATCCTCTCGGCACGGATACACAGACCTTAGGATTAAGCCATCGTTGGGATGCCATTCATCTGGGGAATAATGAAACCACAAGTGATTCTGTCATTCCCGTATCCAGCGGGGCTACGTGGAAGCAGGCATCCAATGGCTGGTTGGCTCATTTCCCATATCCCAAGCCAATTGCACTCGCCAAAAAAAAACATACACAGAGGTTCAGGCAGCTGTGGTACCACTCGCTGGTATTCGCTTTATGTACGGGATCAACCCAAGTGGAAGGTAGGGTTATTATTTTTCATGTTAGGGGTTCTAAAAATGTATGGACAGTTTAACAAGTTTCAATTATTTTGTGATAACTTCATTATTGAATGGAGATATTCAATGGATTGACAGATAATTCACTCCACAAGTTATGGTCTCATAGAAGATGTACAGTTAATGTAAAATTTTCATTCAAATAAGTATACAGGGCATTTCTTTAATGTCCCCCCCTTTCATTTTTTGAACGAGTCAACTAAAAAAATTGGAATTTGAGATAATGGAATTCATGCATGAATACTTTATTTTGAAGTGAAATTGACAGATGAAATTTTCGAAATGGCGACTGGGCGCCTTCTGGAAAAATATTGAATGAAAGAGGGCTCTTGTGACACATCTATAAAATGAGGTAATGAGCTTGAGGTCAGTTCAGAAAATGCTCGCAATGGTTGTCTTGAACTTCCTGACATATGAACATCCTATCCGATATTTTACGCCGAACATTTTCGAACTCAGTAACGTCAATATATCTACAAATATTTATTATTATCTGCCGTATATCCAATATTGAAGCAGGTTCAGTTCAGTTCACCTTTGGTTCGGATAGCCTCATAAAAAAAGTCCAAAGGTGTCAAATCTGGCGAGCGGGCTGGCCATTCTGTAGGACCTCAACTGCCAATCCAACGACCGGAAAAAGTAGTATCCAAATAATTTATTACTTGTCTAGAGTAATATGGTGGTGCTCCATCTTGTTGGAATACAATATACATATCGAATTCATTAGGATTCGCTTCGACGATTTCAGAGATGAGAGGGTCAACAGAAGTTTCCAGCATATTGAAATACAGTTCCCCTGTTGAATTTTGATCAATAAATAGAGGTCTTACAACATGATTTTCCAATCATCCTGCCGAAACGTTAATTTTTTCTGAATATTGGGTATGTATTTCCCGGAAAACGTGAGGGTTGGCAATTTTGTCTGTGTACATTGCCGTATAAAGAAGTGACGAATACTGAAACAAATATTGTGGAGATAGGTAGGAAGTCTTGTAATGGTTTCTGTCATGATTTCGCATCATGTATCATTACAATTTTGTATGGACGATACTTATTCCTCTTCAAAAGTCTCCACACAGTAGAAGGAGACACCTCACAAACATTCACGACGGAATAAGTAGACTGTTCAGGATTAACTACCATATCACCAATTATTTGCACTGGCTGTTCATCCGAAATGGATGATGACCTGGGGGCTTTTTGTTATGTACACTACCTACCGGTAGTTTCCTCGAATATTTTCCACAGATAGGACGATTCGGAAAACGTTCATTGAAAATCGTTTCGGTCTCGTGGAAGTTACGCGTTGCACCGTAAATAAAAAATCGATTCAATTTTTTTTTCCAATGGACGAGAATTGACCATTGTAGAAATTGTTGACGTGGTACCTTTCTACTAGTAAAACCGAAAAGTAAATGAGAACAATGATGTTCATTGTCGTACTGACATTTTTTGTAGTTTTTATAAACAAAAAATAACTCAACAAACCTTATCGGGTTGTTGGAATTGCCATATGGCAGATAAAAAGGAATATTTCTAGAAATATCGATATTAATGTGTTTTTCGGGAAATTATTAAATGTTTCGCCATTTCGTAGTAGGGAAGATATCGACTTCATATTCTAGTTTTGTGAAGTATTCGTCAGAAACTTCAAAATGATGTGTGATAAGGCCCCCCTTTCTATTTAATTTTTTTCCCAGATGGCGTCCAGTCGCCATCTTGAAAGTTTCATCTGTCAATTTCACTTCAAAATGAAGAATTCATGCAGTATTTTTTATTCGACCCGTTCAAAAAATAAAAGAGGGGGTGGCATTAAAGAAATGCACTGTATGTATAATGTATATGTATGAGACAAAAATCATATATGCCCATCATACCTACTATTTTTATGAGTCGTTTTTGTGATCAGGCCGACAAAAAACCAGAATGTACTTCACAAAAAAATTACTGCCGTTCAGTATTTTGATCTAAGTATTCGTTGTACATTTCGCAAATTCAGTATTTTATTAAGCAAAGCCATCCTTCTGCAATCCCTTCAACTACCAAGGAACCCTCAAGACGCCTCTCTGAACGGCCTCTCAAAGGACTTCGAAGCTCCGTATCAGGTGCAAACTGCAGTTGCAGGTCCGATCAATGCGCGCGGCCCGCGAATAGACGATTCGCCGGCCGGAGGACGCGTCAAACTACGGCAGTTTCTCTCCGCGCCTCGATCTCATCGCCTGCCGCGACGCGACCCTTGATTGTCACGCTTTTAGACTGTCGCACGCACTCTTGATTCGATTCGCCGGGCGGGAAAGCTCTTTTCGAAAAAACCGGAGCGGTGGTTCGGGTTGTGAACAGTTCACGATCTGGATTTTTTCTTTATCGTAGAGAGACCAGCTGGGATATGCGAGGCTGACTTTCTGGAAATTATTAGGTCAGACTTTTTGCCAGATGTAAAAAAATATATCATTGAAGAAAATTGTAGAAAATCCCGTTTTGTAATTGATCGAGTCATAGTTATTGATATTCAAATTGCAGTAGTTTTTGAGCTATTATGAATTTCAAAATTCTTGAAAAATTTTCAAAATAATAAAAGAAATTTGTTCGATTTTTTTTGGTTTATTTGTCAATTGATGCATTCCTTTCGAAATCAGATCAATAACTACCGAAGTGAATGTATTGAAAAGGAAATAATGGAATGAAAATTCGCCAACTACATTGAAAAAGTTAGTCAGCGTTATTAATAAATAGACTCCCAAAATCGGGCGTTGTAGCCAACATTTTCAAATTTCTTCAAAAAAGTTATACATTTCAATATTTTCCGGTCTGTGATGGAAATACTATCGTCGCTACAAATAACTAAACTCTACCCAGCATGTATGGAAAATTCAAACTTCAAAATATCTCATTCGAAAAGTTTTCAGCAGAATCATATTCCTGAAAAGTTTCTCAAATAATAATAATAAAAATGATAATATTGTTTATTATGAATAAAAGGAAAAGGGTTAGCCAAAGGCTATCTTCCACTCCTCCCAAAAATTAAACAGTGAGTGTGAGTAAATAATTATAAATATACTCATCCACTATCATAACGATGATAGAGAAGAGAAAAAAATTATAGATCATATATTTGCTAATAACTTTTAATATTCTTAACATTATTTTGGTCGATTTAATAATTCTATTGCACTCCCATTGAATTTTAAATTTTTTAAATTAGCACTGAACAGTAAGCATCTGTGACTTTATTTCTTTCTTGAATTGATGAATATTGCGATTTAAAAGGGGTAAAATTTCATCCAGATGAGAAGGAGCTACATAAGAGAAACATCCGTGAAATTTGGAAGTACGGCGCAGAAGTATGTTGAATGAGTTACGTCTCAAATTGACCATATGCATGTCAGAATGTCTGCTTAATGAACTATACAGTGTGTCCAAGATAAGGATCCTAAGCATGGGAATCTCAGTACCTGTTGGACATACAGCTTAGGTTAAATTAGGAAAAAGTTGTGTTCTTCAAAGCTTATTTACATGCCGTTTAAAAACTTGAAGAATTTTCATGGCCTGCTGAGATATTTGGGAAAAACGAGAATTTGACAATATCAATTTTATTTTTTTCTGACTTTATTTGAAAAGATATCAAAAAACGAATAACACTTTTTCATTGGCACTTTCAAGGTACTACACGATGGTATTTTTAGTTTTTATATCCGACGTTTCGTTTTCAAAAAACCATCATCAACTTTATTTTTTTAAATAGCCCTAAAAAAGTACACCCTGTATCTGATTCCATTTTTTATTACGAATTCAACGATGTAACACATGCCATTGTTTTCTTTTTAGGGAAAATTGCATTTTTTCTATTTTTAAAATGTATTTTTAAGTAGGTTAATAATGAGTTTTTTAAAGTAATGAAAAACAACAAAGAAATTAACGCATTTTTTATTTAATTCAAAGGAGGTGTTCAAACAGGTTTCCGTTATTTTCCAAACATAAGTATGATCTTCTAACTGTAGAACTTAAAACATCACGCAACATCTCTGGTGTAATACTGTTAAATGCGACAGTTACACATTCTCGTAACTGCTGTTCAGTTTCAAAAGAATGTTGGTAAACCCGGTTTTTAACAAAACCCCATATGAAGAAGTCCAGAGGAGTTGAGTCAGGGGATCGCGCTGGCCAAGACACTTCACTAAAGGTTCCAATCCACCTTCCAGGAAATCGCTGCGAAAGATACTCTCGAACTTGTCTAGAATTATGTGCAGGAGCACCGTCTTGTTGAAACCAACAGTTATTGACTTGTGCCAGAGGTAAATTATCTAAATAGTCTTCTACATAGTTTTGCAATAAATGATGGTATCGTTCGGCGGTCAAAGAATTATAGTAAAAAAACGGACCCAGTATTTTAGTTCCTAAAATTGCACACCACATATTAAACCCAAAACGTTTTTGATGTCTTGATATTTTCTTAACACGCGGATTTTGCTGAGCCCAGTAATGCGTATTGCGGCGGTTGAAGATACCATTATTAGTGACCATACTTTCGTCGGACCATGTTATTTTTGAAGGGAAATTATAATCTTCTTCACACGCGCGTGTATACCATTCGCAAAAATTTCGGCGCCGTTCGAAATCCCCTGGTTTAAGTCCTTGGCAAATCCTAAATTTATAGGGGTGATATCTATTTTTACGCAAAATAAATTGAGCTGTGGATTTGGCTACTCCTACATTATTTTCGATTTGCCTAGTTGATATTTCAGGGTTCTCAACAACTGCTTGCAAAACATTATTTTGGGCTTCTTCTGAAGATTCCTTTTTTCGAGATAAAACAGGCTTTTTAAATGAACCATATTCTTTTAAATTTCGAGCCAGCTCTAAGAAAATGGACTTACATGGCTGCTTTCTTTCTGGATATGTATTAAGATACATTGCTGCTGTATTTACAGTATTTTTGTGGCACAAAATGTAGCACGTTAGCATGTCAAACTTTTCTTCATGGCTATAATGCTCACCCGGCATATTCGACGATAATAACACAATATTATCTATTCAACAATAAACAATAATAACGACAACAGTAACAATAACTCTAAAAACAACAACTCGACAAACAGGCTAACAACAACGACAATTACTATTTTATCGTGTAATTAAATAATATTTGACAGGCTTGGTGACAGGTATTTACGTCAAAGCATTTGTTTGCAACGCCTACTTAAAGATTTTTTTAAAAATTGAAAAAATGTAATTTTCCTTTAAACTAAAAAGAAAACAATGGCATGTGATACATCGTTGAATCCGTAATAAAAAATGGAATCAGATACGGGGTGTACTTTTGTTTCGTGTCATATAAAAAAATAAAGTTGATGATGGTTTCTTGAAAACGAAACGTCGGATATAAAATCTAAAAATAGCATCGTGTAGTACCTTAAAAGTGTCAATGAAAAAGTGTTATTCGTTTTTTGATATCTTTTCAAATAAAGTCAGAAAAAAATAAAATTGATATTGTCAAATTCTCGTTTTTCCCAAATATCTCAGCAGGCCATGAAAATTCTTCAAGTTTCTAAACGGCATGTAAATAAGCTTTAAAGAACACAAGTTTTTCCTAATTTAACCTAAGCTGTATCTCCAACAGGTACTGAGATTCCCATGCTTAGGATCCTTATCTTGGACACACTGTATAGATAAGCAGCTGTTTTAGTTTGAAGCAACTCAATCAAAAACATTTTTATCAAATATTGGACTCTGTATCTCACATTCAGCTCCTACATTTCAAACAAAAATGGTGTGATATGTTCACCATATGGTATACAGCATACGAATCGCATGCAAGCATTTTGTATATGTTGTAACTTTTTGTTGTTATATTGCGGCAAAAATTGTAATACACCGAACAACAATGATCGATAAGGGGGTAAATAAGAGTTTTAACTAACCTGAGTTTCATTTCTTCTGATAACTGATACTTGAATTTATATAGCGATTTGAGTATGAAAAATGATACTTCGAAAATGTTCGTCACATGTTCATGAAAAGACAAAGAGCTATCTATGGTTACGCCAAGATTTTTAGCACTGTTTATCCAGTCAATGTCTGCGTTATCGAGAGTGAGCCTAAAGTTGCACTGAGTTTCTACAATTTTTCTTTGAGACCCTATGCATAAGGCCAAATCTTATTTGGATTGATTTTCAGTACATGATTCTCCAAGTATAGGATTGTTTTGTGCAAATCTGTGTTTATATTGGCCACGCAACTTTTTGTATCGGTGTTATGATAAGACAAATATAACTGTATATCATATGCGTATAGATATACTTGACAATGTGATTGGAAAGTGGAGTAATCAAAAATATAAATACTGGAAACATCAAAGGTCCTTAAATACTTCCCTGCGGTACACCTGATATTGTTTATTTTAGGGATGAATTCGAGTAATCATCCAGTTTGACCCTCTGTGATCGGTTTGCGAGATAGCTGGTCATTCATTTAAGAGAAATGTCAGCGAATCCTGCGAACTTGAGCTTGCTGATGAGTAAATCAAAATTAACTAAATAAAAAGTTTTACTTTGATCAAGCAGTACTAAAATGGTGACTTTTGATTAATCTCTGAATCTCGCAAGATCGTCGATTACTTTCATCATCATTCGAATTCACCTTTTTCTTTTCACTCAAAAAAAGAAGCTTTTCGGCTCTGTCCACCATGAAAGTTATCTTTGGATACAATCTGAAAGGAAAACCTCTTCCACATTAGCGTTGAATATCACGGGAAAAAAAATTTTGGGACGAAAACTTTTATATAAACATTGAGTTAAACGGAAATAACTCTCACCTATTCAGTTTGTATTGCTAGCATTCGTTATGGAATCGAATCAGGACATTGAAAGGGATCTTACATTTGAAGGTAAGATCTCGTTAATCCTCAGCTCACACAAGTTTAGACTTTTGAGTGGAGGGTGATACCAGGTTGAAGAAAAACACATTTCAACAGATTTCAACAGATAATTCAATGTTCATGTGAGAGTAGTTCTATCGACAGTAATTTTCTCTCAAGTCAATGTTTATGTGAAAGTCGTTTCCACATTTTTTTGTGTGGAGATAGAAAAATACAAAGCCCAAAAATTTTTCTTCCCAACAACTGATATTGAAAAATGATAATTTGGAGTTGTTTCGAAAACATTTTCTAAACATTCCTCATTCTCATTTCTTGCAAATTTTTTCATTATTCAATATACATTTTTTAACAATTCTACACAATGATAAAATCAACAATTACAACTATGAACATATCAACAGACAGACAGACGTTTCAGTTCGGTAGGAGGATATGTATAACGATAATAATAATAAAATGCAGACAAACAAATGCAAAAAACTGACGGCCACTATCTTGCACTGACGAGTGGCTAAGGAGTCCAAAACCGGTCTGCAAGTGTGCTAGTTCCAAATTTGAAGGTCGACTCTTTCAGTTGTATTGCCAATTGCATATGCAGGAAATTTTCTGTGAAGATTCCTGCACTGACGCCTGTCGGATATAATCCAACGTCGTTCGTGGTATTAGCCAGTGAAGTAGTTGTTTTCTGATAAGTCCATTCAACCTACTGTGTAGGTATATCCGAGACTGGCTTGAACATTTAAAGTTCATTTTTTTAGTGTATGTCATCATTCAAATTAAATGGTAGATAATTTTTCAAATTTCATTCATTTCGCCGTTACAACTCATTTTACATAAGTTCTCAACATTTATATTATACATTAGGTAACTGAGCATGAACTTTTTATATTGTAGCCTTGATAAAGACAATCAACATTATCGAAAGCTCAGTACAGCTGACTGAGTACCCATTATTTTTATCTTCATATACTTATTCATTCATTAATAGCGAAACATGTTTCTGATAACTATTTGAATACAATTACGGGATATTTCAACATTATAATGAATAACTTCTCTGAAAAAAATACCACAGTATCGTATCTTCATGAGAGAATAATCTGTCTAGTCTTTGGTATTGAATATAAAATAAGAGCCAAGGTCGAACTTTCGTGAGACTCCTATTATTTATTGTTTCCCCTCGCACTTATATTTGTCTATTTTTATATACTAATTATCTCTCAGGACCACCAAATGTATAATTTTGGAATAATGAATACCTTTTTGCTGCTTTCAATCGTCATTTGGCAAGATTGCTCGTTGCGACCAGATTTTTTCATCTGAGAATCATTATTCACTCGTTTCGCCATGGTTTTGGCAAGGACTTTCAGAAAATTGGTTCAGCAAGAGATTTGTGTGGTTTTTCGTTGGCAAGCGACTGAATTGAATGACAAAAATAGCTCTAAATCATTTTTTAATCCGATAACATCGAACCGAGGAAAAAATTCAAAATGTTTTTCTGCGTTTTCATTTTTTTTATACAGAATATATGAGGTAATTCTGATTGCTCAGGATCGTTATATCAATGGTGAATAAAATAAAACCATTATTTCAACACCTTGACACGTGTTTCGATCTCCAAGTGATCATCTTCAAGAGGAAGATCAAATATTTCAATCTTATAATAATAATAATAATAATAATTCATTCATCGTTAAATTATAATACATAAATATAAAATGAAGTATATGGAGTACAATATACCTTGATGAATGAACAGATACTTCCACTGAGGAAGAAACCCTGTATGTGGGTAAATTACAGAACAATAACAAAATAGAACAATTATGATAATTAAAAACAATATGATTGAAAAATATTAGAATCCAGATATCAAATATAATGAAGTTAATGTTTCACTGTTTTTGTTTGAATTAAACACTAAAATAAATTAGGACAGAAAAAGTCACTGAATAAAATAAACATCTGAAAACTTCTGAAAAATAAAAAAAATCTACATTTATGATTCACAATTTTGTATAAATAAAAACTACTAAATAAAATAAACTCAATATGAAATGAACACTACAAACATCTGAAAGTACAATCCCATGGAGGTGATCATTTGGTGATCGAAACACGTGTCGAAGTGTTAAAATAAAAGTTTGGTTTTGAGAAAAAACTCCAGAAATATTTAATATCAAAATCATCGAATTTTTTCGAATTGATGAAATGTCATAAGTGTTAGGAATCACACATTGAAAGGTAAGACCTCGCTAGTCCTCAGCTCGCACAAGTTTCTCAACTTCTGAGAGTTGTCGTTCATATGGGGGCGACAGCTGATTAACGGAAAAACAGATTTTAAAACAAATATTCGAAAATTTTGTACTTTGAAGAGATTGAGAATGTGTATTACTCTATAAAGGCATCCAGTATTATACTGCTCAATGAAAATGGTTGAAGTTTTTGTGCTTTGAAGATACTGAGAATGTACGAAAGTACGAAAGCATTGAAGGGCGACACAAAAATATTTTTTTCTGAGATACAAGTCAGAATTCATACTTGCAAGTCAGAATTCTGTGATACAAGTCAGAATTCTGACTTTCAAGTCAGAATTCTGAGATACAAGTCAGAATTCTGACTTGCAAGTCATAATTCTGAGATTCAAGTCAGAATTCTGACTTCCAACTTAAGATCCTGAGATGAAAGTCAGAATTATACAAAAAGGGCCACACAAAAATATTTTTTTCGATTTGTATAATTCTGACTTTCTCAGAATTCTGAGTTGCAAGTCAGAATTCTGACTTGAATCTCAGAATTCTGACTTGTATCTTAAAATACTTACTTGTATCTCAGAATTCTGACTTGCAAGTCAGAATTCTGACTTGCAACTCAGAATTCTGAGATGAAAGTCAGAATTATATAAATCGAAAAAAATATTTTTGTGTGGCTCTTCAACGCTGGAATCTCAGATTCAAGTCAGAATTGTGACTTGCAACTCAGAATTCTGAGATGAAAGTCAGAATTATACAAATCGAAAAAAATATTTTTGTGTGGCTCTTCAACGCTTGAATCTCAGATTCAAGTCAGAATTCTGAGATTCAAGTCAGAATTGTGACTTGCAACTCAAAATTCTGAGAAAGTCAGAATTATACAAATCGAAAAAAATATTTTTGTGTGGCCCTTTTTGTATAATTCTGACTTTCATCTCAGAATCTTAAGTTGCAAGTCAGAATTCTGACTTGAATCTCAGAATTATGACTTGCAAGTCAGAATTCTCACTTGTATCTCAGAATTCTGACTTGAAAGTCAGAATTCTGACTTGTATCACAGAATTCTGACTTGCAAGTATGAATTCTGACTTGTATCTCAGAAAAAAATATTTTTGTGTGGCCCTTCAATGCTTTCGTAAGAATGTGTATTACTCTATAAATGCATAAACATCGTTGATGTTTTGGTATAAAGTGACCTATTTTTAGTCTGAAAATAACTGAACTGATATAATGTAACATAAGGTAAGTTATAAGAAAAAAGCCGAAAAATGTATGCATTGACAGTAGAAGAATCACAGAAAAAAATTCATTAACACGGAAATTGAAGGTCATAACATCAATCTTACTACTAAATACTATGCGTGAACTGAAGTGAACCGTACACTGACTTAGGTTTTTTCGAGTTGAAATAGATGAAATAAACCAATCGAAACAAGAATTCGAACTACTAATTACTCACACTGGATCTGAAGGACGGAAGACTGAATAGATTGAAAAAAAATAGTGGAGAATGAGAAAGAATCAAAAAACCAGAATGAAAAACGAAGGAAACTATCATTCTGAATAAAGTAATGCGCGGATCAGTGATCCAGGGCCCACCATACATTCTCCCCAAATTCTTATATTTTCAAAAAAGAATCCAGAAACCCTACGAATCTAACATCCAAGAGAATGTATGACCCTCCTTTCCGATCTTAATTGTCACCGGTAAAGTGACTGGTAGAGATCCTACATATCCATCGGCCTATCAAAAACAGAAGAAGAAACTGAAAGCAGGCAGAACTAGAAGTGACACAAATTCATATAAAGACAAAGCTCAAGTTTTGAGAATGAAAAAAAATGAGATTTTTTTGTAATTGATCTCGGTGAAAAGAAATCTAAATATGGAGTCATTAGTCACTGAATTCGGAGAGTTGGAATGTTAAAAACAAAAAAGCAAGTCAAAATATGTTTTTTTCCGTTAATCAGCTGTCGCACCCGTACAAACGACAACCCTCAGAAGTCGAAACTTGTGCGAGCTAAAGACTAACGAAGTCTTACCTTTTAACGTGTGATTCCAAACACGGATTGGACGATAGCAAGTGAAAATCGATCGTTCAGTCTGCGGCTTGAACCACCGACTCCCACATCGGTCGATTGAGAGAGTGAACAAAGCACCCACGTCGAGCCGTCCGGCTACCGACCTAAATGATTCATTACCTTCTATGATACGATTTTTTTTCAGTTTCTATCAACTTGTTAGAGCTAATAAATATGGCAGTGAAGGTGCTGTGGTTATTCACATGGAGCAATTGACTACATCCAATGTAGTGTTTGTAGAAATGAACCAATGTCTTGGATACATCTAGATATCTGTGAAAACATTTGGTGAAAATGATGTTTTTTGGATTTTTTTACCAACCTACAGAAACTAATACAGTTTTGAATGTATCATCCAAATGTAATCCATTATAATTTGTTGAAGATCCCAATATCAACTTTTTCACCACGAATAAGTTCTTGCAGCCTACTAAAATCAATACTATCAGTCAAAAGCCCAATAATGTCGTGTATATGATAGATACGGATGAAATGAAATCAGTTGATATTCTCGCCGATTTCTAATTTATCTATTACTTGTCGAATCATTTTATTACAGACAAAAAATACGCAATAGCCTTCAATGAACAAGAACAACTCTGAAAGAACAGTGCTTGCCCTTCCTTATATCAGAAGACTGTTGAAAAGGATGGGAAGAATTGGGTCCAACCGGCTTCAGATCCAGAAATGGCATCCGTAGCAGCCTCACGAAAACCAGGCAACCAAACGCGGACTGCGCTTTGCCTTTACCGTCTATTCTGTGAGTTTGACTGTATTTTTGAACAGAAAATAAACACACAGCGAGGAGAAACCAGCAAATCGGGCTAGCATAGCATGTTTGGACACATCAACATAACATAAATTGGTCCAATGTTGAGATCATTCACAGGAAGGAACACTGGTTCAAGAGGGAGTTCAAAGAAGCTGCCCGCATATATGTTGTCCAACGAACCGGTGAAGCGGAGAAAAGGAAGAAGAGATAGGTGGAAACGTTCGAATTACCTATAAGTAGTCATCTCTCGGAGGAATAGTCAAGTTATCACCCGAACACGATTGTAGATACTGACAATCGAAACGTCGTAAAGTAACATGGTTTGGAATTTTTTTATTTCATTTTCATTTGTTCAATTTCCAGTGATTTGCTCATTTTCATTTCATTATAATTTCACTCATCGGTTCAGTCATTATTCCCAGCAATTCATTTTAATTTTTGATTTTATTTGTTCGTTCAGAAATTTCAAATCATATTATATTAGACAATGGAAGTCCGAACAAGTAAAATTCACTATGAAACATTGTCAACTATTTTCAAACAAATTTTTGTTGGTTACAAACATTAACATATTTCATTTATCATACTCTCATACTCTCCTTCCAGATTTTTGAAGCCTGGAGGTATCATGATCATGCAAAAATATTCTCTTATCGTTCGAATGTGAGGCTGCGTTCTGAAGAAAACCGTGACAGGCACCATATCCCAAAAAAACTAACTCAAATTCATCACGACCGGTTCTTATTGGCTGAATCCACTCCGGTTATTCATTTCCACCATAATTTCATATCAATCAATGAACCCTTTTAAAATATTATCCACAACCGAATAGAACGGAAATTGACGATAAGGATTTCAACTGAGAGCTACTCCCACGCTTGCCTCTGGTCATATTTTGAAGATTATACCAACCCACCATTAGGAATCACGTGTTTCCGAATAAACGTCAATATCTACCTATAATGATGTTGGGAAAATCCAATTTTCCAATGGAAATGTATTTCGGGAAGGAACATAATCTCAAACTTTATATTATGACACACTAATATGGTTTATGTCAATATAATACCTTCATAAATGATTTTGAAAATAATCAAATTCAATATATACTATAACTAGTTCGAGAGATAAATTCATTTTTATATACGTATGTATCCCTCCCCGATACAGTCTTCAGACACGTTTGGATTTTTGTTGGTATTGGTACATGGGATATTTCTTTCTTGCTTGGGGTTTTGCTTGGGATGGAGTTGTTACCCATCCTTTTTTAGACGAAGGTTCCATATATGCAGTGCGGCTGAGTTGGTATTAATCGGCACGCTGTACTCTCTTTACACCAGTGACCATCCGAAGTCCGAGCGTGTGAAGATATCTCTCTACGCCGATTATACGGCTCTCCTCTCGTCTCCCATTGGTCGAGAGCTCGTGATCGTCTACATGCAACATGCATTGGACGACCTCGAGCGCTGGTACCTCGAGTGGATGATACGAGTGAACCCAGACAAGACTCAGGCAATAACCATGGGAAGAACGATGTCTTCTCCGGCTAAAAAAGTGAGGATATCCGGAAGGGAGATCGACCGGCAAGTGCGGGTAAGGTACATCGGTCTTCTAATAGACCGTGGGCTCACCTGGAACCCGCACTTCACAACCGTGAAGGCAAAGATCGAGGGTCGGATCAAAAGCCTGTACCCTTTGATCAATCGACGATCCAAACTGAACCTAAAGAACAAATTAATGATCTACAAAACGATGTTTAACCCTGTCAACATGTATGCTTTAGGCTTCTGGGGACAAGCGGCTCAATCTAATATCTCCATTCTGGATAAATTGCAAAACAAGTTGAAACGGATGATTGTAAACGCTCCGTGGTTCGTACAGAATGAAGTCATACGCAAATATTTGCAGCTGTCTTCCATTCAGCAGTCCACTCAGTCGAGGAATCGGCAAGTCTTTGATTGCGCAGAAACCCACGATGATCCGTTAGTTAGGGAAGCTATAGATTACGTTGTAGATGACCCCTGCCGATATAGGTGGCCTAGACACTCTGTCGAATTAGGCCTTCATGCCCCCCGTTAAAAGGGGGACATGGAGGGGGACTTCATCTAAACACCCCAGCCAGGCAGAGGTTCACCGTCAAGGGCGGTACTGATGTTTGGGGACATTCATTTCGCCATCCCATGATCAGTTTTTGACCCGATTGTCCTTCTGACAAACTCCAGTTGCAAGGGTAAGGGAGCCAGGCTCTAACCTGTTTGAAATCAAGATGGCTGTGGTGTTTTTGGTCGAGTTCCAAGCACACTGCTGCTTGGTTCGGATCTTTCCTGCAGTGATGAGAAATAATACCTAAAAATCGGTCGGTAGGAGACCTCCTCGACTGATTTCAGCATGGTCCTGCAGCGAGATAAAGGGAAAGCATCTGAAATACTAACCTCTATGAGGTATTTTGCTTATATGTCTCCAAACACTTTTCTGCAGATCCTTTACAAGAAAAAACTCAGGGAGTTTTAAGCGTTACATCCAACAGATGTCATTTATAGGATTGACAGAATTCGAGGATTTATTCATTCAAGAAAACAAAAAATTCTCACGCTAGTCTGCAGTAAAAAAAAGTTTAGCAGTACCTACATTCGTGATTCAGCTTTGCACCACTGATTTTATCTTATGGCAGATCCAAAAGGTGATGTTTGGTGTTGAATTGTTTTTGTATTCTGGTTTCAAATGAAACATCTGTGTCAAATTCGATATAGACTTTCGTGTGATCAGCTGGTGGTGGATATTATCAAGGGTGAGCTCATTTTCTAATTCAGTTTTTATAATTCTTAGGGTTTTATCAACCGAAACGTTGGTGAACAAACTCGCAACATCGATACTCACCAGGAGATCAATGAAAACAGAAGTATTCTTCATGTAACTGTTTCTGTTTTCAGACAAAGGTTCCAAAATTTGACTAGGAGAAACAAGATTCATTGTCGTTCTCATCAAACAAACGGAATCAATCAATACCAACAGAGTTTTCAAACTCCTTCATCTTCGCGTTGAACAAACTCAGTCCTCAACTGTCTTGCTTCTGCTGGTCGAATCGAACTCGTGTCATTGAGAGATTGAAAAATAAAAAACCACGTAGGCGAAATGAAAGACGAAAGAATAATCCACATGGATTTCCATTCAATTCCTATGTTTCCGCCCAAGCAGCTAAGTGATTCTAAAAGTTCCATCCACTTTTTCCCTCGGCAGAGTACGTTGTATTTTATTTGATTGTATATTACTTCTACGGCTCCTTCTGCTCCTGTCGACGACCATTTTTCAGTGTTGAGTGCTGGAAAAAAGGAAAGTTCGATCAAAACAACGGAAACGGGTGAAACTGTGAAACGAGTGATTCATTGGAGTGTTTGATCCGATTTAGATGTGTGCCACTTCAACGAGAAATTGCTCCGAGTGGTTCTAGAGGATTGAGTCGCACTATCGCATCTGTTTTGGCGATTGCAGTGCCGTTCGTGGAAGGTTGAAAAGATCGGAATACATTCTCGTTAATGGGAAGAACCTTTGGCGTACAATGAATATAATGAAAACACTTCCATCACATCAGAACGACAATACTGTTTGGGAAAGGAAGTTTTTGACTTTCTACTACTCCATCTTGATACAAAAAAAGAAGGATGAGGGAGTCTTCCAAAGAAAGGAAGGAAGTAACTCTATACATGGATGTGTAGATCATGCAAAGAAGTAACTTTCAGACACAAACTGAAAGAAAGTCCTCCTGAAACAGCTACTTTCATATAGACATTGAATTATACGAAAGAAAAAATTCTTTCGATACAAATACTTCGAAACAAATACTTCTATATGAACACTGAATTATACAGAAGATACTTTTCTCTACTCAGTTTGTATTTCAAACATTCGTTGTGGAATGAAAATCAGATATCATTCACATGAGTTCTACTTTGAATGAATGGTAATAAATTGCACTTACATGGAACACTGTCACCCTCACTGGTATACACCGATGTTTCGCCTTAAGACACTTGTCCTAAGGCTCTTCAGTACCAAATTGGATAACATTATAGAAAATACACACACTTCATTCATGAATTACGATTTTTAATGTCACGGAATAAGCTTGATCTGCTTATGTCATCGATAACATCGTAATGACATTCATTCACCTATTTGATTTAATCCCAGCCAAGAGGAATCTTATTTGAATTGAAGGATTTATATTTCTTAGGAGTGATTAATTTTTGGAAAAGAAAGCTTTTGGCTTTCTGATAGTATGACGTATGATAGTATGTTGTAGATATATGATAGTAATGTTGAGATAGACTAGTGGCTACCATTAAACAATATTCACACTAGTGATTTCACTTTTCACTTAGACTGTGAATACCATTTCATTGATGATTACGCACAGTTGTAATTTTCTATTGAATTCTTTGATTGGGCTTCAGCTGCAAATTCTTTTCGAAAGAATTGTGGACATTTTTTATGTAGATTCCATCAGTTATTATAATAGATACATTCTTCTGACATTAAATAACAGTGTTTGTTTGAAGACGATTGACAATATTTCATGATGAATTTCATTAGTTCGAACTTTCATTGCCTGATATTACATAAAATGATTCGAAATCCCTGAAAGAACTAATAAAAAAGAAGAACTAAAAAAGAATAGCTGAAAATAACGATCATATTAAGCAAAAAACACTGAAATGAAATAACATTGACGATTCTAATACATGCTATCTGTGTTCAATGGAAAATAAATATTATTATTATTGTTATTATCACCTTATCCTAACTTCAACTTGAAGATTCTCCTAGGTTACATTCATTTTGAAGACCTAACACAAGTGTAACTAAATGTCAATATATTTGTTTGTTTGCTCCAAAGGAACTTGATTGATAAACGTGTTTAATTTAATTAACTTTAACAAATTGAAATTACATGGCTCAGATGTGATTGTAAAATTAACCAAAATCGTTAAGAAATACTATGTTAACGGTAGATTTGATCTTTTGTTAGAAGTTGAAAAATGTTCTCCTTAAACTTATAATGAGAGGTATTTATAAAATCTGATGGCAATGTATCTATCGAGTGGTCCAACGGAAAGTATGCACCTTGCTTTTCTCCTTTTTTTGTAACTTAATGCAAAAATGCGTTACAGGTCAATTTTGCTTTTGAGGGGGACACATTTCAGATGTATATTTCTGCCTGTGCCTTCAACCCCCTAGCGAGGGTGAGTAACAACCCTAAAATTTCAAATAGAAAGTGGGGTCGAGTGATATATTTCTGTTTAAAAATCTATATATATAGATTTTTAAACAGAAACAAATATATAGATTTGTGTGCCCTTTCAAATATATCATTTGAAAGGGCACACAATTCTCTTTCCAATGATACCTTATTTGTTGTATTCACTTGAATAGTTATAAAAAAGCAAGAACATTTACTCGATATTTTTGGTGTTGATGAAAATGCGGAAAAAACGGCATTTTTATCACTACTACATTCCTCAATTTCTCTCGTGCGTTTTTTGGTTCAAATAACAACAGCAGATAAGTGTACAAAAATAATTTAGGCAAGCGTTCATTGATTCAGGTCGGTTGCTTTTGAAATTATTTCAACTTTACTGTAAAAATGGTTTATTCCATTCCTGAACGAGTTGAAATTGTTAAACTTTATTATCAACATAATAGTTGTGCTAGACTCACTGCTCGTCTCTTTAATAACAGTCATCCCAGGAAAAATGTGAATGATTCGTACGTTGCCAAGTTAGTCCAAAAGTTTGTCGATACCGGATCTGTCTGTAATGTGAAACAACAGCCACGGAAACCGATCAGAAATGAAGCAGTGGAAGTCGCTGTTTTGGGACATGTTGAATTGGATCATACTCAAAGTACCCGTCAGCTTGCTGCAGCTTCAGGTGTCTCCCGTGTTCCCATAATACGGATATTAAAAGCCTATAAATTTCATCTGTACAAAATCAAATCAGTACAGGAACTTAATGAAGATGATCCTGATAGAAGGCTGCAATTTTGTGAACAACTGAGCCAGCTACTAATTGATGATCCGCACCTATCATTCAACACATGCTTTTCCGATGAGAGTACATTTTTTTAATGGAGCTGTGAATAGGCATAATTACTGTTATTGGGATAACAGTAACCCACACTTATTCCGAGAGGTCCATACCCAGTATCCTCAAAAAATCAATGTCTGGGGTGGCATATTGGGTAGTCATATCGTAGGGCCACTTTTTATTCCTTGGAATTTAACTGGTGAGGTCTACCTAAACATGCTTGAAGATACAATTGATCTTCTCATAACAGAAATAATTGAAAATGACCAAAATCATAATGATGATCGGCTTCATTTCCAGCAAGATGGAGCACCTCCTCACATGTTGCTCCGGTAAGAGAGTTTTTAGATGACCGGTTTTCTGGACGGTGGATTGGAAGGAGGGGCCCCATCGAATGGCCTGCCAGGTCACCTGATTGATCGCCTTTAGACTTTTTTCTTTGGGGAAACTCAAAAAAGAAATGTTTTGCTACGCAGCCCGATTCCATAGAAGATCTTCGCCAATTACAGCAGAGTGCAAAAGTATAACACCTGATATGCTACAGAATGTTAGGAATAGATTTGAACAGAATCTGTATTATTGTATGGAAGCAAATGGGTCCCATTTTCAGCACTTGCTGAAGTAGGATTCTACTAAGTCAATTACACATTTGAAAGTACTGGGTTGTAGTTGTTTTTCTTCTTAATACCTACATGTTTGAGTGAAATACAACAAATCAGGTATCATTGGAAAGATAATTGTGTGCCCTTCCAAATGATATATCACTCGACCACACTTTCCATTCAAAATTTTAGGGTTGTTACTCACCCTCGCTATGGGGTTTAAGACACAAGTAGAAAAATACATCTCAAATGTGTCCCCCTCAAAAGCAAAATTGACCTGTCCGAGCATTTTTGCGTTAATTACAAAAAAAAGGAGAAAAGAAAAGTGCATACTTTTCGTTGGACCACTCTGTATATTATAGTACCAATATTATAATACAATTTTCCATTGTTTCCTAAAAGTGCTTGATTTGAATTGAGCCGTTATTTATTCCTATTAAACAATAAAGATACGGAGTCCACATCAATTTTTGATAAGTTAGAATTTGACCATGAAATGGATTTGAATATAGAAAAAAAGTAAACTTCGTAATTATTATTTGAATGGAAAACTATGAGTGATGAATGGAAAAGAGGCTTGCTGTTCGTTTGTGTTCCATCATTATAGTAAGAACCCTGTTACCGTTATTTCAACATTTCATAGACAATCATACTTTCAGCAAGTCTAATGAAAAACAAAATAACAGCATGTCACGGAATTTGAATATAAATTTATTTGAAAAAGTTATTATCTTCAACTTATTGCCGACTATGCAAAAGACCTCATTCCGAGTTCCATCATTTCTATTCGCAGAGAATTTAGCATTTCGCGATTCGCAAATACCCCTATTACTTTCAGTGGACTCTGCATATTTGATCCTTTCATACAACTCAATATTATTCTTCTTGTCTTCATGTCGTTAGTTATGAGCTGTTCGTTGAAATACACATAGGACATGAAATTCAATAAAGAATGTTAGATATGTTTTATTGAAATCCGTAATATGGAAGCTTCTTTCCAGTCTCTTGAGAAGCACAAAGTAATAAAGTGAAACTCAGACATATAATTTATTGAGGACGACTTCTACAATATTATTGCTCGAAAAAAAAGCCCCGCCGGGGTGAGTGGCGGGGGATCACTGTCTCTCTCTTATGGGTGTTTGACAGTCCCCCGGTGCAGACCACACGGCACTCACCCAGTAAAGTTATCGGTCAACCACCCAATTCCGCACCTGAGGGTAACAGGCGTTGGCCGGTTTCAAGCTAGATGTGTGGGAGAGGTGTCTCGCAAGAGCCCTCGGTGGTTACTCATCCAACGCTGGAAAGGTAACTTTCCTAACATGAGTGCCCCTCGGGGTAACGTAAGGGTACGCGGTGCAGACCACACGGCGTACACCCAAAAGTTGTTGATGAACCGCCTAATCCCGCACCTACACGGGTAATGGGCGCGACATCTTCGACATATGATGTGTGGTAGAGGATGCTCGAGAGAGTCCTCGATGGTTACACATCAAAGGGAACTTTCCTAACATGAGTTCTAGGGGGGAGGTGAGTGCCCGCTCGCGGCTGGAGGCTAGTGAACCTCATCTCCAACTGGCGTTGGCTTCTTAGGGGCAGCGGCTCCGTTAGCGGGTAAAGGGATACAGGGTTGCGGTAATCCGTTCATGAGTGCATTGCAGCCCCATACTGAGGCACTGGACGGCTTATGCTGTTCCGTGATCCTCGTCTGCTTCTGTACGGATCCGAGCGTTCGAGGTGTCGGGGCTCGCGGTCCTTCCGGGCTCTAGTATCCGAGTCTAGTCTTGAAGGGCACCAAGGCAGACGCTTGAGGTGTCGGACCCCGGTTGGACGGAGCTACTAGTATCCGAGCTTAGGACCCCGACCGACCACTTCCGGGACCATATTCTCAATTGATTTGGCATGGTTGGCGGAGGCAGGTGTGCGACGCGATCACTCCCTGGCGAAAGAAGAGCTTAGTTAACTTGTACGAACGTTTGGTCGAACGCTGCCGATGGTCCTGTCTCTTGGTTAGCCACACTGAGTAGATGTAAGGAGGCAACTCCGGGTTTGGTTAGCGGGAGGAAGCCCTGCGAAATCCTGTTGGTGTGGGGTGAGGGGCTGTACCCGCAAGGATTTCCCGAAAATCCACCCCTCCACACCCGATCGCATCCAACGCCAGGGTGCGTCTGAGGGGCCTAACCGGCCCCCCAGGCCCCCCGGCGCGGTCGTAACTATGACTCTCTTAATGGTGATATTGACTCAACCCATAGTTACTTCTGCACTTGGAAGGGTGAAGTCAAACTTCTGTATCACCCGAAGATGACTGTGGATACTAACAATCGAAACGTTGTGAAGTAACTTGGCTTGGAATCTTGTAATTTTCATTTCTTGTTAATATTTTTTTTTATTTTAATCTTGGGTTAATATTTAAATTTTTTGATATTTTGGTGGTTGCTTGTATTTCATTTTATAGTAATTAAAATTTGTTGTCCAATATAATTGTTATTTTTCAGCTGATCTTTTGAACTTTTTCACATATTTTTTCAGGGACATATTAGACAATGGAAGTTCGAACTAAAAAAATGCACCACAAAACATTTTCAAACTTCTAAATTTCTGATTTCAAACTTATATTCGTAAAAAATCTAATTACTAACCCATTAGTGCATATTGTTCGTTTTATTGAACATGCCTATGCACGTCGGCGAAGAGAACGTGGTTTGTTAGGTTATGTTGTCAGTAAAGACAATTGAGGTTAGGACATTTGTGATTCACCTCTGCCTAGAGTAGCAGAATAACTATTGAAAAATTTGGAAAATTCGCAGAAAATCTGATATTATAAAATAAGTCGCGAAATCAAGTAAGTTACAATATTCATAAATTAAAAAGAGCTGGACTGATTCAACAGATCGACTTTCAGAATATCTGGATGATTATAAAAACAAAATTGCATAAAGAGTAATTATTGATTTGAAAATTCATGGAAATGAAGAGAAGCTTGACTGGATTGTTATTATTGTTATCAGATAGAAGTATGATCATGGACAGTTTCAAACTGCTTGAAAATCATAAGTGAAAGTGAAATTGACGAACTTCATGAGTTGATATATTGAGTTGAAAGACTCAGTATGTTGGAGAAACTTTTCCATTAGTTGTCTATTTTTCAAGTTACTGGCTTGTATCAATTGACGATACTAGGTTAGCTAGATTATGACAGTTGTAATGCTGAGCGCAAAGACAATTGAGGTTATGGCATTTGTGCTAATAGAAGAAAAGTTGGCAATATTGCCGTAAAGAAAAGTAATTTTAGGAAAGATTACTCTTCCTAAAAGACATTTTTGTATCACTGGTGGAAAAAGAAATAGTACTACAGAAACGCCATATTCAGTGTTGCCAGTTTCACTGTTTTTGCAGTAGAACTTCAGTTTTGGTTGCTATCGTCTCTACTTCGATGATTATTGAATGACGAACAGTGGAAATTGATATAATTCAGTATGTATCTATATAATATATTTTTTATTGTCTTTTGTATCAATCTACTGATTTTCTGCCACAAAATCTTCTGATGAGCTTTAAAATAAGTTGGCGATTCTGGACGTGTTATTATGACCATAAATTCTATGTAAGAAATTCAATATAGATCAGCTTTTAACTCATCACAATGTGAATGGATTCTTAGGCTATACGACTTCCGTCGGATTAGATAGTATGTAACATAAAAATTATCTCCCAATGAAGTTCTTATCAATATTTATTTACGTTCATGCGCCTTATCGACATGGTACAATGAAGATAGTAATTACTTATAAGGAAACCGCAGAGCTTTATCTCAAGTATATGTGGAATGACAGAAACAGCCATAAAAATTAATTCCTTCGAAGAAATTTCAATTGCAAATCATAAATTTAAAGTAGTTCCTTGTAGTTAAGACCGTTCACAGTAACAAGCATTATTGAATAATATGCCTATTTCGATACGGAATGGAATACTATCTCATTGAAATGGTTATTTATGGCTGAGTTCCAAGTTTGCTTCTAGCAATCACGAATTTTTGTATTGATAAGATACAAGGTGGAGTTCTTGATAATTTGGGGAACACATTTATGAGGAGCCAGGCCTCAATTTGATATTTTGGTTTTGTTTCAACTGTAATTATTAGTAATGGATATTGAACTGACATTACAGCGGACATAACACTCAAACCAAGTATTCCATGAACCTAAACATTCTATTGAAAAATCAGTAGAAATCTGTTTTTGCGTTAACCAGCTGTCGCTCCCTATGAGTGGCCACCCTCAGAAGTCGTAACTTGTGCTAGCCGAGGATTGACAAGGTCTTACTTTCAACGTGCGATTGACAGTACTGGATTGAAATATGGTGTCTTGTAGTGATGACTTGATAATTATAACAGACATAGATTATATTGAATAATCCTCTAAATGAAATAATGAAATTGAAGAAAGAACTGGAGATGAGTTGTAGATTTTGAGTGTGGAATACAACCAGAGCATGCTTCTCCAATTCATCATTCATCGAGTCAAGGTATATGTATTTCCATGACAAAGAATATAATTGAATATGGGACATATTTTCTTATCATTCAGTGGTCTATGCTTGAAGACAGACAGTAAACAAATCTAGAGAAATGAACTTCAAATCTTCAAGCCCGTCTCGAATATACCTTCACAGTAGGTTAAATGAACTGACGCCTATCATAAAACAACTACTCCACTGGCTAATACCACGAACGGCGTTGGATTATATACAGCAGGCGTCAGTGCAGGAATCTTCGGAGAAAATTTTTTGCATATGCAATTGGCAATACAACTGAGAGAGTAGACCTCCAATTTTGGAACAGGCACACTTGCAGACCGGTTTCAAGCTCATTAGCTACTCATCAGTGCAAGACAGTGGCCATCATGGACCTAAAGTCAAAGATATTTCATAATTGAAAACCGAAATTCTTTTAGAGTATTCCATTCCTCGTCTTAAGTTGGAGCGAACATGAAAAATGTCACTCCATCTAGTGGACGAGGTACTAACCAACTGCATATCCGTAATTTGCCCGATTCCTCTTATTCGTTATTCTTGAATTCCTTAAAATGGGGTTTCATATTTGAGTGAGGTGCACCGCTTCTTCTTTTCAGTTGAAATTCTCCGAGTATTTGTGGATCTCTATTGCCTCCCGTACCAGTCGGCTATGGTATCCCTGGTTGGCGGCAATTAGTTCTGTGTTTCCAAACAAAATTCTGTGGTCTCTTCCACTAAGTGAGTGTTCTACCACAGCTGACTTGCCGTTTGGTCTAGTCTTCAGTTCCTTTCATGCTCTTTCAGTCTTGTTCCCATGGATCGTTTGGTGGTTCCGATATATACCTTTCCACAAGTGCACGGTATGCGATAGACCCCTGCTGCTGATAATGGGTCTCTTTTGTCTTTAGCCGACCTGAGGCTTTGTTGCATCTTCCTCGTGGTTTTGAAGACTGTTTCGATGTCGTGTTTGCCCAATAGTTTTCCCATTCTGTCCGTGACCCTAGGGATGAACGGTAGACATGCGCGTGCAACCATCTGATCCTTTTTCGCTGTCTGAACCGAGGTGCCCTTCGGTTTCATGGCTTTTCTGGTCTCGGAGGCACTGTATCCTTTCGATCCCAAGGTCACTTCAAGGTATTTCAGATCCCTCTCCAGATGTTCTGGTTCACATATTCTCCGTGCCCATTCCGTTAGAGTGGAGATGACTCCTCTATTTTGACTAGTATGGTGGTTCGATAGTGCGTGCAAGTATCTATCTGTGTGTGTGTGGGTTTTCGATACACTTTGTGGGTTAGTCTGGTATCAAATCGTTCTACTAGTACATCTAGGAAAGCTATCCGTTGGTCTTACTCATTCTCCATGGTGAATTCTATGCTCGGGTGTTGGGCGTTCAAGTGGTTTAGAAAACGGGCGTCTCTTCCATGTTTCCAGATGACGAAGGTGTCATCCACGTAACGTAGCCATAAGGTCGGCTTCAATTCAAAAGTGTCTATCGCCTTTCCCTCAAACCGTTCCATGAAATAATTTGCTATCACTGGTCTGAGTGGACTCCACATCGCAACGCCATCTAGTTTCTCATTGAAGTTTCCTCCCCATAAGAAAAGTAACTTCCTGTGAGGCATGTTCTAAAGAGGAAACACGTGGGCTCAGAGAGTCTTCCAGTGGGACATTGGTAAACAAAGACACCACATCGAAGCTGACAAGAATATCCATCGGCTCCAGCGTTAGGCCCCTAATTGTATCAACCAAGTCTGTCGAGTCCTTGACGTAGGAGTTGGTCTTTCCCACATGGGGTTTTAGGAGTGGGGCCAGAGGTCTCGCCAAGTGGTAGGTCGGAGATCCCGGGGTACTGACTATCGGTCTCAGTGGCATATTGGTTTTGTGTATTTTCGGAAGCCCGTAGAGCCTAGGTGGAACAGCTTCAGTTCTTAGAATGGCTTTCTGTGTGGTTTCAGACAGTGAGGAATATCTTATGACTTTGTTCACGTTCCTCAACTTAGATTGCGTTGGGTCCCGTTGAAGTTTGCGATAGTTTGCCGGGTCTAGTAGTTCTTCAATTTTGTTGTTATATTCTTCCATTTTCAGAATCACCGTGGCATTTCCTTTGTC
Organism: Leptinotarsa decemlineata; assembly: GCF_025532065.1. Lineage (NCBI taxonomy): Eukaryota > Metazoa > Arthropoda > Insecta > Coleoptera > Chrysomelidae > Leptinotarsa > Leptinotarsa decemlineata. The sequence continues at coordinate 4,904,179 of NW_027412573.1, read as the reverse complement.
TGCTGAAAGTATCGTGATGATGCATCAGAGTTCAAGCTCTTCAAGGCTGCGATCTCTCTTTTGGGGATGTTGCATTTAGGAGGTCGTGCCTTGCTCAAGATGTTTACTGTCACAATCCTGATTTCTTCCGCTCCTTCATCCGCTAGATTCATGATTGCCACTTCTGTACCAGCGATAATTTCCTCGTTTGGAACCCGTCGTGGCTTGATCGCGAAGTTACCGCCTCGTGCTAACACTGACGTTTCATCTTCAGTGAGAACCCGGTCCCGTATATCACCGTGTTCAATTTCGAATAAATTCTCTACACTGAAAAAATTAACTTCAGTCCATGTCCATGTGTTACGTTTCAATTTAGCGCTAGATCAGAACTGCTCCTATGTGACCTTTCAAAGCACCACCTTACCTTCTAAGATCTCTATTCAGAGAATGTTGAAAATGTAATTCAGTCACAAGTTGATTTCATAAATTTAACATCATAGTAATGGGAATCTTCCGTTCCATAGAAAACCATACCTGAAATGTACAAGAATATGCTCCCTGACTAATTGCTTTGATCAGTACTTCCCTTCGCATTCGACGTTGGAAATCCGAAATTCCTCGTTAGGTTGAAATAGTTGTTATTGTATGTTTCTCAATTTTCCTCACCTATCATTTTTCAGCCGTTGTCTGCCTTATTCTCTGTACCTTTCCAAGAATATTTATTGCATAGATTGTTATTCATCACTTCCAGAAGGTTTACTTACATATTAGAGCCAAATCATCTGGAAAACAAAATTAGTTAGCTCTGGGTTTCTGAATACTGGTTGACATTTTCGATAAATATTCTGCATAATATGAATGTTCAAATATTCGTATTAAATGGAAAAGATGTGGGACTTACTTTATATGTTTCTATTCCATGGCATGAATAAGGATCAATGAATAGTTGAAAATAGGTTGGAGTCAATATTTTTGTAAACATTCAATAACCAGGTTAAGAGACAGCTGTTGGTCGACATCTGCTCACACTGACATTCTGCCGAACTTTTGTAGTGTCGTTCCGACGACCTACACCGAACTAGTTCTATAGTCGTTCACAGGCGCGAGATTGATCGGTTACTCAAATTGTCAAGGGTTGTTTTAGTGTTACATTGCTTTGAGAAGGAGTTTTGATGGGTCATGGATTTGTTGATGATGTCTCGAGTAGCTGTGGAGGAATTGATAGATTTATGATGTTGTGCACAGCGCTCCCTTGGTGCTTGTAGCGTAGATTGGACGCACTGTGGCAACAACTGGATAGCTGTCAGATGTGGCAGTCTCTCGGATTTCGGTGTTGACCTTCGTTGAGCTTGGTTGAGAGTTCAAGTGTATCATCTGACTGGCTTGTAGAATATATGTATATGGTTGTATTTTTGCCATCCTTCACGTGGATTATTTCTACATGTCAGGATTGTATAGTGGAAGACTGATTGGTCATTTTGGTGTGGATAGTTGCAGTCTGAAACTTAAACTCTTTTGAGGATTTGTGGTGGTTACCGAACTCATTGTGCCAGGTGGAAGGATTTCCGAAATCAGATTCATAAGAAACAGAAGGCCCTTAGTCACTCATCAAGTCTCAGTAGGACTTCCGTGCAGAGCACCGCACACGAAGAAACGTATAGAAAACCCCTTGGCCAGGGGTTTTTTACCTGAGGTGTATAACACCTTGTTGACAAACTCCCCGGACTTGGAGGTGTTCAGCTAGCCTTGGAGTCCCATTTGGTGATCCATTACAGGTCCATCTCGTTGTGCCCTACAGGGTGATCTATCTTGGTGGTGCTACAAGGTGATCTATCTTTGCGGTGCTACAGCGTGATCCATCTCCGCCGTATTACAGGGTGATCCACCTCCGTCGAACTACGGGGTAGCGTAACACCATATACCGGGTGGCCCAAAAGGAGCACGCAAGTCAAAATTGGTTTATTTGAATATTTGTGATATACTGAGTTATTTAAATAATTGTTCGCCCTTTTGTTCATCGTTACCTGTTTGATATAGTGATTGCCTTCCAGGCTGAATTCAGCGCTAGTTGGCAACGTGTTTGGTTACATTTGTAAAACGCAAATTGAGGTGTTGTCTTCCTTTTACAATTGCTTGTTGACACCGATGCGCCTACGCCTGAGTTCACGCGACGCAAACGAGATTGTCTTACCTTTCAATACTAATATTTACGATTTCGCCCACACCAACTCAATTTTCGTGGTAGTTTTGCTCAACATATTGTAGTTTTCTTTTAAGCGTCGTTACTAACATAATTTATGGCTGATTGAATATGTGGTTATTTACACCGCGCTCAATAACCTCTTGTATTGACATTTGAACATCGCGTAGTAGTGTGAATATCGTATTGTTGTCTTAGAAGCGTTGTCGGTTAATTCATGTAAGTTAGGTTTACTGAATAAATCATATTGGGGATCTTTATCTTTTATTTCCAATAAGAATTGGTGAGTTATTGATATTGTAAGTTACTCAGGGTATCTGGAGGATTAAATTTACCTGACGCCCTTTAAGATCAATTTGAAATTTGCTAATTTGGTTAACCCACTCCCGTCTCCACTGTTTAGCTTAGCCGCGGCTACCCATCTGTCTTATTTGTCACCGACAGAAGATTAAGTCTCCTCTTGTGGTTTGTGAGGTGACACATGATTTCTAAAATATTGTTTTCAATTATGTCCTTTTTCAATTTATCACAGAAGCCGAAATAACGTTTATGATGTCATTCATATTTCCCATTACTATTTTTCCTCTGATGTGCAAGTAAAACATAAAGAATCGGGACGGTAGCAATTAACAAACAACTATTATTATTTTTCAAGTCCACGAATGATGATATAATACCGCTGATGCGATTCGATCAAGTCATTCGAAGGAAATTCATATAATTTTCACTTCTATTTCCTAGTTGCGTCAGCTGTTCGTCTAATTGCTGACTTTTATCACTTATCATTACTTTCGAAACTTAACGAGTTCCCGGTATGGAGAAAATTCGAATACTGCTGTACTTATGCAAAAATGTTTATTTTAAATAATTGCCACCGAGTTATCCTAAACACGTGAAGGGTAAGGTGATAAGATGTGGAAATAGAGCTGGCTATGATCACCAGTGGAATGGGGGGAAGGTATGCTAATTTTGCTATATTTATGTTTTACTTGGAAATGATAACTTCCGATTTTCAGTAACCATATATCACACTTTCCGTCAAAAAATAGTTGAATAGCTATTACAGGACTGTTAACTATAACCGACTCGTTTTTTGAACACTGAAAAATCTTACGATTCGTTCTCAAGTAGTGAATTTATTTCCACCAAAATTATGGAAGTGTCCAATCTCCATATAGTCTTTTTCAACTAAACTTATTTTTTTAATACTTTTCTGCCGGTCTTTCATTTGAAATTTCATTCAAAATATTAATAGAATGAAAATATGTTTTCAGTGAATAATTATATTTTTCAAATCTTTTGATTTGATATGTAGAGTTGTAGGTTGTGGCAAATTATAGATAATACACAATACTAGTACGATTAAAAGGTATTATTTATGACAAAAATCAGTAATGAGCTTGTAATGAGTAATACTTATACATTTCCTGATTACTGATCAGTTAAAATTCATTATTTTCTGTATAGTGTTAGATATTTATTACAACTAGTGGCAACGCTGTACGTAACGATATTTCTGTCTTTGTCACTTTACCGTAACTTCCATCTCATCGTTGCAGTCCTCACTAATGAACTTGCAGCCATGAGCGTATCATTGGTTTGTGAATTATACAGCGTGAATTGTACGTTTGACAGTTAAGTTAGTCAGCAATCGACGTGTTGTGATAACAATTGGTGAAAATAATAGTGCTAATAAGTGTTTAGGAGTTACATAATTATATTTCTACACCGTTCTCAAACTACTCAAAAAATGGGAGACATGGTCGGGCCTTCCACGTCGAAAAAGGTAAAACGGTCGGAGTCTCGGTCAGTGAGAGAAAAACAAATTGTACTGCGAGTATTTCACTGTTTTGAAAGAGATCATCAACCACCAAAAGATGACTTTGTGCATATGTGCTGTAATTCTACGTGTGTACCTCCGAATAACCAACCGGGCATTTCTACATCATTAAGTTCCACAATTACAAAAGATAAATTAGTTGATATGTGCTCTTATTGTACCGGTGTACCAAAATCATCGATTTACAAAATACTAAGAGAAGCAGAAATTCATGAGGACGTACAAACGCCAAAAACTAGTAGCGGACGAAAAAAAATCACAGTTGATGAAGAAGCCAAAACCAGTATAGGTACGCAGAACTATTCACAGTTTCTTTTTCAGAAATGAGCTGCCCACACTACAAACAGTTCTGGAGGCACTTAGCGATCATGAATTGGTCCCAAAAATGGGTAAAGAAACTTATAGGAAACTTGTACACGAAATTAAATTTACGTACGGAAAAGTTGACAGGAGAAGCATTCTCATTGAACGTCAAGAAATAATAGCATAGAGAAGAAACTATCTAAGAAAAATTGACGAATTTCGGAAGCTCAAAAAAAAATTGTACTTCATGGACGAGACATGGGTTAACCAAGGATATACGGTCAAAAAAGTATGGCAGGATGGTAATATAACAAGTGCACGACAAGCCTTCATTGAAGGTTTGTCAGTTGGGTTAAAACAGCCATCTGGAAAAGTTAGTCGTCTGATAGTTACGCATATAGGAAGCGACAGTGTATTTTTACCAAATGGTGAATTAATATTTAAATCTAAGAAAACAGGCGACTATCATGAAGAGATGAATGCGGAGGTGTTTGAAAAATGGTTTGAAGGCATCATTCAACTTGTGGAACCTGGGTCTGTCATCGTCATGGACAATGCCCCATACCATAGTCGACATTTAGAACCATTACCGAAACAATCATGGAAAAAAGCAGCAATTCAAGAATGGTTAATTAATAAGAACATCCAATATAACAAAGACAGTTTAAAGGCAGAACTACTTCAGCTAACAAAATTACACACAGACAAATATAAAAAATTCGCAGTGAATGAAATGGCGTTAAGTCGTGGAATTACAGTTTTAAGGTTACCACCATACCACTGCGAATTAAACCCAATAGAATTAATCTGGGCGCAAGTAAAAGGATATGTGGCACGAGAAAACAGAACATTTAAATTAGTGGACGTGCAACATCACCTACAAGAAGCTATTCGAACTGTTTCTGCAGAAGACTGGAAGAAATGCATGCAGCATGTTTTAAAAGAGGAGCAAAAAATGTGGGAAGTAGACAACCGTATTGAACACAATATTGAACCAATCATAATTCACTTTGATGATAGCGGTAGCAACAGTGACGAATCTGAGGTTGAAGATTAGGCGAAAATTTGTACATTTACATTTATATTATATTCTATTATCAAAAATTTGTAATTTGTATTTTCTAGTACCCCTGACGATGAGTTTAAGTTACTCGAAAGCTTGAGAATAGTTATAAAGAGTTCACTTATCAATTGCTGCAACCCATATATATATATATATATATATATATATATATATATATATATATATATATATATATATATATATATATATATTGTGTTTTTTACTAATATTGTTAATTTATTTGGTACCTACTATAGTTACCACGATTATTACTCCGTTTTCATAAGGCCCACCTAATGACTACAACGATTAGGTAAATCATGATATTGCAAAGTTTCAATGAAATAAATAAAAAATTTGTATGAATATTTTAACTAATTATTGTACTAAGAATTTTTCTTTCATTCTTAACCCTCTCAAAAATTAATAGGCACGTTCCTGATTTGCTGTCAACTGGGCTTACTTCTTCTCTCAATCATTATTGGTTTCAGTATAGTTTTTATATTCTCATACTCACATTTATGTGTTGCATGAAAATATTCATTATTATTATTAATAATATTTATTCAACATGTAGCATATATATTATCCTTTCCTGACTACTTTTTCACCCCAAAATGCTGAAATCACCAAATGTTCAAATATTACTTTCAATTTGTATAACTAACATTCTTGAAAATAGTAACACTTTGACAATAATATTTCATCTTCGACAATATCCTTTGAGTTGTTTTTCTTATATTTCTTAGAATAGTAACACTTTGTCAATGAGATTTCATCTTCAACAATGAAGTACCTTTTGATTTGATTTGATTGCAATAATTGATAGTTACGTACAGCGCCATCTGCCCGCGAATAGATCAAGCAATAATGCCGATAATTCTGTCAATACAGATCACGATCTTGAGAATTACACACAAACATGCATAAAAACAATCATACATACATACATAAATACATACATATATACATACATATATACAGGTGAAGCTAATATGAAGCGTGTAATGATAATAAGTAAAAATGTCGAAGACTGACTGATTATAATAACGTTTTCTTTATTTTTCTCTCAAAACATAATCCTTGTAAGGAAGTTTTGGTTTTGGTCGAAACTGAGACCGTTGCCGGTTTAGGTCGGGCACTGCTATTAGTACTTGTCCAAGGACGCCACAAATCAAACAGATAACAAAAATTTTGAGTAATTAGAACTGCACCAATATCAAATTTCAACACTCAAATCGCGATCAGTTCCTAAACTGAACACGACGACTATAACCATCCCCGCATTCCCCGATTTCTATTCGCCACCGCAACATGACGTCAAATTCAATTTTATGACTCTTCAGTCTATCATAAAATTCGGTTAGTAAAAATTATCCAATGCGAACCGCCGATTCTACGGACCACGTGGACTATTTCGCAGCCGGTTTATTTCTACGTATGTATTAGTTTTTCCGGCCTTTGAGAGTGCCGTAAACTTTAAGTGAGCACAATATCGTTTACTTTGATTAATCCTGCGACTCAATAGTGTTAAAAGTAGTTTCACAATGTTGCCTCATTCACTAGTTAGGTAAATCTGACACATTACAGGTGTGTGCTATGAACTTTCCAAAATTCATTAGCATCTGAATACATACACAATCAGTTATTGCAATACGTTTTGTCGCGAATAAGTATTCAGTTTTCGATCTGAATATATTGCTCTCATCTGTAAATGAATTCACTCCTTCATCTCAAACACGATATAACACAGACCAAATGCACTTCTTTTCTCTATTCAAAATTCTGCATTTACATATTTCCATTTCCAGAAACCTGTGTTGTTTCAGTTATGAATTCCAGAAAACAACGAAACTGCTTGTCACAAAATCATTAAACTCCACTCCAGGAAAAACTCAACAATCAGAGTTGACGAGGGTATACAGTTTTTTCGAAATAATTATGAATCCAGTCTAGTTGAAAGGATTCGTACATGCGGAGTTTCATCAGGGAATAATAGCAGGGCATGTATGTAATCGTTACAGAAATGAAAAGAGAAGGCTTCCATTGAAATAGGGAGTATGGAGAGCTTGAGAATATTGTTACACTGTTAAATGATTAGTATGTTTACTCAGGTTCAAGAGCTTCGATCTTTGTTTACTTTCAGTGAAAATTCTTCGGTTATTCTTCAGTTTCGTAAACAGTTTAATGAGTTGACTCGCTGGGCGAAGAGCAATGCATTCGAGCTCTGGTATTACACAATGGAAAATGTTCCTCAATTTGGGTTATTACAGTAAATGCAAGTTTGAACAAAATAAAGTTAAGTTTAATTCATGAGTTTTTTAAATTCACTTCGAAAAGTATTCAAATTGATGTTTCAAATGTTTTGTTTTGATTTTTAAAGGGATTTGTTTCTAATTCACATATTGGCAACAGCGCCTATATCAAGTTGAGATAATTTATACGTACCTCGATATTCTACTTTGAAGAAGGAAAATTATCTTTATAAATCAACGATTAAGGCAAAATATAAATTATAGTTCAATACCACCTCCACAAGCCACATAAACAACAGTTGTTTCGTTATTTATTTATATAGAGGAAGATATCTTAGGTGCACAACATGTCATATGTCACAGAACGTCTCGAAACTCGGAACATAAGTAAACAAAACAGCACGCCTCTTATATATGTCATTTTTGTTTGTCTAATACAGATAACAGATTCATTGTCGTTTATTAGCTATAACCGATGTTGTCAAATGGTGAAATAGGAACGAATCCCTTTAAATGTTGAATGCATTATTTCATTCTTCTTTTTTAAGTATTCAAATAATTTTTTAAAGAAAAAGGTTGAAATGATAAATTTAAAATGCGTTGTTCCAGAGCTCTTTTATGAAAACTACTTGATTTTCGTCAGGAGGAACATTCCCCATTGATTGAGTTCTAAAGACAGATCATTTGTCCAAACTATGCGTACCTGTGAGTAGTCCAATATGAAAAAGTGTTGACTACCGAAAGATTTGTGTTGTGAATGAAGATTATAAATGATGGCGCATAAACTTATCAAAATAATGACTGCTTTCTTCGATTTTTATATTTTTACTCTGCTGTTTCGATCTGAAATTTCGACTTATTTTGATGAATAAAAAATTCTTGGCTCTCATATATCACTCGATTCTTCACTCACATCTCGACGTAGACAATTTATATGGGCTATACAGGCATTCACCCAAACTGCTTTTCAAAGGAGTCGACCAGGAGTGTACTGAGTACCTGTGTGCCAGGAATCTCCACATTTGCTGAATGATATTTCCGGTTCGGTGATGAAACTGAAATTTCGCTAATCACTGAGAACCTGATTTGGTACGTGGTGTTTTTTTGCGATACCAGAAAAGGCCCAGATCCGATAAAATCTTTCTATAAGAGAGTCAACAGTTTCATTACCTTTCTTATTAGTCAGTGGGCTAAACTTGAAGACTGGCAATAAACAAATCAAAAGAAATGAACGTCGAACGTTCAAGCCAGTCTCGAATATACCTACACAGTTGGTTGAATGGACTGACGCCTATCAGAAAACAACTACTCCCCTGGCTAATAACACGAAGGACGTTGGATTATGTCTGACAGGCGTCAGTGCAGGAATCTTGACAGGAAATTTCCTGCATATGCAATTGACAATACAACTGAAAGTGTCAACCTCCAATTTTGGAACGGGCACACTTGCAGACCAGTTTCGGGCTCATTAGCCACTCATCAGTGCAAGATATTGGCCATCATCGCCCTAAAGTTAATGATACTCCTTAATTGAAAATCGGAATCGGAACGAATCAGGTTTTTAGAGTTCGGCAGAGCCGTACCTCTCACCATACAAACTAGTTGGCTTCGTTAAGAAGCTGAGTTTATTTGGTTGAGTGTGAGTAGGTGTGAGCCACAATAAACCCCCGCGGGTTGCGGTAGAGGGTCGAATAGGTAACGAATAGGACCTAACCTAACCTAGGCTCATGAACTAGATATCTTTTCAAAGAAAATTCATTGATGTATTTCATTTTTCACATGTTTTCTTTGAAAGTTTTCCATTTCCTCATGAATGATGAGTGAAATGGTTTGTATAAATGTGAATTTTCGACGAAATTGAGTTTCAAGAGAAACTTCACCGTCTTATTTCATTACACATCCCAGAGGCACTGTTTAACGAAGGTCTACATATGGAAGTGAAGTTATATAACCCGTTCCCAACTCAATTACCACCTACAGCTCGTAATTGCTAATATTATCAAATAAATTGTATATAAGGCCCATTAGCGTTTTCCGTTTTCATTACGTGAAGCGGATTCTCTATGGAAACACAGAGCATCGACTCTTTGAGTGCGAGTGCTATTATTACAATTTGATCCTCTCAATGTTACCCATACTTATACGGAAACCCCATAGCGTTTGCGGTACTGTAGGTGCGGGGATATTACATTATGGAGGAAGCACCTATCCACAGCTAAATTAATTAAATTCAGTATGAAAGGTATCTTAGGAATATAGGTAACGTATACGGATTAGCTTAATGAAACAAATTTTGGGTTAATGGGTGATCGGAAATCGAAAGTGATAATTTATGGGAGAATAATAATGTAATGGATCATTTTAACACAGTTCCACATCGAATACCCTCAGACAAACTCCACATGTATTTATTTTATATAATGCTCGACGCGCTGGCAGATATTCTCCTGATAATCTTACCAATATACAGGCCGGTTTTTTCATCATGTGGTAAGATTGCTATAATCTAAATCGTAACAGATACGAAGACGATTAAAGGGGAAAAATATTGTATTCAAAGTGTACTATGACAATGTAATAATAAATATTCGATGAAACGTTTCATAAATATTACTGGAGTTTTTTCCCAACACCAAACAGTTATTTTTACACCTCGACACGTGTATCGATCACCAAGTGATCATCTTCAAGAGGAAGATAAAACTAAAAACTACTCAAAACTAAAGCTACTTATACTAATCAGGTACATCATTCAGGTAGGTAATCAGTAATACCACCCATACAAGTGTACCACCCTAAATTAATTTTACAATTGGCCTTTCTATTAGTTTATAATATGTCCTTATGTATGTTCAAATGTTACAGATATATATATATATATATATATATATATATATATATATATATATATATATATATATATATATATATATATATATATATATATATATATATATATATATATATATATATATATATATAGAACAATTTTCAGCTATATTAAATTAGTTTCACATATTGCCTATCTAAATATATTTACTTTTTGTAGTAATCAGTAAACCCAACAATATTATTTCAACAAGCTATATAGTATGCTATTTGGTATTGGTCCGTTATCGTTATTCATAATATTATTATGTTTACCTATTTCTACACTCTCATAGGCATCTAGCTGCCTGTTGTTGTTAACTTGTCTAACTAATCTTAAAGAACTGAAGTCTATGGAATGGTTTTGTTGCAAAATATGATGGGCGACTGCTGATTTTTCAGGTATTCCATATTTTAAGTGTGATATGTGTTCCTTATATCTCACTTTGATAGATCTTTTTGTCTGTCCATAATATTTTGCATCGCAGTCCTTACATTCAATTTTGTAAATTCCAGACTTTTCCAAATTCTCGACTTTGTCTTTTGGACTTCCCAAAAGTGTATGACTAGTTTTAAAAACCACCTTCATACCAGTTCCTTGAAAATCTTTCCAAAGTTCTTCGTATATTGGTGGTATGGAACTGAGATGTATTTATCTTGGTTTTTGTCCTTTCTGAAAGTCGAGATTTCGTTCATTCTTAACCTAAACTTCTTTTTCCTAATTATGTCATCTACAATACCCCTCGGGAAACCGTTAGTGGCTGCTATTTCCTGTATTGTACGATTTTCTTTTGAGAACCTATCATGCGTTAAAGGGAAAGTCAAAAGACGATGCACCAAAAAATTCAACCCAGCACGTTTGTGCTGTCCACAGTGATGTGAACTGTCAGGAATATACCTGTACGTGCTTGTTTCTTTTCTAAATTATCGTATTCTAACCCCCCATCTTTGCTCCTCATTACCAAAACGTCAAAAAATGGTAGTTGTCCCTTATTTTCTAATTTATACGTTAATTTTATTGATGGACATCTATTATTTAAAAAGGAAACAAAGTCCTCGATATTCGATTTTTTGGTATCGAATACCGCGAAAATATCATCCACATACCTTAACCAAATCCTAGGAAAATACTTTGACTTTTCTTTAGTTTCCATTTCGAATCTGCTCATGAACAGGTCTGCCAGGTAGGGGGACAAGGGATTTCCCATGGCCGTTCCATCCTGTTGTTCATAAAAGCAACCTTCTACCTGGAAACGATTTTGTTTCATACACAAATTGGTAAGAGAAACGAATTCATCGATTTCGTTGTTATTGATTAGTATAAGTAGCTTTAGTTTTGAGTAGTTTTTAGTTTTATCTTCCTCTTGAAGATGATCACTTGGTGATCGAAACACGTGTCGAGGTGTAAAAATAACGATTTGGTGTTGGGAAAAAACTCCAGTTATATTCATTACTACACTAAAGGTTCCAAACAGTACATCACAAGAAACGTTTCATGTCAACATGGCCACCATCACCTTTTTTTAAAATACGGACCTGTCTTTTTCAATCCCGATATTGATAAAGCGATAAATTCACAATCCAACGGTATATCACATTTGATATTTTTGTAGCGTTTGATTTGAAATAACCACCATTTTCAGTGACAACAATCAAACAGAAAAACAATTTATTTTATCATTTGAATACATCTTTGTTATGTTCATTAACGTCTGACAGTTCCCAACAGATATCAACAACGCATTTATTTTTCCTGCCATAGAATCCAAGCAAAGCCTACGCAAAGATGGTAAATGAATCGAGATGCTATTTGATCATATCAAAGTATACAACAATTGAATTTTGACCAAAAACTGATATTTTCGTTACTTCCAGGATTGAGAATTATAAAAATATTACGAATTATAATCGATTAGGGAGAAATAAGCCTTGAAAGAAGGATTACGGTAATACATAAATTCACAAAACGAAAAAGTATGAATTTTCATTGTGTTAGAGTACCTACCTGTCGAATTTATTGGGTTGTCTGAATTATATTTTGTAGAAATGGAAACAATTTGAAAAAGAAGTAACGACAGTACCATAATTTAAAATTGTTATCACTGATGTTGATAGTTACTTCAAATGAAAAACTATAAAAGTATCGAATGTGATGTACCCTCAGATTGTGAATTTATTGCTTTATCAATATCTGTGATGAAAAAGGCAGGTTCGTATTAAAAAAAAAGTTGATGGTGATCATGTTGACACGAAATGTTTTATCGAATATTTATCATTACATCGTCAAAGTACACTTCGAATACAATTTTTTTATTTTGTAATATTCTCCGAAATGACAATTCCATTCGAAAAAACAGATAACAGCATTTTTAGTTTTCCCCGTATAACTCAAGAAGGGCGAGAGTCCCCGTAAATTTTTTTCGACCATTGTATTGTTCCCGATGATAGTTACTTTTCTCCCCATTTTGAATCAATCGTTTTCTGTTACAGTTTAGAATATAGCAATGTTAACATATTATGAAAGAAACAACCTGTATTGTTGGCCACAGTATTACATGCGGCGTCTGTTGTCAAAAATAAATTGCAAGGAGCAGAAAACTCCTTGAAGACAAAGCAAACATTCTCTGCCCTGTTCGAATACTTCCTATAGATGGGACAAAAGATTGATTGCGACTCGTCAATATATGAATTGATGATCAGGCAAAGTAGGAAAGCCATCAAAAACGAATATTCATTGAAGATTCCGACAATTTCGAAAGCAATGGTTAGGAATAAATAACTATCAAAGCGGGGTGTTTCCTAACGGTCCGAATCTTCAGAGGGTGTTTTGTTACATTCCTTCAAAAAAAAAAAAGTTCTCATGAATATATTTTCAGCAAGAATTCTCGATGAACATTTGGGTGGGTGGGTGACTACCTAATCGGCTCATTTTTTCTACCAGCAAGAATAACAGATGAATCCTACACGGACTTTTTGCGAGATCATTAGACCCTTCTGTTAGGTATCTGTAAGAGGTAACATGTGGTCTATACGCGACGTGGCTCCAGCTCATTTTAGTGTTCTTGCCAGTCAGCATTTCGACATCACCTACCCAAATCGCTGGATTAGACGTGCAGGACCTCAAAATTAGCCAGCTCGCAGTCCTGATATGAATCCTCTAAATTCTGTGGGATCAAATCGGTGTAGAGATATTTATGATATTTCATATTTATATTTCATAAATATCTCTACACCGATAAACTTCAACATCCTGTATCTCAAAAATGAAGCGACTGCGGACATACGTTTAAAAAATTTGTTTTTCTTAAAACGACCTAAAATTACCCTCCGTCACTTCTTCTGATTGTTCCATTTCTTTTTTTCTTCGGAAGATTCCCATATATTTTTGTATCAAGATGAAGTACTGGAAATCCAAAAACTTTCTGTCCCAAAAATTAATCACACCTATAAATATAACCCTTTCAATTTACCCTCTAAAGTTTCGTACCGTAGTTGGTAAACACCCTGTATAATGGGTTTGCAATAGTAATTTAATCAACTGGAGTCATTGACATCCGAACTACGCAGGTACTGCACATTACAATTTACGCAATCGAAGAAATACAAAAACATCTCAAGATAATTAGTTACCTATCATGAAGCAAGAGCAATAACAATTTGGACTTTGAATAGCATTCTGATTATGATTCATATGTAGTTCTACTGCAGCAGACTGCTCAGGGGAATCCCAGATCTTTGAAAAAGAAAATAAATAATATGTATGTTACAATCTAGAATTCGACATTATTTCTTTCTTTCTTTGTGTTCAGATTGTCTGGAAAACAAAATGAACATCGAATCGATTCATACGTTCACAATTCTACCACTAACACAAACGGATGGTTCAATCACCACAACAGCCATAGAAAGAGCAAATCTACAAGCTGAACAATTTGCATTCCTTCTTGTTGGAAATTTGCTCGCGTTCAGCTTATTCCCGATAATAGTCTGGTTCACATGTACTCGATTTAGCTCTTTTTGGTGACATTTTTCAGCCCTGTCCAAAAATTACGACCAGGTGTCATTCGATTCGTATTTTTGCCTAGAAAGTTTAAGGAAAGGTCCAAAAACGCGCTGATAAAAATTACAAAAGTTATAAATAATAGAGTGAAAAAAATAGGGCTTTAGTTTTTTCTCAATATCTCGTAAAATTTTAAAAATGTTGGAAATTTGAAAAAAGATTTAAAAAGATCAATGAATTTGCGTAAAAAAAGTCCCGACTCCCGAAACTGTATCTCGATTATTTATAATTTTCACAGAGCCCTGAAAATAGAGCCAAAAGCGGGTAGTCTGGCTTCCGCGCGCCTTTCGTCACTCTGACATAAAAACAAAAAAATCTATTTAAACATATCAAATGTAAATATTAAGGAATGAAAAAATTCATGTAATGTTGGGATACATCAATAAACAATAATCCGCAGTCAAAAAGTTTTTATCCCAATTTCAACGTTAATTATAAATTTGTTAATTAATAACTTTTTCTGAATTGTAAGTTAATATAAAAATCCCTATAATTATCAAACTGAAACCCTGGCATTTTTTTCCTTCGGTGAAGTTATCCTTATCAGGCAAAAAATAGATTACCGTTGCCAAAATCAAAATATTGTTATTGTCTATTTTTTATTAACAATTGAAAATTATAATTTTATAAAAAATACACAACAAATTTTGTTTTTCATTTTTTTATTGTTTAAATGTCTTATGGCTAAAAACTAATCAATAATATTTTTTTACGGCTATTGTTAATAAATTTATCATAAACAAATACATTGTTTATAAGCAATTCGAAATTTTTTTTTGCATTATGTTAATTGAAAAAAAAATCATGATTTTAAGGAAAAAATAGTTTCTTAAAAAAATTTCTTTGTTGCTAAAAAATGCGTTTGTTAATTAACAATCGTTTTTTGCAACTAAATATTGAAATTGAGAACCGTTTTTTTTTAATCATAAATTCTATTGTTCTTCAAGGTTTTGAAAAAATTGTGAGCATCGGAAATATCAATAAGTGAATGTTAATGATCCTACAACTACTAAAAATGCAAGTATTGAAATCCTCATGATTTATTGTTACATGACACGAAGTTTATGTTGAAAAGACCTAAAAATTCGCCTTTTTTTAATAAATAACGATCAATAATTAAATAAATAATAGGACTACAACTATAGTAGAGGGCTTAAATTGTTGATAAATTCATAATGAACAAAAAATACTTGAAGCATATTTATCATAACTGCAATAGTTTGAAAGTTATTATAAGTATAAAAGCGAAGGAGCGAATGAAAAAGACAAGTATCAAGGTATCACAATATCAAAAGTTTTATAAAAAATAGAATGAATTAAAAAAACACATAGGTACTTTTATTATAGAACAAAGTATTGAAAAAAAAATTTGTTCATAACATTTTTTTTTTAAAAACAATTAACAATTGAAAAAAGAATAAAAAAAAAGTTTTTTCAAAACTTCAAAGAACAATAGAGTTTATGATTTAAAAAAACAGTTCCTCAATTTCAATATTTAGTTGCAAAAAACGATTGTTAACAAACGCATTTTTCAGCAACAATGAATTTTTTTTTAAAAACCATTTTTTTTCTAATCATGATTTTTTTCAATTGACATAATGCAAAAAAAATTTGGAATTGCTTATAAACAATGTATTTGTTTATAATAAATTCATTAACAATAGCTGTAGAAAATAAAAAAAAAATATTATTAATCAGATTTTAGCCATGAGACACTGAAACAATAAGAAATTAGAAACAAAAATTTTGTAATGTATTTTTTATAAAATTATAAGTTTCAATTGTCAATAAAAAATAGAAAACAACAAATTTTTTATTTTGGCAACGGCAATCTATTTTTTGCCTAATAAGGATAACTTCACTAAAGGAAAAAAATGCCAGGGTTGTTGTTTAATAATTAAAGGGATTTTTATATTAATTTTCATTTCAGGAAAAGTTATTAATTAACAAATTTATAATCAATGTTAAAATTGGGATAAAAATTTTTTGACTGCGGATTATTGTTTATTGATATATTCCAACATTACATGAATTTTTTCATTCCTCAATATTAACATTTGATATGTTTAAATATTTTTTTTGTTTTTATGTCAGAGTGACGAAAGGCGCGCGGAAGCCAGACTACCCGCTTTTGGCTTTATTTTCAGGGCTCTGTAAAAATTATGAATAATTGAGATACAGTTTCGGGAATCGATACTTTTTTTACGCAAATTCATTGATTTTTTCAAATCTTTTTTCAAATTTCCAAAAATTTTGAAATTTTCCCGAGATATTGAGAAAAAAAAACCCCATTTTTTTTTCACCCAATTGTTTATAACTTTTTTTTCTTTCAAGGACTTCACCTTAAACTTTCTAGGCAAAAATACCAATCGATTGACACCTTGGTCGTAATTTTTGGACAGGGCTGAAAAAGAATCCAATATATTGCTTTGCTGAAGACAACGAAGCATTTGTCATTTCATTTGGATTCCAGGACATCGACTACAGAAGATCATCTTCATCGGCAGCAGGAGGTTGCATATCTCAATTAGGATTTTGAGTGATTTCGAATTGGGGTGGAAGTAACCGGGTTCAATTCAATGCCACAAGAACCCAGGCATCGGTTTTCTCCAAGAAGATGAATGTCTTCGAATCGGTTATAATAGTCAGATCAGATAATTTCGATTTCTGCTTCGATAAATGTGCTGGGGGTTGAAATGGAACCAATATGTCGTAGCACAGTGATGTCGCTGGAATTGCAAAGGCTGCTTCTCAACAGCTTGGAACAGTGTTCCGTACCAGAAAACTGTACACACCTCAGCAACTTTTGATGCTTAATAAAGCTTAGATCAGACCTTCTCCGGAGTATTGTTTCCATGAACTTCCTGAGAACGGTTTTCCCAATTAATTCAATCTCCAGCGATTCAAATCTGATGTGAATCGCTATTTTCGCACAGGTACCGCTCTGATTTTCCTGTAGTGCTTGTATTTTGTTCTTGAAAAACGTTTTCATACGAATCTTCGATGTATTCTGGGATGCAATATGCTTTTATTCATCAATTATCATCGACTTTCTAACATCCGGTTTTTCAAGGTCAAAGACAGATGGAAAATTCTAGGTTTTTATCTATTTTATGATAATTATTCCAACTAACTGCAGCAACTGAATAATCAACATTGAATTCCAGCGTTCGTTAGAGTAATAAAAACATAATAAATCATCATTTAAATGCGGAACACTTTCATCACTGAACTTGAGTGAAAAACACTCGATATAAATAATGACCACTTTGAGAAAATCATTTCATTCTATCAAACAACAAAAATTTTCAGTGGCTTCTCACATATTTTTTTTGATATCTCGACTTTGAAGTCTATTTGTTTTTCCAGCTTATTCATCTCATTAATTGGTCAATGGAAAACTGGTTTTCAAAATTATCTCTTCCATGATATACTGATCCAAGCATCAATGATGCCTCGCAGGATATATTATCCGCTAGAATCTTCTTAGAAATCCGAGGGATGTCATCCCCTGAATTTTTTCGAAGGAAATGATGGTGATACTTCATTAAAGAAGGCATATGATCTACTATCTACTACTATACTGATTTTGCAAATCGGTATACTTAATTAGAAGAAATGCAAAAAATGTAAAAATGTTTAGAAATTTTACCACAAACCAACTGTTTTGATCAGGTTACGGTATTACTCTTTTTAAGGCATACGTCAAATCTCGGCTGGAATATGCCTGCCTTGTATGGTCACCCATATACAATGTCCACATAAACAAAATCGAGTCCATACAAAGAGGCTTCATGAAATATATAACTCACAAGCTAGAAGGAGTTTACCCTGAACAAGGCATCGACAACAAAATACTACTAAATAAATTCAGTCTATTATCCCTGACAAAAGTTCTCTTAATTTGTCGTTATGTATTTCACTATGCTCATTCCATCTGATGTCTATTGCCCCATCAGCCTATATATTTTATAGATTTTGTCTATGATACATATATTAGGAATCCACATTAAGGCCAAATCCAGAATAGTATTTTTATACGACGAGAAAGAGTATTTTGTTAACATATCATAACTGAATCATAGTTCGAAGTAAACAATTTCAGATCTTTACAATTGTATTTTTTACAAAAATTGCACCCGCAAAGCTCAGGAATTTATGTAAAAAATCAGTTTTCATAAATTGCTTACCTATACATAAGAATAATTCGGTCCCAGAAACAGTTCCTTGAAGAACTCCGAGTCTAATTGTTCTAGTTATTCTTCAGTGATCATGACTTGTAGATGATTCCTTATATAACTGTTCATAAAATCAAGAATTGTTTGTTGATTCTTTGTAGTAACTCTGTTGAACTATAAATCATTATCACAGTTTATTGCATGATTTTCACTATAAAGGGTTTCTCAAGCGTAAAGTGATTATTTTGCGCTTGAGAAAGCTATTTTATAGCGAAACACGAGTCGTGATTCACCCTTTATAGTGAAAATCATACAATAAACTGTTTTAATGAGTTTCAATGTGGAATTTCATCAAGCATAGGCCAGTTCTATTCAATCTGTTGAACTACTTTGCGAGACCCGCAAATATAACACGTGGTGATTTGGACTTCAGATAAATAAATGTTCCGATTGGAATGTTTTGCAAGGATTTATTGTATCCGGAAAAACTCATCGCAATACGTATAATCTAACCGCATTCTACATTACGTATTTGACAGCCAGTCTTGAATTAACCGCGGTGTTAAATAACCAGATAATACTTCATTGAAATATGGCACGTACAACAACAATGCATTTAGTTCCACTTGGAAATGTATAAATAGTTTGTTTTATCCAGTGTTATCTAGTAGACACAACTCATACGGAACGTGCTCTGTAGCTTTATATGAGCAGAATATAACTGTGGATTTGACACTGAAACATGAAAGATAGAGCAGTTGCAATTTCCGTGAGAATATCGATATCATGTGAAGTTTTCATTTCGCAAAGTTCTACATGAGTTGAGATAAAAACTTCAGTGAACTTTATCAGTCGCGTCAATGAATAGTGTGCAGATTTCCCCAAGCACCGGTCAACTACATGCAAAATAAGCTTTCCGGTGGCTCTAGTATATGTCGTGGATTTTTTTCGCGAAAGAAGTTGAATTCGAGAAATTTCTGGCCGCCAGCCACGACGCAGTGCTTTTTAGAAAGGGAAAAAACGGAAAATTTAGAAAAAATTACAAATTTATATTGTAGAAATTGTTCATACAATCCTAAAAAGTAAACATATAGTCAGAAGAAGATGGACAAAAGAAAATCTTAATGGAATCTTTTAACGAACTTTCGTTCAGATATAGTTTCTGTAAATGATGAAGATATTCTAAGAGCCGCATAAAAACTTAAACCAAAAAAATCTTGTGGCTCAGAAAGGATTCCCTCTCATATAGTTAAAGGATTCATACAACTCTTGATAAAACTCCTAAAAATAATATATAACTTAATCTTGCAAACTAATACTTACCCTACACTATGGAAACGCTCTAAAGTTTGTCCAATATTTTGAAGTGGCATCAGGGAAAATATACAAAACTATCGGCCAGTAGCACTGATTTTTGCACCCAGTGAGCTTTTCGGATCAATTTTATTGTTCATGAAAAAATTTTAAATCACGTTTA
Organism: Leptinotarsa decemlineata; assembly: GCF_025532065.1. Lineage (NCBI taxonomy): Eukaryota > Metazoa > Arthropoda > Insecta > Coleoptera > Chrysomelidae > Leptinotarsa > Leptinotarsa decemlineata. The sequence continues at coordinate 4,883,956 of NW_027412573.1, read as the reverse complement.
TCCACGTCTAAATGAAAAGCAACATGGGTTCTTACCTAAAAGGTCCAGGATAACTAACCTAACATGTTTTATATAAGAGGCAAATCAAGTTGTCTAAAATAATAGTCAACTAGATATTATTTTCACAGATTTCAGTAAAGCCTTCGACACGGTTGATTATGAGGTTATGTTGAAAAAGCTTCACACTTTTGGGCTGTCAGATCGACTCTTGAAGCTGTCAGCTTCGTATCTTATAGACAGGAAACACAATGTAGTTTATAAGGGATGGGAATCAAATGATTTTTTCACAAGATCTGGTTACTACTAATAGATGGTTATTACTAATAGATGATCTGCCAGAGGTAGTTCAGGACTTGCAATGTGCACTATTTTAAATTATTCAAGGAAATAAAAAGTAATGAAGATGTGATTTTGCTAGAAAATGACGTAGATAGAGTTTACGAGTGGTCCCTGTCAAACCACCTCACATTTAATGTTGACGTTGCTTCAGTATGTCAATTACTAGGAAAGAAACTACGGAAGGATTTGGGAGTTACGCTAGATGAAAAACTCACTTTTGATCAACATATGACCGATATTATAAACAGAGCATATAGAATGTTGGCTTCATTATTAGGAATTCATTCAAATTCACAAAAATATCCACATTACTAAGACTTTATAATGCAGTTGTCCGTGGTATACTGCAATATGGTGCAATAATATGGTCTCCTTATTATTCAGGTCATAAAAATGGAATTGAATACGTGGCTGATGTGTGCATATTACATAGAACGTGACTTTTACAATTGCGATATCTCAGGAGCGGTGATACTTACAGAAAAAATCATAGGAACCATTTTTGTAGAGATTTTGAGATCTACAACTTTGGTCTGATAGATTTTTTGAATAAACCTACGGTTTTCGAGAAAACTCAAAAAACCTGAAATTTTCAACCCGAATAACTTTTGAAGCGCTTATGGGACAGACTAGGACTTTCAAATTTCCATTTTCCATGGTGAAATGAGGTCTCCTCTATAATTTAGCCCTGTCGCAATTTTCGTTAATTCAATATTGTATAATGACCGGACTATGCAGGATGTTGTAATTTTCCAGGAGACAAACAGCTTTCAAGAGGTAAGAAAGTGTTGGACTGATTTCCCTTCTTGGGAGATGAATAAAATTTTGAAATAGTTTCGGAACTCTCAATGAAATTGGCACTCTGTAGTTTGAATATCCCTTGTCACTGCCAACCACAACATCTCACCAGTATCCAATCTGAAAAAAAGCGACTCTACTTCAATGAACAGTTTGTGAATGAAATAAACCACTAATGACACACGCAACGTAACTAAATTATCGGAGCACTTATCACTTCATGATGTGATGAAGGCCTTGTCAAGTTTGGTTGAATAACCCTCTTTGTATCCAATGAAAACATATTTGCAGTGATTTTTGATTGGTTGTTGAAACCTGATCACATGATGTTTTTCCTCGAAAATAAATGAGTCACTTGTGTTTTGAATGAAAATTTTCTCAGTTACCACACACAACTTTGTCCATGAAGAATGTTCCCCTTTTTCTGAAAGGCATGCTTTTGAAGCATTCCACAACATTTCAGAAGGACCCTGAATATTCTGGAACAATGCGAATCGAACTGTTACTGATGAACTGGATAAATTCATATTTGATTCATTCTAAAATGTTTCTTTTATTTCGGAATGATATTCAGACAATGTTCACACTTGCATATTCCAAACTATTAGTTGAAAATGTACATTCTGAAATGATATATCACACCTTCTCAAATAATTGATTTCCAAAAATAATGGTTCGTGTTGTATCATCCAGTAAATGATAGCACGTAAACAGGAAATGGTTTTATAATAGCAGATTCGATGATTTTACTACTGTCATTCTTGGTTCGAATTTAATCTATTATTATTCATGACCTACGATTTGAATAATTCATCAGCGATATTACTTGCATAAGCAAGATTTTATGATATCATGAATGTGTGTTTCCAACAGGTTTCATTAGTTCCATTTTGATAATTACGTTCATGTTTGATTGTAATGATATGGTTCGATTCGGAGTAATTGAAAAAGAAATATATAATAATAATATTTATTTGCCATTCAATTTGAAATACACAATAATCTTAGTTAACGACAAATAAATATAGTTCCCACAGAAGGATAAACCTGTGCGTGGGCTATATCATTTTAATATACAACAGATTATAATGAATTAAATATTAAAAATAAAATTTCTTTCGGTATAAACAAAAAAAAAGTACTAGAAAAATATATACCGATATCACATCAAAATTACAAATAGTTAATATAAATAAAACGATTAGGTTATAGCTATAATGAAACAATCGCAATAGGTAAATTACATCAAACATCACTCACACATCAATCAAACAAATACCAAATTTTTTTAAATGAAAGAAAAAACAAACAAACCATGTATAAGTTGACCTACAGATTACATACCTCTAATCACATACATCTTCTATAGACATTTATACATTGTAATAATATGTATTTTTCACATTAACATATTGGTGTATCTGTGCTCTAGGCAAACCTGAGATCCAAGCTTCAAGCTTATTTTTGAACATATTAATGCCAAAGATAGTTTTGATATGTGCTGGAATAAGATTATACAGCCGAGGAGCTAAGCAAGTATAACACTTTTGTAAAGTATTTTTCTCTGATTTTGGTACATAGGTTGAATTCATTTTGTGGCGAGTTGCATAATGGTGTTGAATTTTTCTAAGTTCATGTTCATTTTTGTGTTGCCTTATAACAGTTCTGAAGAAGTAAATTTGCCTTATGTCTAAAGTCCATGTTTCCTTATATAGATCTTCTGTGAGGTGAGTTCTTTTTTTATTTGTGATAATTTTCAGAGTTAATTTTTGAATTTGTTCTGAGATTTTTATATGAGAATCACTTGATGCTCCCCAGGCAACTATTCCATAGGAGAGGTGAGTTTCATAAGCATGAGCATTTGAGCTATATCTAGGTAGGATGTCATGAAATACTCTTTAGCAGAATGGTGCACCTTCTGATTATGCATAGCGACAATTTTTGGATGATCGTTCTGCTGGTCGCTGGATTGGCAGCAGGGGTCCTACAGAATGACCACCAAGGTCTCCAGATCTCACTCTTGTAGATTTCTTTCTATGGGGTCATTTGAAGCCCATAATATGGAGTAGGTGGAGATATGTTGCATATTAATATTCCGGGGGTTGAAATATTGTTTTGTTGAACGTTACAACTAGAAAGTCATTGAAAACAACTCTATTCCTTTTTTGAAATTCTATCAACAGTTCCCATTCATTAATTGATACCTGGTGCGTCTTATATCTCCATCTCAACTGATACCTTATGTATATTATATCTACATCCCAACCGATCAAAGCACTCTCAGGGCCGCGTTATGTCGATGGATATAGGCCGAGACCGCATATGCTGGATATGCAAGTGAATTAGGCAAGTGAATTAGGGTCTCGGGCGCCTCGCGGCAGGCCCTGCATCTTGTGTCAGATACCTCTATAGCCATCACGCGACTGCGGTAGACTAAGGTGTTGAAGACACCATCCTGGCAAGCCATGATGAACCCCTCAGTTTCCGACTTCAGCCCACTCGACCTGAGAAAAGCGAACGTCAGGCGCTTTGATAAGCCAAGGTCTCCGCTGTTATTGAAGAAGACCCCATGCATTGGCTTATCCTTGTGTCTCCGCAGAAGTTAAAGTGATCTCTGCGGCTTTTATCTTAGCTTTTTGCTGAACGGGTTCCAACTCGGTGACAAAGTTGTGGTCACCTCGTTCAGAAAACTATATCAAGTTCATCAGCTACTCAAGCAGCTTCCATAAAGAGAAATACTTCAATTCCTGCTCTCTCATGGTCACGGACCATGCAGAGAAGGGGATCCGAACTCCTGACGACTTTAAAGGCTGTATCCAGTATCATTCTGTCATATAGACACTTCAAACTCAGAAGTCCACGGCCTTTCTGTTGTTGTGGGAAGTACAACCGTGGAACGGACGATTTGGGATGCAAACTCCAATAGAGATGCATCATTTTTCGGGTCTTTACGTAGAGTTGATACAACTCCTCCCGAGTCCACTTCACTACTCCAAACGAGTAGAGTAAGATAGGAATGGCAAATATATTTGTTGCAGCAACTTTGTTCTTCCCCGATAGTTTCGATGACCAGACCTGTCGAAGTTTGTGCTGATACTTGCCACGGAGAGAGTTTTTCACTGCTGTTACCTCTTGTGAATAGCGTTGTACCAACCCGAAGTAAGTATATGTCTCTCCGGCATCCAGATGGTGTAGAATGCTTCCATCTACGAGCTGCACATCTTCTCCGTAGTCCCCGCATCGTCCTCTTTTGAGTTAGACCATTGCACATTTGTCTATCCCGAATTTTATACTGATAGCAAGCGTGTACTCTTGCATAAAGTATATTATTATTATTATCATTATTATTATTTGTTCACTCACTCGAATTAACTGCCGTGTTGGTCGGTGGTTCAAGCCCTAGTCTGAACGATCGATTTTCATTTGCTATCGTCCATTCCATGTTAGGAATCACACGTTAAAAAGTAAGACCTCGTTAATCCTTAGCTCGCAGAAGTTTTGATTTCTGAGGGTTGTCGTTCGTAGGGGTGCGACAGCTAGTTAACAGAAAGATATATATTTTTTTAAACAGACTTTCAATCACGTGTTCACCTAGTATTACTTGTTAAAGGTAAAGTCCCATTTGAATGTTATCAGATCTGTTCCAGAAACATTCAGCGAAAGCATATTCGATTCTCACCAATCTGAGTGGATAGACCGAGTCAAAGTAATTTATATTAGTTTTATCTTTCATATCATCTCTTTGCTTTCTCTCCTTAGGGTTTTCTGTGTGTTGTTCTGTATTTGTGTTGAATTATTTTTATGATTTGAGGTAACCCAACCACAAAATATCATTTTCTTTACAATCATCACTGTCGAATTTTTGTTCTCAACTTCCATCAACTCACGATACATAGTTCTGCTGCACGAAGTGATCAACATATTGTTTTATTCTCCGTTCAAATGACCAGCTCATAAAACATTCACCTAACGACACCTTCTTGATGATTTTCCATTGTTTTTCAACGCTGATGACGATATGGGAGCTATTATTGAAAAGTACATTTTAATTTTCTTATCGAAATGGCTTATGTACTTCCAAGAAACCAGAAACTGATGTGATTACCTATTTTTCTTCGCGAACTATCGCGTGTCACAACTGTTTCCAAAACAATATAATTTCATATCAATAACAACGCAGACCCGATGTCAAATGCCAATTCAAGTACTATTGCATGGAGTAAAACACATCCGGTGTATGGTAATTCATATTTCTGAATCGAATCGTGTTCAGGTTTGATTCGAATACAAAATGAGGATATTGTAAGGAAATGAATTTTGAAATATTGAATTTTCCCAACTACCTACACAGTAGGGTGTGGTGAACGTCTGTCGAAAAACAATATCCAGCGTGGTATTAACCGGGGATGTAGTTGTTTTTCGACAGCTGCTTACCACACTCTTCTGTGTAGGTAGTTAAGAGTGATTAATATTTCGAATTTCATTTCATTCCTCAAACGTTTGTATCTCTCCCCGATAGTTTTTACTATTGATTAATTTTTACTATTGATTATCGATATTCTCAGCGCACTTGCACATGTAATGCTAGATTTTTCGAAAGCTTTCGATACGATAAATCATGTTATTCTCCTGATTATCCTGGAATCCATTGGTTTGTCAAATATCGTGGTCCAACTGTTTGAAAACTATTTAAGCGAATGAGTGCAAAGAATCAAACTAGACAATATAATATCCAATCCATTGAAGATTGATTGCGGTGTTCCACAAGGCTCGATTTTGGGTCCTCTTCTATTTATATTATACACCTCAAACTTTGTAAACGTAGTTAAATACTCCAAAATGAACTTATACGCCGATGATACACAACTACATCTTTCATTCCAGCCATCGGATATGAATACCGCAATGCAGATACTAAATGAAGACATAACCTCATTGATTTCTACCTCTGCACAGCATTGTCTTCGAATCAATGCTAGTATAAGTTCAGTTTTGGTCTTTGGGGCTAAGAGAGAACTGAATGGCTTTCAATTAACTTTAGATAAGGATGTAGTTACACCGACTGAAGATGCAAAAAATGAAGGTATCATTCTTGATTCAAACTTGAAATTCAAACATCACATCAATAAATACAATACCAACAGACAATGTCTCAACAAAAAATTAAAAACCATACTCCGTGAATCTCTTGTATTATCCATAATCAATTTTGAAAGCCCAGTCTATGGGCCATGCATTGATTATGAAGATATCGAAGAATTTATGTTGGTCAAAACAATTGTTTACGTCTGATACACGGCATCAAACGTGGCCAACATATATCACATAAACTCAAAAATACCAACTGGCTCAATAGTGCAATGCTGCTTGTCTATATCATAAAATTATCACTAAAAAAGCTCCCAAATATTTATACAACAAATTGTCATACCGTTCATGTTCATAATATCAACATTCGTTACAGGGGAAGACAAGCACCCCCTATACACCTTACAGAATTATTTAAAAAATCTTTTTCATACCTGATCACACGAGTGTATAACTTAATATCTGATGAATTTAATATCTGATGAATTTAATCTGATGTCTTTGAAAAAGCATTCAAAAGCATTGAAACGAAAATATTTGAACAAAATCTAATGTACACACCCATTGTCAATAAAAATGGTGGTTCGCAACATTACTACCTTCTTTTCTCTGACTATATTTATATCTAATATACTATTGTGTTAATTATATATTCAGTACATTCATTCCCCAATTTATTATTAGTTTTAAATATTTTTCTCTATTTTTTTTCTAATATTTTCTTCTTCTTTTTTTTGCATTATATATATTCATATATATATTTATACAGTGTGTCTCACTTCCCATGGAAACACCCCCGTATCTTCCGTAATATTCGGGGTAGAACGATGAAACTATCTGGACTGATGGAAATGCTCAAAATGCACCTACCACCTGAATGGGATTGGCCAAAGTGATATACACTGTCCGCCACTCGCGATGGAACACCCCATTTTCACGGTAAAACATATTAGGGGGCAAAATAGGCTCAAAATTCCTTCAGATTCGTGATCAAGACTACCAACTCACCACGATTACACTTTTTCCTGAAAAAATTTCACTCCTGAAAAAATCGAATTTGTCTCACTTCTTATGGAAACACCCCCGTATTTTCCGTAATATTCGAGGTGGAACGATGAAACTCTCAGAACTGATGGAAATGTTCAAAATGCACCTACCACCTGAATGGGGTTGGCCAAAGTGATATACACTGTCCTTCAGATTCGTGATCAGGACTGCCAACTTTCTACGATTACACTTTTTTCCTGAAAAAATTTCAGTCCTGAAAAATCTGAATTTGTTTCACTTATTGAAACACCCTCGTATCTTCCGTAATAATTGAAGTAGATTTTATTTTTTTTTTACATCAAAACATGAACGGAATTGTTTAAGAGAAACTCGACTTTTATTTTCACTTGAATAATTAATTTTTTATTTTGTTGTTAGGAAAGTTATTCTTTCTCGATAAGAGAGAAAATGGTAATTTTATAAGAGGAACGGAAACATGTAATCAGTGAGGTTTTAGAATGGTCAATGTTAGTTCATATTCTCATTTTTCCATTATTAAAAAAAACAAGGATATTTTGTGGCGAAAAATGTTATGCAGTTCAAAATTCTTTCGAAGTACTACTTTCAAAATCACATTTTCGATTAAAAAATGAAACAGGCAATTTCAAATGATTTAACTGTTGATAATTTTATATTTTCGTGCCTTATATGAAATTTCCCTCCAATCGAACACATTTTTCTATGCGCCTTCTATTATTTCCTCCAACTCTTCTCAGTTCTCCAGGTGTGATTTCTCTACTCGCTTGTATAATTCTTGCACGGAGATCTTCCTTATTTGTTGACCTATCCTTATAAACTTCATTTTTCGAACTTTTCCATAAATAAAAATCCAGTGGAATTAAATCTGGGGATCGTGGTGGCCATTCTACGAGAGGGCTATTGGGTTCTATCCATTTCATAGGTATATTCCTATTCCACCAAACCGTTGTTATGCCACAATTGTGAACTGGTGAACCATCCAACTGAAAAATCATGCTGTGTCTCACATCCAAAGGTAGTTCTTCCAACACATCGAAAAATGCATTTTCGAAAAAATCAACGAATAGTCGTCCGTTTGAATTTTGATTGAAAAAAATGGCCCGATAATATTTTCGTTCAGGATACCACACCACACATTAACTTTCTAAGATATTTGGTCTCTACAATTCACCACCCAATTTGGATTTTGTTCAGCACAAAACCTCATGTTCTGGGAAGACAGAACATCATTCGTGGTAAAGATAGCCTCATCACTGTATGAGATATACTTTAAAAAATTCCTGTCATTGAGATAATTTCCCTGCATCCATAAACAATACTCCATACGGCGGATTTCATCTCCTTCGTGCAAAGTATGTAAAAATTTGGGTTTGAACGCATGCATTTTATGCCTCTTTGAACACCTCTATATTTTACTGCGGCTCATATTGAGTTGAAGCGATAAGTTTCTCAAATTAATTCTAGGATCAGCTTGATGAGCCGCCAATATCGTATCATCATCAATATGATGTTTTACAATTTTTCTGTCATTTGTTACTTGGCCGGTGCTCACGAATAGATTATATATTTTATGTACAGTTCCAGAGTGTCTTCTATTAAATTCAGCGGTCGCTTCACGACAAGACCTCACCCCTTCACCAACAATTAAAACAATTTCAATTTTTGGTTGAAGTGACAGACGTGCCATGTTGAACTTTGTCAGTCAAAATGAGCTGATATCAGGTAAAATGGGAACTTCAGAAATAATAAAATATGAACAGGAACTCACGAACTTAAAACAACTGGAACACAGAAATAAAATCCAACACAAATACAGGAACAATAAACACAATGGGAAAAAAACATGGCAGAAACAACAGGAACAACAGTGATTCAAAGAACAACAATACTAGAAACAACAAATGCAATGAAAACTGGTCTGGGGGTAAATACAACAAGATCTTTCAACAAAATTGTCAGGTTGATACTAAATATCAATGAGCAACTGTTTTCCATGGTGATTTCAGGGCACCGCATGATTCAATGAAACTGATGTAATTCAATCCCTTCAAATGATTTTAGATAACAATTCAGCAAGTAGGTAAAATAATCTAAATTCTACCTGTTCACCGAGTGCGATTTTTCCTTGAAAAATTATCAGTTGTTTCGGTGTTGCAATGAGTATGAAGATTAATTTTGTTTCGGATGGTAAAATGTTCCCTCAATATTTTGATAAAGGACCCCGCACATTTCTCATGAGAAATTACTTGTCTTGAATTTTCCCGAAATTTTGATATGTTGCTTTGATATGATGCTCTATTCATCCATGGTGATTTGGTAAAATATACTGAATAAATGACAATTGATTTCAACGATGTAGCTTCAACAAAATGTCAAAGTTCGAAAGATTATGTTGAAAGACACAATATAAACTGTGAACTGATGAAAAACTATGAAAAATGAAGTGAAATTTGAGCCTTCTCTGAAATACTGTGTCACGTAGAATTTATTAAATATCAGCTGTTTCAAAATATCACTGGATGCTTTGAGAAAACATAAGCAATATTATGTTAGTAATTGCCAATATTGAGACCTTGACCATCTACACCGAAAGCTATAAAACATTGGCAATAAAAATTTATTACTCAATAAATTTGCAATCATAATGTATTTCTGGCTCACGCTTTTGATTGTTTCATATTCTTGGACAGAAAATTTATTTGAGAATGGCAATTTGTTTTTACGAATATACACAACTCCTTTATCAGAACAAATCGGTATTGATTCGAAATGAGCCTGAAGACAAATATGTTTTCTAGGAGTACATTAGAATGACTGGTTTGGATATGGGAGGTTTATATTAGTCAGTGTCATCAAACAACGATAGGATTCAATTACGAATTTGAAGACAATGAGCCTAGAGAACGTTAACTGGCTCAAACCATTTCCTTGGATCCATAATATATATATATATATATATATATATATATTTTATATATATATATATATATATATATATATATATATATATATATATATATATATATATATAGAGATACAGTGTCATTTTTATTAAAACAACCATAAAAATTAATTGGCGCTCCGGGGCGACTTCATTGATTCCAGTGGCGCATTTGCCTTTTCAGCTACAGAAAAACCCGGAAAAACCTGCAGCACCACATCATCTGAAGATTTTGATCTAACAATGTCCTCTCTCTTATAAAACAAAATGTAGGGAGTCTCCAGAGGCTCCAATAAATTCAATGCATCGCCAGAACACTTCGTGACACGACTATCGTCAAACTTAAACCAGTCCGTTTCTTCTTCGACCAAGGCGTAATAATGACCAAATTCAACGCCAGAATCACAGTGAACAATGACTGCATGAATATTATAATAGTGGTCTGCTAGGTTGAAATGTTCATCTATTTCGAACCTTCCAAAGAGTTTCTTGCTTCCGTTAGAGGTTGAGTCCTGGTTGAAAATCATCAGTATTATTATTAGATTGACTGGAGCCTCAGCTATACTTGTTTCCTCATAACAGTCAGTTAGTTTGGCGCATATTTGACAATACAGTCGATCATCACCTGTTGAAAATTCCATTTTCAGATGATTTAACAATAAGCTTTGCACGGACTGGTTATTAGTCGTATTAGGAAAAGCTAGATGAAGTTCCAAAAATTCACATAAGTTTTCAGTACTTCTTGAACATTTACCACAAAGTGAACAAGTGAGGATTTTTCCAGCAAAAGATATACAAACACAAGACGAGATGGCTTGTACGGAATCATTCAGTCCAGAGCGGTCAGGAGTATTGATTTTGCTATTGTTTTGCTCACGAAGAGTATTCAACTAGAACCCCAAGAATTCGGAACAATCCTCTTGTTGTCCTAACGAGTATCTAGTGGACTTCAAAGACTCCAGGAAATCGGTTGGAGGAAAAGATGATACCTTCTTACGAAACTGCAGCTGTATGAACAGTTGTTTGAGTTTGATGAATGAGTAGTGTTTCCTAAATCATCCAATCCAATTTTCTTCTCTAGATTTTCAGGACAACTATCTACTGATTCGTAAGGAAGAACATGTTTCACAGAATCTCCATAAGAACCATTTCTCGAACTGCGATCGATCCTTCCAAGTGAAGAAGGGTTTCGCAGAGGGATCGATTCGGCTCTTGCTTCAAGAAGCTCTTCCTCTGAAAGGGTACCAGTTCTACGAGGACTGCAACTCATTTTTTGAGGGCAAGAATGACCTGAGTCCACTGACCGCACTGAAAAAGAAGGTGGATCAATCACTTGTGAATTAACCTTGATAGGAGACTGATGAATATCCACATATCTCGGCTTGTTTCGAAGAGGTTTCAGTTCCGTACTGAAATTAGGGCAATGCATAATCTCATCAAAATTATGTGAAGGAGGAATAGTTCCAAGTACTGAAGCAGCATTGCCACGTTAAATAGCAATACTAATTCTTTCTATCAAAAAAGAGGTAGAACGGTGATCTTTCGTTGCTTGGCCTATTCTCCTTCCGAGTTCATGAACGAATAACAGAGACTCCGGGACATAAACACCAAAAGTTTCAACCGCTACTGGATGAAACAGATAGTTGTTTCCAAGATTTTGGTATTTTTTCCTTTTCAATTTCTCGCCAGACAATGCTGCAGTTCCAGCAGACTTGGAACTTTCGGCTAGATGGGAAGCCGCGATCGTGTCAACGCAAGTAAAGTGTCATCATTAAAGTGCGCACCATATGTGAAACTTTTTTTTCGAAAAGTTTCAATGAAGTTTAACTCTGGCACTTGTTTGTGCTTCAAATTTAACTTGAAATTATGCGGCCAACTGCGACCCAATGACGTTCAGTGTTTGTCAAATTCAACTTTTTTTTGAAAAAAATTGAAAAGTGCATTTCTAGATCGAATTCAACAAAAAGTTACTTGAAAAGATTGTGTCTACAGCAATTTTATATCCATATGCCGAATTTTATGCAACTAGGATAAAGTTAACGTTCTGCTTATTTTTGACAGATATCCCCTTTATTTAAAAAAAAAACAAGTTCGATTAATTGTCATCAATTCATGTATGCATAACAAACTCATCATGTAGTTCAACTTTTCTGATACATTTTTACTCATACGGACATTTTTAGAGAGAAATTAAAAATTTGCTAGAAAAATTTTAGCATGACTGGTGCAAAGTTTCAATAACTTATCTATTTCCTTAAACAACTGATGGAGTATGAAAAATGATTTTCCATTCAATATATCCATATGTTCTGTCCTGTCTTGTACCCGAAAACCAAATAAGACATATACAATTACTCAATGAATGGTATTGGATTATCCAGGGTAGAGACTGTCAGAGATTTAGGTATATACTATAACTCCACACTCTCATGCAAAAACTATTTTTATTACATAGCATCTCAGGCACTGAGAATTATGGGATTTATAGTGAGACAAAGTGCACATTTCAATGATATTAAAGTGATTACTACACTTTATAATAGTTTGGTCAGACCTAAACTTGAATATGGGACTGTAGTATGGCATCCTTCCTATATTGTTTATAAAAATAGATTAGAAAAAAATTAAAACAGATTTCTGAGATTTTTATATTACAAGAAATATTAAGTATTGTATTATAATATAATTAGAACAGTAGCTCTACGAAATGAATTTAAAATACCCAGCGTAGAAAATAGAAGACAGGCAAGTATAGTGTTAATGTGTTATAAAATATATAAAAAAAATTATAACTGTCCCAATCTCAAATATTTACTAAATGAGAGAATTCCCAAAAAAACAACGAGACTAACCTATCATCACAATGATCAAAATAACAAACAACTTCCTGTTAATGTCAGATATCAACTTTGTTCTCCCCTCCAAACAAGTTTATAGTGGCGTAAAAAAATACTTTTCAAGTTTAGAATAACTATGTTTCTTCCTTCCATTCGGCTTTGAGTATTAACTACTCGTAGATACAAAGTAACTGTATTCACGTATAAATATTACAATTCTATTTATAATTTAGACTGTATTGACATTTTCATAAGAATAATTATTTTCATGTAATGAGGTTTTTACGTGTTTGAAAATAAATAAATAAATATGTTTCATGATGCCAATATCTAGACGCTGTTCATCATCTAAATGCCCATTATGGTTACCTTACGAGAAATGAACCAACATTAACAAAACGCAAATTTTCAGGAATACAGAAAAATAATATTTATCGGATCAGTACATTTTATCATTGCTTTCAATCGATTATCTTGTAAATCTGTCGAAAACTTATAGATCAGTTGAAAAAGCACATAAAACTTCCTTAATCTTGACAAAAATGACTTGCAACGAAAATATACGGAAATCTTACGAAGAAATCAAGCCTCTGAAAATACAGTTCGTTTTCACGCTGAATTTCTTTCAGAAAATCGTTCATTTCGACATAAAATACTGAAACTGCTGAAAGCACTTCAATTTGGTATTTGATGATGAAAGATTATTTACGTCTGATAGATACATTTCTCCAGAGTAATCAGTCTGAAAATTCCGTAATTTATTTGTGATTGAAAATCTGAAGTGAGCGATCTAAACATTCCGCAGATGATTTAAACTGTTGCCATGAACCAAAATATTTACGTTACTTCATCAGTGGAAAGTTAAAGAAAACTTTTTGAAATATGAATGATATTTGGGTATGAATTGAGTTTCAGACGGTTTGAATGAATACTATGTGTCTTTACTTGATTTATCATTCTATAAAACATTCATAGCGATAAACTTACGAATAAATCAGATCAAATCAAATCAAAAAATCTTCATTTCCGTAGACCTAGGAAAGGCATGGAAAAAGTCACATAACTCAGTACAATTACAATGAGGTCACAATCATAAAACAACATAATAATTATAAGACATGTATTATATAACATTTAGACCATAAAAGGGATACAAAAATTAAAATTTAAAATTCCAACTCAGACTGAAAAAATTGATCAAGCGAATAAAATACCTTCTCACATAATAGTTTCCGAATTTTTGTTTAAAGAGCTTTACACTAGTTATTTTTTTAATGGATATTGGGAGCTTGTTCTACAGTTTTATTGACATAATATGAGGTCCATCAGTCACCTTGGCTAACTTATGACTAGGAATTAAAATGTTATAGTTTTTTCTCAGGATGAAGCCCAAAAGAAGACATGTATCATCTCTGTTCTGAAACTTGGGGCAATTTGATTTAACGTAGATTACGCAATTAAAAATATACATGCAAGTAACAGTTAATATATTCAACTTTGCAAATAGTGGTTTACAGGAATCGAGTGTTTCTTAAAACAAATTGTTCTAATAATTTTTTTCTGTAAAATGAATAAGTCACTGATTCTATTGCAGTTGCCAAAACAAATAATACAGTAATTGAGGGCAGAGTAAACATATGCATGATAGTAACTTTTAAGAACTTCAATAGACACAAAATTACGCAGATTCCATATAACGAAATAATGTGTCGCTGATTTCTTCAGTATGAAATCAACATGATGATTCCAATTGAGTTGGGAATCAATAAAAACTCCTAAAAATTTTTTATAGTCTACCTGTTCAATACTTTTGATCTCAGACCTAACCAATACATTACAATCAGTTTCCTGAATTTTAAAGAGAATGGTGTTGGTTTTAAGATTATTTAGAATCAAGCCATTCTTAGAACAATAATTTTGCATGTTGGATACAGCAACATTTGCTCTTACTGACAATGCTTCACATTCCGAACCACTGACAGTAAAAGATGTGTCATCAGCAAATTGTATAGAGCACTGTGGATGATTAATTTTTGAAAGGTCATTAACAAATGAAATACATAGTGTAGGCCCCAAAACACTACCTTGGGGCACACCTGTAACAACGTTTTGAGATTCAGAGAAAAATGACCCAGTCTGAAGCCTAACTTTAACAACCTGTGTACGACTAGTTAAATAGGTTTCAATCCATTTCAGACTTGGACCACGGACGCCCATGTCAAACAGTTTATCAAGAAGAAGACCATGATGTATAGTATCAAACGCTCGTGTCAAGTCGAAAAGAACACTTAGTGGTTTTTCACCGTTGTCGAAGTTTGATAATACATGATTATGTAGAGAAAGGATGGCATCCTGGGTTGACAAGCCCGTCAACAATTCAACAACAATTTCAACAAATTCAACAATGTTGACACTCCGTCAAAATCAGGATATGTCAGGATTGATTTGGATTTCAATAAAAAATATCTGAAACGCAACACGTGACTCGCTATACAACAGGTTTGTCAGTTGCGTCTATAGACAAGAGTAAGAGAGAACTCCAAACGGCCCAGGCGAAGCTCTATGGCTTACAGAGACAAGCTTGACTGGCCATCAATAGTGTCATCAGTACCACACCGTCAGCGGCCATGTAGATCCTTCTAGATCTACCTCTTCTTCACATTTTTCTGGAGAGAGATGGACTGCATATAGACTTGTGCATATTGCCAATTGCACAAATCAATTTAATGCAGAGTGCAACAGACTGTTGGTTGACACGGGAAGTCACAGCATTCTGGAAATTACCTCTGTTGTTGTTGGTTCACAGATGGATCGAACACACATTCCGGTTCTGGTGCAGGTGTTTTCAGTCGCAGAACCAGGATAGAGGAATTAACCTCCCTAGGAACTTATGCGACTGTATTTCGAACGAAAAATTACGCTATTGAATTGTGTGTGTGTAAATTGTTGACACAAGTCAACAAAAATATTTTCGGACAGGCAAGCGGTGTTGAAAGGTCTTGGCTCCAACCAAGCAACCCTAAATTGGTAGCAGATTGTCAAAAACGACTCTCCTCGATTGAAACATGTAACATACTGTCTTTGTTCTGGATTCCTGGCCATACTAGCCTGGAAATCAATGAGGATGCAAAAGAGGGTGCTGCAAGCAGCTTCATTGGACCTAAACCTGTCATTAGCATCACTTTAGGTTTTGCCAAACAAAAATTGAACACCTGGATGTCAAGAAAATGTATAGACTTCTGGCAGAATCTTCCAGAATTGGCTCACTCCAAGGCGTTTATTAACCCTCCGTTTATTAACTGGACTACAGTAGGGATTAACTACGATATCTGACAGGCCTTCTTACAAGTCACTGTCATTGAATCATTATATGCAGACACTCGGACTGTCGGAAGACAGTGTCTGTCACCTCTGTTTGGAGAATGATGAAACAGCAGAGCATATACTATCTGCCTGACCCATTGGGGACCGAATCAGGTTTTTAGAGTTCGGCAGAGCCGTACTTTCAACATCTGACCTGGAAGACCACTAATCGGCTTAGTTAGGAAGCTGGGATTAAATGGTCTAGTGTGAATAGGTGTCAGTCACAATAATGCGGGTTGCGGTGGAGGATGGAATAGACCCACTCACTTCGGACCTTATCTAACTTAACGCCGAAGTAACCGCAGGGAAAAGCTTTTCTTTCGTATGTTGGGAATGTTACAGATCATTTCGGGAGAATCTTAGAGAAACATGACGTGATACCAATATTTAGACCAACAAAAAAACGAAAACTATCAGAAAAGGTCTAAGGTCACCTAAGAACCCCAGAGAACCTTCAGCAACACCCGGGGTATACTGGATTCCTTGTAACTCCGGGGCGGTCTACATTGGGACCACGAAGAGAAGTGTATGTACCGTCACTATGAATGCAAGAGAATGTGAGTACATTGTCTCATTCGGAAATACAGTAATACTCGATAAAAGTCAAAATAACTCTCTACGAGTATATATATAGAGGCAATAGAAATTCAGAAACAGAGTGATAATTTCAATAGAGAAGCAGAACCTTCCTATCCTCAAAGGTACACAAACAAGTTCAGGTGATCCAATTAAGATAAATCAACCCACGATCATTAATAATAATATAAAACCAGCATCGAGGTAAATGCGTTGAGCACATCGGGAACAACTCAAGCACCAACTTGGGCACTGCGACTGTTACCACAACGCCTTTGATGATACATACTGCTGTAGTAGACGAAACGTTATGCATAAAAACCCGTAGATCACGGCCAAAAAACCCAGAAAATAGCTTCCACGTGGTTAAGATCAATTTATGTTTATACAACACCAAGAATTGGGACCTACCGCACCAAAAAACGTATCATGCCCTTCATCATGTTTAGAACGGAAGTGTTTTTACGTATACAAATAAAAACACTTCTATTTGCAACTGAAGTTACTACAGTTCCGTCCTAAAAAGACATTTTCAAACTCATACATTAAACTGTAACTTCAATTACAAATGAAAATGGCAAAAAACATGAGTATCTACCACGTAGCAACGGCTACATCCATCAATTTATTCTCCTGATTCGTTCATATGGAGGTTTCATTTAATACACAACTCAAAAGTTATCTCCCCAAATGAGACCAAGTTATAACGTAACATTAAAAAGTTAGATTTTCCTATAATAAGAGAATTTCTCAAAAGCGTGTACATACATTTCATATCGTTTCACTGCTGAGAAAATGTATTGTTTTTTCAAAGAAAAGCGCATGGTATACAAACTGAATTATTCAAGGTATCTAGTATCTCCAAATAACTTTCCATGATGATAAAGCCGAGTAGAATTAACGTTCTTTACTTCAGGAAACTTAGCGCATTACTTTCCCAAGTTCCTCTCTTTTCTGTACACATGAATGCGCTTGCAGTATACTGTGTAGCTTTATTTTCTTCTGCAATTGCGAACAGTAAGGAATTCTTGCAATTCAGCAAAGGCAGTTGTTAACTTTTTCGTTGCACTTAGATCTTTCCCATTGTTGGAATGGAATGAATAGGAAATTGAAGTTTATGTATTTCCAAACTCCACGAAATCCTTATGAGACAAACTTAGAGTTCATTCTGTTATTCTGCATCGGTGAATATGGAATCTGGTGAATTACTTCTGGGGATTTTGTGGTATTTCAATTAAATTCAATAAGGTTACAATGAACGTCAATTTGTAGGTATAATCCAATATGTGGAACAAGGTAGTACTATCAGATGTGCCTCAGGGATCTTATATGGGCGCATTATCGATTATTTTCTGGGAAAATTTCAATCAATTTATTAACAATAACTCATTCTTGATATCCGCTGATCTGCAAAATATTTTCAATAATAAGTTGTTTAACATCAAGTTGCTGGTACTGAATCTTAATGAATGTCATAAAATGACATTCCCACGTTGAAACAATCTTACCAACTCAACTCACAGAATCCATAAAACTGCTTCACTAGTGGTCGAGGGAATCAAAGATTCAGGAATAACATTCAACAGCAAAATGAACTACAAATAACGTATAACGGAAACTTCATCAAGAGTGCATGTAATGTTAGATTCTACTTCATAATTTGTCTGTGGTTCTGATAACTGTGCTCTAGTGAGATCTATAAACTCGACTGGATTTTCATTATTATAACTGATCTGTTACCGGGTTTTCTAAAAAAATATGAGTTACAATGACTACTATAAATACTCAGAATTATTTTATAATTTTTGCTATCTGCTATTTTTCTGTTCACAAGTAACATCGATTACCCTGGATTTATAAGAAAGGTTGCTCCATTCATTGCCCTATTGGTGATAGAAGAAATAGAAAAAAATATTTTTGATGATTCCCTTTGTTTGAAATAATTATGGCCAGAACGACTGCCTAATTAGAAAAATGAATTTAGCAGATACTCAAAGTTGTTTACTCGAACTGGTTCAGTGTATTTCATACCAAACTGGTTGAGTGCGGTGTCCTACAAGGAATTATTATAGGATCCATGCCTTTCAAAATTTATAATAATGACCTCAAATTTCGATGAATGAAAAAGTTATGAGTTTTTCTTATCATGAAACCAATGGGGAATATTCCTCCTGACGAAAATCAAGTAGTTTTCATAAAAGAGCTCTAAAACAACGCATTTTAAACTTATCATTTCAACCTTTATCTTTGAAAAATTTTTTGAATACTTGAAAAAGAGGAATGAAATGAAGCATTCAATATTTAAAGGGATTCGTTTCTATTTCACCATTTGGCAACATCGGTTATAGCTAATAAAGGACAATGAATCTATTACCTGTATGAGACAAACGAAGATGACATATTTCAGATGCTGTTCTGTTTACTTATGTTCCGAGTTCCGAGACATTCTGTGACATATGACATTTTGTGCACCTAACCTATCTTCACCTATATGAATAAATAACAAAACAACTGTTGTTTAAGTGGCTTGTGGAAGTGGTATTGAACTATAATTTATATTTTGCCCCAATTGTAGAATATCTAGGTAAATTATAATTACCTATAAATTATTTCAACTTGATATAGGCGCTGTTGCCAATATGTGAATTAGAAACAAATCCCTTTAAAAATTAAAACCCAACATTTGAAACATCAATTTGAATAATTTTCGAAGTTAATTTGAAAATCTCATGAATTGAATAAACTCAACTTTATTTTGTTCAAACTTGCATTTGCTATAATAACCCCAATTGTGGAACATTCCCCATTTCCTCAAAGCCAACAATTGAGAGTCTTCCAAAAAAAACTAGTCCCAAAAATCCAATCACTTCACTTCATTTGTTTTTATAATTTATAAATCAATTTACTCATGGATTACGCATAATTATATATATATACATAGATATACACAGATGAATTCAAATATATTTCACTAAAGGAAAATCTTTGAGGTGCTCTGAGAGCGGTGACTGTGCGACAGTAGTGATTCACGTTATATTTGAATCGCTGGAGATTAAATTCTTTTGGAAGAACGGACTCAGAAAGTTCATTTCACAGTTCTCCAAATTCGACGTGTACTGAGATAAACCTCAAAACTATGAGCAGCCACATTCCGTCGCGTATTTCTGATATGTACCGCTCTTGGTGGAATCAAATGTACCAAGTCACCTTATCACCTCCCGTGAAAGTATCCAGGAACAAGTCTACAACCTATCTTCGATGTTCCAGACTGTCAAGGATGCAAGTGATGTTAGTGTCTTCAATCAGACGGATGGCTCTTTTCCGGATGGAATCCAGTAGCTACAGGGAATGCCTAGGGCGAAGCTCCATATATGTGTACAATACTCCAAAGAAGGTCTAATTTGAGCTTCAAGAAGCATCCAAAGTTGTTGGAGTTTTCTGGTTCGGAACAGTGTTCCAAGCTTTAGAGAAGCAACTTTTGCAATTCCAGCGACATTATTATGCCAAGGCATATTGGTATCCATTTAAATTTAATGTTTGTTTTTTAAGAATTAATGCTAGTTAATCGTATTCTGTTCGAGTTCAACTCACTTAATGCCATAGAATGTTGTGTTTATCAAGATCAACTTGCCTTTTCCAGTTTTGAAAAAATATTTTTCTTTATGAGAGTTTCACATGAACGAAATTTCATTCATACAGACTTGGAATTGTTGTAAATTAGCTCTGGCGATTAAAATTTCTGACTTGTTGACAAGTTATTCAACATTATGTGATACTGTTATGATAATATCAACATATATGACCATATGATTGATTTTGCAGTATGGGAGGAACACTGATGGACCTAGATCCTAGCAATGAGGTTCACCAAGTTCAACATTTCTTGGCATGGATGATGACAAATTGTCTTCGACTCACGTGAAAAAAACCTAATTTGTAATATTGTCTCGGAGACTCAAGCCCTGTTGTCCACGAATTCAAAACTCATACTATGGCATGTGGGAGGCTATTCATAAGTCAAACAAGAAATAGTTATAACATTTGTGACAATATAATGACTCTCATTAGTGTACCAATATTATGAAAATGAATTTGTCATCTTTTGTTGATTCAATCTACGGTAATTTCACATTCCAGCGACTATCAGAAACGTTTTATAGGATTAACATACGTAAGCTTTATAATTCCTGGATGTAGTTCATGGGTTTCTCTATGTCGAACCAGTGAGGAGATGAATGGTAAGGCTTCTTGAAATAGAAACTCGCTAGTTTTGGATTATAAATTGGTGTTTGGTAATGGATTTGTTCGATACGACAAAATGAGGATATGCCATAGTACAGTTTCTTTGTTTGTGAGCTAATATAGGAAACACTTTTTTTATAAAATTTGATTTCATTATTCAATATAGTTGCAGTCTAGGGCAATACAACGATTATAGTGGACATACAATTTTTCGATATAATTTGTACAGTGAAATTTGTCTTCAGCCTCAACCCATTTCGAATTTGAGCTCAATGTCGAGAGTAACTTTGAAGTATGGTAATCTGTAACACTTTTACTGTGGGATATATATTTGTATTTATATTAAAAATTTAAAAACTGTCAAGATGAGCACATTATCGAATTCTTATTTGTATTTTCTATTGTTCTACTAATGTTTAATTTTCATCTATGAAGATGATTGGTTTTTCAGGGATACGAAATATCTTTGTCAGCTTGATAATTGAATTTTTAATCTCCATTTTTCAATCGATCCAAGTTATCTATGTAGTAATAATAATCAATTGAAATTGAAATCATTAATTTTTCGATATGTTTTGGATCCGTGGTCAATCTTGAGAAAACGAGTATTGGAATTGACTTCCGACATTCGATGAATGAACAAAATTCACTGATGATGGAAGGTGCATTGACCTTGTTTGAATAAATTGTTAAGTGTTCAGCTTCTTCAACTGAAAGTTGCGACTTTGCACGCAGAGAATCATCATTTATCAAGTAAATATATTTATAATCCAGGGAGCAAAAGCAAAGCTGTCAATTTTTATTTTTCTCGCAAAGTTGCTAGTTCCATACAAAAAAGTAAATTACAAAAAATCTTCAAAGACTGGTGATGTTTATTCAGAGATGATGGTCTTCTAATAGTTTCTGTTCTTGAAAAAAGTATCAATGAAATAAGTGAAGGAATTATTTTACGTAAAACGGTTTTATTGAAAAAAATTATGATAGTGCTGTAGATAATGTACTAGAAAGTGAAAAATTATTCGGAATGTCCTGAGTTGCAGTCAAAAAAATCAAAATATACTTTATTGTCCAAGAATAACAATTCTCATGACAAAGCATACAGTCACCATGATAACATCACAAATATACAGTTAGCAAGGAGATCATAAATACACATAAATTCTCACTTGCAATAAGCGGACATAATTACATATACAAAAGCAACAAGATTTACACCACTAAGCCAAATAACATTGAACAACAAAACTACGATGTGCCAATTAAATGAATAAAGTAACATGCCGGTAAAACAAAAAGAAAACATTTTTACATTTTGTACATGAAATTACAAGGACTACCCTGAATATATGAAGAATTAGGCATACGTTATATGACCGCCGTCAAAGATAGAGATCCCAGCAAAAAAAATCCTGAAAGTATTCTTCCAGGGTATAGTAGGCCCTCCCAACTATGAGCGTTTTTACAGATTTTCTGAACTTGACTTCGCTTTTGATGACACGCAAGGTTAGGGGAAGGTGATTGAAAATTTTCTTGCTCTCAAAAATTAGAGAGTTGCGAATTAAGGTTGAGGAGGGAATTGGAAGCGAGATCAAGTGGGAGGAGCGAGTATTATAGGTTGAATCAGAAGTAATTATAGCTTGGTATTTCTTGTGCATGAGGCAAGCCATTTCCAAAATGTAGATACAAACCAATGTCAGAACTCCATGTTGCATAAACAAGGGACGACAGGAGTCACGGTAATCAGAACTACATAGGTATCTAATTGCCTTTTTTTGCCCTCTTTGAAATAAATACTGAGCACAAGCGCTCCAGAAGCAGATTCCATAACGAAGATGAGATTCTATTAGTGCGTAGTATACGTTCTTCGCTATACCCAAATTCAACTCATTAGCAACGGCACGAACCGCAAAGCAACCTGAAGCTAATCGATTGCATAGTTTTGTAATATGGTTACCGAAATTCAATTCATTATCAATCAGAAGTCCCAGAAATTTATTATACGTAGAAATGGTGATTTGTTCCTTGTCCAAATAAACATCATCTAAGTCGCCCCTGAATGTTATGATATTTATTTTGCTTATATTGAAAGCTAGAAGATTGGAATCACACCAATTCTTAACTTTTTCTATATCTATGCTTATATGGTAGTTCTGAAGAGCTTTTGTTGTGCCATAGAGTCGATGTATCATCTGCAAAAATAGTAATTTCACCATTGATGTCTGAGTTGGTGAGGTCGTTAATATAAATGAGAAATAGAGTCGGGCCCAAAACTGATCCTTGAGGAACTCCACTCTCAATTACTTGCTTTCCAGACTTAATACCATTAAATGATACAATTTGGCCACGCTCCGATAAGTACGACCTGAGCCAGGACAGTACCGTGCCTCGAAACCCATAAACTTCAAGTTTGCGGAGCAGTATTCCATGATTTACGCAGTCGAATGCCTTTGATAAATCACAGAATATCGCCACCGCAGCCTCTCGTTCAGTTAAATTAATATAATTAATATAATAAGAATAATAAGAAAATTAAAATGGCGTCCTGAGTGTTCTTAGAACTTTGAAATCCATATTGGCGGTTACTTAGAATATTAAATTTTTCGAGAAATGCTGTCATTCTACTCTTCATAATTTTCTTGACAATTTTTGACAGAACAGGTAGTATAGAAATTGGTCTGTAGCTGAAAGGCGACTCAAAATCATCACCTTACAATCAACGTTATCGATCAGATAAAAAAATAATAATATATTTGCTCGTAGCAAACCTGATAATGTATGTTGAAATTTCCCCAACAATTTTACTATTTTTTTATTTGGGTGGTGTGATGACTTCTACCTACATTTCTTTTTTTTCTTTTTAGTATATCATCTTCAACATTTTTTTCTATAAAACCGTTCGATATAAAAATTATTTTTACTCATTTGTTTTTCAAGATTTCAATTTCAAATTCTGTTACTCAATTCTTCTCATTCTCTTTGGTTCATTCAGTGCCTCAATATTACAAGATGATATGTAATATGCCATTTTATAACTGTAGCAGTTTTGAATTTATATTTTTTCCAAAATGTACTACCATTCTACTAGTCAGGATAGGTTAGGTTAGGTCTGAAGTTAGTGGGTCTTTTCGACCCTCCACCGCAACCCATGAGGGTTTATTGTGGCTCACACCTATTCACACTCGACCAAATAAACCCAGCTTCTTAACGAAGCCGATTAGTTTGTCTGGTGGTGAGTGGTTTTTCAGGTCAGATAGTAAGAACTCTAAAGACCTGATTCTGTCCCCAGCGGGGCAGGCACAAGGTATGTGCTCTGCTGTTTCATCATTTTCCGAACAGAGGCAACACACACTGTCCTCCGGAGGTCCAAGTCTCTGTATATGATGATTCAAATGACAGTGACCTGTAGGAAGGCCTGTTAGACATCGTAGTTCATCCCTACTGTAGTCCAACAACTGTTTGGAATCCAGCTTTGAAGGCTGAATAAACGCCTTGGAGAAATGCATAATGCCATTCAATGTTTGTTTGGCAGAGCCTAAACCGATGCCAATGACAGGTTCTGGTCCGATGAAGCTGCTTGCAGCACCTTCCGTTGCAAGGGAGTCAGCAGTCTCATTGCCTTCTAGACCAGTTTGGCCAGGAATCCAGACCAGAGACAATCTCTTAAGTCTTCCAGTCTACTACGTAAGCCCTATCATCTGATAACTATATTGGGGTAGTTGTGAAAAAATATATAATTCGCCATTTGTAGATGCGGCCATCTTGGATTCACAATAATATACAATTCATTGAATTGTATTGTCATGAAAATTGTATGTGTGTACCAAATATTAGACCAATCTGTCAACAAACAAACATGGCAACCCAATGCTTTTTTTATTCTTTGTTAATCCTTGAGAAATGTCTTCAAAAAACTAATTCCTCAACCTACATTCATGATTCCATCCTTTCCACTTTTTACTTCAAAAGAACCGCTGGAGTACATAAAGTTAATGATGTAATTATATAATAGTTCAAGCAAACAGAGTTCCCCAGATATTCAGATCATCACCTCAAAAACATACATTAAGCTATGTGTTGGCTCCCTATCAATTAAACACAGGTCCCGCAGTTTATTTATAGAAAACAACATATTGAATGATGATTGTTTTGTTCGTGGTTCCCAGGATGGATTTTTTTATAGCGTATCAAATTCATGGCAATTTATAGCATAAACTAAGTGATTGCTGCACGCAAATGTTCATTGTTTTGACGTAAACAAAACAAATTGCAATAGTTCAGGAAACGTTGGTTGACAACGAGAATTGGAAATCTGACAGGCTCTACGATCTCACTGAAAACGGAGTTGCAATAGAATAAGTGTATTTTCATACAAGTTGTTTCATCAAAGCTATTTTTCAGCCTTTCTCTGCAGGTTTTGTGGCTGACTTTCCATCTAGGACTGCGATAGACATCATCAAAGGCAACTAACGAGGTGTTCAGGTTTTCTTTCAAAGTCATTCTTTGATAGTGGGCATGGCTTCATTTTTATCAGTAATAATGATAATAATAATGTTTATTTATCAAAAATTACAATTTCGAAAACAAAATGTTTATGTAAATAGTGCTTGAAGGCTGAATAAATAAACAATAAACAATGGCATCATCGTAAGACTGTTGCTTGTGCGTGATGTAGCCGCTAGAAATGATAAGAAAATATTTGAAATCTCACATTTATAGGTGAAAACGTCACATCCAGGGGCCTATAACACAACCACAACAAGTCTAACAAGTGTATCAATAAATTATACAAGTGTAGATATTCTGTAACATAAAGTAACTAGTGGGGCACTGGTAATTACGGGACTTTCTCTACAATTGTAGTATCTTTTCGTAACACAAAAATGAGACTTGTACAGTCGTGTTACAGAATTGTCGACAATTGTAGACGATTTTCTACCTATCTTGATTGATAAGTAGATTGAGCGTACTAGTGTAGTGAAGTCTTTCATCGTGAGCGTATATCTATAATTCGACTGTCGATATGTGATCAAACGATTCGGATAGTGAAAATGAAAATGGTCGTGCACTATATCGCTATCGGGAGAGAAGTAACTTTGTCATACTGACAGACGGGGAATTTATGGAAAGGTTCAGACTTAGTCGACAACACTGTCAAAGTCTTCTTCAAGATATAGGTCCAGCCATAGCGAATATAACGATTCGAGGGTATGGCTTGGTCACCATTACAGAAACTACTTATTGCTCTGCATTGGTTTGGAAACGGAGGGCAATTCCATGGAGTATGTGATATGTACGGATATCAAAAATGACCGTATGCAGATGTGTTCACGAAGTTACTGCTGCCGTAAATGAAATAAAATTTGATGTATTAGTTCGATGGCCCGACAATACAGGGAACGTAATAGAACGTTTTCATAATTTGGCAGGATTTCCTGAAGTTTGTGGAGCTGTAGATGGAATCCTCATGAATATCGATGCCCCCACAAACAACGAACCTGTTTACGTCGATAGTCATGGAAAGCATTTCATCAACTGCATAGCTGTATGTGGGCCTGACTTAAGGTTTTATTATATAAGTGTAAATTGCCCCGGAAGTGTGCACGACGCGCGGGTACTCCGTAACAGTTCTCTGTTTCGTAGAATGGAAAACGGTTGAAGACCTCATGCAAATGCTGTCATTCTTGGAGATTCCGCTTATCCTTCGCGTGAATGGTTAATTCCACCAACCTATGACGAATTGATGAACCCAGCGCAGATCGCCTTCAACAGAGCTCATAAACGGACTCGACGCATTATTGAAAACGCTTTTGGCGTATTGAAGGAAAAATTTCCATGTTTGAACCACCTACGAGATGATCCAGCCTTCGCAGCAAATATTTTTAAATGTTGTGCAACATCGTGCAATATTACAAAAATTGATGAAGATGATAATATGGTATTAAATGGTGATGATGATGATCAAGGTGTCGAAAACAACCTCAGAGATAACGAAGCACCTCCACTTGCAGCAGCAGCTCGTGCTAGAGTTCAACAGTTTATAGATTATTTTAGGATAAATAATTAGCGTGAAGAAGAAGAATCAACTTAAATTAATTGAATATGTAAGAGAATATGATTGTTTTTCACGAAACTGAATATTTAAATATGTGGTACGCTGGCCCTCTCCACAAGAAATGTAGTCTCTTTCAAAACTTTGTGTAAATTTGGATCTTGGAAGGTTTAGTGCAGTTTCTGCAGTTTCTGGCATTATCAACTTTTCCCTTAAAATAAAAAGCATATTTTGGATAGAATATTATGAATCAGGGCCTATGATTCTAATTCATTTTCAGCAACTGAAATATTTTAATTATTGAGAATTTACACGTATGGTTACAATATGCCAACAATATGCACTTGCCTATTAATATTGAAATACCTCGCATAAGCTCAACTGAATCATAAGAGTACCAAAACTATAGTACGCACGCTCTTACGTACCATTGTAATTTTCTTCATATTTTGCCATAATGTGTCTCTGGCATATGTCCACTCTTTATCTGAAGACATTAAACAAACACTTTTGCAACATTTTCTAATTCTTTCCATTTCTCAACTTTGTCTGTTTTTCAAACGGTGGGAAAAGGCACCGAATAGAATTTTTTAATTTCCTTTAACTTTTTGTAAAAACTGCATTTTCCTCTCAAATATTACTTGTTTGCTAGCCATAGCTACAACTATTATTTCACTTGCAGTCCTTGCGCTTCACCACTAACACGAAAACACGTTGAGACATGTTACACCACAAATCGCGTTACCGAAAACATTGTTCCTACATTGTCTTGTAGGAACAACATATACAAGTGTAGAATATTTTACTTGTAGCTACAAGTATATGAAATTCTCTTATGCTACGAAAAATTAGGATACTTGTAGCTATAAGCGAATAACTCGTTACTTGTAGACTTGTTACAATTGTAAGATTTGTGTTACAGGCCCCAGGTCAAGTGAATAACACGATCGGTTTGAAATCTCAGTTAACATAATATCCATGAATTACATTACAAATTATCTAAATATTACCAATAGATATACATTGCCAAGTCCGTGGTGCTGAAGCTGAAGAAATCTTAGAGAGAGGTCTCAAAGTGAGATAATATGAATTGAGAAGGGATAACTTTTCAGTTTCCGGAAACTTTGGTTTCGATATCCAAGAGCACATCGATCTTAGAATCAATCAAATATGACCTCAGCGTCCAGGGGCGCTGACCAAATCTTACAATTGTAACAAGTCTAAAAGTTACAAGTAATTCGCTTATAGCTACAAGTATCCTAATTTTTCGTAACATGAGAGAATTTCATATACTTGTAGCTACAAGTAAAATATTCTACACTTGTATATGTTGTTCCTACAAGACAATGTATTTATTTACCTGCTGTTTTCGGTAACGCGATTCGTGGTGTAACATGTCTTAACGTGTTTTGGTGTTAGTGGTGAAGGGCAAGGACTGCAAGTGAAATGATATTTGTAGCTATGGCTAGCAGACAAGTAATATTTGAGAGGAAAATGCAGTTTTTACAAAAAGTTAAAGAAAATCTATTCGGTGCCTTTTCCGACCGTTTGAAAAAACAGACAAATTTGAGAAATGGAGAGAATTAGCAATAGTACGTAAGAGCGTAGTGTACTAGTTTTGTTAATTTAATGATTTAGTTGAACATATGCGAGGTGTTTCAATATTAATAGGCAAGGGCATATTGTTGGAATCAAAATATCATGTTTAAGCTTAGTAATCGTACGTGTCAATTCTCAATAATTAAAATATTTCAATTGCTGGAAATGAATTAGAATCATAGGCCCTGATTCATAATATTTTATCCGAAATATGCTATTTATTTTGAAGGAAAAGTGGATAATGCCAGAAAAATGGGTACAGGCGGTCATGGAAATTGAACGATATCGATAATATGGTGCTAAATATATTAGGAAAAGAGTCCCCAGTGATTGTAGGTCTTGGGGTACCAGCACCATTGGATGAAGTGGACGATGCAGAACCGCTACCTCAACAGCCAATAATATTAACGCAGGACCCGGACGTACCCTCAACCAGCCGCATAGGTAAAGTTTATAAAACATTATCAGTCCTAGTTTATATAACATTATTAGTAATGACTTTTTTGCATTTGGTTTGTGAGAAACTACTAATTAAAATGTTTTATGTAATTTTCTTTATTATACAAACACTAACTAGTTATTTATCTAATAGTTCACATCTGCCAATTACCACCACACAGTTTACATTTTTTAGGAAAACAGAAGCGTAGCATGACAGGTCAAGAAGAAATTGCAGACAAGAGGAAAGTAAAACTTGACTTGCAAATTGAACACCTGAAACTGCAAAATCACAAGACCAAACTAGAGATTTCACAGTTGGAAACTGCACTAAACCTTCCAAGTTTCGAATTCACACAAAGTTTTGCTAGAGACTACATTTCTTATGGAAAGGACCAGCGTACCACACATTTAAATATTGAGTTTCGTAAAAAACAATAATATTCTCTTACATATTTAATTAATTAAAGTTGATTTTTCTCCTTCACGCTCATTATTTATCCTAAACTTTCATAGACTGTTGAACTCTAGCTCGAGCTGCTGCTGCTAGTAGAGGTGCTTCGCTACCTCTGAGGTTGTTTTCGTCACCTTGATCATCATCATCACCATTTAATACCATATTATCATCTTCATCAATTTTTGTAATATTGCACAATGTTTGCTGCGAAAGCTGGATCAACTCATAAGTGGTTCAAACATGGACATTTTTCCTTCAATACGCCAAAAGCGTTTTCAATAACGCATCGAGTCCGTTTATGAGCTCTGTTGATTGCAGTCTGCGCTGGGTTCATCGGATCGTCATAGGTTGGTGGAATTAACCATTCACACAAAGGATAAGCGGAATCTCCAAGAATGACAGCATTTGCACAAGGTCTCCAACCGTTTTCCATTCTACGAAACAGAGAACTGTTACGGAGTACCCGCGCGTCGTGCACACTTCCGGGGCAATTTACACTTATATAATAAAACCTTAAGTCAGGCCCACATACAGCTATGCAGTTGATGGAATGCTTCCCATGACTATCGACGTAAACAGGTTCGTTGTTTGTGGGGACATCGATATTTATGAGGATTCCATCTACAGCTCCACAAACTTCAGGAAATCCTGCCAAATTATGAAAACGTTCTATTGCGTTCCCTGTATTGGCGGGCCATTGAACTATTACATCAAATTTCATTTCGTTTACGGCAGCAGTAACTTCGTGAACACATCTGTATACGGTCATTTTTGATATCCATGCATATCACATACTCCATGGAATTGCCCTCCGTTTCCAAACCAATGCAGAGCAATAAGCAGTTTCTGTAATGGTGACCAAGCCATACCCTCGAATCGTTATATTCGCTGTGGCTGGACCTATATCTTGAAGAAGACTTTGACAGTGTTGTCGATTAAGTCTGAACCTTTCCTTAAATTCCCCGTCTGTCAGTATGACAAAGTTACTTCTCTCCCGATAGCGATATAGTGCACGACCATTTTCATTTTCACTATCCGAATCGTTTGATCACATATCGACAGTCGAATTATAGATATACGCTCACGATGAAAGACTTCACTACACTAGTACGCTCAATCTACTTATCAATCAAGATAGGTAGAAAATTGTCTACAATTGTCGACAATTCCGTAACACGACTGTACAAGTCTCATTTTTGTGTTACGAAAAGATACTACAATTGTAGAGAAAGTCCCGTAATTACCAGTACCCCACTAGTTACTTTATGTTACAGAATATCTACACTTGTATAATTTATTTATACACTTGTTAGACTTGTAGTGGTTGTGTTATAGGCCCCAGGTTTCAATGTAGCTCACAGGAGGGCGAAACAAAGGCAAAGTAGGATTCAGCCACCGATTGACCAAGGAAGACGTCATGAAGTGGTTCCAACAGAAGTATGACGGAATATTCACGTCATTCTCATGTGTAACACTCAAAAATCTTCACATACCAATTTCCTGAGAAGTTGGGCCATAAAACCTAAAATAACTTTCTTCCTCCAGACACGTTCGATCCTGATTCTGGGAATTCATCCGCACCAATAAAAAGGCGCAAAATCTGGAGTGTCGTTTAAGGGAGGCGAAATTGATTGAAAAAGAAATTGCACTTTTTGTCTGCGAAAAGTTGCGTCTCAGATTCGAATTTTATTGGCTTTATGACGGTTTGAAATGTTTTCTATACGTGTTCTATTAACAGAAAAATTCAATTGACATGTTTGCCGTTGGTGGAACATGAAAAGGTGTTGAGGAAATTACGTTCGGAGTGGAAACCGGGAAACTTGGAAATTTCTTTTGTTGATTTGGGTCGGTGAGAAGAACATTTCTTTCTACTGATTTTTGGCGAATCAGAATATATTCAACTTCGAATCTAAGGGATTTTAGTAAAATTAACTTGTTGGGTTACACGAATTCCAGACTCTTTTATGTTCAAATCTCTCTAGTTATCAAGTATATCAACTATCAAGAATGTTTTCACAACAACATGAATAGCAAAATACAGGATGAGTCAAGGACTGTGCCAAATTTCCATAATTTGAGGAATATCAGACCTTTTATGTCCATTCTGATAGGGAAACGTTTTTCTCATATATTTTCAATTTTATCGCTTGGTTGGGATCCAACCATAAAATATCAAACACTTTCAATGCTTACCGCCTAAACTGATAATATTGTGTGTGCCATGAACTGATTATTAAAATGGGAGTGTTATTTTGTATTTTCTGGTTTTGTTTGGATGTGTAGAATAATGTATATATATATATATATATATATATATATATATATATATATATATATATATATATATATATATATATATATATATATATATATATATATATATATATATATATATATATATATATATTCGTCCTATTATAATAAAATTAGAAACATATTTTTGCATTTCATAATAAATATAATATAAAATATAAAAAAAATAATATAAATAAAATATAATTGAAAAATACAGGGAATTTTATGTTTGATGAAAGTTTCTGAAACATAGACTCAAACACAATCCGGGTTCCCCAGGACACTGAGGGCATAAAAATAGCGACGCTTTTCGTATTTTTTGTGTTTGCCAACAGTATTTACATCTACGTCGCATTGTATTCCCACTTGCATCTTTAGTAGAATATTCTGGCAAATGAGTTAGTGCCGGCTGCCTAGGAATTTCTTCTGATATGAATCCTATTATTTTGGTTATAACCGATAACCTGAAGTCATAAAGATTCATCTCAGTCGGTGCATCTTTATTATGCAAAATGTATGCATTTATCAACATAATTTGAACAATATGTATGCCCAGCTTTTTATACCATCGAAGTGTTTTGTGTTCACAGCTGTAATAATGCAACAGTTGATCACTAATGTCGAAACCACCTTTATTCTTATTATATTCTTTCATCATTAGTGGTTTCATTTGTTCTCTGCCCCTCTTGGATATGGTATTAATCATATCGCCTGTAAACTCTGTAGAAATGGCTAAAATTTCCCTCCTATCTTTAAACTTACAGATACAAGTTCCATCGTGTAAATATTCACAATAACTTTCACCCATCGCTAATTGTCTGCTAAGGACAGTCACTGGTGTTCCTGCACGTTTTGGTCGTAAAGTTCCATTAGAATAGGTCTTCAATTGTAAAAGTTTTCTTGACAGTTCTACACTATTATGAAAATTGTCCATATACACTGAGTGACCCACATTGGTTTTTTTTTCCAGTAACTGTAGTACAACTTTTTGTACATGTTTTCGTCCTCCTACATTAGGTTCAGCTGAACATCCGTATACCAATATTTTCTGAGTCATTCCCATGTCTGCCAGCACATACAATTTCATGCCATATTTGTGCCGTTTTCCCTTGACATATTGACGGAAGTTTCACCTACCTCGCCACAAGACCATGGATTCCTCGATTGTTAGTTGTCGATTTGGATAATATACCTCTTGCATCCTCAGGTTAAAAAATTGTCTATAAGTAATTGGTAGAAGTCATCATTGGCCAATAATTTTCCAAATTAGTTTTTAAACCTGTTTTTGTTGTAAATGGCATTCTTTCGATGTTCAGAGCTATTGTGTACCAAATTTCTGCTTGAGGGGTAATATCAGCCTGTCGAGGAATATATTCATTCATAGCAGTATTTTCTGTAGGTATTTTTTCGTCAGAATCAGCTGATGATTCTTCAACTGGAATTAATTCAAATTCATCGTCGGATTCTTCCAGAGCTTGTAACAATTCTGCATCGGATAAGGGACGTTGATATAGTTTTCGCCTTTTGGAGGTTGATGGTTGACACTCATCTGACATGTTGCAAAACCAAACGATGTTCACACACAAATTTGCAGTCCCTTTTTTGTTAGAAAAAATACACTCCCAATTTTAAACACGAAACGGTACTATTCACAAATGCACGTCTATACGCATACTAAATAACTGAGCAGATAAATTCAAAATCTTATCTACAGCAGGTATAAATAAACTCAAAATCCCTTTCTCATAGATAATAAAATCAAATTTGCATAAATATGATGTTTCTTAGAACGGATTTCAACCCCAAACACAGTAAAATACACTAATATAAAAACCATGGCCATTTCCATATAATACAATGCATAGGCTAAATGTCCTATCATTTAAGAAAGATTTACCTGCAGTGCTATGATTTGTATAGCCCTTTATGATACTTCGAAACCTAAACACGGTAGCCGTGTCGGTGGCACCTCTCCGATAACACGTAGAACACGGGAGCCGTGTCGGCGGCAATAAAAGTGTTTCGTTTGCCTTTTTAATCTGTAAATTACGTATAGAATGAAGATGGTGATTGAAATGTAAATGGGAGTCATCCAGAAATCGCTATTATCAGATTGTCTGGTTTCTTTTGGGATGAGTTGTAACTTCTCTTCTTCTAGGGTCAGATGTTGTTGTTTATCCAGGGGAATCTTATCTAATTTCAATGGTTTGAATTTCAGCGAGGAATTGATGTGAGCTGTCTTGATATTTGGTAAAGTGAGGGGTTCGTCTAATATGACACTTTCGGCGTTTAT
The DNA here is from genome assembly GCF_025532065.1 of Leptinotarsa decemlineata. Lineage (NCBI taxonomy): Eukaryota > Metazoa > Arthropoda > Insecta > Coleoptera > Chrysomelidae > Leptinotarsa > Leptinotarsa decemlineata. Next base: position 4,849,615 of record NW_027412573.1, on the reverse strand, counting down.
GAAGGCTTTGTTGTTGGTTTTGAATTCACAACCTGGTGGAAGTTTTATCAGATGCACTCCTTCCAGAACCATAACTTTCGTACTGGAACAATGTATAGATATCTTCGTGGCCTGTGGAAATATTCCTATGTAATATGCTTCTGACATTTCTAGAATCAGTGTTGCATTCATCGAAACTGGAACGTGTTCACATCTTGCTTCTTCATCTGTTATTTCCAACATATGGGTAACACATTCAGGGGATCTGCCAGTATTTTGGAGGAAATTTTCTTCGCAAAGGTAATCCAGGCCAATTCGTTCACAAGGTGAATTTTGGTATTGGTAGAGGTAGGGACTGACTGTTAGGTAAGGAGTTGGTGGAATGATTATTGTCGAATTTTGTGTAGGAATGGAATATAAGTGGAAGTAGGTGAATGTATCAGGGAATATTAAGGGAACATGAAGGATGAATACGATTTTATGATCCGTGTGGTAGGCGTCTATTTCGATGACGTCGTAGTATTTATGGATGTCGTCCTCCTGGTTATAGAGTAACTGGTTTTCTGAGTGGTAGGTGAGCAGTGTCCTTACGATCCAACTCAAATCTTCGCTTTTGAGGACGCTGTTATGGACTGTATTTATCCTTGCCAGGGATACTGCCATTTTTGAGTCATTCAGTGTTTGTAAAATAACTTGAAGTATCAAGTTGATTTGATCCAATATGTTTCTGGTTTCCAGATAGTGATTGAAGTCAAAAACGAGTCTATTGAGATCGGTTTCCATTCTCTTGACTTCTATTGAGATGGTATCTTGATTATGTGTTATTAGGGAGATGGTTTCGTTGTAGCTCTCCATTATTCTTGTGTTTAAACTGATGTGTTGGTTCACATGACTTATTATGTTCCTTTGGTTGTTTTCTAGGGAAGCAATAGCATTTCCTTGCATCTTCTTGGTCCAAGTTTCCAGATATTGCCTTGATTTTTGCTGGGTTTGGTTTTATCCCATTTGTGTCCTAGAAAGCTGACTTCTTTTTTCAGGAATTCGCACTTGTCTACTTGTATTTTGAAACCAGTTTCTCGTAGACGTTGGAAAACTTTTGTGAGGTTCACTGTATGATCCTGCAGAGATGTAGAGAAGATGATTATGTCATCCATATAAACCAAGCAGATAGTCCCTTGTATCAATATATGGTTCTGAAAACCGGGGTCTTCAGTATTCCAATACTCGTTCAGAATTATTGTTGATACGTTGATGAACTGGAATAATTAATTTGGGCTTCCATCGTATTCGGGTACAATCCAAAAATTCTTCAGGTTGAATTGTTTTGCCATGTTGATGGGATTTTAAGGTTGGTCAATTGTTTGAGGAATGATGGATGGGAGAGAATTGGTACTTGAAGGTGAATTTAGTAAAACTAAGGTAGGGTGACGTAAAATAGTATTTGCAATTGATGAAGTTCAGTTCATTTGTGCTTACAGGATGACGATGATGGCTCGTTGCATATTCTGTCACCAAAAACTTATTTCTTTGTAGATATTCCTTGACGGACGATAGTGAAGAAGTATTCTTGTCTACGGCCGGAATTCTTCCTGGAGTACTTGCTTCTCGGTGGAACTTGGTTCGTGAGAATAGTGGATAAACGTTTGAGAACGACGAGGATCTTCTAAGGACTCTTCCACTATCCTACTGACTGCGCCAATTATATTTCTCGTTCACACAAAAGGGTTTTTAAAAACTTTTTATTTGAACAGAGTAACAACTAATAACTATGAAATATAAGTACTGGCTATTACAAATCAATTGCACCTATTTATATATAAATTATTGCCGACTTTGCAGATATCAGCAAAATAATGTCTTCGGGTCATGGAACAATATTCTGCTGATGTAAGGGGTTATCGAACTGTAACTAGCGTGTGGTGCCAATCTGGCAAACAGCTCCTAACCAAGTATTTATAACAATGGATATTTTGCTCCCCACGTTTATCACAAAAAATTGATTTTTTTTGTGAATAGATCTCTTCTGATTTCAGACTCATCAAAAGACATTTGTTACATCAAGACATAGGACTCATTATCGATTTCGAAATTAGTTTGGAATTATTTTTTAGTTTGTGTTGCTATCAAAGCATGTTTTGTTTAGTTTCGTAAACTATTATTTATTTAGGTGATTTGTCCCAGTTCAATAATATTGATATTCTCCACAGAAGAATGGATGATATAACATGTTTTGCCATCACATCTCAATGAAATAATGTAATATCTGGAAATAAACAACTACTAATGGACTTGTAAGATTTATTGGCGATGGAAATATCCTCTGATTAACGAGATAGTTCTGCCGCCAAGTCAATTGGCAAGGATCGTGGAGATGTATTATTAGTTGAGAAATTTGAATAATATGTAGGGAGTGTTAGCAATGACCTCCAGCACAACTTTGTGAATTCGATTCTTTCAAAATGAAATATTCTGAATGAATTATTTTTGGAAATATGAAAGCAGTTTTATCGACTATGAGATAGGATTCCTGTGTATATTTTAATCCTATTTTATAATGATTTGGAACAAAGTGTCAATCAATACTGATAGCATTGTTTCCAATGTGCGTTGTTTATCTTCAAGTGGCCTCAATTCAATGCTAAACAAATAATTTTCTTTTCAAAACAGATTTATTAATGGAAATGTCATTCAAATGGTTCACTTTGCAATAATACTTTGGAAATTGAGCGACTATTATACATACGCAAATAATGTTGTGAATATTTTCCATATATCAACAAATCAATCAATTTCCTTATATTTAACTTGTTGTTTGGAGATATGGAATTGATTTGATGGAATGTGAATCAAACAGAAACTAGTTTTCTGTCCAGAACATTTGATTTGATAGTTTCCTTGTATGAGATACATCAATTACTAGCGACGTGCCCAGGCTCCGTACGGGTGCAATGCAGATACTATATATGAATTCATCCACCGGATATTCAACGCCATGGAGTGATGGAATGGTAACTTTATTTTATGAACGCCACTTTTTCCTCTGTGGATGGCGTCCCAGTGAGAATTTTTTAAAATCCTTTCTAATTGCACATCTACAATATGAAACAAACCTACAAACAAAATTTCAGCTTCCAAAAATATAGTGGTAAGGAGAAACAGTGATAAATATATAATTTTAATATTCAAAAGCTCCCCGCTCAGGTTGGAATATTTAAAATTCCTTCTCACTTCTTCATGATGATCTACTACCACACAGTAACGGCTACATCCATCGATTCATTGAAAATCCTTTTTTATTGCACACCTACAACATAAAACAAACCTACATACCCGATTCCAGTCTTCAAAAATATAGTAGTTCATAGAAACAGTGATGAAAACCTAATTTTCATATGTGAAAGTTCCCCGTTTTTCCCCAGAAGGGCATACCGGTTGTAATATTTGAAAGTCCTTCATTTCTCATTTTTTATGATGATATATCACTACGTGGTAAGGGCTACATCCATCGATTTATCAAAAATCATTTTTATTACAAATCTACAACATAAATTAAACCCACATACAAAATTTCAGCCTTCAAACATAGGTTAGGAGAAACAGTTACGAAAAGCTGATTTCTATATGACAAAGTTCCCTTTCATCCCCAGGAGGTCGCTCCAGTTGGAATATTTATAAATCCCACATTTCTCATTTTTCATGATAATCTCTTACTACGTAGTAATGGCTACATCCACCGATTCATTGAAAAGCATTTCTATTGCACATCTACAACATAAAACAAACCTATATACAAAATTTCGGCCTCCTTAAATATAGTGGTTCGGAGAAACCAAATGATGAAAACTGATTTTGATACGTGAAAGTTTCTTCTTTTCTCGCGGAGGGTGCTCTGGTTGTAATATTTAAAAGTCCTGCATTTCTCATTTTTCACGATAATCTCCGACCACGAAGTAAAGGCTACATCTATCGATTTATTGAAAATCATTTTTTATTGCAAATCTACAACATAAATTGAACCTACATACAAAATTTCAGCTTTCAAACATATAGTGGTTCGGAGAAACAGTTATGAAAAGCTAATTTTCATATGTGAAGGTTTTTTCCGCAGAAGAGCGCTCCAGTTGAAATATTAAAAATCTTTTACTCCTCATTTTTCATGATGATCTCCTACCATGTAGTAACGGCTAAGTCCATCGATTTTTCGAAAAACATTCTCCATTGCACATCTACAACATAAAAGAAACCTACATACAAAATTTCAGCTTTCAAAAATATAGTGGTTCGGAGAAACAATGATGAAAACTGATTTTCATACGTAAAAGTTCCTTTTTTTCCCGCGGAGGACGCTTCGGTTGTAATATTTAAAAGTCCTTTATTTTTCATGATAATCCTCGACCACGTAGTAAAGGCCACATCCATCTTGTTATTAAACTCATGTTTTATTGCACATCTTCAATATAAAACTAACCTATATATAAAATGTCAGCCTCCAAAAATATAGTGGTTCGGAAAAACAATGATGAAAAGCTAAATTCCAACCGGAGCGCCCTCTCCAGGAAGGCGCTCCGGTTGGAATATTTGAAAATCCTTCATTTCTCATTTTTCATGATACTCTCCTACCGTGTACTAACGGCTACATCCATCGATTTATTAAAAATCATTTTTCATTGCACATCTACAACATAAAACAAACTCACATACAAAATTTTAGCCTCCGAAAATATAGCGATACGGGGGACAATTGATTTCAGCAACGCATTTGCAGCTTAGCCTAGTACCACTGACGAAATTTATGGCAAGTCTGAGTCACCATTTCCATGTTTTTGGACACAGTTTCAACTTACTTTACAATGAAGTGTGGAATGGGAGGTAGAGGAGGAATTCCGTTTGGCGATCGATGACAACGCCTTGAATTCTAAACGAAGCGCCTTGCAGAAGAACCTCGTTATTCTTCAGTTTTCGTGAATTGAGTCTTTGTCGAGGTCATCGCCTTTTTTCACGAAAATTAATGGTATGGAACTCTGTCTCACTATAGAGAGAATCGATGTTTTGAGAAGAAAAAATCATCGAATGTATTCAAATCAGTAGAATCGATTACTTTTCCCCAAAGTTCTAAAGTGATTTTTGTATGTTGACTCATTGAAAATGCTAAATCCCTAATTCCTTCTCCCACATTTCCAACTCAATCCATTCCGAACGGTCATTAAAATAGGTATGTACCTCCTAGTTTGCATAACTGCAATTTTGAAATACTTCGGCCCAAAAGATAGAACTCGGATGTAAATCTCCTACAATTTACATATCCAAGGAGTCTTTGACGACATTAATTTCCTAGTTCCATCTGCATACGTTTTCCATGGATTTGAATTCACGTCCATTAGCCGGATTCCTTTCCGAGAAACGCTACAAATGTTTCGGTTTGAAAATGGAGGAGAGAGTATTAACGGTGGAAGGGGTTATTACGTTTCAATAATTGCATTCTGTTTTACGAGCAGTTGGGGGGTCCCATTGCGCCTTTCGTATACTAGGTCTTTATTCAAGTGATTTCTTTGGAATTCCACTGTATTTGTCTTCCCATAAAACAGCAAAAGTCATTTCTTCTTTAACAAATTCAAATTATACACTGTTCTACAGGTTACACTCAACTACAGAACAGTGACTTATGTCACTGTTTGGAACCTTTGGTGTAGTAATGAAAAAAAAAAAAACAAAAAAAAAGACCCAAATCGCTATTTTTAACACCTCGACATGTGTTTCGATCACCAAGTGATCATATTCAAGAGGAATATTAAACTAGAAACTATCGCAAAGCTAACGCTACAGGTAAACCCCACAGGTGTGCCACCCATTCAAGTATACCACCCTAAATTAATTTTTTAGGGATATACGTTGAATTACAAAACAATACAATTAGGATTAGTTATAAAATAAAAACAAAACAAATAAAATTAGCTGAAATAAAAAGACCTAATGGCAAAGATGGAACAGTAAAAAATGTTGAGCTGACAACTTGCTGAATTGCATTTTTGCATTTGTATGCAAAATACTTTTCGAAACTATAGGAGCACTTTCCCAAAACAATGTTCTTTACTGAATTTTTAAATTTCTTAAGTTCATTTTCTGCAGAAAAGTGGCCTACATGTCACACATCTTCAGTCTGAATATTATTCTCGATAATGAATATACTCTGTATCAGGATCAGACTTCCTGACCCACATAAAGGTATTCCATACCAGAGATGACTCTCCATAAGTGAATAGTATGCAGTTATTGCTGCTGAAATTCCGAGTTCACGAGATATAACATTTATGGCGGAGCAACCAGCAGATAGATCCTTTTCTAAAGCAGTAATTTGCGTGTCAAATTTTAAATTACTGTAAATAAATATACCAAGAAATTTAGTTACAGTTACGCCAAAGTATCGTGGTGTCATTCGCAAAAAAAGAAAATGCTCCAGATAAATCAAGTTTTGCCATATCGTTAATATATAGCCAGAATAAAATTGGGCCTAGGACTGACCTCTGAGGAACACCACGTACAATTTTTCCACTATCAGAAGTGTTGTTGCTCAATGTTATTTCTTGACTTTTACCAGATCTGAACCATTCTGTGGCTGTTTCCCGGAATCCATAATGAAAGAGTTTCTGCAGTAGTATTTCATGTTCCACGCAATCAAATGCCTTAAAAAGGTCCAGCGGATGCCGCTACTTCTTAATCATTTGAAGTTGTGTAGGCGTTTTCGAGATGTTTTTTTTGTGTCGGAAGCCAAACTGTATGGGAACTTAAATATAATGTTTTTCCAAGAAACTCACGATCTTCCTTCTAACTAGTTTTCAAATGATTTTTGATAACGTATGTTCCCCAATTTGGGTTATAACAGCAAATGCAAGTTTCAATAAAATAAAGTTGAGTTTAATTCATGAGTTTTTCAAGTTCACTTCGAAAAGTATTCAATGTGATGTTTCAAATGTTGGGTTTTAATTCTCAAAGGGATTTGTTCCTAATTCACATATTGGCAACAGCGCCTATATCAATTTGAAATAATTTATACGTACCTTGATATTCTACTTTGAAAGAAAATTATCTTCATAAATCAATAATTAAATCAAAATATAAATTATAGTTCAATACTATCTCCACAAGCCATATAAACAACAGTTGTTTTGTTATTTATTTATACAGAGGAAGATAGGTTAGGTGCACATATATCACAGAATGTGTCGGAACTTGGAACATAAGTAAACAGAACAGCACGCCTCTGAAATATGTCATCTTTGTTTGTCTCATACGGGTAACAGATTCATCGTCCTTTATTAGCTTTAACCGATGTTGCCAAATGGTGAAATAGAAACGAATCCCTTTACATGTTGAATGCATTATTTCATTCCTCTTTCTTAAGTATTTGAATAATTTTTCAAAGAAAAAAGTTGAAAGGAATAAGTTTGAAATGCATTGTTTTAGAGCTCTTTTATGAAAACTACTTGATTTTCGTCAGGAGGAACATTGTCTGTCGAATACAGTGAGATTTTTGATACCATGAATCACAGTCTGATGTGCGCTAAACTTGTTTTTCTTGGTTTCAGTATGGAGGCACGCGACTTTATTATTTTCTTTTCAACAACTGGTAGAGAAAAATGTGTTATGATAGAGGGTAGTCTGTCTGATAATATGGGTGTACATCATGGAGCCCCGCAAAGTTCAAATCTTGCCCCGCTACTCTCTATTATCTACACATCTGAATTCTTGATTGTTGAGCGTTTCAGTAACACCGTAGCTTCGTCGGCAGTAATAGTACATACACTGCTCTGAAACTCTTATATACAACCGTATCAGCTACCTCACCTAATAGGTTAATGGTGGATGAGATGACAGATACAATTTAAAAAACAATCACAATCAAATACAAACGTGAACTACTCACCATTGATGAACCCCCTTTCATGCTGACAAGAATCACTCATGTTGAAAGGTTACTCACTGTCCGAGAATCAGGATTATTACAAATACAATGCAGAAACAGAATGTTGTAAAAAGCAGCTTGGCAGCTATTGGTTGGAATGATTTTTGCAAAGGGTAGGAATTGAAGATTTTTCTGATTGATTCTGCCATTACTTGATGAAGATCCGTAGTAATTTCATAAACTACAACTCACGATTTGATCTCTAACGATCAAGTCTGTCATACCAACGACCTGTGTTCAATTCTTCAACGAAAACTTTTTTCATGACGTCATGAAACAAAAATGTGTTAAGAAAAAAAGATGGGCTGGCGTAAGCGCGCCACGTGACTGGATAGTCTCGTGAAATATTCACGTTCACAGAAAATTCAAATCTCCCGCCACGATGTTGTGAGATGCAGAAGCATGCGCTTGGATTAGCTGGCGAGCTGCGTGAAAGTTTGAGGACATTACGTGACAATTTGGTGCGCTCTGCTTGACTGGGTGGTATGTCTGTCTTGTATGGCGAGCTGAGAGATAACCTGACTGGTGTGATGACATTTGTCTCGCTGAACCGACGTGAAGTTTGTGGAGGTCAAATCGTGAGTTGTAGTTTTTGAAATTGAAATTGAAGATTCTTGGTTAGAGACAATTTTTATATGAAAAATAGTTATTTTATGAAAACCGCAGTGTTGATTTGATGAACGGGAACTGATAGGTGTAAAAAAATTGAAACACATGTTGCCTCTTCGACTTCCATAGCTGTTCTAGCGATCAACAGGGCGTCAACGCTGCTGTAACGCGCGATGCAACGCACTCCGTGTGTACGTATCCTCATTGTTTTCTAAATTCTTTACCATCACCCGAATTACTGTTGTATATAGAAATTGAAGACCAGTGTGTGTACTATTACTACTGATGAAGCTACGATGTTATGGAAACGCATCGACAATACAAACTTCATTTGTGTCAAGTATTCTTTTCATCAAGTATTGGGTCGGTATAGTCATAATTGAGAAGAAAAAAAGTTTTCAATTCATTCTGTATGATTTCAGAAGCATCATTTTCACCTGCTGTATCGAAACAATGTTTACCGGAGCGTGATTCCGAGAAAAATATAAATGAAGGTTGTTTGAGAGACACTGCTGAGAACGCCTATTTGATTCCCTTTATATTTCCGAACAAAGGTTCTTTCATAACTGTGAAACTGCAAAAACTTTTCTCTTTTTATCACACGCTTTTTGTTGTGAATATTTAATGACAAAAATAAACGCAATTTGTTTCCGAAGCGTCCTTTTCCTCGCTCACAAAGGAATAATAATGTTTCGTCTTGTTTTGATTATTGGGTGTAAATATTTCATTTTCGCTGATGAAAGCGGGCGACGAAAAAAAATCATTTGAATTGTACCTATGAATTCAACATATGCTTCAAGGCATCCGATCAACAGTCAGACAACAAATTGAATACTGAATTACTCGAAGCTTCGACGATGCACTAGAATTGCTCGAAAGACTGATTTATTGGAAATTTCAACGTACTAAATCTTCAAAGTGCATTTTTTTTGTTCAATATACATTTCAGCCTATTCAATCGTTATTCTGAACACGTTTCGTGACATTTGGAGCGTTGAATTTCCTGTGTCTTAAGGCAAAACATCGATGTATACCAGTGAGGAAGACACTGTTCTATGTAAGTGCAATTTTTTTACCATTCCTTTAGTGTAGAACTCCTGGTGAATGATACCTGATTTTATTCCATAATGAATGTTTGGAATACAAACTGAGAATATTGTCTTCTGTATAGTTCAGTGTTCATATAGAAGTATTTGCTTCGAATTTCTTTCGTGTAATTCAGTGTTCATATGAAAGTAGCAGTTTCAGAAGGGCTTTTTCTTCCGGTTTGTGTCTGAAAGTTACCTCTTTGCATGTCGTTTAAGCGACCCAATTTCAGTAGTCGGCTCTGTAGAGAAAATCTTATCAATTCTTGTGCTGCAAGGTAAATCAGAGATACTCTCACAGAACTTCCTCCAAGGAATTACTGGGAAACATGTTATCAGGCTCTGCCTGTTTCGTTTTGAAAGAATGAATGAACCAATGAATAAAATAAGTCTTCCTCTAATACTCACATTGAAATATGTAACAACAAAAACTTACCCAGCATTCCGTTACCAATGCTGACTACAATTTCCCTTTCAAACAGACGAACGACTCACCAATACAAACAAGGACGAACAGAATGATGAATGCGACTTGATGAACGTAAATGAAACAAGTGTAATCCTGGATTTCCTCACAAAGAAAAATCACCCTTCCGTTTTTCCATTGTCACGAACCTAATTGGAATAATTAATATATTTTTCAGAGTTAAGTTGTTTGAATTGATTACTTTCTTGCTGTATTAATTACTCCTGTAGTCATATCGCAATTTGATCTGCACTAATTAATGGGGCTTCACTGGGAAAATGAGAATTGAAACTGTTATTGAGACAAGTTTATTCTTGGAAAATATCAGTTTCATAACATTAATTGAGTTGAAGGAAATAATACATTTCAGTTGAAACACACAATCTCGTTTCTGGAAATTGAGGGATAGGGGTGAGGCAGGTGGTAGCACTAAATTAATTGAGTTTTGTTAATTTAGTATTTTATAGAGAGTACCAGATTTCCTTTCATGGAAATATTTTTTTGATACGAATTGTTGTACTTATGATGCGCTGTTTGGATCCTTTGGTGTAGTAATGAATATTACTGGAGTTTTTAGTTTTAATCTTCCTCTTTGAAGATGATCACTTGATGATCGTAACACGTGTCGAAGTGTTAAAAATAACGATTTGGTGTTGGGAATAAACTCCAGTAATATGAATTGTTGTCTTGGTAGGTTCAATTGGAACCCATGGCGTAAAATAGATTTGATAAAAAACACTTCTCTTACGCCAGAACAAAAATGTAGTCTCTCGACGTTAGGTTCATCAGAAGATGACTAAAACTAGCTCTTTACAATTGAGTTGGAGCCCCTAATGAGTTCTCATTACTTATTACTGTCACCGTATGAAAAACATATTGTGCTCAAATCCAAGCCACAACAGACATTGTTTGGCCTTGAGACTCATTGAAAGTCATTGCAAATGCCAATCTAATTGGAAATCCATTGGACATTTTTAGTTTTGATATCAGACGTGTTAACAAATGAAGCAGATGGTTTTCTGGCTCGTGAACATGCCACATACAACTGACCATGTAAAAAACATGCATTTTTTATATAAAATATTCCGTCTGGTAGAATTTTTTCGACTAACCATTAACGAATATTTGTTGCAGTTCCATAGTTTTCCTACTTGTTTGCACGATATCTGGGTTCTCCAAGTTTTCACCAACAATGAGGCATTCTGGTCCTGATGAAGTGCTCGTCATCGTACTTAAAAAGTGCACAAATCAACTCGCAACAGTATTTTGCAGACTTTTCAACCTGCTTTACTAGGAAGGGGTTGTTCCTTCTTGTTGCAAGATTGCTCCCATTCAACCTATTCCTGAAAAAGGCCAAAAAACTCTTCCAAATAACTATAGACCAGCCGATTTGCTATCAGTTATACCAGAAATCATGGAAAAAGTCGAAAACCACCATATTCTGAAATATTTGAAAGGCTTCAACATCTTGAGCGATCATAACCTGGTCAGTTAAATCATGACAAAGTTGTATATTTTAGAGATCTATTCAATGATGTAAAGAAATCGAATATAGCTCTCTTGGTTCTGGAGATATACAGGAAAAACAAGAAAATCCCAAATTATGTTTTTGCCTATCTTCTTTATTCGCAGAGATATTGAAAATCTGTTCACATTTTGCTATTGGCACTTGATGTGGGCTCTCAGAATATATCGATGAATCTTTTATACAGGGTCATCATCATATACAGTCATCTGACTTGGACCACCCCCATGTAAAGAACTGCAGACATTCCGCTAAGCCGTGGCTTTTGGTTGAAGTCATTTTGCTTAATTTTATTAATTGAACCAATTTTCATCCGACCATGAATATCCACGCAATGAAATTGTTGAAACGTGTGACGGACTGCGTTTGAATGTTATTTCTGTAGACGATTTGGCAGATAAAACATAACATCAACTAAATTGCCATTAAGGTCATTTGTAAATAATATATGACAACAAAGGGCTATTTTTAGTAAGGAAATTATTTCGTTAAACGCATCCTGTCTATTCAAACGCCACTTTCATACACATTGACCGTATCAACTACTTTAAGTTGGGATTCTCGATAACGCAATTTGTTCGTGAGAAACATCTAGATATTCAGTGGAAATAATGCCTTTATTTCCAAAATGACACGCAATCACAGCAAAATGACATAGTTTCGAACAGCAAAAAGCTAATCCGTTGAATTGTCAACCATCATCTACTTGTTAGTGGGTGTTTGAATGTTTCGACAACCGATGGTTGGCATCTTCAGGGGTGCAAAGACTATCTTCACATTGACTGATTACTACACAATTCAAACATATTTTGGGAATAGAAACAATTTCTTTGACTCTTCTTTTCAACATCTTCAATAAAATATGGGAATCTTTGGAGAAAAAATAGCCTTTGCAAATTTCTGTGATACTCCATATCCTATTCTCATTCAGAATACATGATTTTTTTTTCAAAAAATCTACTAGAAGTTTTGCATTCTGAAGATCTTTTCAAATTATAATAAATCAGCAAAGCAAACAAATTTGTCCAATCATTTTAGGTCGATTTAGACCTGTATTTCGGAAAGTTGACATACCCAGCTGTAAATTCAAACGAACTTTGAATTTTGGCATCATAAAAGTATTCTCAAAATTCACATATGATCCGACGGCCGCAACTCCAAAAATTGGTGGTCATAAGTTAAAAAACCGACTTTTTGCACGTTTTTTTGCCAATATCTCGTTTCCTATGGGGTTTATGCTAGTTGTGATCATTATCAATATTGTAGAAAACTGAATTTTCTATAACTTTTGTTGAAAAAATTTTTTCATACGTTGACTCGTTTTTGATATACAGAGCAGCGCGAGCGCAGAATAGATATAATTTGAAATCAACTGGTTGTGCCGATCGAAATCAGCTCATTTAAGGTTTATAAATTATTACTTAATGAATCATTATAATTAATGTTAATTCTTTATCAACAAATACATTATATTCAAATATTTTTTTATTAATGAACCAATCTATGAATACAATAATGCAATTTACTCCTGTATTTCAAAAAGTCATTAAGGGATATACTTTAATTACATTTCAATTGTAGTCTATTCTACGGTAATTGCATTTTAAGTAGAAAATAAATTTATGATGCACTGTTTGGAACCTTTGATGTAGTAATGAATATTACCGGAGTTTTTTCCCAACACCAAATCGTTATTTTTAGCACCTCGACACGTGTTTTCGATCACCAAGTGATCATCTTCAAAGAGGAAGATTAAAACTTTCTCTTTGAAGATGATTACTTGGTGATCGAAACACGTGTCGAGGTTTGAAAATAACGATTTGGTGTTGGGAAAAAACTCCAGTAATATTTAGAAAATAAATTAGTAAATTTTTTTTAAAATTTTGTTTCTTTACGCTCTAAGCAGATGTGATACGACTTCTGCGTTCTTTATTAAAAAAGAAAAAAAAACGTTTTAAAGAACACTCGAGAAACTATCTAATTTGGATTAACTTGCCGCAGCATTTGAAAAAGAAAACTGCCTGGTTCAAAGATTATTTGATAGTGGATTGCAAACTTTATTACATGTTTATAATGCTCCAAAGTCTGTAGATACTATCGATCATCTTTGTTATGCAAAATATGTCAAGCTAACAAAGCTCAATAAACTTTTGCAGTTATCAAATATCCCACCAACAAGTGGAGCACCTCACCAACATTTCAATCGTGTTTATTACCAAGTTCAAACTTGGTTAGGACATGATTTGGAACCCCAGGAATGGGGTTGGACAATGCGTAACAGATTGCTAGAACCTGTCATGACCATTTTACCACCTGCTCCAGATGAGTTACTCAATACGATATTCTGTAACTGCAGAAGTGGTTGTGGTTCAAGATTCCGTCCTTAACTGAACTAAACTAAAACTTAAATCTTCTTTATCAAAATAAACTATTTACATGCCTACATGTCATGTATATCTCTACCTTAAGGGTAGAGTAGCAAAGTGACTCCAGACAGGCACCCCCTGGCGTCCCCGCTGAGAGGAGGCGTTGGGGAACGCCCCCCGCGATGTTAGCGGGTTGACGCTCACCCAGAAACATAGACTTTATTAAAAAACGACTAGGTAATGTGCCTCCTGCCGCCAAGGCTTATGCACATCATTACATGGTTTTGATATTCAGGTCGTTCAAATGAAAACATAGCTGTCGATGTGTTGGTTAGCTGGATACTCCTGGAAAGAGTTCATGAAAAAACCAGGACAGAATGTCTACAAGAAGTTTTCAATGCCACTTTTTTCATGAACTCACAAACGGTCATTTACATGTCACTCATGGAAAATATCGAGAGCATCATAAATCAACCCACCGTGACGGCGGGGTTGATTATGATAAACTGCTGTGATATTACTAGTCAGCGGACTTTTCGAAAGGAACCACTTGAAATGTTTGTAAGCAAGCCTTCGGATCAAATAAGTAATCGGCTCAACCTTCGCTATTTCTCGTAAACGCTCCAATGAAATATATCGATCATCATCAGTCACGATACGAAGCACATTATTCTGCATCGTCTCGAGTCTCCGCAACGGAGTCCTCTTGAGGCTACAGAACACAGCACAAGCATACAACATAGCTGGCCTGATAATTTGCTTATATATCAGGAGCTTCTTGTCCACACTCAGTTTGGAGTTTCATGCAATGAGGGGTAGTTTCGTTTAATCGCCGCTCCCGCTCTCTGAATTGCCAGACTCTGGGTGACTTTTCTACTCAACCATCTTGGAGGATCATTACCATTATAGAAAGCCAATTGGAGGAGACAATCTTCTGAACTACCAAGTAGAGAACTCTTCATTTCTTTTGTAGTTGAAAATAGCCTTTATTTTGAGGTAGGTATAACCACATTACCCCTCCATCAGAATCCTGTTGTCTTTGGCTCTCCAGGTCAGTCTCTATTCGTTCCAGTAACTAATGAATAATTTCCCGTAAATGCATAAAATATTTCTTTCCCTTACGGAGTTCTACAGCTCTTTTGCTTCATTCTTCCTTGTGTCAGTGGAGGGTGACCCCTGTCGAACTCGTGCCTGTCGATGGTGAAGTATTATTGGTGCAATCATCTGATGAACTTTCATTGCTGTAACTATGCTTGCCTATTTGCAATGGGAAATCCTATTTCAAAGGCATAACTATCCCATTGGACCCAGAAAGTATTGGAAACCCAGAAAGTATCGGGTTTCTGAAAATCAAGCCGAACTCCGTCATTGCTTTTATCCAGTTTCAGATCAACATCCTACCTTTGGCTTGTTCCGATCATCCCATCCATTCCATAGATCTGTTATTTCCGAATCTGGGCTCCGGGTTGTCGGATGTTTTTGAGGATATTGGATGCTGAGTTATTTCCTCTTCATTCTCAGTTACAGGGTATTTCTTTCACATTATTTTCATTCATCACGATCAAACTCATACATTCTACTGTACATTCGACATTTACGGGCATGGTCATCTCTATGAAGTCAATGGTCTGTACCTTCTGAGATGCTTTCTTGTATTAACCACCTACGTCTTCTCTGAGATGTTGGAAAACCTTCGATTATTTTTTGCTGTTGCTGTATTTTTGCCTAGATATATTTTGCTACTGCATTTCATTTTATGGATCAGTTCTTCGTATGCCCCAGTTTTCCGTAGTTGTTACAGCAACCAATACAGCATGCGTTGTTAGGAGACGACTTGCCTCCGAATTTGTTATATTCCAGTTCACTTGAGCTCTCGAAAAAATTTGTAATCCCATCTTCTCCACAAATTCTTTTGCGATTTGGGCAGTTTGACTTGAAATTCCTCATATACTTCTGCAAGGTCTTTTATAGTTGTTGATACCTCTCACGTACGTTTTGGCACTTCATTATAGACAATCTCCTTCATTATCAAAACTTACTAAAAAACTTTTCTGCTAATCTTATTGTCTCCTCTTTCCCCATTTTTCGGTCTCCTTTCTCTTCTTTCCACTTCTTGTAGTTGTTTGAGTAGAATGTCTACTAGGTGTTGTTCTGAAGCAAGAACGTCACTTTAGAGATTCTCTCTCTGGAATCTGTAGAGCAGGGAGAGTGAGTGTAGACTCAGAGCACTTAGGCCATATGTGACCCATTGAACATCCACCCGAGGAGTTGTCCTCCTAGGTCATCGTCCATCCTGTCCTTTCCAGGAAGGTGGACAGGTCACTGGGAGTCATCTTCTTTATATCAGCAGGTGTACGCCAAGACTGGCTGAAAACACACTTCCTTATTGACGATAACTCCGGGCACTCGCATAGGACATATCTGACAGTCTTATCTTCCTGTTCACACATCCTGTATAGAGGTGAATCCACTAGCCTCATATTATGGAGGTGTTTCCTTAGTTAACAGTGGCCAGTCAGAAATCCTACTGTCAAGCGTAGATTTTTCCTGGTCATCGCCAGATATTTGTTTGGCGCCAGCTTCTCAGAGTCGCCCAAGGTTATCCTGGCAAGATCACATCCTTTGATTCCGTTCCATCTCTTCAAGGATTGAGCATGGGTGTAACATTCGACTAGTTCCGCAATTGTCGAAGTCATCAGGCCGTGGGTGCCACTGGGTCCTTAAATTCCTATTCCAGCCGATCCCTTGGCTAAAGAGTCGGCTATGCGATTACCTTCATTCCTGTACCCACCTCAGGATAATGTTATGATCTACCGAGGCTTTGGCTAATTCTTGGTGACAGTCGACAGTCTAGTAGTAGCCACGAGGTTATACGTTTCTTCTTCCGCATTATGTCATCCACAATACCCCTCGAGAAACCATTAGTGGATGCTATTTCCTGTATTCTACGTGTTTCTTGTGAACCTCTCATGTATTGAAGAAAAATAACTCCAGTAATATTCATTACCACCCCAAAGGTTCCAAACAGTGCATAACAAATACCTTCTGTGTATATTAAAGTTTGGAAGTAACTGTTGTTTGGTTGCCAAATTCATATAATCAATTCAACATCAATAATATGCCGTTTGCAAAATTTTATTCAGCACAAACTTGCCTCAACTCCATTTCAAAAACACAGCATTCATACAGTAGATTAAAATTAACACTTACATACCAGTTATTTTTAATATGTGAATGAATAAAAACAACGACACTGGAATATCTTCCAAAAGGGCTCTTGTCATGGTAATTTTTTCGATAGCACCAGTCCGTCTAACACACCTCGCTTTCAGGATGTTCACCCAAAAAATATAGTCCATTCAGAATGTTTTGTAATCACAGCGTTTTAATGAACTGTGTGCCTGGTGCAGATAAAATAATCCCGAGTGACGTTCATTGTTGACTAAACCGTCCCACCAGGTCCATTTTTTCCATAAATGTGGAGTGCTCTCCGGAATGGACACAAAGGACGTTCATTGAGGGGCTCGTTTGAATTTTTATTACTTTCCCGGAACAGTTGACCTGAATCCATTTAATCGGTTTGTTGGTTTACCGGCTCCTGATGCAAAATTTCAGGAGGCTGATTTCATTGAAGGAGAACAAAAGTTTTTGTTCTAACAACATCAAATAACGGAAAAAATAATATTATCACATTTCATAACAAATGAGGCTGGTACATGGTAAGGCTATACAAGTCGTTCTAGAGTTTTTCCAACCAGGAAGTTGAAGATACTGAATTCGGCCTGAAACTTGAAACAGTAATAAATCATGATGAAAGCAATATGAAAAGATGGTGCGACGCAAAATTTCTCAGTTTTAATATCTCTGAAACGAACGTAATTTGCTTCAAATGTTCCATCAGCAATTCACAAATTGACAACATCTTGGTTGAGAATAAACCATCAACCAAATTTCTGGGACTATCTATTAACAGTTATTTGAAATTTGAAGACCATATCAAGAGTCTCAAATCAAAGGTATCCTCAGGGTCTTATGCTGTGAGGCTGACATCTTATGAGTTGGGATTTGCTGATGCCAAAGTAACATATCACTATCTCATATTGTCTCATCGACGATATGGAATTCCTTTCTGGGGTGCATGTACTGTGGCAACACTGCAACCAATTTTAGTTATACAGAAAAGAGCTGTACGATTTCTGTGTAACGCAAAACCACGAGATTCTTGCAGACCACTGTTTGAGTTTCTCTTACTAAACTGTGTATGAAACAAAATCGGTTCCAGGTAGAAGGTTGCTTTTATTTTCAAGTATTTTCCTAGGATTTGGCTAGGATATGTGGATGATATTTTCCCAATATTCGATACCAAAAAATCGAATATTGACGATTTTGTTTCCTTTTTAAATAATAGATGTCGATCAATAAAATTCACATATGAGAAAATAAGAGACAACTACCATTCCTTGACGTTATCTGAGCTTCATAAAGCATCAAAAGTTGTTGAGGTGTGTACAGTTTTCTGGTTCGGATCAGTGTTCCAAGCCTTTGAGAAGCAGCCTTGGCAATTCCAGCGACATGATTGTGCCTTTCCAACCCTCAAGAAATTTTTCGAAGCAGAAAGTGGAATTGTCTGACCTGACATTATCATATCCAGATTGGAACCCAACATAAACGAAGCTTTCACTAACTTCTGAGAACATTTCCATTGGTGCTTTGAGGCAGCATTCCCTAAATGTTATAGAAATACAACCTCATAGCAACAAAAAAACAAAATTGCCCTTTCTACTCCGCTAAAAGAAAAAAATTGAAGATCTTAGGCACATGAATTATCTGAAAAAACACGAGAACTCGGACACTAAAGACACTGCAGCAAAGAAAAGCGTAGAAATTGAAATTCGCCAGGAAAAAAGTAAATGAGTCTAGCAATAAAAGCAAAACTCTTTGGAGTATAATCAAGCAACCATCTAGAACAACTGAGAGTGAACGTATAATCCTGAATCACAATCAGAAATGTATCAGTAATGAAGTAGAAGTCGCGAAAACATTTGGAGAATACTTCTCAACCATAATCGACAAAAAAATCAAAACACATTTCTCGGGTAATTACTCAGACAGCTGCACAACAATGGCGAATGTTACTACAACGATGTTTTTCAAACTCGTAACAATGAGGCATAGCCTCATAACCTAATAAAAGAAGCGCAGGGCATGATGAGGTCTCTACAAAAATTATTAAAGAATGTGTAGATATATTATCAGACCAAATAGCGCATATTATGAATATGTTGGTTTTGAAGAATATCCTGATCTTCTCAAAATTGCCATTCTAGTACCCGTATTGAAAAATAGTGACAAAAAGAGTATCGAAGAGTATCGAAAATTTTCGTCCCATATCAATTATCGGCGTACTCTCAAAAATTTTGGAAAAACTAATATCTCTCAGAATAAACGACTACCTCGAAACCTTCGACCTGATGACAGAGTGCCAACATGGATTCAGGAAAAACTGCTCAACAGAAACCGCAACGCTAAATTTCACACAACACATACATGATTTGATTGACGGAAAGAATATTGTTGTAGGAGTCTTTTTTGACTTGAGCAGGGCCTACGACACTTTGAACACTAAATTTGTTGCAGACAAACTCTTCAACCTTGGGATTCGTGGTAATGTAAATCAATTAATTGTTTCTTTTTTGGCGAATAGATGTTTCCAGGTAAAGCAAAATAACATCGGATGAATTTTCAGTTAAAGCAGGTACCCCTCAGAGCAGCGTTCTTGGGCCACTAATATTTTTATTATATGTAAATGATCTTCCTCTCAATATAAGTCATGGAAAAATATTTCTCTATGCAGATGACACGTCTATTATTCTTTCTAGTAAAACATCTGACGATATGACACAAATGGTAAATGCTGTTCTAATCGAATTTAATGGGTGGTGTAACAAGAACAGACTCATTGTCAACCAGAACAAAACGGTATACATGCAATTCGCGAATTCATCGAGAAGTCAACATAATCTCAATTTCTTAAGTGCAAGTTAGATACAAATTCACTGGTATCAGTTTATTATGCCAAATTTCACTCGATCATGTATCAGAAAATTTCGGTCTGGGGACTAGCTACTGGATCAGACAGGATTTTCATAAAACAAAGAGCACTGCTGAGATTGATATTTAATTTAGACTTCAGAACTCCATGTGGAAATATATTCCAACAAAATGAAATATTGACAGTTGCAAGTCTGTACATTTTAATAACATTGACATATGTATATGAAAATAAAGAAATTTTCCAAACAAAAACAGAGATGCATAGCTATAATATAAGAAGAAAAGATATGATCATAACACGAAAACATCATCACGCAAAATATGGAAAATCTACTAAATTTGCCGGGATTCGAATGAATAATTTACTGCCAAACGATATAAAGACTCTGTCTCCTCATATCTTAAAAAAAAAATTAAACATTATTTATCTGAAAAGGGTTTTTACATAGTAGACGAATTTACACTTGAAGTAAGCAATGAGCGATCGTATTTCTTTTGAAAACTTTATTTCAAAATGTCCTTGTTACCTCTCCTTGTTTATTGTTTCTAAGCAAGCTGGTGATACATATTTTTCCTTTTCCTTTCTATTCATATTTAAATAATGTATTTGTACCACATCTATATTATTTCATTAAAACAACGATGAAAATAAAATAAAAACAACAATAAAAATTAATTGACGCTCCGGGGCGACTTCATTGATTCCAGTGGCGCATTTGCTTTTTCAGCTGCAGGAAAACGCGGAAAAACCTGCAGCACTACATCATCTGAAGATCTTGATCTAACAATGACCTCTCTCTTATAAAACAAAATGTAGGGTGTCTCCAGAGGCTTCAATAAATTCAATGCATCGCCAGAACACTTCGTGACACGACTATCGTCAAACTTAAACCAGTCCGTTTCGTCTATGACCAAGGCGAAATAATGACCAAATTCAACGCCAGAACCACAGTGAACAATGACTGCATGAATATTATAATAGTGGTCTGCTAGGTTGAAATGTTCATCTATTTCGAACCTTCCAAAGAGTTTCTTGCTTCCGTTAGAGGTTGAGTCTTATTTGAAAATCATCAGTGTTATTATCTGCATATATATATATATATATATATATATATATATATATATATATATATATATATATATATATATATATATAGATATATAGATATATATATATATATATATATATATATATATAGATATATAGATATATATATAGATATATATATATATATATATATATATATATATATATATATATATATATATATATATACATATTACTGATATAATTACATAGGATTTTATATGATGCCTGAACAAAATTATTTTTACTGTGAAACCTAGTTTACTTGCAATCTATCTAGACCTAGAATTTTATTTATATGTTTGTTTATACCTTTGAATGTTAAAATGTATGCATGTTCATAACTTAACTACAATTATCCCATCTACACATTATGTAGCAAAAAGGATCAATAAATCTATCCATCTATCTATGCCAGGGGCTCCGATCTGGATATGTTTTTGTTCAGGACCTGTTCATGTGTGTCGATTTTCTGTACACTCTGTGACCCAATGTACCATCTTCACGTCTGTTGCCAAGAACATCTAAAGAGGCTAGAGTCCCTTGGGTTGTTGAGTTGTTCATCAGATCTGTTGTATTGATACCTACAGGCTCCAAAATAGCTGGAGCTGCTCTTGAACAAAAAAGAAGCATCTGCGGAATTTACTCTTCAAGGAATCTTGCACACAGGTCTTCTGGATCCAAAAAAGGTCTCCCAGTGGAGTCAATTTCTAGCGGGTATATACAAATTCCACTACGAGTGAAAGTTGGAAGAGATTGATGTTCGTAATTTCCATTCGAAATATTTATTTCCCTATTTCATTGATTTATTGTTCTTGAACAAAGTTTCACCAATTAAATCAAAACTTCTATTCCATTCTAAATTGCCCGATTGCGTTTTGAAACGTAGGTTCACAAGATATCAAATCTGAAACTTCCACGAGGAACATAATTGGGAAGTTAAATACATATATATGTCGAGAAACCGATTAGGCTTGTCAAAAATGATTTATTTACTGATGTAACGCAGGTGATGAATCGACTGCTATCCTGCATGCAGCTTACGAACTCGCAACATTGAGTTCTCGATATCGTGAGCTGGATTTCAGACATTAGAGCTGAATGATGAACACGATGTGGGTCATTTATCGTCTGTTTCTTTATTTTTGGTGCCGTCACTCAATCAGGCTGTTTTGTGTGCCCTCCGAACTGTTGTCGAATATCAAATTGGGGTGATCAATCATCATCTGATTAATGGTCGAGCCTTTCACTATTATTTGGCGTTTCCATATTATTTTTCACAAATCTGTGTAGGAATCAAATCTTTCATCGACTTTTCCTGAGACTTGATAGGTAGGATTGTACATCATTCACAATCTGAATTGTTTTATATAAATTCAAGATTGAAAACAAATGTTCTGCTGATCAAATGGAGATGGATGATATGAATAAAAAACCTACTGACGAACTGAATGGAGTTGATGATTTTTCCAAGTTGAAATGTTGCCTGAAAATATCCTGATGTTTTTTTATAATAGGCAAAAAAGTGACACAACTTGTGATCGCAGAAGCGGATTTTATTAGAGTGGAATTTCAATTCAAATATTAAATCGTCAACATTTGGAAAACTGATCTATTGAATTTAAGAAACCTTGGTCACAAAATGTAATTTCATCACAATCCTTCAAGCACCAATTATTGAGTACACGTATATAGTAATAATATACGCCTTCGTTACTACAACCATAATTATTTTCACAGTACCAAATTATTATTATATGATTATAAAGTTATAGGAAGAGGCGAAATTCAATTTTCGCACTTCTGAAAATAACTGTTGAACTGTTCTTTCACTCAACCTAAAGAAGTCTCCGCATGGGTATCAAAGTAACACAGCTTCAACATGAGTATATGAATGAATGTATAAAGCGATGGCGATGTAGCTATAAAATACTTCAAAGCGATGGCTGAAAGACAGCAAGAGCGTTGCAACCGGTGAAGCTGTTGCGCTCATTATGTCATCCCTGATATGTAGGAGTGCACTTGTACAACTTTGGCCTTTTCTGAATCCAGACTATATAGGGTATCTATGCGGCAAACATCCAAGGGACCATTCCTTGGACTATCTTGAGGATATCATGTCTTTTGATGATTTCGAAAATTTATCACCAAAAATTACATGTAACGTTTCTTAATCTACAGGAACTGTTGAAAATGACTCACCCCCGCTCGGATGCAAGAATTCAAACTTCTTCTCATCGACTCACGAACTCTTTCAAAAATACCAGGATCGCTTCAGATTGCAATTGCAATTATCCGATTTCTCAAATCTTTCATTGGAGTAGTATGAACTAATGACTATAGCTGGCCCCATGGGAAATATTCCAGGGAGTTTAAGTCCGGTGATCGAGCAGGTCATAAGTGAGGTCCACCTCGACCAATCCAGCTATCTCCGTAAGTTACTGTTAGAAACTCTCGAGCCAATATGCTAAAATGCGCTGGTGCATAAACCACATTGCATTCCTTGTAGCCAATGGTACATCCTCCAGAAACAGAGGTAGCGTTTGTTCCAAAAAGTGGCGGTATACCTCGCCAGTAAGTGTTCCTGGGAAAAATACCGGTTCGATTAGAAAGTCACCTACAATTCCCACCTGAACGTTTAACGAGAACTGATGGTGAAAGAGATCTTCAAGCACCTCATGTGAATTTTCTTCAGCCCAAACATGATTATTGTGAAAATTTCTCATGGCGTTTCTGGTCCTCCATTTCACTTCAATGCTTCTGTTTCACGCAGTTGTTAGTGTATACTTTGGAAGGTTTTTCTATTAGGCATATTACGATTCCATTGAAGCAAGTCCATAAATTCAATTCAATTCGGTTTATTGTCCCAAGAAACAATGAATGCTTATAATTAGGGACCATAACTAACTACAAAGTATAATAAAATAACAGAAATAACATACTTTACAATGAACACATATTATATCTAGAAAAATAATACCAATGAAATGCAGTCAAATAATGAAATTGGTTACAGAAAGTATATGTTGAAAACATGTAATGGAAATAAAATGCAAACTATGAAATTCCACTAATTAGATTTTTTTTTCAATTGATATTTGAATTTTGTAATGCGATAATACTTCTTTATTTTTTTCTGGAATTGAATTATATATAATGATCCCATCATGATATATCGGCTTTTTTCCAAAATTTGTTTGTATCTTAATTTGTGACAAAAATTTGGTTTGTCTTGTAGTATGATTGTGAATATGTCCAACTGAAATAAAATTTAAGTTTGATTTTTTGTATTATTTTTTACAGAATGAATGAAGCAGCTAATTTTGAGTTTATGGAGTGAATGTAAGTCCCATAAAAGATTTGGCTCATATAAGTTCAATGTTGATTCCAAATATGGTAATTTATAAATGCTTCTTATTATTTCGTTTTGTAAGGTTTTCAGAGGTTTTATTTTAGATTTACCTGCTGTTCCCCAAATAGAAATGAGATTGTACAAATGTGAATAAATGAGACTGAAATATATATTTTTTTTTAATTTCAAAGGTATAAAGTTTCTAATTTTGTAAAAAATTCCAATAAGAGAAGATATTTTCTTCCTAATTTTTTCAATATGTTCATTCCAGGATAATTTCTCATCACTGTGTAAACCTAAAAATTTTGTTGTTCTTGTATGTTTAATAAAATTTTTATCAAACGTAATCAAACTATTGGAAGTATCAATTGGTTTTAGGGAAATATTCATATATTAACATTTATCGAAATTGAGCCTCAACTCATGAGAATTTCTTCCAAATAATTCTTCATAAAATTTTTATTTTTTTCGTAATTGTCTGAGAAATATATAATGGTAGTATCATCAGCAAATAGTTTAATTATACCATTAAATTTCAAATTGGCCAGTGAATTAATATAAATAAGGAAAAAAACAGTACCAAGGATGGATCCTTGGGGTATACCACAAGTTATATTTCGAAGAGAGTTTTTTTGATTATCTATATAAACATACTGTCTTCTATCATACAAATAATTGTGAAGACATTCTAGGGGATTTCCTCTGATTCCAGCCATCTCTGCGTTACTATAGCCATTCATGATAGAGGACTTCACTAACAAGACTACAAGAATTTCGTATACAGAAAATGCACGTCAAATAAGGAAAGTCAATCGGTTTCAATCTATTCAACACATACAAATGATCACTTACGAGGCATACTATTCAAATTGAATGTCTGCAGCCGTTTGTAGTAATCGGAATGTTGCTGATAGGTACCAATGGAATTGTTAGATTTTTTTATCACTTGGTAGGTCCAGTGTAGTACGCTATACTTTCATTTCGGTTACGTTAATAATTTTAAAATTACCAAAGTTGTTATTGTCGAAATTCTTTTGCGCCCTGTATCTTCAAAAATCATCGAATCACAAAATATCCTTAGAATAGTCCAAGAAATAGTTCCTTACCAACACTTTATGAAGAAAGAAGATGCTGCGGAGTGTGATATTTGTGGTGTGATCAACAGTGTGAAACACATTATCCTGGAGTGCCCAGTTTTTGAATATGAAAGACAAGAAGCAAGACTTCCCAGTGATCTCAATTCTGCCCTCTTGAACTCTTCAGTAACCTTTTTGAAATCTATTCATATATTACATAAAATATGATTATACCTGATTGTTCCTCTCCGGTAATAACCCTTCGCGGTTGATGCGGTTATTTAAAAAAAAATTGTTCCTTAAGTTTTTGTCGCATGTTTATTGAACACCCTGTATATTTGGCACCAATGAGTTTCTCTCAAGATATTGTCTTGACTGTTTTTAAAACTTCCGATAGTGTTGGCAAAATAGTGATTCAATGCAAGTCTTTAAACTTCGTGATATTACTTTTTTCACCAAAACTTTAACCACTGCACTCTCACACACAGAGGGAAAACGTTTTCAGAAAGACATATTATATTAATTACATGGGTGATATAAATGAATATTTATCAGTTTAACTGATCACATCCCTTAGCATTTGTTCTTTTATAAACAAATACGTCACTAACTTCCAGAAACTCAAAGTTTGAATCGTTCAATCGTTTTACCTTATATAAATCTGAAAGTGCATCTGAAGGTTCAGAAAACTGAATTATTTTTTTGTTAATCTAGCATTGCAGACAATTTTCTACTTGAAGATTTGTTATATTTTTACGAGACCGTATCATATCAAACTTGCGCAAAGTTACATTCTTTCCCCCATGGTATGTACGAGTGAATTTTTGATATCTTTCTGAGTGAAAAGTTTATTATTAAATGCTTCCGACACAGACATTTTCAAATGTCTTCCCCTGCGCATTCGCCAAAAAACTGAAACGTTTTGAAACACAACTTAAATAATTGATCCTCTATTGTAAATATACCAGTCAGTACAGACTGAACTTGAGTGCCATTCTGGTCACGAATTCTTAACATTTCATTGAAAATACGAACAAAATTCAATAATTTGTAGGTAGAATTTTAACAGCAACAAACCTTCTATTTCAAAATTTTTGAGGAAACACACATAAACAAAAACTTGCAACTTTCTTGAATTCCATAAAATCACTTGAGTTCTGAGTTTTCATGAGTTGCATTATCAAATACTCACACATATAAAGTCAATTTCAAATTAAAAAAAGAGAAAATTTCATATTTCAAAGGAGTTTTATGAGAACCAGTTCTGAAAAAAATGGAAATATGGCAATGAAATTACTTCTTTTGAAATTATAGAACAACATTTGGGAGACTAATTTCGTTTGAAGAATGTGATTACAGTAATCAACGGCCATTATCATTATCGTAAACATTACTTCTATTCTTTCATTAGTTTCCAGAAAATAACTCATACTTTTTTTTCAGATATCACCTCGGAAGGAACTGAACCCCATCAGGAACATTCTGGTATACAGACGGAAATAATTCCCACTCCAAAGACACAAAATTACCTTGAAAACGAACATCCAGAATAAAAATAAAGTGATTCAGGTCAGCAGTGAAAATAACTGCGAAAATCAAATTTTAATCTTACCGCCAGAAAAACACTCGACAGTCATTTATTATTATGTGTTGGGTGCAGTTGTCGTGATTCAAGTGTGCTGTGTAGTGAAACTTGAGAAACAGTCGAAGCTAACAACCCAGAACTTCCAGATTTATGGATGAAGTTGATAGGAGCAGCTCCGTTACCATTTAATCTTGTGAGTGAGAGACCCTTCAGCTAGTTTGCCACTTTGGGATCTACAGGGTATTTCCTAAGAGCAACGTTCGATTAGTGAATGTATTGCTATATTTCCTTTTGTGAAATTCGCCAGAAGATGGCCAGTAATTTTCATTATTTGAGATACTAGATACTAGAATTATGGTGGAATTGCATCAGTATCAGCGACAAAATTTTATACTAACAAAAAATCAACAACTGTGTTGTAGTTATGTAACGGGTTTTTTGCCGAAGCCGTTTTATCTGTTATTGCTGTAGACACTATCATTAGTAGGCGATGCTTGCTTTCTTCTAACTCGATTACCTGATTTGTGTGATTAAGATAAGATAAGATGTACTCAAACGATAGCGGTTTGCCCGAAATTTGTTACAATGTCTGGTATCATAGTCATGAAGGTCTGATAGATTGCTTGAATAATGAAGTTGATTTTTTATGAATTTCTATGAGAACGTTGAACAAAAATAATGAGGGTAACGGCATTATTCTCAATTTCAAAAACAGAGATAGACAATGATCCCTGTAACCAGAATTAG
Source organism: Leptinotarsa decemlineata (assembly GCF_025532065.1). NCBI lineage: Eukaryota > Metazoa > Arthropoda > Insecta > Coleoptera > Chrysomelidae > Leptinotarsa > Leptinotarsa decemlineata. Next base: position 4,821,724 of record NW_027412573.1, on the reverse strand, counting down.
TAATTACTCTGAGAGCTTTTTTATACAATTTAAAAATATCAACAGTTCCAGTTGAGTTGCCCCAGAGTATAACACCATAGCTAATTTGAGAATGGAAGAGGGAGAAGTATGTTATTTTCAGTGTATCAAAACAAGTTATATTTCTCAAGTGACGAAATAAAAAAATGCTGAATTTCTGGCGATTTTCCCCTGCTCCCCTCTTCCTAGTAGTAGTTTCTGTACAAGATTTTTTGAAATATTTAGGCCACCAACTCTTGTTGTCTAGTATATCTTCGGTTTGAACTAATTTGACCACAAAATATGGTCGAGTTTTCTTTGCATTAGCGATGATAGAAATATATTCCATTGGTGTGAAAATTCGATCTCGGCGTCTCACTATTCTTTTAATTAGACCAAAATCCCTGTCACATGGCAGGAATGAATGGCCACGAACAGGAAAATATTGATGAATTTCGGTAAACCTTCCATGCATGGTGAGAGCTGATAACAATCTAATAATAGTATGATTGCGGTTCTGTCCGCCACAAGCATCACTAAAGATATGTAGTTCGGTAATCTGTTTTGGTATTGTATCTAGGTAATCTTTCAGAAAGCTTGCAACTTCGTTTGAACCCCTTTTGGCGGTACCTTCAAAGTATATGTAAAATGTAGCATCATTGGTTTTTAAGTTGTGAACACCAAAAACATATTGCCAAAGTTTTCGAAGGTAGAACATATCGTTTTCTGGCACATCAGGTAAAGGCAGATTCTGCATATAATCGAAAACAATCGCACCGATATGTTGGTTTTGGGCACACAAATCTCGGACATTTTCAATTTTTTTATAGAACTTTGAGGCACGTCTCTTATGTATTATTAGTTCTGCACTAGCCACACGCTTTGCGTTGTCGTTTAACACATGTGATTTTAGTTTCACTGCCAACTCTTCACATGTTGGACAGACATCTACTTGTGGTCTACCAAACCGATATCCAAAATTTTCGTTGAACTGCTTTAAGTAGTATTCATACTTAACGCGTTTTGCAAGATCTCCATTTTCCAAACAAAACATTCCATACATTTTTTTTACTATTAAGGTCGATTCAAGGTATTTTAATGGTTTACTACCATAATGAGTTTCTTTCATCGGAAATGCAGAAATATGAGTATGGATTTTACAGATAATAGCATCCGGTATAGCATTACCTCGATTACCATGACGACCACGTTTGTCAGTGGGTCTAGAGTAATTCGAAAGTAGTGTGGTCAGACGGAAAACTGCTTTACTTGATAAAGCATAAAGACTCAGAAATGCTTTTTTACATACTTCACGTCGCACGCTTCCGTTCAGAACATGATATTTGAAATTACCTCGACGATTCTGCTTTGGTTCCGGTTATTTTGGCCTACGTCTTTTAATATCTTCAACATCCACAAGACCCATCAAAAAAGTGTCTTGTTCGTTTTTGGGCTTACCACAGTAAAGCGATTTGAAAGTCGTTATCTTTTCATCGTGTGACAACATCTCCATACATTTTCTTTTACATCTGAAATTTAAATAAATTAAATATTACCAGAAAGGCTGATTGACTGATCAAATTTGGAAAACTTTCTTAAATCAATGGAATCCTTACCTACAGTCCGGCCCTGTTTGTTTTGCAGCTCTTTCGATTCCTTTTTGACTTGTGTACTTTTGCCCAAATAATCTTGCTTGAATCCGAACATTATTATTATACTTTTCACTGTTTCGAACACCTTTTTTTTCGTTTACATTGTGGTTCTCCACTATCACTGTTGGAATATGACATATTCTCATCTATTTTATTACAAAATACTACGTAGTTTCACCTAAAACAACAAAATAATGTTACTTTAGTCAATACCTAATGCATACTAATAATAATTTAGAATGATTACTACTGGTTGCTGTCAAAAGTCCGCTTGCAACGCCCTCACATTGAGTGTATGAAGGGAACAAGTAGTGGATTTATTTCCTTTATACACTCAACCAAAATTTTGTGACGCTTTAATGTTCATATAGTAAATCGGATTTGTCTCCTTTATAGACTCAACGGTGCACTGACTAATTATCTGAAATATATATATATATATAACACTTCATTTTGACCAAAAAGTGGAGTTGTTTCGTTTATACAATAACCAATTCAACTGTATCTACGAATGAGATAATTCATGTGCCTGCCTTCTTTGTTGATAGCATGTTTGGCAGCAGCTGATTTGTCGGTTCAGAGAGACAGGTACCTACACTTTTTCCCGTGGTTCCAATGTAGACCGATCCGCACCTACAAGAAATTTTGTGGGTATTGGTTTTTCGTCGTATTTCTCAAAGATTCCATATCTCTATGAAAATATCTATCAAAAATTGTGGGACGAAGTCTGAGGTTACTCTAAACACAATTGAAATTTTCATTTTGGACAAACCAACACATCAGCTGTATCCAAACATGCTCTCCACAAAGAAAGCACTCACATTCTCCCATTAGAAAATACAGAAACGCTCGATAATACTCAAGATCACTATTCAAGGGTATATAGAGGGGCAATAGAAATATAAAAATACTGGAATAATGTCAATAGAGAAGAAGAGGCAATGAACATCAATAAAATCTGGCTACCTGGCGTTAATAGTACACAAACAAGGTCAGGTGATCCAATTACTAGAAAACAAACCACTCCCACTGATAATATTATAAAACAAAAGTCAAATACTACCATCGTAGTAAATGCGTTCGGAACAACGATAGCACCAACTAGGACCCTGCAACCGTTACCACATCGCCTTTGATAATATCTACCGCTGCAGTAGACGAAACGTCAGGCATAAAAAGCTGCAGACCACGGCAGAAAACAACGGAAATTAGCTTTCACACAGTTATTTCAGGCTGTGAAAGTTTGTATCCTTTGATACAAGAAACATCAAATTTCAAACCAAGATGCATCACCCTACTAATTCTATAATTTGATTTGTCGATTCTTGAATGATGTTAAAAGGATAGATTCCACAAAAATCCTTGAATTATGATCCTGCTTTGTAAGTTATTCATTCACTATTTCACACGCTTTATATTAGCTTCACCTGTATGTATGTATGTTTGTTTGTTTGTTTGCTTGTACCTCTTAACCTCGGGATCTGTATATGATTGATAGAATTATCGACATTAGGGGATACTGGGGCAAGATGAGATAGCTAAGACAAAACTCGTTATACAAGGAGAAATAAACTCTTTAATAACATTCTTTAACAAAAGAGGTAACCATTATACATTTCTCTCTTATAATTAAACACTGTAGCATGCAAAATCACAGAACTTTTTTTGGCAAATAATGAAAAAATAAACTCGGCAAATTTCCCGTTTTGCCCCATAACTGGGGTAAGATGGGAAACGCTGTGGGGCAAAACGAGTACGCTTTTTAATTGTGTGCCTCTTCATCTTCCTCATCTACTCCGGCACATGAATTATGCGCCCAACCGTGGCAAACACCGCAGATGACCCAACCTTTGGTTGAATCTGAGTATAAGTACCCACAATAGATGCACGCACAGTCATCATCCTCTTCTTGGGATGAACTATCTTCTGATTCAGTTTCTTTTTTGCACCTTTTGGTTTGACGCTTTTTCTGCAGATTTTTCTTGTCAGTTGTCTTTTTAATCTGCTTTGCAGTCTTTTTTCCAGGTTTCCTTATTTGTTTTTCACTTTTTTCAGTCACTTGATTATCAGTCTTGATTATAGTATTCCATTATGCCCCGATCATCTTACCCCGATCCACACGTAGGTAAAAAAGATGACGCAATTCTGACCTCAAACTTTACCGGCGAAAAATCTGGTTTGAATTTAATGTTTTGGGCTCGGGATTGAAATGATACATTAACACAGGTATTCACATGTCTGTACATCAGTTTTCGAATCAAATATCGCGTAAAAACACTTGCAATATCACTTTTTCCTCTCTGCAACGCAGAAACGAGTTCTAACCTGTTTGCTCTGCTTGGACACACTAGCGGAGAGTGAAGTTCGTGCAAATGGCGCTGTCGCCGCTCCGAACACGATTACTATTCACGCACACAAGCTTACTTCCCGTGCTGACCCAAACTTCATCTTGCCCCGGTCTCCCCTACTGCTCGATCTATTCGCGATATATCGACATCATTGTAATATGCGGCTGATTGATCCCAAAGTTTACATGAAATAAATATAGTTTAAAAAGACTAAAAATGACGCTTTCATAGCATACGAAACTAAAAAATAAAGAATAAATATACTTTTAAAAACTCGCTTTCAAAGAACATTGAACTAAAAAGATAAAACATTTTTTAATACGCTCAAAACAATAACAAACTAAAAATACTAGTATTATTGTAAAAAAAGCGTGGGCGATTTGTGACATATTTTTTTGTATATCAAGCCCTCGATGAAGCATATGTCCTCTCTTATGAACAGGAGGGAACGAAGCAAAACCTTTGATGTGATTTTTTTTTTCTTCTTTCCTTTTTTTTATAATATTAGTTCTTTAAATTGATTTGTATTCATGATTGTTCCAAATTCCATTATTTTTTGTAATACATTCGAATATATTTCTTCAAAAAATTAAACTGACAGATATTTGAAAAAAAAATATTTTAAACTTTTCAGCTCGATGTTCTTTCCAAATATATTTTTCTTATTGCTGCTTATTGCAAACTGATTACTTTGTCCGATCTTCGACTTGTGTGCATCGTATGAGGGGAATTTTTTGCTGATCTGCTCAGGGTAGTCTGTTTCCTAGTCTGATGCAGATTTTGCTTCTGCTACTCATAAATTGGGTTCATGAGATATTTTCGAAATATTCTGCTATCGAAGAGGCGATAAGTCGCTTCACTACTGCATCACCTAGCTTTGTTGAAGGAATCAAGAAGGACAGTTGGGGGGTCCTGATCAGGGAAGGATCCTTTGGAAAGGCCTCAACTCAATTTGACTCCAGAAACGAAAAAATGAGTTCTATGTTTTTCTAATCAAATAACTTAGTTTTCGAAGCAGGTTTTTGCGAAATCATTCTAATGAGCTGTTATAGAAACTCCTTCAAGTTCCATGAAATGTTTGAAGTTTCCCGTGCTCGACATTAGAATATTCGCTAAGAGAGATTTGGCATAGTTTGAACTAATACTATACATAGCATTCATTTAATGTACCCCCACCTTTTATATTTCAACTCAAAAAATTGAAATTTGGTATAATGAAATTGATGAATGAATACTTTATTTCAAAGTGGAATTGACAGATGACACTTTCACCTGGGAGAAATATTGAAGCTCCTGACAAATGTTTCACAACCCTAGAATATAATGTCAATGGGAAGAGAGTCTTGTGTCAGATCATTTTGAAGCTCCTGATGGATACTTCGCAACCCTAGAATATGAAGACAATATCTTCAACAACTATAAAATGGCGGAACTTTCAATAATTGCCTGAATACATTGAAATTTAACTACATAATATGAGGTAATAAGCTTGAGGTCAGTTCAGAATATGCTCGAGGTAGTTGCCTTGAAATTTCTGACATATAAACAGCCTATCCGATATTTCACGCCGAATATTTTCGAACACAGTAACGTCAATATCTCTACAAATATTCATTATTCTCTGCCGTATATCCAATATTGAAGCAGCTTCAGTTTCGTACACCTTTTGCTTCAAATAGCCCCATAAAAATAGTCCAAAGGTGTCAAATCTGGTGAGCGGGCTGGACATTCTGTAAGACCTCTACGGCCAATTCCACAACCGGGAAAAGTAGTATCCAAATGGTTTCTCACTTGACACCTCATAAACATTTGCGACGAAATAAGTTGACGGTTCAAGATTTACTACCATCACACCAATTATTTGCACTTGCTACTCTTCCGGAATGGACGGATGACCTGGAGGCTTTTTGTTATGTACACCACCGGTAGTTGTGAATTTGGATACAAGTTCCCTCATATTTTCTACAGATAGGACGATTCGGAAAACGTTCATTGAAAATCCTTTCGGTTTCGTGAAAGTTACGCGTCGCACCGTAAATAAAAATCGCTTCAATTAATTTTTCCAATGGACGAGAATTGACCATTTTAGAGATTGTTGACGTGGTACCTTTCTACTAGTAAATCCGAAAACTAAATGAGGATATTCAACGAAAGTCATTTTTTGTGGAGGAAAAAAATCAGTTTTTTATCGACCTTTTTTGGGTAATTGTTACCTTCCACAATCTGTTTTTATATTTTTCAGATTGTGGAAGGTAACAATTACCCAAAAAAGGTCGATATAAATGAGAATATTATAACAATGATGTTCATTGTCGTACTGACATTTTTTGACGTTTTCATAAACAGAAAATAACTTAATAAACCATATCCGTTTGTTGGAATTGCCATATGGCAGGTGAAAATCGATATTGATGTGTTTGTCTTCAGGAAATTATTGAAGTTTCCGCCATTTTGTAGTAGTTGAAGATATTGACATTATATTCTATGGTTGTGAAGTATTCGTCAGGAGCTTCAAAATGATGTATCACAAGACCCCCTCTTTTCATCCATGGCGCCCAGTCGCCATCTTGAAAGTTTCATCTGTCAATTTCAATTGAAAACAAAGTATTCATGCATTAACTTCATTATCCCAAATTTAAATTTTTTGAGTTGACCCGTTAAAAAAATGAAAAGGGGGAACTTACTTTATATCATTCATATAGATTATTCTGTTCGAATATTTTCATTCATTCTGTGGGAGGTCTCCCTTCAAAATGAGTTCTCACTCACTTCATATTAGAATTCACTCTCAGCTCGCCTGCGAAATCATCTCGCTCCTTTCAAATTGATGAAAATCTCGCCAAAAAAAGCTGAATAATGCATTCTTCACAGTACCTCCTCTATCATTTCGGCCATTTATATTCGAAACGGTGTCATCCATCCAGGAAGTTCGGAAAGCCAACGTTATTTTAGAATGCGACGCGCGGAATTGCTTGAAAGGTATTCAAATTTGCGAGCAAGCGACAAAAATAACAAGAAATCTTATTATTTTTCCGCGAGTTCCGCTACATCCGTAATTGTGAAGGTAATAGCAATATCTCACGTTTTCTGAGATGGAAATTGTATCGCTGCGCGCTGTTTGAAAAACTCGTTGGAGGAATGTAATGAAATATATTTTCATAATAACAATATAACTTTCGAGAATTCTTCATGTTTGAACGAGGCACAGTAATTCCTGGGCATTTATCAATCAATTATCACTTTTAGATAATCCACACCGAAAGTTTTCTTATCGCTGTGTTTTAAATATTCTAATTTATTCTTGGTAGATACTGGTAGATACTGCTATAATTGATTTGAACCACCACATGACTAGTTCTCCAGACATACCTACTAAGTTAGTGTATTTGCCCTGAACTATGATGACAGAGTCATACATAAAGGTCACTTTTTATGTTCATTCCGATGCAGAAAACGAAGTAGCTCATCCATTGTAGAAGAACAAATGAAATTCTTCCTGAAGATGGCTATCTGAACTATGCCACTGATCTCCGCATAAAAATCATCCACACCAATTTATGCATTTTATCCACCAGCGGCTCGTTCTCCTTATCGACGCTTATTTTCAGTATGTTCCCTTTATTGGTGTTGAAACTGATCAGATATAACCATTTCTTAGGTAGGAAGCAGATGAGGAAAAATATGTATCCAAGATAGATCAAATTATACCAAAAAATATAAAAAAACGTTACCTTAAAGAAATTCAAGCTGCAAAAAAAAATGTCAACAATAACTTTCTTGCAAGCTCCAGCAATAAATCTCGTGAAAGTTGGAAACTGATACATTTTAAAAGGGACGAAAACAAAGTACTTGAATTCTCCGGAAGATTCCAATTACTTTTTCTGGAATATTGCAGAGAATATTTTAATTTCTTTGCCAGCAGTAGATGAAAATACCACAAATTCTCTGGATATTTTTCCGAAACCTAAGGAATCTTTTTTCTTCTTGCATGTGACAGAAATGGAGGTTTGCCATACGAAACCTCAAAATCACAAAGTGCTGTGATGTTTACGAAGAAGCGAGATAATTGTGGGACCTCTCACTGCACTGATCAATAAATGTCTTTCTGGAGGTACATTTCCCGATGTTTTCAAATTCACGAAAATAATACCAATTTGAAATATAAAGGAGATAAGAGCGATGTGGATAAAAACCGCCCCATATCCCTAATCCCCATATTTGGAAAAATATTTGAAATCTCACTGAAACATAGGTTAATGGACTTCTTCTAAAAATATTCTGTACAAGCAATCTCTACGGTTGTTCGAGGCATAGTCGAGGGTTTTGAAAGGGGTAAACATTCTCCAATAATAATGTGTGATTCAAGCAAGGCCTTCGACTGTGTCTCGCATGATCTACTATTGAAAAAACTAAGTTTTCATGTAATGAGAGGTGTGGAACTTAATTTCTTCAGTGCGCACCTCAAAAATAGGGTACAGTCAGTATGCATCAACAATGTGTCTTCAACGTATCAACATATAAACAATGGTGTACCACAGGGCTCCGTACTAGGTCACCTCTTTTTTATTATATATATGAATGATATTTTCCACACTATATCCCCAGGTTTCTGTGTGTGCTACATTGATGACACTAGTGTGTTATATATCATTGTAAGTAGCTTTTAACGGTCTGGTCTACATTTTCGTCCCATCGTAGATCTTGGTCCACATATACACCAAGATAGTTCATGTTGTTTACCTTATCAACTGTAGGACATGTGCATATCCTTGGGGTTTGGCAAATAGGTTTGTGTATATTGAGCTTATTTTTGGAAGGTTGATATTTATTTGTGAGGGTGAATGTTACGTATTTAATTTTAGCGATGTTATGGCTCAAAAGACTTGTGTTCAATCAAGAAAAAACAGATGTGAGTCCCCTTTCAGCTCTTTCAAAGACGTTGTCCCAAGTATCGCCTAGAAATGATAAAGCTGTATCGTCTGCATAAGACATAATGCTGCCTTGGATGTTTTCAAGTTTGTTAATGTCATTGATGTATATTGAGAACAAAATTGGGTCTAGTACTGTCCCCTGGGGGACGCCCATGGTTATAGGTAGGGGATCACTATAAATATTGTTGATTTCAACAATCTGATTTCTGTCAAATGAGTGATTTTCAAAAAGCTTAAGAGTGATTCCTCTTGCTTCAATGAATTCTAAACTCCTCATTAAGATATGATGATTGACTTTGATATGACAATTGATTTTGAAAAAACATTTGACCATGTTTACTCTATTTCTATAAGTTTTGTTAGTGGTAGGTGTTATATTGAGGTTATGTAATCTATGGTGGTTTTGAGATATACAAAAACTTCATCATTCTGATTGAATTATGAATCGTTATATATCATATCAAATTGAGGAATTCTGAAGCTTTACACTTCGCTAACTAACCAAGAATACCTTCACATCTCTGTTAAAAGAAAATTTTTGTAACAATTAGTTTTCGAGATAATTTGAAGATTTACAGGTATTTTCATTGAGTTCAACTCTTTTTAAAATAAATGAAATTGTTTTTGACGTACAATTTACGTTCATAACTTTCATAAAAAAAATAAATTTTTGGTTTTTATGACAACCTGCTAATACGTGTCCATTGAATTTCGTTAAAAAGTAAGAATTATTTGTTTATTACGAGAAGATTTTATCGGGGGATGGGGTTGGTTACTACCCTTACATTCTAGGTAAATTGAATGGCACCTCCTTATGAAGGTTGCCTTTTGACGAGGACATTTCATGCTTCTAATAAAAAAGTTAATCATACTAAAAAATTACCTACACGACGAATACAACCTGCTGATTTCCTTGAATGCTGATGACACATAAAAGTTTAAGAAACTGTTTTATGGTTAATAAATCCCAATCATTGTTTTTAAAGCACACACAAAATAAGGATAACTCACATAGGAAATTTAGAGTAAATGTTCAAAATGTGCGCCATTTTGCTTCATGCAACAATAAAGATTCTGCTCGAATATTGATCTTACATTATTCAACATCTCAGGAGTTATAGCTCGGCATTCATCAATAATTCTACGACGTAATTCATCCAACTTGGCTGGCTGTGTAGCATAAACTCTAGACTTTGAATATTCCCACAAAAAGTAGTCCAGTGGTGTTAAATCTGGTGATCGTGCTGGCTATTCAATTGGACCTCTCCTGCCAATCCATTGTCCTTCAAAATGATCATTCAAAAAATTTCGAACCTGCTGGGCATAATGGGGTGGTGCACCGTCTCGTCGGAAATGGATAAATTCATCTTGACATCTTGGATTCTGTTCAATTATTCCGACTATACGAGGTTGTATTGCCTCTTCAAGAAGTTGTAAATAAGAATCACCGGTTAAATTTCCATCAATGAAAAATGGACCTATAATATGATTGCCTAATATTCCGGCCCAGACATTCAACTTTTGGGGATGTTGGGTATGTATTTCTGCGTATTGTCTTGGGTTTTCATTCGACCAATAACGGCAATTGTGACGGTTCACGCAACCATTTGAATAAAATGAGCTTTCGTCTGAAAAACAGATGTTATAAATCAGCTCGGGATTTTGCATTATTCTCTCACTCATGCCCTCACAAAACTCCTATCTTCGGTCGAAATCATCCTCATTGAGTTCATGAACAAGTTTAATTTTGTAAGGATGGAATTTGTGTTTTTTAAGGATTCTCCATGCGCTCATATGGCTTATTCCGGCCATTGCTGATTAACCTCTGGTACTCAACCTGGGATTGGCGATGACTTGACCAATCACTCCAATCGCATTATCGTCATTCACTACCCTTCTCTGAACATTTTTTTTCTAATTTAAAACCGAACCTGTCTCCCTGAATTTTGTGACCCAATCCAGAACGTGATTTCTGCTTAGGTGTTTACCAGGGTTTTGCTCGTTAGATAAAATTGATGTTTCATTAGCATTTTGGTTGTTGCCAAAAAATAAAGCAATAACTGAAACCCTTTCAGCAGTGGTGTAAGGTATTTTTAAACAAATAACAATACACGACCCGTTTAAACAAATCAATCGAACGATGTACTAATGGAAACTGGAAGAAGAGGAGTAGGTATTGATTTAAAAAAAAAGATTTCATTCAACAAATAACTGATGAGAAGAACTGCTCGGATTTTTTTTTTAGGCATACAAGTTACCGAGTGGTATGTCTAATGTATTAATAACATGGCAATTTTAACTTCAAATTATCTCGAAAACTAATCGTTACAAAAATTTTCTTCTAACAGAGTTGTAAAGGTATTCGAAAGACCTTTAAAACAAGGTGCCACTTGACCTACTTTCCCTATCTAAATAAGGGTCGTCGGACGCACCCCTCCGAGGGGGTGCGTACTACAAAACATCTGATTAGTCTGAAAGGTGTCCTCCTCTAATTAGAAATCGATGTGTCGGAGCTTCTTTTGAAAATATTTCTTTTCATATTCAAAAACGGATCTGTTAAGTTTTCGTTGTTGAACACTGTATAACAGGGGTTCATCAAAGGTTTATTCCAAGCTTCTTATGTTGAAGTGTACTATATTGAGATATTCGTTGCCTGAGAAGTTTTTAACGTTTTCAACAATACTATCGAATACCAGAGTATCTCTTTCCACACTGTCCTTGAGTACATCTAAGTAGTCCATCATTATATAAAAGAGGATAATAACAATGAAGATATTCCTTAATTAAATTCAGTGATTACAGACTGGTGAGGTAAGACGCAATTAGTTTCATCGACTATAGTTGCCCCAAGCCTCTAATTTATTTACAGAGTGTTTGCAAAGTAAGAAATTACAAAAAAATAAAAATGAATAAAGGATTAGAAATATCCTTACACAACGTTATACTTGCAGATACAGATGTCGACATCCTCAGCAACTCCTCAAATAGTGATTTGTTGATTCTCCATAACAATTCTCTTCACTTTCTCAACATTTTCATCGATTGTTGATGTGCTCGGGTGTTCTGGGCGATCGTCGTCATTCACCGCTTCTCGACCTTCTTTGAAATGCTTGAACCACTTGTCAACAACCTTTTGACTCAGAGTACAATCAATGTATGCCATTGTCAACATTTCAAGAGTTCATACCCACATGATTCTATTTTTCACACAAAATGTTATGCAAATTTTTTGATCCATTTTTAAACACGCAAATCACGTCTGACTTTTATGCCTCTCATCAATGAACTAAACATGATAAACAACTGAAATTATGAACATATGTTCATATATCAACTCAAAAAAATTAAAAATCGCCGATTGAATGAAAGTAGCCGGCGAAATTTGAACATCCACTTCATTTTTGAACAATCCACAATAGTTTTCAATGAGAATATAAAATCAATTCAATTGGAAATCTCCACAGTTCATATCTCATCACATCAATATTAATTGAAAAATAAATCTTTCATTTTTTTCAGCTCCGCTAACAAAAGTGCTATTATTCTGAAATTGAAAATATAAATCGCTCTTTTAACGCGAATATCGCAGCATGCGGAAAATGTGAATATTTCAGCATGCAGCATGAATGTGTTACCTTCTGATTTATCACATTTTTCAGGAAAGCTGAGCAGCTATCTATCGCGCGTGATGAAAATGTTCGGGAAGATTTACGGACCACGGATGTATAAATCACAGGGAGCTGGAAAGAACTACTCGCTCAGTAGATTACATTTTTTTATCGTGCTTCAGTCTGAATTTTCAAGGTCTCGCATGAGATAGAAACAGTAGGAATAAAAAGTTATGCTTTTCTGGGTCATGTTGAAAACTACCTCATAATAATAATAATCCAGACTCTATCCAGATCACTCTGTCAAGATAGTTGTTCTGATTATTGGAGTACTTGGTGAAATGATGTCCTCTCTACTATCGAATCTTAAAATCATACCGGCTAGCCGCACTAAGGCAGAAATCTTAGCGGCACAGATGCAGAAGGCTGCCATCCTTAGCTCACTGCGCTTGCTCAGGGCACATGATTCTCGGACTCAATGATCACTTACCCCACGGTGTGGGGAGTGGTCATTGGTTGATAATGCTGGCGGGCCCTCCTGAATGTATCGGGGCTTCGGGGGATATGGTCTGACCAGCGCACACTACGGTAAATAATAATGATAATAATAATAATAATGATAACGATAATCTGTTTGGATTATAAAGAGCTGGATGTAAAGAGAACCTGCTCATCGATGGATGTGTAACGCAGGACTCGATATAATATAAGCGTAACCTCTCTATAGCCTGGATCGATTACCGTAAGGCATTTGATACAATTTTGCATGAGCTCATCTTGCATTTGCTCAGATGCCTTGCAGTACCCGACAACAAAGTGAGATGCATTGAACAACTGATACCACTTTGGCGAACTCGCTTCACCATTACATCTGGTCAAGCAAGAGTCCAAACAGGGTGGGGCACTTTCAGAAGGGGTGTATTTCCCTTCTCTTCTGCATCTCACTATTGCCATTATTCGTTGCGCTCAGAAATACTCGAGGGTATAATTGTGGCACCCCCGGGAACCGGAGGCACAAGGTCACCTATCTTAAACTTCATGCCCCTGGAGAGAAGGATCTCCATCAGTCCTTGAGGATGGTGAAAGAGTAAAAGTATGCTATCGGTATGAAATTCGAGATAAACAAATGTGCAATGGTCTATCTCAAAAGAGGACGATGCGCGCACAACGGAGAGGATGTGCAGCTCGTACATGAAAGCATCATACGTCATCTGGATGCCGGAGAGACGTATACTCACCTCGGGGTGGAACAACGCCACTCACAAGAGGTAACAGCAGTGAAAAACTCTCTCCGCGACAAGTATCAGCAGAAACTTCGACAGATCTGATCTTTGGAAGTGTCGGGAAAGAACAAAGTTGCTGCAACAAATTTTCTGCCGTTCCAATCTTACTCTACTCGTTTGGAATAGTGAAGTGGACTCGAGAGGAGCTGTATCAACTCGACGTAAAGATCCGAAAAATGATGCATCTCTATAGAGTTTGCATCCTAAATCGTTCGTTCCACGGTTGTACTTAGGGAGGCCGACAATAGGGAGGCCGTGGACTTTTGAGTTTGGAGTGTCTACATGACAGAATGGTACTGGATATAGCCTGTAAAGTTGTCAGGAGTTCGAATCCCCTTCTCTGCATGGTCCGTGTCCATGAGAGAGCAGGAATTGGAGCATTTCTCTCCAGGGCAGCTGCCTGAGCAGCTGATGAACTTGGTATAGTTTTCGACTCTGAACGAGGTGACCACAACTCTGTCACCGAGTTGGAACCCGTTCAGCAAAACGCCCAGATAAAAGCCGCAGAGATCACCTTACTTCTGCGGAGACACAAGGATAAGCCAATGCATGACGTCTTCTTCAATAACATTGGAGACCTTGGCTTATCAAAGCGCCTGACGTTTGCTTTTCTCAGGTCGACTGGGCTGAAGTCAGAAACTGAAGGGTTCATCATGGCTTGCCAGGAGGGTGTCTTCAACACCTTAGTCTACCGCAGTCGCGTGATGGGTATAGATGTTCCTGACACAAGGTGCAGGGCCTGCCGTGACGCGCCCGAAACCCTAATGCACTTGCTATCAGCATGTCCAGCATATGCGGTCTCGGCTTATATCCATCGACATAACGCGACCCTAAGAGTGCTATATCACCATCTACGGCAGTCTTACGGTATTGACGAGACACTGGTGTTGCCCTACGCTGCGGGGGACATTGAATCTGCGTGGGGAACGAGAAGTGCCGAGTTTATTGGAACTATTCGTTTCCCATCCTCAGGCTCATACAAGCAAATAAGCCTGATGTAGTCCTTCTCGACCACCAGAGCGAAACGATATTTGTCGTGGAGTTTTCAGCTCATGGTGAGACGAATATCGTCAGAAAAGAAGAAGAAAAACGTTCACATCAATCAATCAGTTCACATGCTTCTCGGACCCAATGATCACCTAGCCCTGACCACGGTGAGCTGTTCAAGTGACTTGACACATTTGATTCCACCAAGATCGGTACATATTAGAAATTCGCGATGTCCTGAGGGTGCTAATCGTTTCGAAGTTCAACTCAATACAACTGCATTCATGTGGAATAAACTTCCTGAGAACTTTTTACCAAATGAATTCAATCTCCAACGATTCAAATCCAATGTGATTCGTTACTTTCGCACAGGCACCGCTTTCAGAGCGTCTTAAGTACTTTTCTGTAGTGCTTCTGTTTTGTCGTTTAAAAAAATTAATTGAAGGAATTTGGATCCAATATTTTGAAATTTACAGTGATGCAAAATACATGACGAGATCTGCCACGATATGAAATCTGAGGTCAAATTGTATTCTCATCAATAATAATAATAATAATAATTTCTCTATTTTCACAAATTAATTTGCACATCAACAGTCTGATAATGTAAATAAAAAAGAGGGAAACGGCAATAAATTCAAGTATAGAAATGATATAAGACAATGTATATACATATACATATATATCTATACCTATATACATAGAACATCCACGTCACAAATAATTATTACAAATAAAATAAAGTATAAATATAAAATATATTAAAGTTACTGAATTTCACTAGTTCGGACTTCCATTGTCTAATATGGAAAATGAAATCTCCGAAACAACTAAAATAGAAGAATTAAAAATAAATAGCTGAAAATAACAATTATATTAAGCAAAAATAACCTGAAATGAAATAATAGTGAAATTAAATACAAGTATTTTTGGGAAAGAAAGTTTTTGGCTTTCTACTATTCCATCTGATACAAAAGTAGAGAGCCAAAAACTTTCTTTCCCAAAAATTAATCACTCCTAAAAATATAACCCTGTCAAATAAAATACAAGTAAAATTAAAAGGATTGAACAAAAATAAAGGAATACAAATAAATATTAAAAATAAAGTTATTTGTATTTTATTTCACTATTATTTCATTTTAGGTTATTTTTGCTTGATATAATTGTTATTTTCAGCTTTTCACCTTTAATTCTTCTTTTTCAGTTGTTTCGGGGATTTCAAATCATTTTAAATATTAGACAATGGAAGTCCGAACTAGTGAAATTCATCATGAAACATTGTCAATCACCTTCAAACAAACATTAAAGGTACTGATTCTACGTTTGTATAAATGAAAAAGGTGTATATTAAATAAACCGTACACTTCATATGAAAATAAAGTTACGGTTGAAACTCCTCAACAGTGTAGCAATTTTTCGACAATAAGAATTGCTTAACTTTTCTTTTGGAAATATGTGCATTTCCTGAAACTTTAATGTCGTCGGGAAGTTTGTTATACAGTTTGCATCCCTGATATTCAAATATTTTTTGGTAGAGAGCAGTTCGATGATTATGACCTCGAAAATCTATCAATATCTGTCAAAGAAGATAAAAATTCCACACAGATGAGATGTGATGAGATGAGATGAATTAGAGCCTTCTTCAAAATTCACATTACATTTTCTAACCTGATAACGAAGACGGAGAACTACAGGAAAAGAGACAATTAATTATTTTTCAATATATATTATATCCCTCTACTCAGAGAATTCCTAGAGATCGCATCGATAGGCGATATTCAACTTCCAGGAAATCCAATCAAAGCAGTCAACCGAATTGAAAATCAACTCCTAGAGATTGCAATCTGATGGAGTAATTAAAGTTTTTTAATTGAAATTACTTTTAAGCCACCTACTCAAATGTGCAAAAAAGCGATCTTCTGGCGTTCGATTTAATAACGGCAGAAATTACTTCAAAGTGAAATTTGCTTTTTATTGAAAAAATGTTTCGAAGGAGGTGATTAGATAGATATTGCAAATTGTGAGAACAATCAGACTTTATTGCAGAGCAATTGAGAAGAGATCCTCTATAGATTATTCGCGAACGTCCGAAGGGGTGACTTCATAGATTCTTCCGATTTATTCACGATGTTGAAGTTTTCTTCACCTGAGAGAAACATAACGATCATTGAACTTCAGCGCCCTGTATCTCTGAAACAAAGCAAATCTGGAAATATGTTCATGAAAACTTTTTTCTTTAAAATGACCCAACGAATCACCATCTGAAGTTTCGTACCGTAGTTAGGAAATACCCTGTATTGTGTAGCAATTCTGAGTGATGTTTGATTCACCCAAGTCAACTTGCCAAGTTGGATGTCACACCAATAGGTGTTTCCACTTATGTTTCGCTTGCGTTTACGCAGCTATATTTATTAAGTACATTCTTTGACGGTACCGGTACCGGTACTGACGATGCCCAATAGGCTGAAACAGCTGTCTACCGGTGGCTCTTAAATTGAAATCAATATGGGAATGATAAAAAAAGTACTTATCTATTTATTTTTTGATTGACCTTTCTAGATTATATATATATATATATATATATATATATATATATATATATATATATATATATATATATATATATATATATATATATATATATATATATATATATATATGTATATATATATATATATATATATATATATATATATATATATGTATATATATATATATATATATATATATATATATATATATATATATATATATATATATATATATATCAAAAGGGGAAAATTCGTGGACAGAACACTCAAAAAATAGGGGCAAACCGCGGACACGTGTTTCTGGCTATTGGCCTCATCAGCGCGGTGCAGCCAATTGCAAAGATGGACAACAACTGGTTACCAAAAATGAAAAACATCACATATGCACGGTGTCACTAACAGGAGTTAACCACACATTTGTGGTTTCAATTAGAAGACCTAGAATTCCCAGGCATCATACTCTATATATATATATATATATATATATATATATATATATATATATATAATATCTCAAGTTGTTTCGAAATAATTTTTTCTTCCACGTGATTCAATATTAATATGGACGTAATTGTTTCGAGAGAGTTTTTTTTTTAGTTTCTATTTGAAAGTTACATGATATTCACATCTTCGTGAAGAAATCATTTCAAATTATTTGCTTCTTTTCTTTTTTGGAAGTTTCAACTTATTTTTGTATAGAAAAGGAGAAGTAGTGAATCAACACCTTTCTTTCCCATAAATGAAATAAATTGTATTGATGTTTTGGGTGGGTTTTGAAATTATGACCAATGCCAAGTCAATTCAATGCACCATTCGTTAATCGACAAAAAGTTGGGAACATTTATGTGTAACCACCCCACAGAAGAAAATATATATTAGCAACCTGTTTTCCGATAGTTTTCTAATCATTACTGAGCTCAATTTTGTTAAGTCGTACTTCGTCATAACTCTAATCCTTTACTGAATTTTGCACGTACATGCTCTATATTTCGCAACATAATTCCCGAAAACCTTACCTGAGCTCTTCTCGTAGTTGTAAACCTCGCCATATTCCCGAGCCTTCAATCAGCTTATATATTTCCCGCTTGTTGATTTGCAAAACATTAATTGGTTTACTGTGAACGACCTACTTTCTATGGCCTTTGTTTTTGAACACTAACTCTAGTGAAAATGTTTTTGTAAACTGTTGTTATAGAAGTTGTTTAATCGATTCCGAAGACTTCACTTTCAGCTGTGAAATGTTGGACGCTGAGAGGGTCAGTCATCAATGGGGAAACAAGATGCATAGAAATCTTGCGTTTCCACCGATTCGCTTTCGTTCTGTCAAAAACTCTAGATGCGAGAAATGAGAGACAATTTTGTACCTAAAGACGCTGATGAGGCTTGTGTACGAATAATAAAGACATCAATAACACAGGCCAACGATGAAACAACTTTTTTACTTGAAATACCTCATTATTCTATTTTTCAGGGTGCTAAAACAAAGTATGACACTTATTAATGATAATAATAACAGTGATATTCATTAATTCCTTTAGGACATCCTAATATACATACATTATTTCAAAAATATATAAATAAATGACATAAATAACAAAAATGATGATGTGATGTAAGAAAAAAAAATAAAAAATAAAAATCATTTTTCAATGATTCCAGAATGGTTTCAACATGAGATTAAACATGATAAATATATTACCACACAGAAGAAAGAAAATCAGGTATGATATTTTATATACTTCATGAGTTTTTTTTGAATTGGAAAACATTTATTGCATCTTTCAACGAAAGTGGGACTTGTTATACTCATTCAAACCTTTATGAAATAAAGACTTCATCGTACTAGTCAAATTAGTTCGAGGAAGGTAGAATTTTTGGAAGCTACTCGCTCTTGTTAAATGGTTATGGATTTGAGATTTATATATACAGAATTCTTCAAAATAAGTTGGAAACAAGTTATGTGTTAGTTTGGAAGTGAATATCATTGCTAACTCGTACAGTCTCTGGGAAACAGACAGCCACTGCATGCACATGTTTGATATACTAGAATACCTATTCACTTGTGAAATAATCCTCATTCCACGATTCTGTAACTTTTGTGAAGCCGATACCTTATTTTGGTCAAATGAGTACAACAGACTAGCACAATAATCAAAATAGGGTTGGATTATACAATTCTATAATGTAATTTTTGAGTACATCGGAAGCTGAAATTAAATTCTTGAGAAAACATATATTTTTTTTTGTAATTTTTCTATATATATAATCAAAATGAGCATGGAGAGATAAACGATTATCCACCATGAAACCTAAGTATTTGAATTCACTGACGAACTCTATTACATCAACTGCAATTTGTAATCTTATGTTGAGATTGTTGATGAGTGATAGCTTATAACCAGTTGATAAGATCATATATTTTGTTTTGGAGGTGTTGAGTTTTAATTTTTTGCAATTCATGTACTTGAAAACATTTCTTAGTTCATTATTCATTTGATCAGCTACTGTTTCTATATTATCTCCTGAAATTGATAACAAAGTGTCGTCTGCAAAAAGGTTCATGAAATCACAACCATGGATGGTATCTATATCATTCAGGTAGATTAAAAATAATATAGGTCTCAAAACACTCCCCTGAGGTACCCCGATAGTGACATCGCGAGATGATGACACTGAATCCTTTATTTTGGTTACCTGTTTGCGTTGTGATAAATAATCAGTCAGCCATAACAAAACAGTTTCCCTGATACCAATACTTTGCAGTTTATTTAGTAATATGTGGCGATCAATTGTCTCAAAATCTCTTTTAAGATCTAAAATACGGCTATAATATAATGTCCTTTATCTATTGATCTGATTGATTGTGACTTGTAATGCAGACTCACATGAATGATGTTTTCTGAAACCTGACTGATATTTTAGTAAAATATCATTATTTTCTAGATATTCAATGAGTTGATTATAAACTGCGAGTTCTAATATTTTTCCATACATGGCAAAGTGTTGATTGGTCTAAATTCCCAGGATTTATTTGTGTTAGGGACTTTCTGAATTGGCACAAGGACACTGGTCTTGAGCTCCTTCGGGAATCTGCCAGTGCTCAAAGATGTATTTATAAAATGCAACAATGCATGTCCTATAACACCAAACGTTTTTTTAATAAGTTTGCAATTGAGTATTTCACTACTGTATTTTATTTCCACTCCGTTCATCAATTTAGACAGATCTCCTAACTCCAAAACTTTGAATTTCTCGAATGAGTTGTTAATCGATATAACATTGTGAATCAGAATGATCAATACTGTTCAAGCTATATCACCTACCATTTTTTCACATTTGCACATCAATTTATTATAAATTTTTTGATTTATTGCAGAATTCAACAGCTTTCATATACTACAAATAAAATGGTAAAATAGTTTGTGCTTGATGCAAAAGAGTTGGCAGCATTGCTGAAACTCATTTACTGTCCAGAAAAAGGGGAATTATATTGTTCTGTCACAGCTGATGTTTTGTTTACTGTCAACCTAACTTTACTTTCTGGTTTCCAGTACATGTGCTCATTGAAATGTCTAATCATGGTTGTAAGAGCTCTGCTGACAGTTTTTGTTATATTTGTGGTGAGTTTGTTATTAAAAAACATCAAAGAAACATCACAGACTTTGTGAAAAGGGTTCATTTCTCATATTTTGGAATTAAACTTGTTGATCAGGATGAATCTTGGACCCCGCATGAGGTATGTTATGTTTGTGTTGAAGATCTTAGAGAATGGTCAAAAAAAGAGAAAAAAGCTTTCAAGTACGCTGTTCCTATGGTATGGAGGGAACCTAGAAACCACACTGGTGATTGCTACTTTTGTGGTATTGATATTAATGGCCATAACTCGACAAACAAGAAGGTAATAAGCTACTCTAACCTAATTTCCGCCATCCGACCAGAAGGGCACGATGTAGATTTGTCGGTCCTAGCACTTCCAGATGATTTGAATTCTGTTCGAACTGAAATGTTTTCTGATGTACTGTCAGATATAGATGAGCAAGATGATGAAGAGTTCCAATGTGCTATAGCAAATATAGAGCCTAAACTGTTTACTCAGATTGAGCTTAATGACTCAGTTAGTGATCTTGGGTTAACCAAAGGAAAAGCTGAGTTGCTTGGTTCTAGACTGAAAGAAAAGAACTTGTTGTCAGATGGAACTAGCATATATGTGTATAGGAAGAGAGAGCAGTAGTTTTCGGAATTTTCTGAACAAGAAGGTGATTTAGTGTACTGCTCAGATGCTGATCAAAGAGTTTGGTGTTGAATACAAAAAAGAAGACTGAAGGCTGTTTATTGATTCTTTCAAAACTAGTTTTAGAACTGTTTTATTAAACAATAATAGCACTTATGCATCTATGCCAGTTGGCCATTCTGTACATATGAAAGAGACCTATGGAAACCTAGAAATGGTGTTGAATAAACTTGGCAATTCGGCTCATGGTTGGATGATATGTGGTGACTTGAAAGTAACATGCATGAATCTTGGTCAGCAAGGATGTTTCACCAAATTTCCATGTTTTTTGTGTGAATGGGACAATATAGCAAGGGATCAACATTGGTGCAGAAAGAACTGGCCTGTGAGGGAGTCTTTAAAACCCGGCGAAAAGAATATTCTCCGCAAAAACCTTGTAGATCCTAGAAATATCCTCTTACCACCTCTACATATAAAGTGAGGCCTCATGAAACAGTTTGTAAAGGCATTGCCTAAAGATGGACCTTGCTTCAAGTATCTCTGTCAAAATTTTCCAAACCTTTCAGAGACCGAACTTAAAAAAGGCGTCTTTGTAGGATCCGACATTCGAAAAATGATGATCGACGTACACTTGGAAACCACAATCACCATACATGAGAAAGAAGCATGGATATTATTCGAGCAAGTTGTTACAAAATTCTTAGGAAATGCAAACGACCAAGAATATCGTACCATCCTAGCTAACATGTTGAAGAATTTAAGAAACTAGGATGTTTGATGAGCCTGAAAGTCCACTTCTTGAACCGTCATCTTGATTACTTCCAGGAAAATTTGGGAGATATTAGTGAGGAGCAGGGTGAGCGTTTTCACTGAGATATTGAATTGATAGAAAAACGTTACCAGGGCTGCTGGAATATCAACATGATGGGAGACTACTGTTGGTCACTTCACCGTGAAGCTCAAAAAGTGACTCACCGCAGAAAAAGCTACACAAGAAACCCCAAAGATAAAAGAGAAAGGAAGTATAAACCAATTCCATCTGACTAGTGAAACCTACATTACAACACTGTATCATTATTTCAAGTAACCTACTATAAATAAAAACCATGATAGTGATTTAACATAGTGTTTCATTGATTTTATCATATACCGTACAGATTTTAAATCATATAAAAAAGTCTATTCCTCAAAAACTATGGGTAATACAAAAAAACTAAGACCAGTTTTAGATTCAGCAATAAAAATCAGCTATTAAAGTAAACAAAGTTTTCAAAAACATTTTTTGTTGGCCTGTGATAATCTTGTTGGAACTGCAACTGATCATTGTTTACACCGTGTTAGGAATCACACGTTAAAAGGTATGACCTCGTTAGTCCTTAGCTCACACAAGTTTCTCTGAGAGTTGTCGTTCGTATGGGGGCGATAGCTGATTAATGGAAAAACAGATTATAAACAGATTTTTTTTTGTTATGCAACTTTGCTGTAATGATGAATGCTACTGAAGTGTCATTCCAACACCAAACCGTTATTTTCAACACCTCAATACGTGTTCCAATCACCAATGTGTCGAGGTGTTGGAAATAAAGGTTTGGTGTTGGGATAAACCTCTAGTGATATTGATCATTGTCTCGTTAACAACCCAAGAAAGTTGAATGCTTTGATCTTTGGGCCAAACAATATCAGAAAGATAATTGATGACAAAATGAAAATAAAATACTTGACGAAGACCTATCCATTGTAGATCCAACGGAAAGTCTAGGGCTCATTTTCGAAAGTAATTTACGGTTCAAAACACAAGTGGAAACACTTTCTAAAAGGCTTATGGAACTCTTGAGATTCTTTGTGGAGATAGAAACGTTGTCGCAAAGGCAACAAGAATAATGTTATGTGATAGTTTAGATTTCCAACAAATTGGTTGAAACGGGTTGGTCGAATATGACAATGCGTAGGCGGCTGCATATAGTGTGCTTATTTCACGAAATAATTATAACGAAGAATTTACTTATATGGAAAAATTTCATTTTGAACCGATGTTCATACAATCAATATTCGGTTCAAAGGTTTTTCAACTCCACCAGTTGAAAAAAAATCTGTTTGAAATCTGTTTTTCCCTTAATCAGCTATCACCTATCATGAATTGTTTAAACGATCTTTCAGTTACCAAATTGGCTACGTGTATAACGGTAGTACTACTATACTATACTATATCCTATACTATATCCTGTGGAAGCATCAAACCAAATAATCTTCGAGTTGTCAAGAGACACTGTTATTTTTTTTTAACTTCTGTATTCTACGCATTTTCCATAATATTAGGATTTTGTGAGGTTAAGTGGTAGAACAAATCAGTAATTTTGACGTCAGCCCTAAAATTAAAATTAATTTGCCAATGTAAATAAATATAGTTCAAAAAACTAAAAAATACGGTTTTGAAGAACATTGAACTAAAAAGTTTAAAATACTAGTATTATTGTGGAAAAAAAATATTTTTAACTTTTCAGTTAGATTTTCTTCAAAAGCGTGTTTTTTAGTTTTTTAAACTATATATATTTTTCATTTTTTAGTTTCGTATGCTATAACATCGCATTTTTCAGTCTTCATAAACTATATTTATTTTATCTAAACTTTGGGATCAATCAGCCGTATATTGTTTAAAAAAATTGGCATTTACATTTTCCTATTCACGACAGGAAGCCTAAAAATCAGCTACCAAGCCCAAGGCAGCAGGCGCACAAAGGAGGGTTACAAATTAGGCAGCAAGCGGGTGTGTTGTTGAAAAAAATCTTTTTTCAAATGAAGAAATACATGTAAAGTGAGTTCTCATTATATCAAGGCGAATACGTTCAGCGCCATCTGCCCGAGAATAGATCAAGCAATAATGTCAATAATTCTGTCAAATACTGATCCCGAGCTTGAGAGTTAGAAAAAAAGAAACATACATACATACATACATGTGAAGCTAATAAAAGCGTGTCAAAAATGTATATGTACCTCAGATTAACAGAATAAAGACACATCATCATTATGTGGATATATTTTGCAATGTCTTGCAAATTTTTTTTCACATGTGTAAACACATATGCATTCCATACAATAAATCCTCCCAATTCACCAAAAAGAAATATCAAATGTTACTCGAAGTTGATATTGCAGTAATCATTGAAATGTCAGCTTTGACCTGGTATATCCTCCATTCCACCATCGATATATTGACGGTAATAGAACTTCACCAGGAAATCATTTGCCGATGATGAACATCGTGAATAATCATGTTCATCGGAAATTGACCATGGCGACCAGACATTTTGGCGTCCATGTGGGTGGCTAATTCCGCGCATTCGGGGGTTAAGCTTTATTACCTTTGGCATTCCGCTCTTTAATCAAGTCGCTCTGCTGCACATTCTACCCTTTTCACACAACATCGCTTTTATTTTCCTGCGGAATTTTTCAACGAACGGGACGGGGTGAATTCTCGGGGATCAACGTTTTAAATATGTTAGCCCGGTCTGTGTGTTATGCTACGGAAGCGCAGAAGGGCCACATATTTTTATCATTTGTTTCTTGGAAATTACGACTTTGAATCTCGGAATTTCGACTCTTATCTCCAAATTTCGACTTTAATCTCAAAATTTCGACTTTCATCTCGAAATTTCGACTTCAATCTCGAAATTTCGACTTTAATCTCATCATTTCGAAACTACGACTTCAAACTCGAAATTTCGAGATAAAAGTCGAAATTTCGAGATAAAAGTCGAAATTTTGAGATTAAAGTCGAAATTTCGAGTTTGAAGTCATAATTTCGAAATTACGAGATTAAAGTCAAAATTTCGAGATAAATGTCGAAATTTTGAGATTAAAGTCGAAATTTCGAGATAAAAGTCGAAATTTCGAGATAAAAGTCGAAATTTCGAGATTCAAAGTCGTAATTTCCAAGAAACAAATAATAAAAATATGTGGCCCTTCTGCGCTTCCGTAGTTATGCAGTCCCAGATGATAATTTTGTTGGTGGATACTTGTACTGAATATTCAATTTTCTATATCTACACGGCAATATTGCTAACGTCTTTCTTGCTGAAAATGCTATTCAGTTACTGGCAGTAATTTTCATGCCATTCAACGTGATGCCAGTAGAAAAATGATTGAACATGGAATGAATTTCATTAGTTCGGACTTTCATTCTAATATTGAATGAAATGATTCTAAATCCCTGAAAGTACCAATACAAATGGGAGATCAATAAAATAGCGGAAAATAACGATTATATTGAACAAAAACACCTGAAATGGGATTTCAGTAAAATAAAATATAAGTAAAACATTGAACAATTGAAAAACAATTGATAATAAAAAAAATGAGAGAATTCAAGCCAAGTTACTTCACGATGTTTCGATTGTTAGTATCCACAATTGTCTTCGGGTGATGACTGGACTAATTTCTCCGAGAGATGATTATTTATGGGTCATTCGAGTACTTCCACTTATCTCCTCTTTCTGCTTCACAGATTTATTGGGCGATGTCCGTTTGACTTGAGTTGACCATTTTCCGCCAAATGGTCATCTGTTTTAGTGAATTATTATATATTTATCTACTCTGTAGATTTGAGACTGCCTGTGGGCAGTGTAAGGGCAAGTTTTTTATCGCTACACATAGACCTTTCTGTATGACTTTCAAATTTTCTTTATGTTTATGAAATATTGTGTTTATGAAGTATTATGAATATTGTTGATACTTAATTTCTGTAGAAAAGTAGCCTACACGAGTCAGGCATCTTCAATTTGAGTATTATTCCCGAAGCTCTTTTCTGGATAACGAGTATACTCTGCATCAAAATCTGGCTGCTCAAGCCCCAGAAAGAAATTCCATACCGGAGATGACTCTTCATAAGTAAATCGTATGCATTTATTGCTGCTGAAAATCCGAGTTCACGAGATATGACATTTATGCCAAAGCCACCAGCAGATATTTTTTAAAGAAGTAATTTGCGTATCAAATTTTGAATTACTGTCAATGAATCTACCAAGAAATGTAGTTACAGGCTTACTTTCAATCATATGTTTACCTAGTGTAACTTGTTCTATGTCCCACTTGAATGTTATCAGATTTGTTTCAGAAACATTTAGCGATAGCATATTCAATTCACACCATTTTTTCATTTTTTCCAAATCTGAGTGGACAGATCGAGTCAAAGTATCAGGATCTTTATTACGCTAAAGTACCGTAGTGCCATCCGCAAACAAGGTCAATGCTCCAGATATATTAAGTTTTGTCATATCGTTAATATATAACAGGAATAAAATTGGGCCTAGGACTGACCCTTGAGGAACTTCGCCTACAATTTTTTCACTATCAGAAGTGTTGTCGCTCTAAGTCATTCTTTGACTTCTACTAGTTATATAAGATCTGAATCATTCTAAGGCTGCTCCCTGGATTCCATAATGGAAGAGTTCTGCATATATATTGTTTGACTGCCCTGTCGTTAAAAGACAAGCCTGACTTTGGAAATCATGGACATTTATATAAGAAGACGCGATATTGGGATCTGACAGACAACAATCCCAGAAAATACAGGGGTACGCAATATCCCTGAAGAAGCTAATTTTGGAACGGAAAATATTCACGAGGGTGGTCAAAAAAGTTTTTGACATAATAAAGACATGAAATGAAGAATGAAAGACATTTCTTCAGATTTTATTTCTCAACATAGTCTCCTTTTGACTGTGCATACTTCTCCCAGGTATGCTCTGAGTTCTGTAACCCATGCAAATAGTGCTCGGCGTTTCTTTCTGCAAAATAATTGTCCACGAAGGTGATTGTCTCTTCATTTGACGGAAAACCTCCGTCTTTCGAGCACAATTTGAAGATGAGGGAACAAAAAGAGTCGCTTGATGCTAGATGTGGTGAGTTAGTTGGATGGTCAAACAGTCCGAACCGTTAATCCTGGATTTTCGCCACGGTAATCGCTGAAGTGTGAGACGATGCTTTGTCTTGGTGAAACAGGATTTTTTTCTGCAAATGTGGACATTTTTAAGCAAATTCTGCCTTCAGCTCACCAAGTAATGATGCGTCTTCCAATAGTTTTGTCTTCATGAAGATAATCTGTCGTAAAAACTCCATGACTATCTCAAAAAACAGCCGCCATCACTTTCAAAGCCAAAAAAACAGTTTTTGATTTTTTGAAGCCTGTTCTACCTTTGCAGTCCACTATTTGGGCCGTATTTTGGGTTCGGGTAAATAATGGTGCATCCAAGTTTCATCTACAGTAGTCATTCAGTGCCAAAACACGGATTGTTTGTGCCAAAATTGTGCCAGCGGAGCGTTGAAAATGTTTCTTTGAACAAGTTTTTGGTGTAACGTGAGCAAACGCGGCACCTATCACGCGAACAGCTTTCTCATGCCTGAATATTGGTTCAATATGTGACAAACATGTTCTTTTGACATGGTCATAACCTCTGCTATAGCTCTCACTTGAATTCGGCGGTCGTCTAGCACCATTTGGTGAACTTTGGCGATATTTTTGTCGGTAGTTGCTGTTAAGTAAATGATGGTGCAGAGTCCCTATACACAGAATCTAACTCATCTTCGATTTGCGTACGCGTATTGCCTTTCAAAAACAAATATTTAATGACAGCTTGATAATCAATTTCCATTTAAAATACTCCTCTCACTTACTCAAACGACTAATACATAACAACTGCGCATCCAAGATGGTTGAAATTTTTATAACCCACAGTCAATATATGCACAACGAAATTCTAGAACTTTCATTTACGAGTGCTGCTATCTTCATGTTGAGGTGGGATCCTTTTCAGATCACTTTTGTATAATGGATTTCCATCTGACAGTTCCATCACATATGTGTCAGATTAGATCAAATTAGATTGTCGGGGAGCTAGCCCATGGCCTGATTGACTGCGACCTTTTCGGATCTATTGTGATGCTCCGTGGTTGTTAGAGCTCATTGTCTAGCTTGATCTCTATGATGAGACTCCTTAGCCTTGACACTGACCCCTTTACCTAGCTGGCAGCCTCTGGTTTTGCTTTCCCGCATCTTGTGTGTCTCAGCCTTGCTGTCGCTTCGAATTTACAGAGCACATGCAGTGCGGTTTCTTTCTCTTCTTGAGAGAACCTGCATTGGGTTTCTTCTGTCAGACCCATGTTGACCATATGTTTGCTGAGCCGGCTTTGCCTCGTTAGTAGACCCAACACTACCCTTATAACCTTACTTTTGTGGTTAAGAAGGTCTTTCGTGAATCTGGGCGATGGTTTCTTCATGAACTCGTTCTTCCGCCTCATTCCTAGGAACTTATTCCACCAATCTATCGATTGTGCTCGCATACATGACTTCACACATGCTTTCGCTACCCCGCAGAAGGGTTCTGGGCTAATCATAGCCTTGGACGCGCCTTCACGGGCTAGAACATCGGCCTCCCCATTGCCCTTGTGACCCTCATGTTCGGGTATCCAAGCTAGAGTGACCTTATTTTGGGTACTTAGCTCCTTGAGGGCGCTCAGACAGCTTCCCACCAGTCTTGAGAAGAGCTGAGCTCTTTATTTGCCGCCTGGCTGTCGGAGAAAATGGAAATGGTTTTATTTGTGACCTTCTGCCTGTTTATTTCCCCTATATAGTGTTTGATGGCCGCTACTTCTGTCTGGAATACAGTGGCGTTATGTTCGAGGCTGAGTGAGATTCTCGTCTCTGCTCTGCCTTCGTATATACCGGCTCCCACTACTTGGGTCTCTAAGTCATCTGCATACCAAGTTTCGTCCGCTTTTACCGGTGGGCCGTTTTGTCAGTCCTCTCTACTGGGTATGATGAGTTTACAATCTTTTTGAAAGTTGTACTGCGGAACTGTTTTATCCACGGTTATTCCTAGTATTGGATCTGCATTCAGTTCATTATATAGTTTCATGTATTCTGCACCATGTGACTGGCTGATTGGGGTTTGTCCCTGCAGTATCCTCTATGTCACCAGTCGAGCTTCTCTTTGTATTTAGATGTGCAGTGCTGCAGTTGGGGTCATTCTCATGGCTTCCCGCTGGCCTTTGTAAGCCGCCCAATAGCCTAGCCGTACCCGAAATACATATGTGTTTCTTTACTTCATCTAGGAATGGTTCAAAGTTTGACCGTTATCTAAAAATTTGAAATTGAACTCATCTGATATGATGGGTTCAAAAATTGGTAAAATCCTTCGTCTGGAGCACAAGAACAACTAAGAACTACGCATCAGAAATGAAACCCATTTGGAATTTTACTGATGCACCACCAGAGAATTCTCTTTGATGTGCTATGATTCTGTAAGACGATATGATAGATCTATAGCAAGAACTGATGAATGACAATAGTATTGGGGATAAATTCAACAGTTGATTCAGCTCTGGAAGATTTTCGATCTGTAACCCCCTTTTGTAGTTCCTCAGAAATAAAATCCTACTGCTTGAATTCTTACCGTACTCGAAAGTTATAGTGAATGAAACGTTTCTTTTATCCCACGATGATAGAAAAGACACTCCTGAATGATTGAAGTACTGGAAAGCCAACACAACCGTTTGATAAGACTGTACCTACAACTGGGACACTGATGATCGTGTTGCCGAGTCTTTTGAAACTTTTGAAAGCAGCGCTGGGTCACGTAGAAACCGTACTAAATTCGAAATTCAGCCAGAAACATGTTCAGAATGCCCACCAGGGGTATGGAGTTATTTACATTGATAGAATGATATCACAGCCTTTCTCGTTATTATCTTGCTACGAACGTATAGCCAGGAAAGTTAAAACCCATAAAATTTCACATACATAAAATTCACGGCTCGTGAATATGTATATCCATACGAGTTACCAGGATGTGATAGGTCTTTGTGGTGTTTGTATACTTTCATTTGATGGTTATGAACCTTAATATTTCACGTTTCGCTATTCAAAAGGTGTATATTATGTGTGTTCAACTTCCGGATGAATACAGGCATTGACCACACGTGGAAAGGTATTCAAAAAAGTCTCTATGATATTTACAATTTGAAGAAAAAAACTTCTTTGCAGAAGTGTATAGAATATCTTTTCGAAACGTATATTATCAGTACTGAATCTTGAAGGCCACCTTGTTTACCTGATTCAACCGTATTAGATGAATAGATACTCTTGAAAACGAAGTTCTTGGTTCAACCCATCAACAACAATAGTAGTAGTAGTAGTAGTAGTAGTAGTAGTAGTAGTAGTAGTAGTAGTAGTAGTAGTAGTAGTAGTAGTAGTAGTAGTATTAGTAGTATTAGTAGTAGCAGTAGTAGTAGTAGTAGTAGTAGTAGTAGTAGTAGTAGTAGTAGTAGTAGTAGTATCTTTATTCATCATTAAAGCAATCTACAGATCTTTGCAGTTGAACACATAAAATGCTTATCAGACTAGTCAAATATGGATTTACATACTAGTTCAAAATCTTAATATTGAAATAATTATATAATAAAACAAAGATTGAAGAAAATCATTCATTAACTGTATAAGATTCGCATTAAATTATCATATTGAAAAATATTCTTCCAGGGAATAAAATGCCTGATCAACAAGAAATTCATATAGTTCACTTTTAAATTCATTCAAGTTATTTTGGCCAGAACATAATTCCAAATATTTATTATAACATTTTATTTGTTGATATCTATGTGATTTTTGTCCAAGAGTCATCCTTGGTTGATATATTTTGTTCTTATTTCTTGTTTCGTGGTGGTGATTATTTGTATTCTTAGGGATATTTTGTTTAAAATCTATGATAAGTTTGAATATATAGATACAAGGCAGGGTTAAAATTCCAGACCTTTTAAACAATTCTTTACATGATGTCAGAGGCGAAACTCCCATCATACTTCTTAGTATTTTTTTGTATAATGAATGCATCATTTGCATACCTTTATGATCCCCAAAAGATAAGACCATATGATAAAGCACTCTGTACATGGGCGAAATATACCATTTTTAAAATATCGTAGCTAACTAAATTTCTCAACTGCTTTAATAAGAAACAAACAGAGCTCAATTCAGCTACCAGTTTATCAATGTGTCCTTCCCAAGTTAATTTATGGTCTATTGTGATTCCTAAAAATTTTATTGATTGAATTTGTTGAATTATTTGTCGATTCATTTTTATAGTTAAATTACGACTAAGATTTTTGGGTGAAAATGTCATAAAAAATGTTTTATTAATATTAACAGATAATCCATTGTTTTGACAGTAATCGTAAAATGCTTGGGCGCTTATGTTTGCTCTCGCACAACATTCTTGAGCTGTTTGGTTTTTTAAGCAGGAATTTGTGTCATCTGCAAACACAATTTCTAAATCTGATTGTTTTTCTAAGTAAGTTAGGTCGTTCATGAATACTATGAATAAGAGTGGTCCAAGTACGGAACCCTGAGGTACTCCCTGCGTAACATATTGTATATCAGATATACAATTATTCAGCACAATACACTGGCTTCTCCCATGCAAATATGATCTCAGCCAGTCATTGCCTATTTCTCTCACACCCTGATATTCTTATGTATCAAGCAGTAGCACATGGTCTACTGTATCAAATGCACGACTTAGGTCAAAGTAGAGCGCAAGTGGGGTTTTCTTTCTATTCAATGTGTCATAAACAAAGGACGTAAGTTCATTTAGGGCAGTGGTAGTAGATTTATTTCTTCTAAATCCATGCTGAAATTTCAGTAGTATATTATTTGATTCAAGAAAATTAATCAATCTGCTGTTGCAACATATGTCAAAGACTTCAGCAAGCTGACTTTGTAGACTGATATTTCTATAGTTTTTTAAATCATTTTTCTCTCCTTTGTTTTTATATATGGGTATTGATTTCGACCGCTTCAGTATATTGGGATATTCCCCACATATGAAGGACTCATTGATGAGATAACTTAAGGGCTCACATAGAACGTGGGCAACTGCAATTAGTACTCTTCCACATATTTCATCTATGCCAGGACATGGCTTCAGCGATAATCTTTTTGATATTGATTCAACTTCAGTGGTTGTAACTGGGGTGAAGAAAAAAGATTTCAACTCACGAGGAGGGAGTTTGATATTGTTATAGTCTGGCTTATCGCATGGAACATCTACAGAGTACTCATTAAATGCATTCACTATACATGATATACCTGATATTTTCTGTCCTCTATAGTTTATAGTATCAGGAACGGTCATACTTTCTTTCCTACTTCCCTGCTTCATTTCTCCAACTATTTTTCAGCTTTCCTTCATTATATTTGTGCTGTTGGCTAACCTGTTATTATTGTAGGTATGTTTTGTACTAATTTTTAGATTTTTGTATATGTTTTTCAAACTCATATATCTATTTTTGATAGTACCATTATCAGTGGATGTTTGGGTTTAATTTTTTTGTAAGGAAATGAATTGTTGAAATGAAACATGAAAGTATCATAGAATGTATGGAATTTGTTATTGAAGCCTGGAATTTTTTCCATATCCTTCCACTGCTTCCTCTTCAAGAAAGCAATAAATGATTGAGTGTCATTTTCATAAATATGTCTTTCATATATTATATTATCTGTTATGTGCAGTTCAGGAATATCAATTTTGATGATACATACCTGGAATGTATGATCAGACATATAAGAATCTCCCACTATAACTTCCGCTGTTTGTGCATCTGTGAACATAACATCTAATAAAGTCCTTGATGTACCCTGTATTCGTGTTGGTTGTTTGATTACATTTACCATATTGAATTCATTGAACATATTGTTCACTCGCCTAGTGGAACTATTATTAGACAGTAAATTAATGTTTGTATCCCCACAGAAGAAATAGTATGATTCGTTTTCATAAATATCCAATAATAATTTATATAGTTGTTGAATGAACAATATCTCATCACTACCGGGCGTTCTATACAAAGCAATGTTAAACAATTTTTTTTTATTTTCCATTTGTACAGAAACAATATTTACCTCGAATGACTTTTCAATATTTTCTCTGTAATTTATTCTTTTTAGGTTAAGTTTTGAATTGGCGAATATGCATACTCCCCCATAAACAAACGAACAAACAATAAACTCATTGTTTATTGTTCATGTTTGAATTGTTTGAAATGTTTGAATGTCCATAAGGACGAAACTGCAGTAACGTTAGTTACAAATAAAAGTGGTAAAAACATAGAAATTTTCATTCCTCTTTTCATAATGATCTCCTACCACGTAGTAACGGCTACATCCATCAATTTATATTCTGTCGATCTATCCGAATTTTATCTTCATTGTTATAAAATAGAAATAAAAGTTCATTGACACAAGTGAATCAACCGTTCAGATTGTTTTTGAACAAAAATGGCTTTTGTAATTATAATTCCTGAAAAGTCCGATTCCGCTTTAACTGAAAAAATGCAAATATTTCGAGTCGCATTGTTGAATTGTTACATATTTCGTCGTCGAAGCATACATCGAGCTACCAAGCCCTTATACAAAACACATCAATCAATCGTTCACTAATTTTCCGGAACTTCATGGTAGCACATTCATGTTTTTGATGAAGGCTTTATAGCTTGTGAACAATATTGAGTTACGGATAAAAACGACATTGACTGGAATTATCAATAAAATAGATACATTCATTTAATGGAAAAATTAGAATTAACTGGATAAAGTGATAAACTCAGTTGTTGAAAGGTTTTGATAACGAATATTGTTTTATTACTCACGAATATTATTATATTTTTTCAATATCGGAACTTTATATACATCATTCACCAAGTTTAGGTTATTTCAGAAGTTTTGTCCCTTACGGTGTTAAGTGTTTTCGTTTGAATATTTTTTCTATTGTGTTGTGGAATGAATTTAACGAAAGTGAATTTTGTACATTGATGCTGTTAGTTTATTTTTCTGAATTTTGATTTTCTGTCTCTTCTAAGCTCAAACGCTGGTTTGCAAAATTTGGTTTCGAAGCTTTTAGCCTCCAAGATGAGCCCAGAAATGGTTTACCTACAGTAATCCAGAATGAGGATTTCAGGACCCTGACGAGAGACCCGTCACGAGAGGAAGATCGAATTGATCTTCCTCTTGAAGATGATTACTTGGTGATCAAATCACGTATCGAGGTGTTGAATTTTCTGGTGTTACAGCCTCATTTGGACGATCACTGCGTTCTGCAACATCGGTGTCTCTACGACCACGTTCGAAGTCAGCATATCAACGTTTAATTGTTTTTTATGATGGAACGGAGTCCTTATAACACTTTTCAAGCCATTGTTTAACTTGAATGGTATTTTTCAACACGCTTCTATCAGCTTCACCTGTATGTATTCATGTATGTATGTTTGTTTGTAACTCTTAGGCTCGGGATCT
Organism: Leptinotarsa decemlineata; assembly: GCF_025532065.1. Lineage (NCBI taxonomy): Eukaryota > Metazoa > Arthropoda > Insecta > Coleoptera > Chrysomelidae > Leptinotarsa > Leptinotarsa decemlineata. The sequence goes on along the minus strand of NW_027412573.1, from coordinate 4,786,817 downwards.
GTATTTGACAGAATTATCGACATTATTGCTTGATCTATTCGCGGGCAAATGGCGCTGTACATAACCTCCTTGATATAATTCGAACTCACTTTATATGTATTTCTTCATTTGAGAAAAGTATTTTTTTCATTAACACGTGCATCTGCTACCTTATTTGTAACCCTCCTTTGCGCGTCTGCTGCTTTCCTTGGTCTTGGTAGCTGATTTTCAGGCTCCCTCTCCGGAATCGAAAAATATCAATGGTCATTTTTCTAAACAGTATACGGCTGATTATTTCGATAATTTGAATATAATAAATATAATTTAAAAATACTAAAAACACACTTTTATAGCATACGAAACTGAAAAATGAAAAATAAATATAGTTCAAAGTAAGTATCAATCACGTTTTTGAAGAACATCGAACTGAAAAGTAAAAAATATTATTTTTTCAGAATAAGCTTGGAACAATAACGATCATCGAGAAATACTAGTATAATTGTGAAAAAAGCAACAGTCGCTTGAAATACAAAAAATATGGCACACAGCGCCCACGCTTTTTTCACAAAAATACTAGTATTTTTTGATCGTTATTGTTTTAAGCTTATTTTGAAAAAAATATTTTTAACTTTTCAGTTCGATGTATTTTGAAAGCGTGTTTCTTAGATTTTTTAAACTATATTTATTTTTAACTTTTCAGTTCGATGTTCTTTGAAAGCGTGTTTCTTAGATTTTTTAAACTAAATTCATTTTTGACTTTTCAGTCCGATATTCTTTGAAAGCGTGTTTTTCAGTTTTTTTTCAAACTATATTTATTTTTGACTTTCAAGTTTCATATGCTATAAAAGCGTGTTTTTCAGTTTTCCAAACTTCATTCATCATTTTGATTTTCTTTTGAACAACCTATCAAGGAGGTTACAAACAGCGCCATCTGTCCGCGAATAGATCAAGAAATATCAAGTAGATCACGTACAGCGCAATCTGCCCGCGGATAGATCAAGCAATGAAGCCGATAATTCTGTCAATACAGATCCCAAGCTTGAGAGTTACAAACAAACATACATACAAACAAGCATACATACACACAAGCGTGTAAAAAACAAAAGTGTGTTTGATCCATTGTTTTGAAAAAAACAAAAAAAAGTATCACTCTTAGCACAATAATTCACAAGCTAATGAGTAAAATATAATGAAATTTCAATAGCTGTTTTTTGAAGGTTAGGCCCGAGAATTTTCTGCCCATGTAGTATGTTATCAATGCCATCAATAGTAATGTAAATATGAACTGTAACATGAAGTACCGTTTTCTCATGTTCATTTCTAATGGTGATTCATACTTGTTGTATTTATTTTGCTTCAGGAATCACACGTTGAAAGGTAAGACCTCGTTAGTCCTTAGCTCGCACAAGTTTCGACTTCTGAGGGTTGTCGTTCGTAGGGGGCCGATAGCTGGTTAACGGAACATATTTCAAAAAATAAATTGATGGATGTAGCCGTTACTACGTGGTAGGAGATCATGATGAAAAGAGAAATGAAAATTTCTATGTTTTTTACCACTTTTATTTGTAACTAACGTTACTGAGAAATTTTCATTTCTCTTTTCATATTTTGAAAATATTTTTAAATATATTCATTTGACAAATATTCCTGCCCAATTCCTCATGAAAGTGTTAATAGTTGCACCACAATATGATTCCATTTGACGTGAACTGTAATCATCAAGAGCTATCTGAAGCTATTTGTTGATGTGGTAGAGACATTTATTTCATTTACATCCGATGAAATCAGTGATTATTTCACTATTACTCGCGAACCCTTCTAAACTTCTTATAATTCTGCTTATTCCATTCAACTATAATGAACGACGGTTATACAGTTTTGTTTTTTAATGACTATCTCACTGGAAAATCGTCTAAAAAGTCGCATTGAATTTGAAAAGTGGAATTGTAGAGTTCCTTCTCCAGTTCACGGCAGTTATATTTAACGATGAGATTTGGGACAAGCAACTTTGTTCATAACTTCTTTCGGCTTTTGATGAAACGTTAATGTTTTCAATAAATATTCAACATCATGAGACGCTGTTTTCCATTTTTCATTGTCGAAGTTTTGTAACGCATTCAAATTGTATAAAAATAACGAGAATATTTTCGCAATGATCAAACATGTAAGTATGGATGTGAAAATTGATTTTCTTTGTGCGGTGTCAAAAATCAAATGATCACAGGTATGCGAGTAATTTTCGTGCGGTTTTGTGTAGTTTTCATAGTGACATAAAACTAAACTTCATCTGGGCTTTCTTTTGAGTTCTTTTTCATGTCGAAGGTAGTTGTGAAAACCTTATTGATGAACAACTGATCAAACCTGAAATTGATGTCACCTCAAATGCAACAGTGGACTTCCTGGGATTGCATCTTCACGAAACCTAATGAATACATTATAATAATAATAATAATGGTCTTTATTGGGTGAAATACCATATAACATCCAAAAGGTGAAGTTCAAAACTGCAGTGTAGAACACTACAGGTTTGTTCTACCAGTGTTTGATGAGTTTCTGACCAAACACTCAAGAAACCCGATCGAACAGCCACCGTATTCACCTGGAATGGCTCCGACAAATTCCTTTCTTTTTTCGAAACTCTACGAAAATATATGATAACTGAATTCCAGAATAAATCAGCGATAAATAAGCTTATAAATTCTTGTGTATCACTAACAATAATGTCATTATTCAAGGCATTATACTAACAAAACTACTATATCTGACCTTTGAGGTTATTTTATTTTCTGTATGCGTTTCGAAAACTCAGTTGTGGCGATGAATCAGATGAGAACGATTGAAATGTAAGTGAATCAATTGATTGCCCAATAATGAGAAATAAACAAATTCTTATTGGGTTTCATTGTTACCATACTCGTTTTATTGATGTTTATCGATCATCAAATTGTCATGGGATGAATTGTCATCCCATGACAATTTGATGATGTAGTAGAGGATATGCGTTTGTCTACTTCTGAACTGATTTGCATCCATCCTTCAATGAGGTGGTGATACAATGTGAGTTTTTCAGAGAAATATGCATTCGTTAATATTTCTGAGCAACTACCAGGCTCAGGTTCTTCGAAAATCTATTTTGCTAACACCACATACTTTCTTCTATAGTTTTATGAAAAAAAAAATTGATAATAATAAAAGTATGACCACCTGTACTTTTCCTAACCAACGGGGATAACTTCAGCCATTGTTTCTTTTTTGATAAAAATGGTTTTCTCATAAACTACACCTCATGATTTGATTTCCACTAACTTCATTTGAACACTAGCTTTACTATCAGTGATTTAAATACTACAAGTTGCTTCTTACACTAATACACTAACTATAATAATTGAGACTACCTCCAACAAATTACCTAAACCTCTACAAGAGGTACCTCGTCAGTTATGATCACCTAAAGCATATTACCGCACTTCTACATCAATAATAATTCTTTCTCGGTTTTTCCAAGAATCCATTTTCCATTATCTCAAGAATGCGGTTTACCGAAGATTTTTTCACACCAGTATATTCATGAAGTTGTTGTGAAAACTTTCCAAGATTTTCGATAACTGCTTGAAATACTTTTTGCTGAGTTTCTTCTATGCATATAGTTTTCATATTTTCTTTACTGAAATTGTTTGCTAATCCATCTGTTTAAATTGTTTCAAAGTACTGCATTGAACTTATTTTTCTGAATCGCTCATTTGAAATATCTGCAGCTTCATGCATTGTTTTATAACCATCTCCACAATCCAAAACAAGGACTTTTCCCAATCACCAGAAATGAATACTCTTCTCGACGCCCGTTTCATCAACAAAGTTGACGTCTCCACGAGATGATGAAAACTAATTCCCAACTTTAAAACTCTCAATTTATATCTAACAGGAGACACTTTCATTTTCCGAAAGTTCTCGCACTTTGCTGAAATTTGCGGGAATTTTCACAAAAAATTTTCACGCAGAGATCATTGATATGTATCAGAAAATGAAAGTGTGCCCTGTTACATATGAATTAAAATCAAGAGTTTTAGAGTTCAGGAATTAGTTTTCGTCATTTCCTGAATATCTTCATCTCCTGAAGACGCCAACTTGGTTGGTGAAACGCTGATCGAGAAGTATATTGCATTTCTGGTGATTGGTAAAAGTACTTGTTTTGAATTTATTCTATGCCAGAGGTTCCAGTTAAGCTTTCATCTCCACAAATCAAAACCAATTATATTTGTATTGAAGCAAGTTCAACAAATAAGAACTCTCAAAGTTGAGTTATAAAAAGTCAAACTGAAAACAATTTGCCAAATTTTTTAATGCTGTAACATATTGTCAAAGATGAATATAACAGTTACCTGTTACAAGTTCAATAATGGTGATCTATCGAAATCCAGTTAGTCATTCATTAGAATGAATTTTTAAGTTTATTAATTTCCATTGCTTTCAAATGATTCAGTTTCAAACCTTTATTTTCTAGGTTTGAAATTTCGAACTCGATTTTCTTTTAAAAGATGATTTGAATATGTTTAACTTCTTTTTTTATTTACATAGCTCATATGATGTTCCTGAATTCGAATCCTAAATAGTCTGCCAGTTCGACCAATATATATCTTAGGACACGTTCCACACTTTAATTTATGCACTCCGGATTTCTCGAATTTGAATGTTTTATCTTTATTTTTCAACTAACTTTTCCAATGTATTACTTGTTCTAAATGCAATTTTAATATCTCGTTTCCTCAAAAAGGAAACCCCTTATTCCGTTGTTTGTCCAAAATACGTTGAAGCTCTATAGTTTTGATTATCTAACTTATAAATAGGAAAAACGTCTCGGATCGCTTTTGGGTAAACTTTTTTGGAAAGTATTTTGTTTATTATACAGGGGTGCGCAAAAGTTCGGAATAAAACTAATATCTTTTTAAACAGTATTTTAGGAAAAAACGCTGAAACACGTCAGTTGATTTCACGTTGTACGCATTTTATGGCAATAAAATGAAATATTTTTTAACCCTTCAGCCGCAACCCTCCCCAAGTGATTATTGTTAATTTGTATCTTGCATTTCAATTCGTATATCCTGTGTAGCTTCCGCGGTACGACATGACACACCGTCACTTTGATTATAAAATATTACTCATTGTCAAATGCCTATTAGGTAAAAAAGGAATAAGAAATTATTCGTTTCGGACTTTATTTTACCCATCATCAGTCCTTAAGCATTATTTTATCCATGTTTTAGCCCTGATGATGGATTCAATTGAGTTATAAACGTTGTAAAAACTTCAAATTGTTCATGTACGAAGAATTGTTGATTTTTTTTTCTCAACTAATAAGCATACGAAAATAATATTTGGATCACCAATTGATCACCAGGAGATCCCTTGTATATTCGATCACTTTCTCTGTAGAGTACTGGGAGATGAAGAAGATACTCCAAATAACACTGAAATCTCTCTATTTCGTAACTACATATTTTTTTCAGTTTCTTCGTGGATTTCTATCAATTAACTCGAATTGGTTTGCGAATCGATTCAGCCATTTTGTCAGTTTACCATTGGAAAAGACTACATATGAGACAGTTGGTCGCACCAACTTGCTCAACATGTGGCTCCTCAGCAGACTAGACTGATTGTAGAAAATTGACTCTTTTTGAGGAATACCTCCTACAAATTCAGTTTCTAATCAGAGGCTAGAAATCAGAGAAATCTATGCCTTCTGTTAACTCTTCTACATGATAATCACAAGAAGCAACTAGGAAACTGGTAGGGTAAAATGGGTCGTCATCCACATTATAATTAGAGAAGATAGAATAACATATTGATAGAATAGCTAGTGCTGAAGACGAGAAATACAGATATCGACGGTCAGATGGTATACTGATCTTTCTACTGCATATCCACACACTTTGACAGGCGCTATAGGCATGTTCTTCTTTTTCAGGTTGGCATTTCTGTTATTACTGAATCTCACCTACTTCTCTGATGCAGCAGTTAACCCTGGACAGATATGCTCAGAAGATAAAACATCCAAAAATCCCATTTTCTCGATTCCTGGGCACGACGTGATCTGTGAAGGCTCACTACCAGAAAATGATCGGTTGGGGCTTCCTAATCAATATAACAAGGAAAGACTCGATAGGAGATCGCTTCAACTCATCGCAGTGGAAGGAGTTCTGCACAAACATTCTTTGGACCTATTTCCAAATGTCAGAACAGTGTTCATTTATAAAAGCGACATAAAAAACTTCACCTCCATTCTGAAGATAGGAACAGCCCTACACATTGCAGAGTCGAAATTTCCTGATATCACTTCTGACACCTTCACAGAGAACAGATATTTCACAACTTTGGGTCTACACTCCAATCCCAATCATACGGTTCACGTCGGTGGTTTCAAACGTTTATGGTTGTTGAGGGTCTTGATTATCTACAATCAAACTCTCACCACACTCCAGGATGGTTTTCTGACAGGACTGCAGAAGGAGTTGAGGGAATTGATTCTCAACAGGAACAATTTATCCGTAATCCAAGACAATGCGTTCAAAAGCATGGAGAACTTGAGGCTGATCAATCTGGATTACAACCCTTTGAAGAGCTTCAATCCGAAGCTCCATTACTTGAAAAGGATTGAAAGTATTTCCTTGGCGCACACGATATTATTCAAGCTTGGTATGAGACTATTTTATCCAGTTAGGAATTTGAGGAGTATTGAGCTACCTACCACTGCTTTGTCAGCAATGGAAGAAACGGATTTGATCCAGATGGCTATAGTTTTTCCGAATTTGAAATGTATTCACTACAATTCACTGGAAGATATTACTACGCCATTGGGACCACTGTTACATAAAATGGATGCAATGGGTTTGAATGTGACTGATTCAATGAAATTGAATTCAGCAACAAGTACTCTGTATGAAAACAGTTCTTATCAGACATGTGAGCCATCATGGACCTTTCATAAATAGTTTTGTATTTTCAGAAAAGTAAATGATCTGTTTCATTCCTAATTTTGACAACAGAATGAATTTGTAATGCACTGTTAGCAACCTTCGGTGTAGTAATGAATATCACTTGGTGATTGAAACACGTGTCAATGTGTTGAAAATAATGATTTGGTGTTAGGATAAGACTCCAGTAATATTCAACAGAATGGATGATTTGAAACTGTTGCGAGGGACGTGGCAACACTACAGATGATTTTCAGGTTCACAACGTCTGTGAAGTGACCATTTGTGCGCTGTCTGAATATGTCCGACAGGTACAAAACTTTGGAGAACTATTATCGGTATCTGTAGAATAGTGAGGGTGGGTGTAGACCCACAGCACTTAGGCCACATGTGGCCCATTGTACATCCTTCCGAGAAGTAGTCTTCCTAGGTCGTTGTCCATACTGTCCTTTCCAGGAAGGTGAATAGGTCACTAGGAGATATCTCCTTTATACTGGCAGGTGTAGGCCAAGACTCGCCGAACACTCACTCTTTCAGATGTCTCACAGTGGCCTCCGCGAAGGTTTTGGAAGGTGCAGCGACATTACTGTCGTTGCGCGGCTTCTTCAACTTTCTTGTGGCTCCCTCCGTGGAGGTGCACAAGTGAAGGAGCTTTCCTGCAGGGGCAGCCAGTTCCTCGCCTTTATTCAAGACGGAGCTCTTGGCTCCCGTCACAGGAAGTGCCATTGCTGTTGAAGGTCGAATGGGAGAGGAGGAGGGTTCACTTATAGCTGCCTCCTTCGATCTGTTTCTCCTTTTGGCCTTGGCGTATCAAATGCGCTTACGCCTTGGCCTTTGTATTACATCACGAGGTGATCTGCTATGTTCAGCCTCATTCCAAGCGGTAGATTGGGGTGGATATTTCTGTTCATTCCCAGCCACCGTCTTAGATTGAGGTGAGCACTTCTGTCCAGCCTCGGGATTAGTTTTTGTTTTTGTTGTTTCTGTTTTTGTGGTTGTTTCATTCAACTGTATAGCGGGGGAAGAGTTGGTTACCTCTGACAGAACCCCGCATTACCAGAGGTAAGCTGATCACAACTGGGCAAAACCTCACTTTTGCCCAGTTCCCCAAGGATATCTTTCGTAACCGCATATCACCTTGCGGCCATTCAGCTGTCCGCACGATTCCGTACATCTCAGTTTGGGTAGGCTGGTCCACGGTGGCATGTTCTGCAAAGGCTTTTGAGGAGTTTTAGTTCCCCTCACACTACTTATTGTTAGTCATGTTGAGATATCTTATAATGTCATTTGCATAAACTACACAGAGTAATGTTCCCAGGATCGAGCCTTGCGGAATTCCTCGAGGTATGTGTAAGGTATCTCAGTAGGACTGATTAAGTTTCACAACTTGCTTTCGATTGTTCAGAAAAGACTCTAGAAGGTGCAGGGGTACTCCCCTGACACCATATCTCGATAACTTAGAAATCAGTAGTTTATGATCGACGCAGTCGAAAGCGTGTGAGAAGTCCAGAAATATGACCAATACAAATTTGTTGTTGCCCAGATGTTTCATTACATGGCTCCGGAATTAACAGAGAGCAGATTCTGTGCTTTTCTTTTTAATGAAACCATAGTGCGATGACGAAAGCAGATTATATTTGTCGAAGAAAGCACACAGCTGGTTTTTCATGTTCAACTCAAATAGTTTTGAAATACTAGAAACCATGCTTATTGATCTACAGTTATTCAGATCACTCTGGTCTCCTTTTATGTATTTCGGAGTATTTTAGTTTTTCTGTAAAAACCCCTTTTTGTGCTGATAACTTAAGTAATACTGTTAACGGCTTGCATATACTGAGACCAATTTATTCCAGAAAAGTATTACTAAATCCAATCATGTCAAGGAATGTTGAATTTTTCAAGCTGAGAATTAATTCTAAGAGGTCATTTTCTGCTATTGGGGACATATAAAATGTGTCAGGGCACAGAGGTACATTCTTATTTATGAAATCCATGTCATACACCAAGTTAGCCACAGGTGCTTTGGTAAAGTTAAAATTGAATTCGTTGGCTAATACCATTTCATCGAATAACAATCGCTCTGCCGATGGCAAATCATTTTGATTGTTTTTCTTTCTTTGTAATGCGTTGATGATTTCCCACGTCGATTTTGTTTTGTTTTCTGCATTTTTTGCATTTCAGTGCAAATAGTATTTTGATAAAAATGGGGAAATGTATTTTTTGCATAGGAACATGCATACTTGTTAACTTGGACGAAATGCTTTCTCACATAAATAAAACAGGTCTATTTTTGAATGATAGTGGAAATACAATTCATAATGAACGGTAAGTGAAACTTCTATAGTGAACGTCTCTTATGATATATGGGAAAATGTTTCATTTGATTCTATTGTACTGTTCAGAGTTAATATAACTCCATTTTTCGAAGAGGTCGAACAAAACAATGATATAAATCAACTTAAATATGCTGACAAGACTGGACATATGGTTGGACGGTCCATTCTCTTTATATTCCCGAGAGAGTTCCTAGAGCATGAATAAATGAGTTTGAGAAAATCGTTCAGTCAATAACTTCAGTTCTTCCACATTTGAGAAATTCAGAGTCAGCAGAATTTCGTCGCTAAACCTATTGTATAAAACTCTATTTCGCTGATAACTCCTAAACACTGAATAGAGGTTGCATAACGAACTTCCATCCTTTTTGAAGTTTCACTCTCATCAAATGTAATTTTGGGGTCATAATTTTTTGAATACTTCATAATTTCATTATGAGGTCGTTCAATTTTTCCCACTGATCAATTCAAGATATTAAAAAAATTTCAAGTGCAGTAAGTTTTATGATCAACAGTATGATTCAATTAAAACAAGATTTATATGGCTGGGATTGAATGACATGAGCGAATAAATGTCATTACGTGCTGTCATGGATGTCATGAGTAGATTAAACTCACTCGTAACATTGAGTCGCAATTTCTAAATGAATTGAGTGCTATATCTTATAATTTTCTTCAAATTGGTGCTGCAGAGGCAATAAGGCAAGTGCTTCATTCCGAAACTTCAGATGTCCACCATTGAGGATGACAGTGTTCCATGTAAGTGAAATTTCACCCCTTTCATACACTCCACTCGTATTGTATATAAATACTGTGATTTATATCTGATTCAGGTCCATGATGAAAAGTTGGAGCACAAATTGAATAGGAAAGTGTGTTCTCTGTATAATTCAATGTTCATATACAGGGCGCTCCAACGAAAACTTGACCCCCCTTTAAATCAGAAAAGGACGTGTAATCGGAAATTTCAAAGAACATTTCAATTTTTATTTTTAGGTGACTAAGTCTGATATGTAAAGTGTTTGGGGTGCTTCTTGAGAAGACAATCTATTGTCATGTCAGAAACACTATTAGCCCCAATCAACACGGTTTCATTAAAGAACGTTCAACCAACACCAATCTTGTAATAATCACTCAATATATTGCAGAGGGTATTGATTGTCAGTCTCAGACTGAGTACACTGATTTTTCTAAAGCGTTCGACAGACTTCACTATAGTATCCTGCTCAATAAGCTTTCGAATTCGTGTTATTCAATGAATTAATTACCCCCTTCAAATCGTATTTTTACAACCGTAAGCAGTACGTCCAACTCGATGGCCTCAAGTCTATCGAATATATAGCCACATCCGGTGTACCACAAGGATCAAATCTAGGACCCTACTGTTCAATATGTTCATTAATGATATCGGAGCTGAGATTGATATCAATTTCCTTTTATACGCAGATGACTTGAAACTCTATCACAATATAACATGTTCTTAGTATTGCGAACGTCTCGCCCTGAATAAGAATCGCATTGCTACATGGTGTCGAAAGAAAAATCTATCTTTCAACATATCCAAACGAACTTGAATTCACACAACTACGTCATAAACAATCAAGTTCTGGAGCGTCCTGACACACTCACTGATCTAGGTGTTACTTTTGATTCATCCCTCTCTTTCAATTCATTTTTTTATTCAACTTATTCACTTATTAATACGAGGCTTATTCCAAGGTATTTTCCAACCCACACCGTATATTATCGCAGTGGTTTCACCCCTTCATCTGCAATGTAGCAGAGAACACGTTATTTCGTCGTTGTTATTGTATATTGTTTCCAATATCCGAGTAGATCCTCGTCAGGATTAATGGGGTACAATTTCAGCTGCAATTATAATCCTATTAGTTTCATTTCACGCCAAACTCTCTGTTATCAATAAATATTATCGACTGACACCCGGTATTTGTATCACACTGATCGACTACCGATTTAATTCATTTGTTTGTATGGAAACTACGATGGGTGGAATATTTCTGTGTGGGAGTTTTTCAAACAATCCAATGATCCAAGCTGTGCAAATAATGCACAGCTTGGATCAAGGGTTGGGATTCGATGAAGTCGACGAACTCCTGGTCTTGAATCGCGTTTCTACTTTTCCATCTTTATACTAAAAACTGTGATGAACTTCCAAAGTAATCTTTCGTTCTTTGAAAGAATTTACATTTTTTTGTATCAAATTAGAGAAGTGGAAAGCAAAAATATTTCCTTTCTTGAAGGACCCATTTTTCATCTTGGATTGTATTGGAAAATTTAATTCAGTTCCTCCTCTCATCCAATAGATTTTTTTGTAATAGAAAATAAAAAGGGTATTTACTCCTCTATCAGTTTCTGATTTTTAATTCTCTATATGATTTTCGAACTCTGTTATTGAGGTTCAATATGATGCAGAACTTTAATGATAAGTCAAATTTTCTGATGAATCCCTAATAAAAATTTCTCATTCACAGAGAAAATTTGAGACTCACTGTATACATGTAAATATGTGACTAGTTCAGCTTTTCTTGGAAATATCGCCTTCAAAACGTGCTCATCGTCAGAAATCTTGTGATACACGATTGATTCACCGAAGATAATTTAATTTTCCAACTCAAATTCAAGCCATACACAACGTTGACTCTAGCTTGTAGGAAACTAATTAGACTGATGCGAGTATCTGATCTTGATTCTGTGAGAACACATCCCAGATAGAAGATAACTCCTTAATTTTAGAAGCTGTTTCCACCAAAATCGAGTTTGACAAATTTAATGTCGGAATACCTACCTACACAGAAATAATCCTCTTGATGGGAAAAGCGTCTAATTAGTTTTATTTAATGCAACGAGTGCAACTGCTGGAAAGTTCAAATCAGATTAGGAAGTTTCTTTCAAGGTTTGAGCTACTTATTCGGGATTAAAGGGTCGGTTTTCACTGATTTCAATGAAAGATAAAATTTATAGATTCGATGCTGATACATGAATTCGCCTTTGCTCACCTTGTCCTGGCCGACAGCCTTTCAATTGAGCATCTTTCCTCTATCTACCGCTACCTCTACCAAGGGAACCCCTACTCCTCCTGACTCACCCCCCTCTCGCATCCCCGTCGCAGAGCGACGACAATGCGGGAGGACGAACCAGCGGGGTGGAAGACCCTTTTTCTTTATTTGCTAATTCAATATTACAATGTTCCCAACATTACAACAGTAATACATATACAATAATAATAATAATAATGATACCCTGATAATACTAATACTAATAATATTATTAAAATAAATGAAAATTCTAACATATCCAACTTAAGTAACTGCTCCAAAGACACAACTAAACAGTAATAATAATCTACTCCTCTTTTTGTTATCCCGTCCCCCAGCCTGCCTTGTCGAGTTGACCTGACGAAGCACTCATCCTTTCCTTTTTTTTCCCCCAATTCCTGGCTCCACTGTACGCCGCAGCTATCTTCTTTCATTCTTTCATTCATTACTGACAACATTCTCTGCCCATTCATTCACAAATCTTATCCAGTCGTCCCTCTCTCCATTCCCTTATCTAAGTGTAATCTCACCTTTTTCCCTCTCCATTCTTTCTTTCCATTTCCAGAAATAGTTCCGATTCAAGGTGCGTTCTTTTCTGCTTTTGGGCAACCAAAACGATGCCAGTTCCACAATAGTTCCACTATTTTTTTCATGAGATCAGAGTATCTGCATTTTTTGAAGACCCTGTATGAAGCAAATGAAAATATGACTCGGAGTGAAGATCCTCATAGTATCACTCCACTCCATTTCAAATTTAATCATTTTAGTGCAAGAGAGTTCATGATTATCAGCATTTATAAAAGTTCATGTTTGGTAAAAAAAATATCAAAATTAATTTATATCTTTCAAACGGTGATAGATAAGTATAGGGAAATAGTATATGAATTTGTTGACAAAGTGATAATGAATCATAATATGATATTATATACGGGGTGTTCCATTTGAAAAATCAAAGAAGCCGCTACTGTTAGTAGAAGCGACAACGCCGCTTCGTCTAAAATATTTTAGGCTTGTAGGTCATATTGACTAATGCATACTGTGGAATTTTCAGGTTGATCCGTTGAATAGTTTGCAAGAAACGGCTAATTAACGCTCATCATGAAAAGCCCTGTACTTATATAAGAACCACCTTATGAATGTTTGAAAATTTATTATAATCTCTTTTAATGAGGTTGATCAAGGAAATTGAACTTCCGAGTATAACCCCAAAATATGTAAACCAATACAAATCAAAACCATCGAGATTCATTAACGAAATTTCCGCTCATACTCTTTGAGGACAAAGTTGATCAAATGTAAGGAAAACGCGCAGCAGAAAAACAAATCAACCCTTCGATAAACAAACCGCTTGAGGCGAAGTTGAAAAATATGGTCATTAGTTTCCGCATTTCCGCTAGCCATTATTTGCGTGGAGAAAAAGGACATAATTTGATTAAGGAATTCAGCGTTGATAAAGGTTGCCTTGTTGTCGGATGAAAAACAATTAATTGGCACGAGAAGGTTTCCAGGATTAATGATGCCGAGTGTGATGAATAGGCGTGTCAGTCGTTTGCTTTGAATTGTAAGTAAAATGCCTTGTTTTGTCGGGATCGTTCATTATTTGTCCAGATCAGGAAAGATTCGACATTCCTTGCTACTTGGGTAGTTTTAAGAAACATGAGAGAAGAAGGATATTTTTCACACACTCACGTGAATGATTTGATTTGTTGGTTGAGGGACAAATGAATATTGGTTGATAAAACCTGTAGAAACCTAACAATACTGTGTTAAGAATCACACGTTAACAGGTATAACCTCGTTAATCCTTAGCTCGCATAAGTTTCGACTTCTGAGGGTTGTCGTTCGTAGGGGTGCAACAGCTGGTTAACGGAAAAACAGAAAACAGACACACCAGATAGATCTGGCAGTGGTTTCAAAGTACCTACGTATTGTTATAAAATAGGCCCTGAGAAATCAATAAAAGGAAAATATTTTCAAAATCTCAAGAAAATTCTCAGAAGAAAGAAAGTTTGATCACCCTGTACATGAACAGCAATGCAGTTCTTTAATCGGAAACACGTCACAAAGCGAGGGAAATGCCAGAAAGAAATTCACAAATTGAGTATGAAATTAATTATTTCAGAATAAATACAACTGACAGAATTTGCTCAAGATTATCAATAACAAATAATATTGTATTTGTTGCGGAAAATTGGAAAAAAAATAATAAAATCGTTATAACTGATTAGAAATGTTGAAATGTTTCAAATGAATAGTTGTAAACAGTTTCCTTAGTTACGAACAATGGATGATGCTAAAATAAAATTAAGCAGGATCAAGTGATCAGATTCGACGTGGAAAGCCTCTACACCAACGTACCTGTTAAAGAAGCACTTCAGAAGAAGCTATCCGATGATGGTGACCTGAAAGATAGAACAAACTTACCGACACAAGTAATCATGGAATTACTAGGATGCTGTGTACGAAACTGCTACTTCCAACTGAAGGACGAATTCTTTACGCAAGATGAAGGACTGCTAGTGGGATCGCCACTTTCACCGATTATAGCCGATATAGGGAATGCAGAACTAGACACTTTCCTGCGGCACATCAACAACGTAAGTCGTCCCATCACTTTCACAATGGAGAAGGAAGTCCACAACAGATTGCCTTTCTCAGACGTATTGGTGAAGAGGACCGGCACTAAGTGGGAAACATCTATATACCAAAAATCCACTCACACGGGACAGTATCTGAACCAGAAGGCCAACCACCATATATCGACTAAGAGAGGAATTATCAAGACTCTACTAGACCGTGCTGTCGGGCTCTGTAATACAAAGGAAGGTCTCGAAAAGGAACTAGGCATCATCAAAAGCGACCTTCAACCGAATGGTTACTTCAGAGTGATGGTAGAACAGGCTTCAGCTAGAAGACAGCAAGAGCTCCACAAGGAAGAGAACCCGCCACAACAAGTACTTGTACTTCCCTTCATCAGAGGATGTTTTCCGGGATCGAATTGAATATTTCTGGAGCCCTGAAGTTTCAGGCATTTTGAGTTATTCTTAGTTTTGTTAAAGGCACTTTAAAGTTATTTTTGTGTCTAGTGTTATACACATGTTTAGAATCAATCTGGGGGAATGTATCTTTTTTCTTATACATTTACAGTGTCACCATTAAAGTGCGCACCTTATAGAAAACTTCGGCACTTGTTTGTGCTTTAAATTTAACTTAAAATGATGCGGCAAATCCATTGCCCTTCGTGGTATTAGCCAGGGGAGTAGTTATTTTCTGATAGGCGTCAGTCCATTAAACCTACTGTGGTAGGTATATCGAGAGTGACTTGAACGTTTGAAGTTCATTTGCTTTAGATTTGTTGTTCACTGCCAGTCTTCAAGCGTATCCCACTGACCAATAAAAAAGTCGAAAGTTTTAAATTTTTTTTTACCCACGTAATCAGATTGTTCTCTTGAGAAAATTGAATGAAATCTTTCTTTCTGTGGATACTCAAATAGTTCTATTGAACAGTATCTGGTTTTCATTTCATCCCCAGTGTAACGAACCTATTGAAAGTGAGTAAACTAATGAAAATAGTAATATATCCACTGATAATATCGATGGCTTGAAATGAAGCAAGTTTCCCCAAAGTTGGAATAGGAAAATCGTTTGTGAATAAAATCTGTTCAGCTCCAACATACTTTGAAAGATTCACCGACCCACGAGTGGATATCATTTTTCACTCTGAAAAGTTTACTTCTGAAAGAGTCCTCACACACTCATACTCATTCCTCATTCCGAAATCCACCATTTATCTTGCCGTTTCATATTTTCGCCCAGGGAAAAACATCTTACTTTCCAGCGTGACAACTCTTATGAATCGAGTGAATCCAACCTGCTGACAGCTGACTGGCTTATCGGGCCTTGAGTAAGTGTTTCTGGAAAAGCCGAAATTCGGATCTATGTATCTCTGACAATCTGATTGCCATCCTCTGTCGATTTCCGGAGACTGGATCAGTAATCAAATCAGACTTTCCTCGAGATTTTCTCTGTTCGCACTTTTTCGGTGACAAGCGAAGAAAACTAGGGATTATACCGTGTGTTCTAGTGGACAACACCGAAGTACTTTCAATTAATTAGGATGGAATGGAAGTAAGGAATGTATAAATAATAAATTGGATCATTTAATCAAAATAGCTGGGCGACAACGAAGTCATTGTAGTCGTCTGAACCTTCGCCCTTTTTTGAACCATAGAACTCTTCAGTTTCATGGCTCTGTTGATCACGGGTACACTGTATCCATTCGATCCCAAGGTCACTTGGAAATGTTTCAGTTCTTTCTCTAGATGCTCTGGTTCACATATTCTTCGATCACGTTCAGTTAGAGTGGAGATGGAATGGTTGTACGATAGTGCGTGTAGGTATCTATCCGTGTGCGTGGGTTTTTGAAAGGGACGCTCTGAACATCTACTTAGACCAGCATTAAGTTCACCATGGTGACTGAACAGGACCAGCGTATAGCATTCTAGATGTACTAAATAGCAAACAGCATGACGGCAGGTAGAAAGGAATCGACGAATGTTGTTGACAATTCACCTAATCTAGGTAAATGTATCATCACACCAGACTACAGTTGTCAACATAAACACACTTTATGGATTTCACCTAATTCAGGTACAGGTAACTACCTGAGTCAACATAAATATGCGTTACGCAGCCGTAACACTCAATCATCGGAGATTACCTCAGGATGTATAAATCTGAAGATGCTAGACACTCGCACTGCTAGCTTCTCCAGAGCTTCTTCAGGAAGAAACTTCAATAATCATATCCTTCAAACCCGAAAAATAGTGACACTGATGTAGACTTATGTACTTCCTGAGTCCTATAATGTATCATAGAAGATATGAGACATGATTCTTGACTGTAGATGATTTACACAATATCAGGTTCAAAGAAAAAACTCCAAGAATCACTTAAGTAAGCACATCACGAAGTCAAAGATTTCTCTCATAATTGTGACCTATTGCCTATACGGAAGTTCTATTCTTGGAGAGATTGTTATCTTATCTCAAGCATTTCATTATCATAACTGCGGATCAACATGGTTTTGTGCAAAATAAATCGACCACAACTGCAATACACTCATATTAATGTTCTTGAAGTCATTAAATGCATTGATGCGGGTGAGTGCCCTATTGGGGTATTTTGCGACCTAAGCAGGGCGTTCGATTGCATCAGTCATACAATCTTATTGAATAAACTATCTCGATACGCTATCCGCGGTGTCACTTATGGATGGATAAAACGTTTTTTGAGTAAACGTAACAATCGTGTCACTATTGGTAAACATATGTCATCGTGCAATGATTATTCTGAGGTAGGTATTCCTCAGGGTTCGTTCCTAGGACCTACCTCATTTATACTTTATATCAACGATATTGTGAAGATGTGTGATAGCTCAATCATTGTTTACGCTGATGATACATCAGTTATTGTATCAGCTAGGGATGAATATTGTATACGTCAGAAATGTAAAAAAAATTCCTTTGATATGGCTCAGTGGTTTAGAGCCAACTCACTTCATCTAAATACAAATGAAACAAAATGTATACGCTTTCACAATAGACAAAAATAAGCTAGTGTAGTTGATTTCGGAGACTTACAGTCAGTTGATAAGACCGTCCGATTTCTTGGATTATATATAGACGAACATATTTCCTGGGGAGAACACTGTAAAATGTTAATCAATACATTGAATTCTATTTCCTATCAATTACATAATTTGAGATCAGTTCTGTCTAATGATCAGTTGCTGATGCTCTACTATGCCCAAGTGGACTCCAGACTTCGATATGCCATCTCCCTCTGGGAGATGACTAAACATTACTCCGAGTAATGTTTAATCTATCCTCTCGACAAAGCTGTGTTGATGTATTCAAAACATGTAAAATCATGAGGCTACCATCACTCTCTATCTTTGAAGTTTGTGTGTATATATTCAGTAACTATAACAGTTTTTCAACCAGATCTAGCATTCATAAACATGACACAAGAATAAAAAATCAGCTGTCTGAATATGTATATATGTGTTACACAATTATTCTATACTATAGATGAACGACTACTCATATACAATACTTGTATTGTCCTTCTGGAGAATAAAGAATCATTATTATTATTATTGATAAAGTCTAGTAAAAGTGAAAACATATTTGAAAAAAAAATTGAAATTATGACTAATTGATATAACAATAGGTGAGATACATGAGCTACTGGATAGAAAAAGATAAAGTAGTGTTACAGAAAGAAAAAGCATATGTTACAGATAAGAGTGTAAAAATTCACAAGCATGAATGGAAATATCACAATTCATCATCTACATCTGCTTTATACGTATATTCCCACTTTCATTCGTATGTTTTAAATTCACATTTGTTATTATTGTTCATCATGTGGGGCACTTTGTAGTGTTGTAATCTTTCTGAACAAGGACTTACCTCATAAACAACAACTTTGCAAATGTGCAGTCATCAATGACCATATTAGGAATAAAATATTTAATGAAATATAAAACATATGACTTTCACTTCCTCTGTGTATATGGTGCATGAATTATAGTTTTTTAAAACAGAAATTTCAGATTGTAATGCTCTTTGTTCACTGGTCCATGATATTTTATTTTTCGTTTCAACTAACATCGCGCACAAAATGTCTAACATTCAAATGTATGCAATTGTGCTTGACGAGTTCAAGTGATTTTTCTCATCTCAATAAAAGGATTCATTGAAACGTGTGTGATTGAATAAATATTTTGTTCTTTCTCCCATATTACGTCCAATTTCTACATATGGTACGGTGAGAATAACGACAAACTGAAAGATAAAGTGAGTTTTCCATGTTAAATGATAATAATAATGATAAAAATAATAATTCTTCATTTCCTGATACAATTTATATGAAAGAAGTCTGAAATAGCAGTTAATGGCATGAGAAGTAAAGATCCATAATTCTAAAATACATTCCCAATTGACAGTATCGTGAGCAAAAATTCTTGATATGAACTTGTGCATCCCTTTGAACTTTCAGTCATCATAAAACACAGAAATATATTTGTCAGTTTATTAGTGTTCAACCTGTGACCAACCAATTACTGATAGTAATCATAACTGAAAGATAACCGTATAATGCAGCTAATTTATTACGAGCAGCAATTAAAATTGATTCACTGACATCATTCAATCTGTCCTGCTGTGAATATTAATGATTTCGCTTCTCAAGGCCTTCAGTATCTAACAACAGAGATTCGTCACTTTTCTAGTACACCCATTCAATTTTCTCTATGATCTAACGGTTGATTATGGATCTGCTGGAAGAACTTCTTCCTAATAAGAACAGAAATGCTGTCTATCGACGGTTGTTTCGCTAAACAGGTTACTATCATCAGATGATGTTAACTTGGTTAGCGGAACGGTGGTAAGAGAGTGTTTAAATCTTCACAACTATCTACATGAGTATATTCTGTGTGGTGAAGTTATAGACGATGTTATGATGATGGAAATCTTCTGAGTGGATCATCATCAATATGGTTTCAGTAAAGGTATTAGATTGAAGAAATACTCCACCTTCGTGGGTTGGTTTACCTATTGGGCGCGTCACCAGGTGGTGGATAGGGGAACGGCCAGGAGACTGAAGGCCCTGTCCGGGAAGCCAATGTGGCCTTACGGACGGGGTCAACGGACTCCTGGTCAGTGGCAGAAATACTAGGGTGAGGGGAACTAAAACTCTCCGAAAGCATTTGCGAAACATGCCACCGTGAACCAGCCTATCCAAGCTAAGGTGTAAGGAATTGTGCCGACAGCTGAATGGCCGCAGGATGATATGCGGTTACCAACGATCCCGTTGGGGAACCGGGCAATCAGCCTTCCTCTGTTGATGCGGGGTTCTGCCAGAGGTAATCAACTCCTTCCTTGCTATTCGTGGAAACACACATGAATGAAACAAACACATAAACAAACACAACAAAAACCAATCCCAAGGCTGGACAAAAGTGCTCACCTCAATTTATAGCAGTGGCTGGGGATGAACAGAAATCTCCACCTCATTCCACCACTAGAAATGAGGCTGGGCATAGCAGATCACCTCGTGATGTAATACAAAGGCCGTGGCGTAAGCGCATTTGCAGCGTCGAAGCCACCCCACCTCCAACAGGAAGGGCACTTCCTGCGGCGGGTGCCAAGAGCTCCGCTTCGAATAAAGGCGAGGAAACGGCTGCCCCTGCAGGAAAACGCCCTGACTTAGCACCACCACGAAGGGAATCCCGAGAAGGTTGAAGAAGCTGCGCAACGTCAGTAATGTTGGTGCACCTTCCAAAATCTTCGCGGAGGCCGCCGTGAGACACTTCAAGGTTGCCAAAGAGACGTTTTGTTCGGCGAGTCTTGGCCTATGCCTGCCGATATGAAAGGAGATGTCTTTTAGTGTCTTGAAAAGAACAGGATGGATGCTGCCCTAGGAGGACAACTCCCCGAGAGGATGTATAATGGGTCACATGTAGCATAAGTGCTGTGATCTTACACTCACCCTCCCTACTCTGCAGATACAGATATTCCACATCCTTATAATAATGATTTACAGTTCAGCTGAAAAGTTGTGGGCTAATATGAAAGAAATTTGTCTTTGTCATTTGATATAGCTGCCTTTGAAGATGATATGAAATTTATAGAGGTCACACAATTTTTAGATACCATTTTTGTAGTACAATTTGTCTTTGCCTCAGAATAGACTTCAGTTCCGATGATTACCTCTTCATCGGCGGTAAATCAATCAACTTGTGATTTAAGAACAGAAAAAAGTCGCTGGTGGCCAGTTCTGTAGAATACGGTGGAGGCGGATACAATTCAAAGCACAATTCATTCAATCTTGCCACCGTTTTCATTGATTTGTGACAAGGTGCATTGTCATGACGATACAGCACTTCTTTTTTTTTCAAATGGGGCTATTCTGTCGCGATCTCGTCATTCAAATGCTCCATTAACGCGATGTAGTAGTCGCTGTTGATGGTTTCTCCTTTTTGAACTAGTCGATCAATATTACACCATTTGGATCCCAGATTACTGATATCACAACCTTGCCAGACGACTGTTGCGTCTTTGCATGCTTTGGAGGCGGTTCAAAACGTTCAGTCCTCTCACACGCCAATCATTCAGGTGTGAAATGCCCTTATTCATCCATTATGACATATCGAGGCATGAATTCGGTTTTTTTGGGTAGAATCATCAACTCGTTGTTTTTGGTCAATTGTGAACTCGCGCAGCACATATTATGGAAGGATCTTTCTTTTATCCAAATATTCATGCACGATATGTCCAAAACGTTCTTTTAATATCTTTAGAGGCTCAGCTATCTCGATCAACTCCACTATGCGGTCATCCAGAATTATTTTGTGGACTTTTTCGATGTTTTCGTCACTAACATTTTACCTAATTCTAACTTCTGTCAACGGTTGATTTACCTGGTACGAAGTCCGAATGATATTTATCAAGCCAAGCCTTGGCTTCGGCAGTATTTTTTCGTCAAAAATCAACACACACACAAAAATCAACACACAAAAATTCTTTATATTCATTTTCTACAAACTATCAATAGTTGGTTCATTCAAAATGTTCTATCCCACAAACTAATGATCCGAAAGCTGTGAAGATTGAAAAATAGAATCAACTAATAACCATATAGATTCAATACCAGTGGTGTCATCTGTATATTAGCCTGGGAGGTGAGGTCATTTCATTTCACCTGGAAAGCTCACTTGGAAAAAGTTTTACACAAAGCCAGAGTGTCCCTATGGACATGTCGAAGAATTTGTGGTAAAACTTGGGGTTTAGGCCCCAACCAAATCCATCGGATTTATGTGATGATTGTCAGACCAATGATGATCACTTATGGTGCAATTGCCTGGTGGACGAAAACATCCCGGAGACAGGCTTGTCTGACCATAAGTAGCAGTGCCATCAGTACCACAACGTCAGCAGCTATGGAGATCCTTCCAGATCTACTTCCTCTCCACATTTTTCTGGAGAGAGAGAGGCTAGATGGACTGCATATAGACTTGTGCACGTTGCCAATTGCACAAATCAATTTAATGCATAGTGCAACAGACCACACATTTTTGTAAAAAGTTAACTTGGAACTCTGTTACTTTTTTCTCCTCCCTTCGAAAGGTTTCTCCTTTTTTAATGAAGATGAATAAGTAGAGTTCCAAAAAGCTTCTTTCCCTGAAAATATATCCCTTTCATGATGATGATAATCTACTGAAAAGTGTTCTGTCGATGAATCAGGAGGCACCCTTCACAAATATAACTTCACCACATAGTTTATACTCGTGAAACCATTAACCATGGTTAATCCAAGTAGCCGCAAAGCCACTGCCGGAATATCAGCTCGAAGATTAAACTTCTAAATCATATGAAATGTCGAATAACAGTTTGTAATCAGAGCCGTATTCAACGGAGCAGGAACTGGAAATATGGTGGATTACGATTATTAACCTGCTGATTTCCTAATTATTTCTTCGGAGGGAGAAGGTAAACTGTAACATTTTGATCCTGTGAAATTCCGGTTTTCTTGGATTCGGAGAAGTTTTGTCATATTTATAAATTTATGGCGCATTATGTTGAGGTGCAGGAGTTTTTCTTCTAGTTTGGAAAATGGAAATGAATTCGAATTGATGAATTCCATCCACAATTCGTGGAAAATAATGATTACTCAGAAAGGCAATTGAACGACATAGTTGTAAAACATTGAAGATATTATTATCAATGACATGAATGTATGCATCAATTCTGAATATTTCTAATCTGTGACTGAAATCGATTATTCAATAGCATCAAAAGTTGCTAATGAATGATCAGAAGTATCCACGTCATTGCAGGGCATACCAGAATATTCTGGAATGTTGTGTGATATTCTAAATTCCTGAGAATCATTCAAAACCTTTCTTGGGGTGGGTCTCCCTGATGGAAGGTACATAAAGCAATATATGTCGACCTCATATAATCCCTTATTTTTTCATTTTTACTAACACCTAATCTCATATCAACTCCTTGAGCGAATCTCAATGCTCCAGCTAAGGTTGGAATTTTGTTAATTCTGCCAAGGTGAATATTTGAAATGAGTCGACATTTACCACTAACGGTGCAGTGTTCACTCAGAATTCCAGGTACTGGGCAAGGAAGAATCCACACTGGATGATAAATGCAGAAAAGACAATATTTAAAAAATCAATGTCTTAGCAGAAATATTCAAAATCACATAATAGGTCCAGTGTTTCTTGAAAATACACCAAATGGTGGAGGTGTTTATAATTTTTTGATAAAAAATTGTTGGATTTCATGGAAGTACATGGAAGGAACAGCCCTTTTGATTGTTGCCCCTCTAGATCACCAGATCTGACTCTATTAGATTTTTTTCTGTGGGAATATTTGAAAGAAAATGTTCACAGAAATTGACCACGAAATTTGAACTATTTGAAGGAGAGGATAAGGCGAAAATATGGTGAAATAACACCAGGCAAATTGAGAAAGATCCGCGAGAATATGAGACGACGTTATGAAAAATGTATAGAGCCTGAAGAAGGATATATTGAGAATACCAATATATGGAAAAACTGTTCCATCTATCATTCAATTCATTTCTGTTGTTGGTAATTTTTCTATAATTAAAAACACGTTTTCAACTTTTGATTTGTTAATTTTAATTGAACTAGACACAACTCCATAAAATGAGTACAATCTATGTAACTCCATAGCTGAGTATGCGAAGTATCGTTTCATTTTTAAACAGATTTTTTTAAACAGATTGAATTGTTTTTTCATCTTTTCTGTAAAGTTCATAGACTTTCAAACAGGGTCAGTCAAAAAATCATAGATTTGGAAATTTGTCATCATATAACTAACACCCTGTATCAGATATTGGGCTGGAACTTGGAATCTAGATGTTCGAAGTATGTCCAAATCAAATGAGGTAGGTACTTTCCTGATAAAAAAATTCTTAATAGTCCTTCTCGAAATTTCGACCCATTTTGCAGGTCATAGTAAGCCTTGAAAATGGGAATAATTCATATCTGCCAACATATTTGGATAGAGATCGTCGTGTATCATATTTGAAATTGTCATTTTTCAAAATCGGTTCATGAGTTCCAAAACAAGAAGGTGTTGCGGTTTGAAATCACACACACTGTATATACAGTTTCAAAGTTTCAATTCATGAGTTTCATTTCCAGTACTTTTAATATTCATAACTATATTGACTGCCTCTGTATAGTTGTCGAAAAGGGTTATGAAGTATCACAATAATTATCAGACAATCAAGAGATGAACTGTTTTCACACAGATTTATTCAACTGCAAAGGCGAGATCATTCCTAGATCAACTTTGGTCAGTTTGGTATCTGGCCTTGATCACATCATTTTGTGAAAACTATATTATACAGGGTGTTCATTGAACATGCGGCAAAAAATTGAGGGACTTTTCCTTGGACTATTCTGAAGATATTTTGTCTTCTGATGTTGTTTGATTGTTTCGAAGATGCGGGGTGAAAAAAGTTTCGACAATAACAATTTTGGTAATTTCAAAGTTATTAATCTAGCCATAATGAAAGTATGGCGTATACTAGACCTAACAAGTGAAAAAAATTATAACAAGAGCATTGAAGCGAAATTGAGAACCCGTAAAGCCAATGACATTAAGAAAAGTGGAAGTAGAAGAGAATGTGCTGGCCATGATAGAAGAAGATCCAGTACTTCTACTCGAAGTAACGGGACGATTTGGAACATTCTTAGAGATTTTTTTGTTGTACCCATATCACATACAACGAGTTAGGGCACTTCTTCCTGCAGATTTTCTTCCACGTATTGCATTCTGTCAATGGCTTTTGGGCACATTGGTTTAAATCCCTCAACTACTGACGCTCATTCTTCTCACCGATGAAGCCAGGTTCTCAAGAAATGCCACAAGAAATTTCCACAAAAACAATGTTTGGGCTGAAAAAAATTCACATGAGGTGCTTACAACATAAGTTCTTGTTTATCGTTTGTGTGGGAATTGTAGGTGACTTTCTAATTGGACCGATATTTCTGCCAGGAAGAATTACCGGCGAGGTCTACCGCAAATTTTTGGAACAAATGCTACCTCAGTTACTTGAGGACGAGCCATTGGTTACAAAAATTGCAATGTGGTTTATGCACGATGGTGCACCAGCGCATTTTGATATATTGGTTCAAGAGTGTTCAACAGTAATATACGATTGCTGGATTGGTCGAGGTGGACCTCACTTATGACCTGCTCGATCACCAGACTTCAATCCTCTGGATCATTTCCTATTGAGCCACCTAAAGTCATCGGTTTATATCTATCAAAAATCATCAAAAGACAAAATATCCCTAAAATAGTCCAGGGAATATTGAATTTTCGCCGGATGTTCAACACCCTGTATAACAATCAAATAAGTTGTACGTCTGGAATGACGTACCCGAAGAAATGTATGTGTTTGTGTCTTCTTTGAAAGGATACTATAATTAACTGGAAAACCTTACCTCCAAAATATGTTTTTTCACTTGAAACAGATAGAATAATAATTGTGGATTGCTTTCAAATTGAGGCTATGCATATATTGCTATTCGAAAACTGTTTGACATATGTTTGAAGGTGATTGACAATGTTTCATGATAAATTTCACGAGTTCGGACTTCCACTGTCTACTATATAAAATGATATGAAATCCCTGAAACAACTTAAAAAGGAGAATTGAAAATGAATAGCTGAAAATAATAATTATATCAACCAAAATAAACCTGAAATGAAATAATAGTGAAATAAAATACAAGTAAAAATAGAACAATTGAATAAATAAAAATAAAGAAATGAAAAAAAATAAATAAAAATAAAAAGTAGAGAAATTTAAGTCACGTTAGTTCACGACGTTTCGATTGTTAGTATCTACAATCGTCTTCGGGTGATGACTGGACTGATTTCTCCGAAAGATGACTATTTAGAAGCCGTTCGAGTACTTTCACTTATCCCCGCTTTCCATTTTCCGCTTCACTGATTCCGTGGGAGATGACCGTTTTGGCGGGAGTTGGCCATTTTTCGCTTGATGATGGGTTTCCATATGTTGCGTATTTCTACGCTGGCTTGGCTGAATACGTTGTTGGACAACATGTATGCGGCTTCTTTGAATTTTCTCCTAAACCAATGTACCTCTCTGTACAAGATCTCAGCTTGGGACCACTCGATGTTGTGTTGATGGGTCCAAACATGGTCTGCTATTCCTGATCTGCTGGTTTCCCCTCGCTATGTGTGTTTCTTGTACTCGGTAATGCGAACATTCAATGGCCTCTTAGTTTCACCAATATAGGATTTTCCGCACTCACAGGGTATCTGGTAAATGCAATTCTTGATCAACTAATTAGTTTCGACGTGGAAAGCCTTTACACCAAAGTTCCGGTCGAAGAAGCACTCCAAATCATACAGAGAAAGCTATCCGAAGACGGGAACCTGAAAGAGAGAACGAATCTACCTATATAAGTAATCATGGAATTACTAGGATGCTGTGTACGAAACTGTCATTTCCAACTGAAGGACGAATTCTTTACACAATATGAGGGACTACCAATGGGATCGCCACTTTCACCAGTCATAGCCAACATATATATGGAGTGGTTTGAAACTCTGGCCATTGAAAAAGCCCACAAGAAACCTCGAGTCTGGTTGAGTTATGTTGACGATACCTTCATAATATGGAACCATGGGAATACTGAACTAGACACCTTCCTGAAACACATCAACAGCATGAGACCTTCCATCAATTTCACAATGGAGAAGGAAATCCAGAACGAATTGCCATTCTTAGACGTTTTGGTGAAGAGGACCGACACTAAGTGGGAAACATCTGTATACCGAAAACCCACTCATACGGAACAGTATCTGAATCACGAATCTAACCACCATCAATCGACTAAAAGAGGATTCATCAAGACTCTATTAGACCGTGCTTTTGGGCTCTGTTATACGAAGGAAGGTCTCGAGAAGGAACTAGACATCATCAAAAATTATCTTCAACGGAATGGCTACTCCAAAGCGATGGTAGAAAAGACTTTGGCTGGAAGACAGCAGGAACCTCGTAAGGAAGAGAAGCAGCAAATCAGGAATAGCAGACCATATTTGGACTCATCAACACAATATCGAGTGGTCTTGCACAGAGAGGAACATTGGTTTAGGAGAAAATTCAAGGAAGCCGCATACATGTTGTCCAACAACGTATTTAGCCAAGCCAGCGTAGAAATACGCAACATATGGAAATCCATCATCAAGTGAAAAATGGCCAACTCCCGCCAAAACGGTCATCTCCCACGGAACCAGTGAAGCGGAAAATGGAAAGCGGGGATAAGTGAAAATACTCGAACGACCTATAAATAGTCATCTCTCGGAGGAATCAGTCCAGTCATCACCCGAAGATGATTGTAGATACTAACAATCCACTTCTTATTTTCATTTTCTTTTTTCATTCCTTTATTTTCATTTATTCAATTGTTCTATTTTAACTTGTATTTTATTTCACTATTATTTCATTTCAGGTTTATTTTGGTTAATATAATTATTATTTTCAGCTATTCATTTTCAATTCTCCTCTTTTAGTTTTTTCAGGGTTTTCATATCATTTTATATAGTAGACAATGGAAGTTCGAACTAGTGAAATTCATTTGACATATATTTATTACAGCACCTCATGCAAAACTTTGTAAAATCGTTTTTTCAGATCCACAAATGGAAAATGATAAGAAATAACAACGGCATTTGGACTTCCCGTCAAGGAGACACAAAATAATCGATTCGATGACCAGCCAGCATTCGTAGTGCGACGAAATTGGCCCTACCGCAACACAAACAAACTTCCCCCAATAAGCACTAGTCACACTGCATTGCTCACGAAATCAATCAACCTATGTGTATCCCCTAAGTCATATTTGATCCCTGTTTCGATACACACCTACACACTCTCGTTACTCTGGTAATTTCCACGGCAACAGATGCGTAGTGGATGATATTATAATAGAAGTTGTATATCCATAGGGTGTTCGATATGATTACATCTTTGAATTGAAAAAGAGGAGTACCCCCATTGATAACCTGGGGCCGTCGTAGTTTAGAATTGCATCTTAACGTTTCGCCATTTTAGCATCTTTGAGTACGGGATTGTTGTAGTTCTCTTGTAGTTCTCCGTTTGTTTATGAATTTCAATGGCTTTCCGTACACTCTGACTATATTACCCATGATCAGGTTCAAGAAGTTCCACATCTTCAAACAGTATCGTGTTATCTCCTTCACTATGCGGCTGTTTCGCTACTGCCGATTTGTCTATTCGACCTAATCTACAGTTATACGATGCAGAAAATCTCAAAATGTTTTCCACCATTCATTATCACCCTCAGATATGTTAGAATGGTGAAACCATCAATGAGTACACGTTTAGAATCTATATAGGTTCATCATCAGCTGATTATTTGAAAATTATACAATAAGAGAAGAACAACATAACAATAGTTAATACAATGAAGTATAAAAATTTCTACAAAATTCCGAGAAAATTTTATGAAGGAGTGAAGAAAATTATCACATATCACTAATGAATAAATGGTAACAATGGCATGTTAATAGTAATAAAAATTCAATTTTTAGTAATCTGAAGGAAGTTTATAACATCCTAGCTATAAATGACTGAAGTATGGGAGTCTTCAAGCATTTATTCTCACTAACTAATAGCAATATAAAAAACCCCACTGGAATAGATGAGAAAGGAGAACCAACTGTAAAAATATATGAACAAATAAAGTCGAGATGACATGGAACAGTGACAAGAGACAAGACATCATAGAACACAACAGAACGTTCGCAGGTCCATTGTCACTGTTCCATGTCATGTCAACCTTATTTTTTTATATATTATTGGCAGTTGATTCTTGATTTTCATCCAATTCAGTTTACATCTCTTTCATTATAATTTGTTTTCATGTGGAGTTTTCTGATTGTCAATTAATGAGTACTGAGGCTCTGACCCTTCCATACTTTAGTTATTTATAGCTAGGATGTTATAAACTTCCTTCATATTATGAAATATGAAATTTTCATTACTATTAACACGTCATTGTGACCAATTATTCATTGGTAACGTGTGAAAATTTTCTCATTTATAAAATGTTTTTCTCCATGTAAGTTTTTTTATTATTCATTGATAATTCACTCCGCAACACGACGAAATATGTTACAAACAATCATTTCAATAATGATTCATGGTTCCCAGCAACGCTTTCTGTGAACTTTGGCTCGTCTGAAAGCAGCAATGATCAAGGAATCGGGTGCTTGGCTGAATGCTTTACCTGTTGCATCTCTTTGAACACTGTTAGACGATGAATCTTTCAGAATAGCAGTAGGTTCATCTATTTGTGTACCTCATACTTGTGTTTGTGGTAGTATAGTTGATGATAAAGGTATACATGGTTTGAGTTGTAGAAGTGCAGGGCGTACATCTCGGTATCACCAAGTGAATATATCGAAATGAGCTATGTTGTCAGCGGATGTTCCTGCAATTCTGTAACCCTCAGTTACCAGTTGGGATGATGGTAAAAGATCACATGGTATGTCTCTCTTACCATGGAAATTACGATAAACCTGTGGTATGGGACTGCACTTGCATCGTCACGGTCGCAGATTCCCATCTAGCCGGAAGTTCGAAGTCTGCTGGAACTGCAGCATTGTCTGGCGAGAAATTGAAAAGAAAAACATACAAAAATTTTGGTACCAACTATCGGTTGCATTCAGTAGCGGTTGAAACTTTTGGTGTCTATGGCCGGGAGTCTCTGTTATTCGTTCATGGACAAGGTTAATTCACAAGTGATTGATCCACCTTCTTCTTTGTCAGTGCGGTCAATGGACTTAGGTCATTCTTGTTCCCCAAATATGAGTTGCAGTCCTCGTAGTTCTGGTTACCTTTCAGTGGAAGAGCTTCATGAAGCAAGAGCCGAATCGATCCCTCTACGAAACTCTTCTTCACTTGGAAGCATCAATCGCAGCTTGAGAAATGGTTCTTAAGGAGATTATGTGAAACATGTTCTTCCTTACGAATCAGTAGAGAGTTGTCCTGGAAATCTAGAGGAGAAAATTGGATTGGATTAATTTAGGAAACACTTGCTACATGAATAGCATTTTAGAAGTGTTGTTCATGACGAAGAATTTCAAGAACGAAGTTTTAATGATGAACGAGAACGGGAATGTTTCCTACTTATTCATTAAACTCAAAAACCTGTTCATGCAGCTGCAATTTCGTAAGAATGTATCATCTTTCCCTCCAACCAATTTCCTGGAGTCTTTGAAGTCCACTAGATACTCATGAGGATAACAAGAGGATTTTTTCGAACTCTTGGGGTTCTTGTTGAATTAAAACTGCTAAACCTAAAAACCGATGGCATTTATCCTTCAATAGGAACAACCACTCTGAATTGCTACAAAAGCATAACTTTTGCAGTCTCGAAAAAAAAACATGAATATTATAGTATTGCACTAACCTATAAAATTATCAAACGCATAGTTGACTGCCCAACATTACTGGAAAAGTTTAATATTTGCATTCCTAGAATCTGTTCCAGACACCCGAGTACTTTCTATATAAAAACATCTCGCACAAATGTTCTGAAGAATTCTCCGATCGGTACCATGTGTGAAGTGACAAATTCTGTTAGCGATAATTTAGATATATTCAGTTGCAAATTGTCAAATATAAAATCCCATTTACTAAAATAATTGTTTTGTCACCTATAATAAATATAAAATGTGTAATTTTTATAGTCACTTGTTTGTATTGTTTGTAGTGTTTGTAGACTTCACAGTCACTTGTTTGTGATGTATTTATTATAATCTGTTATTTCGTGCTCTGTAATTGGCCTATGTCCTGTAGAGTATTGTATTACAAATAAATGAATAAATAAATTCTCTTCGTGAGCAAAACAATAGGAAAATCAATACTCCTGACCGCTCTGGCTTGAATGATACCTTACAGTCCATCTTGTCTTGTATTTGTAAATCATTTGCTGGAAAAATCCTCACTTGTTTTCTATGAAGTAAATGTTCAAGAGGTAGCGGAAACTCATGTGAATTTCTGGAACTTCATCTAGCGTTTTCTAATATGACCAATAACCAGTCCGTACAAAGGTTATTGTTGAATCATTTGAGAATAGAATTTTCAAAAGGTAATGATTGACTGTATTGCCAAACATGCGTCAAACAAACTGACTGTTATAAGGGAACAAGTATATCTGAGGCACCAGTCAGTTTAATAATAACACTCATTATCTTCAAACAAGACTCAACTTCTGACAAAAGCAAGAAACTCTTTCGAAGGTTCGAAATAGATGAACATTTCAATCTAGCAGACCACTATTATAATATTCATCAGTCATTGTTCATTGTGGTTCTCGCGTTGAATTTGGTCATTATTACGCTTTAGTCAAAGACGAAACGGACTGGTTTAAGTTTGACGATAGTCGTGTCTCGAAGTGTTCTGGCGATGTATTGAATCTATTGGAGCCTCTGGAGACACCCTTCATTTTGTTTTATGGGAGAGAGAACATTGGCAGATCAAGATCTTCAGTTGATGTGATGCTGCAGGTTTTTCCGAGTTTTCCTGCAGCCGAAAAAGCAAATGCGCCACTGGAATCAATGAAGTTTTCCCGGAGCACCAATTAATTTTTATTGTTGTTTCATGATTTCACAAATTTGTATTAACTATTGTTGTTGTTCTTTTATTGTAGAATTTACAAATGATTTAGCTGAAGATGAACCTATATAGGTTCGAAACATGTACTGATTAAAGGTTTTACTGTTCTAACATCTGGGGGTGATTATAAATTGCGAAGACGACTTTTTCTGCATCTTAAATCTACTTCACTACACTTCGAGATATAATGTACTTCTACCATAGGCTAATCCACGTACAGTTTCTCTGATGTTCATTCAGCTTTGTACCTACGAATCTTCTGGTGATACCGCAGGTGCATGGTATAGGATACACCCCCGCAGGTACTACTTGCCTCCGATCATGGATACCACAGTCGGCTTGTACGAAAATCCATAAAAATGCTCTCCTTCACTGTTTTCGTAACTATTTCCTATTGGCAGACACAACTGTCTCCAACATTGAAGCCTCGTTTACATAATGCCAGTTGAGGAGACAATTGTCGGGGTCAGTAGTGTATTATTCTGGAACAGTTTTTGAAGAAAAGTATCAATATGAAGAATATGAACATGTACAAGGTATGGCATATAACAATTTAGATAGGGAAATTGAGAAAAATACAGATAGGATAGGGATAGAATAATGGTTTCAAAGTAGACACAATTCAGAAGTAGGTCAGAAAACAAAGGCTCAAATTCACATACAGATTAATATACCCTCAGATCAAACTATCAGAAATCAAAAAGTTTGTACCTTTAACATATTTTGGTGAAAAAACAGAGACGATTGCAAGATTTTTTGAAAAAAATCAATGTGTAAGTGGCATTCAGGCCACAAAATATCTGGAGAAATCTGGAGTTCATAAGCTCATGTGTGCGGCATGTAATAGTGTTTATGTGGGATAGTGAGACCAAAATTCCTCAAAACGGTATGCAGACTAGGTAAAAATGATTCGACTTTTTCAAATCATTTCCTGGAATACATCCACAAGTTTTCCAATATAAAAGACACGGAAATTTTGCACTATGCAAGAAAGGGTTGAAAACCCACATTGTCACAGGTAAATAAAATATACGTAATGGAGTCATTAAGGACCGTCTGTTGTTACCAATTATGGTGGTATTGGGGCTAAATTATACTTTATGGAATACTCACGGATTTCGCGATTTTTACTGAGATACTACATGATAGTAGGAATTTAGAACACCTTTTATTTTTTGTCGGACTCAATTAGTTTTCGAGATATAGCCTGTCAAGTTTATATGACGTCAAATTTTCCCTTTTTTTCAAGCAATAAATGATTGCAATTCACATATTTTTTTAATTAACACAATGTTTTCCATATCATCGCACCTTTTTCCATCCCTTTCCAATCACTTATTGCCAAGTTTCCTGAAATTAGAATATAATTTCATAATTTGTCAGGTGCACACATCGATATAACCTTATCGGTTATGTCGAATCATAATCACTTTTTATGAAATGCATTAAGTTTCACTATTCGAAAATACGTTCCTTTTAGAATCTGGAGGTCAGGTTAGATGTTGAGAAAACATAGTTTTTTTAAATTCTAAAGTAAGGTTAGACTGAGTTAGGTTAGGTCGGGTTAGGTTAGGTTGAGTTAGCATGTGACAAATTATGGAATTTCAATCTAAAATATGACGTCATACAGGCTATATCTCGAAAAGTAATTGAGTCCAATAAAAAATAAAAAGTGTTCTGAATTCCTAATATCATCACATAAAGTAAAATTTTTCCTGGTATTTGTATATCAGGGTGTACATTGTTGATTATTTCAGTGGTAGGAAAATAGAGAAAGTTTTATTTTCCGTTTATCATGTCTCCTACCACATAGTTATAATGCCTAATGACTACATCCATCAATTTATACTCACAAATTACACGAGGGTTCACCATGCTTCTATGGAACTTATCTTTGGCTTTCCACGTGTACCTTATTTCGTATTCATTTGATCCAGGATTTTATCGAAAAGCGCACTTGCACTAATCCATCGATTGTTCAGCCAAAAGTTCTGCTCACCTACGGTTTCATCAAGCGTTCGAAAGGACAAGGGTCGTTCAGGAAAACAAGTTTCCCTCTGAATTCCTTTCGATCCTTCATTGTTTCACGAAACAAAAGACTACGTAGATGAGGAAAAAGGAGAATGTCATCCGAGTCTGTAAGTGAAGAACATTGTATCGGATATACTGGAATTATTTCGCGAATATGAACTTTCCGGGCATTGAATAGAGAGTTCGGGGTGGGTTGGGAAAAATATGTTTTTGGATTCATCAGAACATGAATCAATATGTTGGATTGAATTCTTGAGCTATGATTATGGTCTACAAAGGATTAATCCATTATTATTTTCC
Organism: Leptinotarsa decemlineata; assembly: GCF_025532065.1. Lineage (NCBI taxonomy): Eukaryota > Metazoa > Arthropoda > Insecta > Coleoptera > Chrysomelidae > Leptinotarsa > Leptinotarsa decemlineata. The sequence goes on along the minus strand of NW_027412573.1, from coordinate 4,752,353 downwards.
ATCTATACATTAAGTTTAAGTTTGAAAATGTCCTTATAGGACGACACTGCACTAACGTTAGTTACAAATAAAAGTGGTAAAAAACATAGAAAGTTTCAATTCTCTCTTCTTCATTATGATTTCCTACCACGTAGTAACGGCTACATCCATCAATTCAGTTGATTCATCTTCTGTTTCTTCAGGTTGTGAAAGGACATAAACCCAAAAAACAGTATGGAATATTGTGTCACCCACAAAAAAATGTCGTTTTAAGAATATAATTATCTGAATTTGGGCACTGCAAATTCAATCGATTTCAACACATTCCTCGTAAAGTGATTCTATCAATTAATACGCCAGCAATTATAGTCTCACCGAGATATATTGGATATGTTATGCTTTGTCCTTTGAATAATAATATGTATCCCTTACCGCATGGATATACATTGCATATCGATCAATTTCTATGCTAATCTAATTATGCGCTATATTCATTCATAATAAAATACCCAGTATTGATGTACCTACTGAATTATGTGATTGTTATTCAAACAATGTTTCTTGAGGCACGTTTGAAAAATTAATTGTTCTCCAAACGATTGTAAAAATAGTTTCATTCTTGAAAAGATTGATGAGGTTTAAAATAGATTTATTGAGACTTACTACCACAGGAATAATGGTTTGGTTTTTTGTTTCAGGTAACTGGAATCGTGAAGCCATAATTCTTAAGAAAATACGGTAAGAAAATAACATGGTTTTCAAGCAAAAATTCATATCAATCATGCATTCTAGAAGGAAATAACTGTTTTCACCCGAAAACAAGCATTTTTCTCATTCACCAGAAATGCAATAATCATCTATATAGACGCCCTTTTCACAACCTAATTGGCGTCATTAGGAGAAAAAAAAACATTAATTAATCAATTAATTAATTAAGATATAAATAAGGATTTTCAGAGTTAGGTATCAAGACGTATTTCCACCGTATTGCCACTAGTTTCTTTTTCAAAAACAGAAATTGGCGGAATACTGTATCCGCCAATTGAAACAATTGGACTGGTTGAGTGTTTTTTAGACAAAAACCACGTGAATCCACTGATAAAACCAAAAATTTCAGATTTATTCACTATTTGGCTATCTCAAAATCATTTTCAATTTGACGAAAAATTCTATTCATGCAGTGAATGACTAATAATGGGGAACTCTTTGAATCCCTTGCTGGCTGAAATTTTCATGGATAACATAGAGTATGAAATCCATAATAATCAGTTAACTAACAGTTTTTTGTACTGGAACAGATACATAAATGATATCTTTATCTGTTTTATTGGTTCATACAGTCAATTAGGCAAGTTCATTGAATATGTCAATTTCATTCAACCATTAATAAAATTCACTACTGAGACGGAGGTAAGTAATTCAATAAATTACCTTGACGAAAAACCATTACGAAAAATAACAATAACAATTTTTCACAAGCCATCGTACACGGACATTATCATACATAATTCCTCCACACACCCTTACCAGCATAAAGTTGCTGCATTCAATAGTATGCTTCACAAACTATCGAATATCTCACTGTCTGAGATTAATTTCCAGAGAGAGCTGAGTTTGATTAAACAAATTGCGGTTAACAACGGATATATGGAAGATGATATGGACTCCATTCTTTCCAAAAAAACTACAAAAGTAAGTCATGGACTTGGTCTACCCAAATTCAAGCTGCGATAACGTCAGTTATAGGACATTGTCATATTTGGGTGAACCAACCAATAATATTGCCCGTTTTTTGAAAAAAAAATGCGTAAACGTAGCTTACAGAATGAATAATAATCTAAGTAAATTTATCAAAAATAATAAAGATAAAACTTTAGTGCCGAATAGATCAGGAGTATATAAGCCAACTTGTGGCTCTTACCCAAAACTGTATATTGGCCAAACAGGGAGAACATTTTCCCGAAGAATTGAATAGCACAGAAGTAGTTTTGTATATAGAAAGACCAATTTCACATGGACATGAGTTCAATCATGAATACGATGTAATACATCGTTTGAAACTAAATCTTATAGAATGTTTAGAAATCAATAGATTAAGGAATTCGTGTAATTTACTGAATGATCAATTAGAATTGTATAACTCTTCGTTACTAAATATTTTTTCAAATGTGAAAAGTGGGACATAAGCTCACGTATGTCAATTAATTACAAACTTAAGTTAAAATCAGGTACTTGAAATGTAGGTAGATACTTCAAATTGTAAAGTAAGGTATATTTAGCATTGAATATGTTGAATTTGTTAATAAAGACATGTCTGAAGAAGCCATTGTATTTCAAAACACGTGCTGCGTTTTTGTAAAATCTTTCAGTATAAATCTCACAATGTGTTTTTGGAATACGTTAGTTATTAATTTTCATTAAGTATTGGCCAATTCCATCATATCTTTCCAACTTTTTTCGATTTTCCATAATTTATAAATGGAGTGCATGAAACAGTACAAGAATGATCAGTTATATTTCCAATCTCCATTTCGTTTCCATCTCGTGAGTTTGTAACTGTCTTTTGATTTGTAAGTGGCCCCCGTATACCTTTCAAACACTCACCTATCTCCAGAATTCGCATCAGTTCATGTAGTCACCAATCGAACATGAACTATGCCCTGTCGTGAGGACATAAATTAGGGGAATATACCACAAGGCACATCCCAGGATGCTTTCCCTCTGACCACCAAAACCGCAACTCTGAACTTCTGGAAGGGGTTAAGTTTGGTGGTTATTATTCGAAAGATGACATTGTGGTCGGGAGGGTCGCTAGGGATTTTCTGTAATAGCTCAATGAAATTTTACCAGAAAGATAGTTTGGATAGGGAAATTTATTGCTTGTTAGAAACTCCATCTAAGATCAATAAGTTTGAATAGGTTAGTGGATTCCTTGCTTCTGATCTTCTTCATTAACAATCCGTTACTTTTTGAAGCTGAATATGAAGAAAGTTAGCTGCAGTTAGTTACAATTTTGAGTTCAATTGGAAAAGAAAATGTTTTTTCGGGTTAGAAACATTTTTGAGAATAAAACCTTCTGTTTTTTACGTCTTCATGACTATTTTATTCTCAATTGTCTGTATTTTTTTCAAGGACAGAACGCAAGCACTACAGAAAAATATTTGTGGTGCTCTAAAACGGGTGCCTGTGTGAAAGTAGCGATTCACATTGAATTTGAATCGCAGGAGATTCAATCCAGTTGAAGAAACGTTCTTAGGAAGTTCATTCCACATAAACGAATTTCTCTATATGGAAGAGGTCTTCAACAGTGTAGTTCCTGGTGTACTGAGTCGAACCTCGAAATTATGAGTAGCCACAGTCTGTCACGTATTTCTGATATGTACCGCTCTTGGTGGAAGCAAATGTGCCAAGTCACTTGAACACCTCACGTGAACGTATCTTATAGAAGAGAGACAAATCTTCAACCTTTCTTCGATAGTCCAGACTATCAAGGCTGCAAGTGATGTTCGCGTCTCCAATCAGGCAGAAGGTTCTTTTTTGAATGGAATTCAGCAACTTCCGGGTAAGCTTACGGGCGGAGCTTCATACAAGAGAATAATACTCCAGAGAAAGTCTGATTTGAGCATTATGAGGCATCACACGTTGCTGAGGTGTGTACAGTTTTCTAGTCGGGAACAGTTTTCCGAACTTTTGAGAAGCAGCATTTGCAATTCCAGTGACATGATTGTGCCAATATATATGGGTGTCCATTCTAACTTTTTCCCAACAAACTTATCGAAGCAGAAAGCGGAATTATTTGTCCTGAGATTATTATATCCGGTTGGTGAAAACCGATGCCTGGGTTTTTGTGGCACTGAATTGAAACTGTTTACTTTCACCTTCATTTCAATCAGATCCTCATTAAAATCTGCAACTTTCTTCTGCCGGTGAAGATGTGCATCCGCTGCCTGGAAGCTCTATGACGATGGAAAAATCAAGCAAAATAATAATAAGGATTCAGCAACGGCCATCCAAAAAGTATATCAATTCAGCGACTGATTTGCTTAAACATCACAGGAGCCATGAGAACAACACCAACCGCGCCAATTAAATCAATTACTGGTCTGACCACTCTGGACCTTTACGCTAAGGAGGTTGCGTTAATGGCCATGTTAAGATTGCGCACGGCTGGTGTAAACTACGAAGAAGGAATGGGTCAATTGAGGCTGAGCCATGGCGAGAAGCGCTCACTGCGCTTCTGCAGGCAATCAGGGATTCATTTGAACCCAGGTTATTGTTTAATAAGCCTTACAAAATACAAATAAATTAGAGCACAGAGTCAGATGCTACAAATGCAATACGCATATATACAGATGGCTCCAAAACCAAAGAAGGCTCGGGATGTGGAGTGTACTTCATATCACTCAATCTGAGGATTGAGTGGAGAATGGAAAAAAATACCAGCAGAAATACCAAATAGAACTGGCTGGTATCTCAAATCGCCACAAAAGAAATAACCAGGAAAGGAATTTCTGGCAAAAACATAACAATCTGCTCTGATAGCAGACAAGCCTTATTGGCCTTGAACATACAACGTGTTACCTCGGTGAGTCTTGGCCTACTCCTGCTTATATACAGGAGATGTATTCCAGTGACCTGTGCATCTTTCTAGAAAGGACAGGAGGGACGATGACCTAGGAGGACAACTCCTTGGGAGGATGTACAATGGGTCGCATGTGGCGTAAGTGTAACTGCAGTTTATATTTCTATCCGCTCGGTATATTCCAGCTCACGTTTCATGTTTGGTCTTCGATCCATCTGTATACAAGGTGTTTTTTCCAAACATGTTTTCGGAATGACTAATTGTCGTCCACCCTTCACGGCTTATAGTTTTCGCCGTGAAGTTTGTGTTAAAGGTGTAGTTAGGTGTCATTTGGTCTGTACACATATTCAATATGTGCTCCTCCACATGTTCTGAAATTTCTGTTCGGTCCGATCTTTTATAGTCGGTGAGTTTTCCAGTCCGAATTGGCCCATTCTGTCTTCTCCCATTATCACAAAGTGTAAAGGAGGTAGATTCAGGAGTGTCTCCGATGCAGCTGTTGGGGGAGTTCTCATTGCTCCCGTCATTTCAAAACTTGCAAGTCTTCGCACTTTGCCAAGTTTGTTGATCTGCCCTTGATGTAGGTTCATTACTCAAAACTCTCCACAGGCAAATAAATACTTCCTGAAGCCACAAGTGAAACGTAGAAAACTCTAAAACAGCGATAATTTTCTACAGAACAGCCATTTCATTGAATTGATTGTTTTTTTTGTGCAATTAATTTTCTGCCCACCCTCGTAACATGTAATGGCATCTGCATAGCTCTTTATGAGCTCGCGTGCCCGTAATAGCCCCTCCTGTTACTATCGCCGTGTTATCGTTCATAAACGTTATTTCTAATGAAATTACTGTCGTTCTGGTATGTCTGGGATTTGTTGAATCGAACGTTATCTTCATTTTATTAAGTGCAAGTTGGCTATGAATTCGATGGGAATGGTTCATAAATGGCATGGTCGTTTATTTATGTTTATACTAACCCGATTTGTGATGAAAATGTGGTAAATCCTTTCATTCAACATGTAACGGTTTCCAGGATTGGAAGAAACATAAGTGAAATATTTTTTATGATGAAGAAGGGGTTATTACGGAAGCGCAGAAGGGTGGCAGTATTTTAATGTTTGTTGAAGCAATATAAGTGTTTCTCGAGTGTTTATGTGTAGCAAAAACAAAGTTTGTTAAAGAATTGTGCTATGGTGAGCCAATGTATCAAAGGATACTTTTTCAAGTATTTCACTTAGATCTATCCAAAAGAAATCCAGACAATATCCTTGGGAACTAAAGTCATTAAAGGGCATCATTCTTCGATCTTATCATCAAAATCTTCAGTAAAATGGAGTGCACAATGTGTTTTGGAATAGGAGATCTATAGTTGACAGCAGATTGATAAAAGTAAACATATAAAGAAAATGTTTCCATATTTAGCAAAATATCCAACAGGAATACATTGACTCAAAGACTCCTTGCTACCCTGATAGTCAACATATCAATCAATCAATCGATCTGTTTAAAAAAAAAATCTGTTTTTCCGTTAACCAGATGTCGCACCCCTACGAACGACAACCCTCAGAAGTAGAAACTTGTGCGAGCTAAGGATTAACGAGGTCTTACCTTTTAACGTGTGATTTCTAACACGGGTTGGACGGTAGCAAGTGAAGATCGATCGTTCAGACTAGGGCTTGAACCACCGACCAACACGGCAGTCAATTCGAGTGAGTGAACAAAGCACCCACGCCGAACCGCTTGGCTACCGACTGACCAATTTATTCAATTCACAAACATATTTTTGTCTATAATAGATGTGAGTATATTCTCAATGATGATTACAGTAGATTAAAAAATTGAAAAATAAATAAGTGGCGGTGTTCAGTTCTTGGGAAACGCCTAAGCTTTGCTTAGGCGTATTTTCCCAGATCTGAACACAACCATGAATCTGAGAGAAAAAAACTATTCATCCCTTTCGGTAAGAACTAAAAATTTATAAATATATATATTATATTATAATAATGAAAAAAAAAATAGAAAGCAACGATCAACCTGAAGAAGTATTAAACCAGACAATAAGGCGAAGAGGAGGCAGCTGTGAGATAAATTTAAAAAAAAATTCAGACATGATTCACTGAGTTGATTCAAATATTTCTTTTAAGAAATCAAAGTTGTGATCAATGAAGGATCTAATTGTTTTCTTGCGTTTATTAATTTTTTTTATATTTCTTAATTCAATGGGAACTTGATTGACAAGTTTCGGTCAAAGTAAGTAACAAACCTTTGGGTAAATACGTTTTTACAAAAAGGAATACTAATTGTTTTCTCGGATTTGGCTCGAGTGTCATGTAAATGTGTCAGATATGTGAGAGGCGAGTTCAATGTCCATAGTACACAGTGATAGGTGTATAATTTTCTGATATTGAATAAACTAGCCTCCTTATATAAGCTATCAGTTGGATGTCTTCTATCTTTCTTCAATACTATTTTAAGCAATGTATTTTGTATCACTTGAAGATTATTCAACCCACCCCAAACAATAATACAGTACCTTATAACTGATTCAGCTGATGCATCGTATGTCATTAGTAATAAATGTTTATTTAGTATGTTTCTGAGTTGGTTGAATTTAAAAATAAGTTTTCTAAGTCTTCTCACGAGAAAATCTACATGTTTGTCCCAGCGTACATGTTGGTCAAGTATCACACCCAGATATTTCATTGTATTCATTTTTTTTATATGTGGACAAGAACAAATTAAAGGAGTTTGGCAATTGGTATGAAAATGTTTCCCTCTAGTGGTTGGTCTCTTATTGTTGATGAAAAGGTTGAGAATTTTGTTTTACCGATGTTTATACTCAGGAGACTAAGATTCAGCCACGAGAATAAAATGTTCAATCCATTTTGTGCTTTTGCAAAAGTAGAGTCCCATGTGTTACCATAGAAAATCAATGCCGTATCATCGGCAAATGAAACAATATCATCATCGAAGTCCTTCAGGCTGTAAATGCTGTTAATATATATTAGAAAAAGATTTGGACCCATGACAGTGCCCTGGGGAACACCCATGGCAACTGGTTTTGACTGGCTATAAGAGTCGTTTATTTTGACCTTTTGGGTTCGGTCTTGTAAATAATCAGCTAGTAGTTCCAGAGGCTTATCCCTCACTCCCACATTTCCAAACCTTTGTAACAAAATATCATGATTAACAGTGTCGAAGGCTTTGGCCAAATCTAAGAACACCGCTAGACATTTTTTCTCTTTGTTAGCTTGATTCAGTATTTTATTCACCAAGTGAAAAACTGCGTTTTCGGTTGACATATTTTCTCTGAATCCATATTGGCAAGGTGATAGAATCTGATGTTTTTGTTTATGTTATTGATAAATGTTGTTATTTGTAAACGCTGTGTCCGACTGATTATTAAATAATTCACCTATCACCAGTCCCGACATTTCTAAACGTAGAAACTCGTAACTCTTTTACATAGAAATCAATCATGCATCTGCGTAAAATTGCCAAATCAGCATCATCTATCACAATTTTGAAATTTTTAATTCATTTATTTTTATTTGGAGTTGAAAAACTTTTTCCTCATCATTTTCGTCTCTGATTTGATTTCTTGTAGAATTCGCACGCAAACACCTTCAAGGTCAAAATAAAAAATTGGTTATCATTTCACCTATAATTGCTATCACCTGTTACCTTCAGAAGAAGGTCATTTTTATTCCCTCTGCAGTTACTTCCGCTTGCATAAATCTCAATACATTGTTCTCAGTTTCTGGTGTTAGGAATCACACGTTAAAAGGTAAGACCTCGTTAGTCCTCAGCTCGCACAAGTTTCTCAACTTCTGAGAGTTGTCGTTCGTATGGGGGCGACAGCTGGTCAACGGAAAAACAGACAGACAGATTCATTGAGATCCATGTTATCCGTTTTACTTTTCGAAGGTTGTCAAAGACAACGAATAACTCACGGTTCACCATACCGAATAATTTTTCCAGTTTCCCTACCAAAATGATGTTCACTAAACGAGTTCCTCGATGTTAATGAGCTGTTGTCCCACTCTGATCTACCAGCAGATCTCTGATACGCTCTTTTCATATTAATATACATAAGATTCGTCACCAGTCATAACCCTCTTCAGCGAATTTAGATCAACAATTCCTGAGTTTTTAGTCGAAATTCGGCAAGTTCAGCACGAACTTCACTGCATGGCATAAACCAATCGAGATGCTACATACTCGGCGTCTTTCCTAATAGTGATTCAAAAATTCTCCATAACAATTTTCTTCACTTTCTTAACATTTTCATCGGTTGTTGATGTGCTGGGGATTTTAGGGTAAGCATCGACATTCACATCTTCTCTACCTTCTGTACCCCTTGTAAACATTTTTCTGACTCAGAGTACAATCACAGTATGACACTGTCAATAATTCAAGTAATTTTGAATACTCAATTCTAGTTTTCACACCAAATTTGATGCAAATTCTTTGATACTTTTTTTTTGATAGTAGAAAATCACCAAACACGCAAAAAACTTTCATGCCTCTCATCAACAAACTAAACAGGCCAAATAGCTCATACTGTAAATAGCCTGCGAAACTTGAATATTCACCTTATTTTTTGAACAAACCTCGTATTACGTTTGCATTGAACAAGCAAATCAAGTATCAACCAATAATTAGGTAATCAACTACCTATATAAAGGATTAGTCTTAAAAAAATGGGAAAAAATGCTTCCAAGAAGTAACAACTTCACTGAAACAATTAAACAAAAACACAAGTTTTGTGAAACTATACAAAAAACTTTGTATTTTATGCCTGCACTTCTGCGACCCTGTTCGATCTGTTTTCCCAACCATTCATGCTTGAAACAGGCTTCATCGACTCTTCATAAACAAAAGGCTGACGCGAAGGTTGGAGTAGAAAGCATTCCTCCTCCGGAAGAGCCGCTTTGTAAGGAAATCGTGCTGACATAACTTTATTTGTAGATTCCCATCTACATGTAAATTTGTTGTTTCGTATTTCGGTATCAAAAGGACGTCTGGGAGTTTTTCAGCGTTCTCGTCGAACCTCCACGCATCCAGAATTGATCGACGAAATTCAATAAAGGCGCCTCGATCCTCATCCGCGAATGTCTTCGAGAATGCTGGGTTATTTCTGTAACGCGAAATGAATTTATTCAGTTTGAAAAGAAAACTTACGTTTTCGATATAGTGTGTCTGAAAACATTATTTACGATACTTTCATCGTACGGAATTCAAAATCAGTCAGAGAATTGTTTCCATTCAATAAAATAGAGATTTCCACACCAATTGCTTGACAAAATAGTTTAGGCGCAGGTTTTTTAATAGAGATTGAATCTCGTAGATTTTTAGAATTTATTCCTGACGTTTCGCTGTCTTGAGTGGCTAGCTTCTTCAGATGTTCATATATCTTCGATGACGGGGTATAATGACAGCGTAAAGCGTATTTATGTTCATTCAGGTAGTTTGGTGTGCTATTACCTTTACTTGGATCAGGTAAATGGTCAATAATATTCGTTGACTCTTTTGTTATTCTTGAACTCCTCAGAATGGGATTCCATATTCGGATGGGGTTCATAGCTTCTTCTTTTCTCTTGAAATTATCCGTCGTGGATCTATATTGCCTCCCATACCAGCTATAGGATTTCTGGTTGGATCTAGATATATGATATATATGTTATCTATTTGATCTCAAGGTCACTTGAAAATGTTTCAGTTCTTCATCTAGATGCTCTGGTTCGCGTATTTTTCGAGCCCGTTCTGTTAGAGTAGAGATGACTCCTCTCTTTTGACTAATATGGTGTTTTGATAGTGTGTGCAAATATCTACACGTGGGGTTTTGGCACACTTTGTGGGTTAGTCTTGCAACACATCGTTGAAAAGTAGGTACATCTGGGAATGCTATTTGCTGGTCCTGTTTAGTCTCCATGGTGAACCTGATGCTGAGATGTTGCGCGTTCAAGTGGTCTAAAAAAAGATTTAGAGCCCTCCTTCTATGTTTCCAGATGACGAAGATGTCATTCACCTAACGTAGCCTCAAGATCGGTTTAACACAACAACGAAGCTGGCTAGAATATCTGTCGGCTCCAGAGTTGAGTCCCTAATTTTACCAACGAAATCTGTCGAATCCTTAGGGGTTTGCCTTTCCCACTTAAGGCTGGAGAAGCGAGGCCATGCAGATGCTTTGCCAGGTGGTAGGTATTCGAGCCTGGGACACGGGCTATTGGTCTCAGTGACATGTTGCACTACATATATAATAATAATAATATTCATTTGACTACGTTACATAATACAATATGTTTGTAGTAAGTCATGTTTGGCTTTACATTTGAAATCCACAAGTTAAAATTTACACGGAAATAACAACAATCACATATGTGAAAACTTTGAAAATCAAAAGGAAGTAGTGACTTGTGTGTTACGACAAGAATGTGTATTGAAGTCATCGACAGAATAGAAGCAATGCTTCAACCAATAATTTTTCAATTTTCTCTAGTAAGTGTCCAGACTGAAAAAAATTTTCAATATATTTGCACTAGTGATGTTGTTACGTGATGTTTTTTATGATTTTCGTTAAATTACCTAGAGAAACAAATATATACAACTTCGATGTTTATTTATTTATTGTTATGACATTTTTGAAATAGTGCTTCCATGAGATCAGTTAAATTCTAAGTTACTGTACCCTGAAAATAATACGCTCTGTATATTCAATTGCATCTAGTTATCATTCAATCACTTACCATCAATCAGTTCTTGTTTGTAATTGCCTTGTAGTAATTGGTGCTTCGAGTGTTCTCTGAGATTTCTGTGAAATACAAATACGAAAAATAAATAACCTAACATTCTAATATTTACTTCTTCAAAATATACATTTACATCACTGTTGAGTTATATTGGCAATCTGTGTCACTTCTGTTGAGTTCATATCATTGAAAGGTTTGATTAAAAGGGTTCACCTCTGACGTTATTGAAGATGATTTTACTCCGAACAGACCGTCTGTGACATCAATAACCATGACGACCAGATAACCGCAATAATTAACCTATTTCATAGTATTGCGAAATAAAACTGACTAGATGACAAGTTGACATACCTTTGAAAGAGGATATCCTTTCTTTTTTTTATCATCACGGCACATGGCTAGAGCTGAATTTGAGAATTGTGCTCACATCTTGGATGGATTTGCCTTATACGTATTAGGAGGTGAATATAAGAGTTTCATATTCTTGAGAAAAGAAAGAAATACCCACTTCAGTGTTTTGAGATTTGAATTATTCTATCTTCCTAATCAAGCCGTAATCGTTAGACCTCACTTCAGGCCATCCACTATATACAGGTACATCTTCCACTAGCTTGTCAACTATCCATTGAGAGGTATCTTAATAGGCACCTTTTCCAAATAAAACTGGAACTTGGCACATAATTGTTCGTATAACCTTACTTTGTTTCAGGCCTTTTTATTCTTGCCCTTTCGCTTTATCTCTTCGTTGTACGCTGTTTACATCTTAACGATTGAGTTTATCGTTACGTTTGTTACGTTACTACAAGAAGTCTCTGGTCTAGAAGATCATTCTTATTAGTCAATGGGCTATGCTTGAAGACTGGCAGTAAACAAATCTAAAGCAAATGGAACTTCAAACGTTCAAGCCAGTCTCTATATACCTACACAGTAGGTTTAATGGACTGACGCCTATCAGAAAATAACTACTCCCCTGGCTAATACCACGAAGGTCGTTGGATTATATCAGACAGGCGTCAGTGCAGGAATCTTCACAGAAAATATCCTGCATATGCAATTGGCAATACAACTGAAAGAGTCGACCTTCAATTATGGAACGGGCACACTTGCAGACCGGTTTCGGGCTTATTAGCCACTCATCAGTGCAAGATAGTGACCATCATCGACCTAAAGTCAATGATATTCCACAATTGAAAATCGGAATTCTTTCAGAGTATTTCATTCCTCTTCCGAAGTTGGAGCGAACATCAAAAATGTCACTCCATCTAGTGGACGAGGTACTAACCAACTGCACATCCGTAATTTGCCCGATTCCTCTAAATAAGGAATAAAAACTTTCTTATTAGTCAATGGGCTATGCTTGAAGACTGGCAGTAAACAAATCTAAAGCAAATGGAACTTCAAACGTTCAAGCCAGTCTCTATATACCTACACAGTAGGTCTGATATAATCCAAAGCCCTTCGTGGTATTAGCCAGGGGAGTAGTTGTTTTCTGATAGGCGTCAGTCCATTAAACCTACTGTGTAGGTATATAGAGACTGGCTTGAACGTTTGAAGTTCCATTTGCTTTAGAAGATCATTGATTACAACTATACCACTTACCACATAATCTCAAAATCATTCATGAACACACCAGATCTCTACAAAGTTTCGAACGAAGAGAATATCCCTTGGAGAAAGATATACGCTGGCAACACCTTGATCAGCCGAGCTCTTTCCATTATTTCTATTGCTTTACTCATATTAATATCACACCTCTTGTTGCTTGTCAATTATCCTGTTTATTGGTTACATTTAAATGCTGCTTTTTGGCTTCACAACAACTAACTAAATATCACAACTCTGAAATTATATTCACTTATCACTTACTTATATGTAAACTGTGATGTATATATACATAGAGGTATCAAATGATCATATCCTTCTCCCCATGCTGATTGAATGATTCAATGTTAAGTCTATATGTAGTTGAGTCAACTTGCACAACGAATAAATTCACTTCCTATCACATGAGAGAATTTCTTCCCCGACCCACTCTCCGAAAGTAGCTTACCACATTATTTTAGTTAATAAAACCCTATTATAGCCTCCAAACGTTGCTCCTATCATTTAGAGGCGTTTGCAGGTTATAGTGTCCTTCAGTTGGCGAAGATCAAATAGAAAACCCGAGAATTTTCTCTTCAGTTGAGAAATATGTGCAGACCAGTTGAGTCTAGTATCTTATGTAATGCCCAGTAATTTAACTTTACTAGTTTCACAATTAGATATAATTTGATTATTAGCAGAAATCTGGATGTATTGTGTTTTCTGACAATTCAGTTTCAGCTCAACTGATTAGCACTATTAGATGCCTCGTCGCGATGAGACTGTAACATATCATTATTTTTAACCGACAGAATGAAAGTGATGTCGTCCGCAAAGAGAACCGATTTGAACGGCATCATATATTTGCACAAGGCATTCACATAAATGACAAATGAGAGCGGGCCCAAAACAGACCTTTGCGGAACGCCATGCTTGATAGTTTGAAAGTTTGATATGGTACCGTTGAGCGTCACTGCTTGTTGACGATTAGTAAGATAGGTTATTATCAAGTGAAGGGGAATACCTCAGTAATAGTTTAGTTTTTCCAACAGAATTTCATATGAGACGCAGTCGTACGCTTTCGACAGGGCGCAAAGCATCAACGCAGTGTGATTGCCCTGCTCAAGTTCCTCAATCGCGCCAGCCACGACGTCGAACACTGCATCTTTTGCAGTTGTTTCCACAACTTAAGGAACTAGCAGTGTTCACATAACACTTGACTTACCAGCCACAGACACTTTTCACCTAACAAAATTAACGGTTTCTCCTTTCCATAATATTTAAGACACATTATTTGAGGAGCAGACATTCAAAATGCGTTTTGCCCAATACTTCAGCTTTTGAAATGGAGATGGCGATCTATTCTTCAAACTAAGGCGCATGTTTCAACACAACCATGAACATTCAAAAGGCGTTCACTCCCATATGAAATCCCCAGTGAAGATTGATTGGACATTCGACGTGCATTTTGTCCACTACGCATAGACTTTCAAAACGCCTTTGTTGTTACGCTGCAGACTTAATGCATTCTGAATGCACTTTGGCAAATAGTAAACAATTATTATTGCTATTACACTGTTTGATGATCTGAAACAATGGAATGTGAACATGTAGCAGTTGATAGTGATCGCGGAAGTCGTAAAAGAGGGAAAAATTAAACTAAGAGAGAGCGAAATAAACAAATAAGGTGAATTATTAATAACTACTTAGACGTTATGTTTTGAACTTTTAATTTCTTCAGGTATTCTGATTTTGACTCCAATTTGAATATGTTTACATATCCCTGCAATCATGAATCATGTGATATTTCGCTTCAAGAACTTTGTGTTTGTCGAGCGAAATTCTATAAACAACCAGATAAAGTGAAACAAGATACCAAAATTTCCCATCTTCTCCAAGTGTCTACACCCAAAAGAAACAGAAGCAGGAAATTACAGAACGAGAAGCATCATAGTATGACTATTAAGCATAAAATATGGACTAGTTCAGGAAAGCGAGACGTTTGTCAGAAAATGTTTCTCAATGTATTTGGAGTAAGCCAGCGGCGTGTCCAAAGTATTGCAAAAAAATGAAAACTGGTGTTGGTATATTAGAAAACAGGGGTGGTGATCACCGCTCACATAAAACTACTTCGAAAAAACTGAAAGTCATGGAATTTATCAGAAATTCAAAGGGCACAAAAATTCACTATGGACGCGGTAAATCCCGAAGAATTTACTTACCTTCCGAGTATAACATTGCTAGTCTCAGGAAATCGTACAACAATTCTGTAGAACTAAACTACCAAGTCAATTACAAATTTTTTAGTCGCATATTCAATGACAAATTTAACATAGGTTTTGTTTCTCCAGCCTCCGATGTTTGTGGCTTTTGCATGCGTCATCGAAGACAGTTAAGTTTGTGTAACGAGCCACAAGAAAAGACGAACATAATGACCGATCTGAGGGTTCATAGATTGAGGAGCAAGCAATTTTACAAGATGATGAAAGAAGAATCAGAAGATAGTCTTTCTTTTTGCTTTGACCTACAGCAAGTGCAGGTACTACCTAAAGTGCCATTAGGAGATGCTTTTTATGCACAACAAGTGTCTTTATATTCTTTCTGCATCACTGATATTTCGAGCATAGCACCCATTTTCTATTCCTGGCTAGAGACTCAAGCCGGTCGTGGATCCATCGAAGTAGGATCTGCGTTGTTTGATTTCTTTTCAAAAATGGCATTTCCGGACCACGTAAAGGAACTGCGACTATACTCAGATGGATGCGGTGGTCAAAATAAAAATGGTCATATTGTTCACATGTGTATGATTTGGCTTCAAAGACATGCTCCTCTAACGTTACAGTCCATTAGAATATGTTTTCCAGTTCGTGGGCATTCGTACCTACTTGCTGATCGCGTATTTGGAAGAGCCGAAAAATTGAAAAGAGCACAAAGTATGATAAAATCTCCAGATAAATACTGGGAGCTTTATTCTAAAATCGGAGAAGTACGTAAATTAGGAATAGAATGGGCAGCTATTTATGAATTCAAAAAAGCCTTGACATGTTTGAAAACATGTCAGGAATCAGCGAGGCAAAGAGAATCTTCATCAAAAGACTGAGAAAAGTAGTTGTAGGAATAAAAACTGAGCAGTTTTATAGAAATGATGATTGTTCGAAAAAATACGAAACTGTGTTGAAGAAAGGAAATAAATTTGAAAGTATCGTGCTGTCACCAATACCGCTTGGTAGGGAAATAAAAAGGAAGAAAATGAAGAGCCTAAATAAATTATTGATAGAATTGGCTGGTGAGAACTGGAGGAATGATCCAGAATTGTCATGGCTTGCTCCAATTTTACCCAAAAATGTTGAAGATATTCCTGGAGACGAAGATGTGGATGATGAAGATGATGGTGATTCTGAGCAGCGAAAACTATGTCAATGTCAAGAAGATGATGCTGAGATGAAATTATAGGTTCAAGGTTTTGAGTTCATTCCTTCTGAAGAAGTACTGTTAATGAAATTGTTATTTTTTTCAATTACATGCCTGAAAAAAGAATAAGTTTTTGAAATTGCTTGTTTTACTATCAAACAGCATTAAGTCTCTTGAGTTCCCAAACAAAATGCGTTTTGTCCGATATGGACAATCAAAGAGCATTTAGGCTCATTCGTTATTAAAATTTTTGGGTTGAATAACAAAAGGCGATTTTTGGCATCAAGTTAATATTGGAGGTCATATTTTTTGCAAATTTTTCGGTTCCTTGAATCTCACGAAAACTTATCAGTTTCCTCATAGTGAACTTTGCCGTTACCTGAAAATTATGCAATTTGGACAAAATGCATTTTGAATGTCTGCTCCTCATTTATTCAATATGAAAAAAACTGGAAGTCAGTTTGGAAAGTATTTCAAGAATATAGTGATATTTTTCAATCCATTCATTTCGTTATCGTTTTCGTGTACAGGCCATACGTGTTCATATATTTCAAATGAATTGGATATGGAAGAGGAAGTATTGTGCCATTTATAACACTCGTTTCAAATTTTTTACTCAAAAAATATCACGTATCTGCCATTCTATTGTTTGTTTCTCTCTGATTATGACAACGAACATAACATCTGCGTACATTTCATAACTCCATTGTTTTTCAACAGATAGTACAATACCCAATCAAAAAAAGGTAAAATCAGTAGCATGCCAAGCTCACTAATTGGCGAAAATCGTAATGAATTTCACTCGTGTGGAAAACTCATTCCCAAATAATCGAACACTAGTAATTCCACTCATTCATTCACGAGTCTCCGTTCAGCCGTTCGATATGGAAATATCTGCCACAGTGAGCTTCTCCAGATAAATTGAATCGGCCGGAGCTTCGCGTATTTTTGGAAGAACAATTTCATGGAATTGATTGATGAAAAACTCCGAATGGAAGTGTCTCCAGCTGTGTGTTTGAGCGCCATTTTATTTTTTCGATATCGAATTCATTATTGTAGTATTATTCATGGGGTTCGTATCTATTTCTGTACAGTACTTTGTATATTTGAAAGTAGTTGGAAATGTTTTTTGGTGAATTTCATTAGTTCTGACTTCCACTGTCTACTATGATTCTACTTTAATTCGAAATTTATGAAAGAATAAATGGAATTGAAAAGAATGGCTGATATTTCAATTATATCAAGCAATATCAACCAATTCAAAAGTAAACTAGTCAGATTTATAAAGAACTTACCTAGAGAGAGTGTTCATTATTTAATTTGATTCAATAACACAAGCCAAAAAAAACAGTTTTAAATCATGAAATTTAAACCTCGCACTACTAAAATATGAACTGGGCCCTTTCTACATCCTACTCATTACATTTATATTATTGTATTTCATATATTTCATATTATTAATTTAGTCAATATTTGTATCTCCCTAGTTTATCAAAATATATATATAATGTGTGAAACTTTAATACTTGTTATCTTCACAAACAAGTATGAACTTCCGTGATATGTCTGTATGTGGATGTTGGTTTCTGAATTTTTATATTTGATTTTTTTTTAGCTATTACAACATATTGTTTCACCTTAGTAATTATGATTGTGTTATATATAACATTATTTTATTTTTTTCATTTGTTAATTTAACCACACATAGGGTTAATAAACCCTCAGTGGGTTTCCAATTTACTCATCATTATCTTCAAGATGTTAAATTTATTTTATATGCAACATGTATGAATAAATATAATTTTTTTTTTCATCGTAATGTGGTAGACTAGGATGTTGAAGACACCATCCTGGCAAGCCATGATGAACTCCTCAGTTTCCGACTTCAGCCCACTCGACCTGGGAAAAGCGAAGGTCAGGCGCTTCTATAAGCCAAGGTCTCCAATGTTATTGAAGAAGACCCCATGCATTGGCTTATCCTTGTGTTTCCGCAGAAGTAAGGTGATCTCTGCGGCTTTTATCTGAGCTTCTTGCTGAACAGGTTTCAACACGGTGACAGAGTTGTGGTCACCTCGTTCAGTTTTGAAAACTATATCGAGTTCATCAGCTGCTCGGGCAGCTGCCCAAAAGAGAAATGCTCCAATTCCTGCTCTCTCATGGTCACGGACCATGCAGAGAAGGAGATCCGAACTCCTGACGACTTTACAGGCTGTATCCAGCACCATTCTGTCATGTAGACACTCGAAACTCAAAAGTCCACGGCCTCTCTGTTGTCGGGGGAAGTACAACCGTGGAACGGACGATTTGGGATACAAACTCCTATAGAGATGCATCATTTTTCGGGTCTTCACGTCGAGTTGATACAGCTCCTCCCGAGTCCACTTCCCTACTCCAAACGAGTAGAGTAAGATTAGAACGGCAAGCATATTTGTTTCAGCAACTTTGTTCTTCCCCGACAGTTCCGATGACCAGATTTGTCGAAGTTTGTGCTGATACTTGTCGCGGAGAGAGTTTTTCACTGCTGTTACTTCTTGTGAGTGGCGTTGTTCCACCCCGAGGTAAGTATACGTCTCTCCGGCATCCAGATGGAGTAAGATGCTTCCATCTACGAGCTGCACATCCTCTCCGTAGTCCCCGCATCGTCTTCTTTTGAGATGTACCATTGCACATTTGTCTATCTCGAATTTCATATCGATAGCATGCGTGTACTCTTCCACCACCCTCAAAGACTTATTATTATTTTTTTTTCACCGTAGTGTGCGCTGGTCAGGCCCTATCTCCCGAAGCCCCGATACATTCGGGAGGGCGCGCCAGCATTACCAACCATTGACCACTCCCCACACCGTGTGGTAGGTGATCATTGGGTCCGAGAATCATGTGCCCTGACCAAGCGCAGTGAGCCAAGAATGCATCTGTGCGGCTAAGAGTCCTGCCTTAGTGCGGCAAACCGATATTGAGATTCGAGAGTAGGGAAGACATCATTCCACCAAGGACTCCAATAATCAGTACAACCATTTCGACAGAGTGATCTGGATAGAGTCTGCGGAGTTCGAAAAGAAATTCTCGATATTTTATCCGTTTTTCCTCCTCTTTTCTGACGATATTTATCTCGCCAGGAGCTGAAAACTCCACGACAAATATCGTCTTGGTCTGATGGTCGAGAAGGACTACATCAGGCTTATTAGCTTGTATGAGCCTGAGGGTGGGGAACGAATAGTTCCGATAAATTCAGCACTTCTCGTACCGGTGTCTCGTCAATCCCCTAAGAGTGCCGTAGATGGTAGTATAGCACTCTTAGGACCGCGTTATGTTGATGGATATAGGCCGAGACCGCATATGCTGGACATGCTGATAGCAAGTGCATTAGGGTCTCGGGCGCCTCGCGTCAGGCCCTGCACCTTGTGTTATCATCATTATCATTATTATTGATAAAACGTGGAATGAAAACACAGTGGAACGTAAAAAAATAATCAACGTCCACAAAGAATTCTCATTCTCAGACGAAATTAAAATTTTAATTGAGAAAAACATTTTCATTAAATGATGATTATCTCTAGACAACAAAATAACAAAAAAACTTTTTTCAAAAGCATTGAATTTCTCTATTTGTTCAAAACAATTCAAATAAATAAATTACGTAAAAAATTCATATCCTATGTTAGCAACTGCCATTGTTTTATGTGAAAACAGACATAGATAGATATCAATTGAAAAAAAAATTATCAACAATTTTTAGATATTTCATTTTGCATTAATTAGAAGAAATCATAATAAACAAATTAATAAATTTTTATGAACTTTTATCACAGGGTCATATAAAGTACATTTATCAAAAGACCTCCACGAAGTTTAAAATTCATAAGCCAATTATTCATACCTTCTATCCCATTATTCATGCCAACGGAGATTGGGAAAAAATTTGTTGGTTAACAATTGAATAACTTTTTGAAAAATGGTAATAAAACTTTTTTTTCAACGAAACTCGATTCATTCAAGTGTTAGAAGACAGTAGATTTTTTTTCAAATTTTCAAAATTAAAATGTATGTTATAAAAATATTATTTCCTTTGATAAACTCTCTTTAGCGGCAGCGCGCGCATGCCGTAACAGCCGTGTGGAACCCTATTTTCAACGTCAAATTAAAATTATTAATAATAGAGATAGAGTTTCGAGAGTTGGGCCTTTTTTTATTGGAAATTTCCTCCTCTTCAACAAGCTTCTTTCAAAATTGCTTAGATAATGATGTTTTTTGAGTTATTAACGAAAAACTAACTGCACCAAACTAACTGCACCAAAATCTTTCAAAAAAAAATTTCTAGAGGTGATTCCGAATAGAATGAGCAATCGCTTATATTTTTAGGGCCTTCATCTCTATTTTTCACGTAGATATACTTGTTGATTAGACTATTTTGTCTGTTTGATGGAACTCGAGTCTCGAGTTCGTTTTTGAAACTAAAACAAGTATTTTGTTTCTGTGTTTGAAAACGAAACTTGTCGCAAGCGAGTCCGTTCAGTGGAAATCCGCCTTCAGAACAGTGTGTCAGTAATTTACAAAACTTTACGCTACTCGTTGAATATTGCAACTGATTACCCTAAAATGTGAAGGCGTGAATTGTATACCACCCCAAATTCTGTTTGGAATGTTAACTCTCCGAAAAGTTGTGCAACATTCAACTTTCCTAATATATTTCAATGGAATGTTATTGTTGTTTAGAGTTTGTCTACCGTTTCGTTAACAAACTCGTTGTTAGAATTAGCATGCTCGTTAGGAACAGAATATTTCGACTGAAAACTGGAAAAGAGCAGGTCAACTGTAAATAGCTCTAACATATTTGAGTTGAATTATGGAACTTTATTAACTGGAGTCAGCTTTCATTCCCAATGAGTTAGGTTTTCATGGAGTTATAGACAGAAAAGTTTAGAGTTGTGTGAAAACAAAAGATAAAGTGGGCTTATTCATTCAGGTATTTATTCAAGCAGAAAGGAGTTCATGTGGTAGGCTTCTATAGAAACAGCAATTTGTATTAATGGGTTCTCAACTTCAGAAACGAAATTTCTCGTTTTACTTGAAAGCTGTTCATTAGATTCAATGGGTTTGTTATCAGTTGAAATGGAAAAAACTGCTTTGAAGTGAAAATTCGCTGCGTCGTTCTCATCAAGAATTATTCAGTTATGAAGTCATGTATAAAACAAATATACCGAGTACCTTCCATTTATGGGATGATAGATCAGTGTGTATTCTTTCGTTGACGGTGCTAGAATAGTAAGTAATTGGACAAACTGGTGCGGTGGACCATGTGCGATTACTATAGTCAAAATTACGGATTATGAAAGAGAGCAGGAGAGGCTGTTGCGTCTTTTTGAGGAAGTCCAACCAGAAGATGGATTCGATGAGGAAGACGAATTAGAAGAGAAAGATAACATTGAAGAAAGTTCAGAGGGAAGCGAAACAGAGGAAGAAGTTGACCGTACTTTACTGGAAAAGACCACAAAACAAAATGGGCCAAACATAGAGGACCTAAATATGTTAGAACTCGAAGAGAAAATATTGTTTTGCAACTTCCAGGATCAAAACCATGTGTTACAAATATAACCAATATCCAAGATATATGGAATAATTTATTCGATTCGAACATGTTACAAATGATCGTTGATAACACTGAAATTGAGGCAGAGAGGCACAAGTTTAGCCGTAAACGAGATATTTATCCAACAAACATTGACGAAATTCGTCCATTGATAGGCCTGTTATATCTTGCAGGTGTGGGAAAAGCAAGTCATTTGAACACCCTTGATTTATGGAAAACAGATGGCACTGGTATAGAAGTGTTTCTTTCGACAATGAACATTACCAGGTTCAGATATTTATTGAGATGTATAAGGTTTGACGACATCACTACTAGGGACGATCGACGTATTCTGGATAAATTAGCTCCAGTGAGATGTCTGATAACAAAGTGGAATGATAATCAGAAAAAATGCTTTTCCCATTCGCAATATGTAACGGTGGGTGAGAAACTAGAAGCATTCAGAGGAAGATGCTCCTTCCGTCAGTACATTCCCAGCAAACCTAACAAATATGGAATGAAAATATTTGCCTTATCCGATGCAAAATTATTCTATACCAGCAATATGGAAGTATACGTCGGAAAAAATCAAGCAGAAGGCCCCTATTATCAAGATACTAGTACCAAAGCTGTGACTGAACGAGCCTGCCAACATCTTTATGGTTCTAATAGAAATGTAACCACTGACAATTGGTTTACTAGCACTGCGCTTGAAAGAAAGAAAGAAAGAAATGCTTTATTGACTACGATATACACAATATACATGGGTAGTACGTCAATTTACAAAGAGTGTTGAAACATCCCGTGATTTATATAAACACATACTTATTCGCAGTAGACAAAGACAAAAAATATACAATTATGTAAAGAAATAAAATATATATATATAAAAAAAATATATGCGATGGGGGCATCAGCATTGATTGGATTGAATTGATATTGCCTCCAGATATTCACTAACGGAATAAAAACAGTTATCAATGAGTGCTTTTTTGATAACTGTCTTGAACGCATGCAAACCAAGACATCTTGCATTCATATCAATTTAATTGTAGAGGCTGAGATTCAATGTATTAGAATGTGATGATTTCAATCTCAACTTTAGTGGTCGCAGCTGGCAGCCACTGCGTGTTGGATAGCTGTGAAAATCAGAGTTCAGCTTGAACATTTCTTTATTTTCATGAATTTCAATGAGAGTTTGATATATGTAAATACAAGATAGTGCCATTATCTTAGGTTTGATGAAAATTTGCTTGCATGATTCATCAAAACGTGCTCCATCGATGATTATCAGTGCTCTCTTCTGCAGTCGAAATGCTCGTATAGCCTGAGTGGAGTTACCCCACAGCAGGGTTCCATAGGATATGTGAGAGTGAAAAAGGGAGTGGTATGAGATAAGCAGTACTTCAGTACTGACAATTTTTTTAAGTTTGCGTAACACAAATAGCTGACTGGACAGTTTATTGCACAAACTATCAATGTGGCTATTCCACTTAAGACCGTCATCAAGTATTATTCCCAACAGTTTGGCAGTTGACCCATTGGTAAGATTTTTGTTAGAGGAGAATGTGATGGTTTGGGTTTTATCTTTGTTCATTTTCAGTTGATTTGTGTTAAACCAGAGTTCTGCTCTAGATTTCGTGGCTGTCATGTGTGTTTTGAGTGTAGTGAAGCTCTGATGTGAATTGAGCAGAGAAGTATCGTCCGCAAAAGCAATACACATATCTGGCAAGAGGAAGTTGAATATGTCATTGATATATATGGTGAACAATAGTGGCCCTAAGACGGAGCCCTGTGGTACTCCGTATTGGACACTTGCTTGTTCAGAGTTACCCCCATTGATAGAAACACATTGCAGTCTATTGGATAGGTAAGATTTGAAAATGTTAAGTGGGCTTTCTCTCACGCCATAGTGTTCTAGCTTTGTTAACAGTAGCTGATGGGAAACACAGTCAAAGGCCTTGGAGAGGTCGTACAGCGTAACACCTGTTAGTTCACAGGACTCAAAACCCTCAATTATCTTTTCAACCACCCTGCTTACTGCTTGGACCGTGGAACGATTAGTACGGAAGCCAAATTGACAATCATGGATTGTGTTATGTTTGTCAAAAAATGAATTTAAACGAGTTTTTAAAATCATTTCAATAATTTTTCCTAGAATTGGAATGATTGAAATAGGCCTATAATTGTCGGGTAGGTCTTTAAATATGGTTTGACTTTGGAACAGAATGGTTTGACCCTTCTGGGAACGATAAAAGGCAGAAGAAAAGAAATACCAATTTTTTTCTCACAAAATTCAGGACGGCCTATTGGTTGTAGTACGTTTGGGTTTGGTTGCGGAGGAACTTTGGTATCATATATTCGACTATACATTATGAAGACAATGTTGATGCAGAAACTGGAAAACCAGAAATGATTTTAACGTATAATATACAAAAAGCGGGGTCGATGTTGTAGATCAGTTATGTGCACAGTATAATGTGGCACGTTGTAGTAGAAGATGGCCAATGGTTATTTTTTATAGTATACTGAATGTAACAGGAATCAATTCTTTCGTAATATATAACAGTAATCTGACAAACTCTACAAAAACAAGAAGACAATTTCTGACAGAGTTGTCTTTCAGTCTTATGTATAACCATCAGAAATGCCGAAGTATGAATGCAAATATTCCAAGGACAATAAGGATGCGCTTGAAAGAGATATGCCAATTGGACGATGATTCAGTACCCGTTCAAAGAAGTCCAGGAGAAATTGGGAGATGGCATTGTTGTTGGAAAAAAAATCGTAAAACAAAATATTTCTGTGCGTTATGTAAAAAATATTTATGTTTAGAGCATGTCATCCCGATATTTGAGGATTGCCACAAATGACATATATACATAAATTGAACATGTAATTTCACACCCTTCATTTTCTATTGGTGTCGATTTCAGTATATTTCAGAATTATATCTTCGTTTTTTTTTCTGAAAATTATGTCGAAGGAATAAAATAAGTAGTGATCAAAAAGTCGTTCATTTGTCTACTTTCGCAGGAAATCAATATCTGAATGAACTGTTGAATAGTAACAAAAGAATGTTGGGGAAAAATGATGATAAAACAATATTAACTGAAAAATTCGAAAAAATTATTCAATAAATATAAATATATTATTCAACTGGTCTTGTGTACCGTGTGCGACTATTGCTGTGTAAAATGTTACTGCGTCTACCGAAGGGTTGGAAAAATATGTTCTTTAAAGCGTGCTATTTAGTTTCTTAAACTATATTTATTTTACATTTTTTAGTTTCATATGCTATAAAAGTGTGTTTTTTAGTATTTTCAAAATATATTTATCTGATCCAAACTTTGAGATCAATCATTTATTTATTCATTAATTTGAAAATAGGAAATCCTGATATAAATACTAGTTCAAAAAGGGTAAAAATGATATATAAAAAATATTAAAATAGTATAAAAATTCTTCTGAAAATAAAATACGTTCAAATAATATATAAATACAAGAAGCTAAAAATACAAATGTGTTCTGTCCCATAACACAGAACAAATCAGGAGTATTCAGAATAGTTAGTTCCATATTACAATTATACTAGGGCATAAAAACAATTATTCGAGTGGGTATGAATTATTTAACATATCACAATGTAGCAACGACGTAACATAATGTATACAGAACACATAAAAGCTGGAACCAATAAAACAATTCGATGATGTGTATATATATATATATATATATATATATATATATATATATATATATATATATATATATATATATAAGTTTGAAAATGTCCTTATAGAACGAAACTGCAGTAACGTTAGTAACAAATAACAGTAGTAAAAAAATAGAAAGTTTCATTTCTTTTTTCTTCATTAATTAATCAATTGATAATACAAGTTAAACTCTTTTGGGCATTTTTTGAAAATTATTTTCTTATATTCTGTTCTACTTCTATTTGACGCTTGAGTAAATCCCCATTTTGCATCGTGGGCTCCCCTACTACAATATAAACCGATTAGATTTTATCGACCATAGTTTTCCTAATTTCTGTTCACAAATCCAATCCAATGTTTCTAAAATAACCCCAAAACCGAAACTGAGCTACAAATCACAGCAGTTTATTTATAACATCTGCGTTTGACAGATACCCTCACGTGATTATTTCATTTCTGTTCAGTGTTTGGGATACAGATTGAGTCGTAAATCATACATCACCGACACCAGCGTTGTAATCTACATCGATCCCTGAAATTGATAAAACAACAGGGTACCAAGGCCATTGAAGCTAGACCATATCTATACACTGTCAATGAAAACATGCATAGAGTAAAGATTATAAAATGAAATAGCTCTGATTTTTCCATAATTTGTGATGCACTGTTTGGAACCTTTAGTGTGGTAGGTAATGAATATTACTGAAGTTTTTTCCCAACATCAAACCATTATTTTAACATCTCGACACGTGTTTGAATCACCAAGTGATCATCTTCAAGAGGGAGATCAAACAGTTCGATCCCACTCTTGAAGATGATCAGTTGGTGATCAAAACAGTTTGATAACGATTTAGTGTTGAGAAAAAACTCCAGGAATATTCATAATTTGTAATAGTAAAATGTCATGCAGTTATAATACAAGAACCAAGGGTTTCTTTTAGTCTGAAAAAACCTTAATTCTACATGAAAGATGCACGATGGTGTGATGAAACATTAAAAATCAAAAGTTTGACTGAAACTGAGGAATAAAATCATTTACTTTGACTTTAAGTTCTTCACAAGTTTCTACCTCATGAAATATCATTGTATCGTGAACAATTACAGTTTATTACAGTTCAATTTAAACATACTGCTCATATAAAGGTTGAAATGTATTGGGCCTAGAACGGTTCCTTAGGGTACACCATACTCCTTTTTTTGTTCGCTGAGTGCATCGACTATGTTCACTTTTTGTATCCGCTTCTTTAGATATCTCCTGAATAGTTCAAGGCATCTTGGGGTTCCTTGGAGTTCCTTGGAGCACACCATACTCTTTTTTCTTATTCGCTGAGTGCATCGACTATTTTCACTTCTTATGTTCGCTTTTCTAGATATCTGCTGAACAGTTCAAGGCATTTTTTCTCTGATACTCACGTATTCCAGGGTTGTAAGGAGATGCTCTTGATTGACTCTATCAAAAGCCTCAGTGAGGTCAATGAATATGCATAAACATGGTTTTTCCTCTTCTAAGACGTAATATAATTCATCAGTTAGTTTCAGCGCAGCATCTGTCTAACTATATTATTATTGGAGAGGAAGAATTTTATATTTGTCAAAAAAAGGTTGTAAGTCTACTTTCTGCATTTCTAATTTTTGAAAAATGAGTTACTGAAGCAATTGATCTGTACTTTTTGACTTCGGTTCTATCTCATCTGTTGTATATTTGCACGACATATGTTGTTTTTTGAAGCGTCTGGCTAGTCTGGGTTTTCCAGACAATGTATGTCAGGGGTTGTAGGTATTTTTTGGTCTGTAATAACTTGGTTGTGTCAGCTGTAATGCCATCACTTTTCAACGGATTGTATTTCTTTTTCGTCGGCTGGGAATAATTCTATGAAGTTTTGTCAAATTCAATAACTGGAATTCATTATCTTGGTTTCTACAATTGAACTCCATATACGTTCAACAGACAAATATTATTGAATGACTCGCATTTGTTCAGCAACTCAATTTCCTCCGAGACGAGAAGGGAAAAGTAATCACAGGAAACAACCATTTATTCGAAAAATCTGTACTCAATTCAATACAGCCTCCATCCAATCCCCGATTCCCAACCAGCTCGAGAGTTAATTGAAGAAGGAGTGCTGTGAATGATGGCCTCGCAGAATACCTCATAATTCAGGGGAACGCTTCAAGCGAGAAAGATGAGGGCAATTAGTACGACGAAAGAGTCCCAATTCCAGAGAATTGACCATTATACTTGTGAATGGCGTAGAAAGATTCAGAATTGAAATGGAACTGGCCCCGCAAAACAAACGACGCTCTTGATCGTGAATGGTATCAGGGTAGGACTGGTTTTCAGTCTGACATGTGGTTTTTAGATTCTACCGGTTGGAATAGAGTGTAAAACACAATACACGTTTTAACCTTCTTAAACCCTAGCGGGGTACAGCTGAACCCCAGACATGAATTTTTGGGTATATTTTCTAATATATTATTTTTACCTAATATCCTTCGAGCTATGCTTCTTAAATATATAGTTCGGACTTCCATTGTCTATTATATAAAATGATTTGAAATCCCTGAAACAAGTAAAAAAGAATAATTAAAAAGAATAGTTGAAAATAACAATTATATTAAGCAACAATAAACCTGAAATGAAATGATAGTGAAATAACCTACAAGTAAAAATATAATAATTGAATAAATAAAAATTAAAGGAATGCAAAAAAGAAAATAATAAATAAAAAAGTGTAGAGATTCCAAGTCACGTTAGTTCACGACGTTTCGATTGTTGGTATCTACAATCGTCTTCGGGTGATGATATTCTTTTTTACTTGTTTCAGGGATTTCAAATCATTTTATATAATAGACAATGGAAGTCCGAACTAGTGAAATAGGTTCGCTAATATCACAGCACAGTTGTTCAATAACCACAACCAAAAAAACTCTTTAAAGAAACTTTCAAATGATATAGTGACAAACTAACCTTGAGACGTTATTATTTAGGGTGGTATCGGTAACGATACAGAGTAGGGTAGACTGGGTACGGTTGTGCCAGGTTACGGTTGTGACAGTCGTCATTTTAGCGAAACTAAGGAATACCAAGGAGGCTGCAAAGGGAGGGAGGAGCGGTATGTGAGTCTGAACGTGTTTCACAGTATTGCGTCAGCCATCGTTTAGTATTAACGTTAGCAGAGGCCTACATTTCTTTTCATCAGTTGAAAGTAAGTATTTTTATTCGATTTCTTCTAATTATTGTTCTTGCATGTGTACAGATAGAGTAATAGGTGTTTTTCATAGTTATAAGTTGAACAATAGTAGTTGAACAGCAGTGATTACTTTGTACGTAAATTATTTTATATTGTCATGGCGATGGTTTTTTGCGGAGGAGTGTGTTGTGTACGGTTGTGACATTTTTTTTGGGTACAGTTGTGACACAAATAAAAATTGTGTTTTTGCTTTTAGATGCCAAGAAAACGCTTGAGGAAGACCAAAAGAGGGCTCTGTGACATAAGAAAATATAAAGAAGCTTATGAAGAAGTGAAACGAGGGACTTCTTTGTGGAGAACTGCGGAAAAAATGCACGAAATTAATCGCATGTCTTTTCACCATCGTTTGTAACAGATAGACCAAACTCTGACGCTGGAGAGACTAATGCTGCAGAACCATATTTCTGAACAGAAAGACTGAACTCTGACACTGGAAAAACTAATGCTGCAGAACCATCTTTTGCAACGGACAGACTAAACCCTGATGCTGGAGAGAATAATCCTGGACCAAACGATGGAATACTACCACTTTCAGCTTCCTTATTGGGCAAATCTTCATTTTCAAATCTAAACAATGTTCAGCCAATTGCGCCATCCTTAGCTACGATCTCTTTTTTCACCTGACGTTGTTTGGCCATTTCCAAAGGCTCCCCAAAGAAATACAAGAGATTCAAGAACTAAAAAGTCGACTCCTGAAAAAGAGGCAGACCAATAGAAAATTCCAATGGAAAAGTAAAAAACAAAGTCACGAAAATCACCACCATCATCGGATGAAGAGGAGTATTTCTATCTGGTTTGTGTAGGTGCATATTCTGAAAGTAGGACTTGCGAAAAATAGATCAAATAGCAAGAAAAATGTGAACTTTGGTCCCACTTACAGTGCGCAGGTTGTAGTTGCCATTACATTTGTCATAACTGTGATGAGACTGACTAGATCTCAGTATCTCACTATTCAGTTTTCAGAACTCAGAATTAACCTTAGATTTCTTATATTACACGCAATAAAAGTGATTTCAAATCATTTCTGTGTATTTTAGAACTTGTCACTACCGACCCCCAGCTCTGTCACAACCGCCCTTGGGGTGTGGTCGGTTGTGGCATTTGTTCCATCTCTTCTAATTTTGGTCCCATGAGTTAACCTTTTTGTTCAGGCACAGTATTTTTGTATGTATGTATACACGAATACACACTTCACTATGAAAAATGCATTTTTTGCATCTAACTGGCGTACTGACAAAATTATGGGTGATCAAATGACAATTGTCACAACCGTACCCAGTTTATCCTACCAAGCAATGCAGTATAATTGTGGTTCTATCCTTATAAAATATATCAGGTGACCGAATTAAATGAAAAAAAGTTTGACATTTGCAATTTGGCACTTCTTTGAATGAATGAATGACACACATTTTGTGTTCAACATATGTATTTTTTAGATGAATGTTTGATTTTTTTGAACGGGACTCCGTATCAATCGTCATCGGGTGATATAGAAGTTCGACTTCACCCTTCCAAGTGCATAAGTAACTATGGGTTGAGTCAATATCACCGTGCGGCATTTTATTTTTCGAGCAATAATACTGTAGAAGTTGTCCTCAATAAATTGTATGTCTGAGTTTCACTTTATTACTTTGTGCTTCTCTAGAGACTGGAAAGAAGCTTCCACATTACGGATTCCAATAAAACATATCATTTTTATTAAATTTCATGTCCTATGTGTATTTCAACGAACAGCTCACAACTAACGATATGAAGACCCTGTAATAATATTGAGTTGTATGAAAGGATCAAATATGCAGATTCCACTGAAAGTAATAGGGGTATTTGCGAGTCGCGAAATCCTAAATTCTCTGAGAATAGAAATGATGGAACTCGAAATGAGGTCTTTTGCATAGTCGGCAATAAGTTGAAGATAATAACTTTTTGAAATAAATTTATATTCGAATTCCTTGACATGCTGTTATTTTGTTTTTCATCAGACTTGCTGAACGTCTGATTGTTTATGAAATGTTAAAATAACGGTAACAGGGTTCCTACAATAATAATGGAACACAAACGAGTAGCAAGTTTTTTTCCATTCATTACTTATAGTTTTTCATATAAAATAAAAGTATGGTCCTATAATTTGATCGTTTAATATGCCACACCATACATTCGTCTTAAACGAATGTTGATCTCGACATTCGATTACGAAATGTGGGTTTTTTTTTGGCAACTTCCTGCAGTTTTGCGAGCTCACAACACCATTTGAAGAGAAGGTCGCTTCATCTGTCCATGAAATTTGATAAGGAAAATGATAATTCTCTTCTTTTTCCCCTTGAAACCAAAAAGAAAAATACAAGCGCATATTGAAGTCCCTTTCTTTTAATGTATTGATAAATTTTGGTTTACAAGGCGTAAATTTATTTTTGTGTAAAATACGTCGTACACTCTCTCGGTTAACATCTGTTCTATCTGCAATATCTTGAATACTTGTTTTTTTATGTTCTACGACATCCAAACATATTTCAAATTCCACTTCTTCAGTATGTCTAGAAGGCTGATGTCCTTTTCTAAAATTACTCTCAACCAAGCCAGTAGATTAAAACTTAGCTATTATCCTACTAACTGTTGACTGATGAATATTTCTTGCAGGATGTCTGGCATTGAAAATATCAGCTACTTGTCGGTGACCGGTATTCTCGCCGCATATTAAAACGATTTCAATTTTCTCTTGAAGATTCAGCATTTTTAACAACACACTAGACAACGAATAAACTATTTTAAATCCAAAACTGATAAACACTATTTTGAGTTATTCAACAAATGTCATATGACAATAAAATATTTTGCTTATTCAGTTCAGTTCAATTGTTTTCACAGTACCCTTAGTTTAATTTCGTTGTAATTTTTCGTAATCAGTAAATCAAAGTTTATCTGTTTGAAAAGTGCAGTAAAGAATAAATTATTGACTTTTCATTGATATTGTTTTTTAATTATGCTTATGTATCATTTCGCAAGAAGTAGAATTAAAGTGAAATATTTATCTGTTTTTAAAAATTGTATCAACTTTGCATCATTTTTGGCATAATTTTTTCTGGTGTTTTGAATTTTTGCGAAATTAGTTGTATTTAGAATTGCAATTGGTAATAAAAATGTGTTGGGAAGATAAGTTAGGCATAAAGCACTAACTTTGTTGAGGTTTGGCTAAATTTGAGGAATCGGCAAATGTCAAATTTTCGAAAAACTGTAAAAAAATTAAATTTGTACTAGAGAGCTAAAAATTGGTATATGGGTAAAAAATGAGAAAACAATCATCTCTTCTCTTTACCGATTTTCGAAATTTCGAGCAATAACTGCTTTTCTGAACATTTTTTGGAAAAAATGTCAAATTGGACAGGGAATAAAAATCACTTGATCGGTCATATGCATGTCATTTGGCATCATTTTTAAAGGAGATATCAAAAGTTGCTTGAAGAGATGAACAAAAAAAAATCCCATTTGATGCGGACTTTATGTGTGACACTGTATATTCTGGTCTAGTCGAAACAAATGAGCATAGATATCAACATAGTTGTTTCGCTACGAAACAACTGATTGGCAACTAACTCATGGCATACCTCTTCATTGAGAGATGAAGTTTTCATTTCACTATATTTCAGAATGTCTACAGAAATGTATATTTCTGTTCAGATTTCAAACAACTGTTATCTTCAAAACGATGGTGTTTTGAATAAATAATCATAAACATTCCACACCATAAAATATAACAGAAAATTACTTTCACGAATCTACTATGAATAGTCAAGACAGTACCTTAAAAAAGTTCGTACTCGAATGGTTATCAAACAAATGGAATTTCAAACGTAGATATGTTGAATAACTGTAGAAAAATGCTGTCTACTTCCTCAGCACAATGGAATTTTCATGAGTGATATTACAAGAGGACTTTTTCGTCTGGAATTTATCAAGAGCACACACTGCGAGGGGTATAATAAACCCTAATGTTTTTCTCGTGCATAAAATAAAAACACGTTTTCTCCATTAAAGTATGACATATAGATGCAGTTAGATAAAATTTTCGTTTCTTCTTTAATAATTTCGTCTTGAGGTACATGTTATTCCTTCAGTGTACAGAGTGATTCAAGAAAACCCTCTACGTAAAAAAATTTTTGAAGGCCACTGAGAACTTTGAACTTTTCTGGGATGATTCGATATATTCCAGAAGATTATTATCCGTGATAACCTATTCCAGACTAGCTTATATCTCAATAATGAGTTATTCTGAGCACGAACTCATGAATGTCAATCAGACATTCATGAGAACTCATGAATGTGAGAAAATGTCAATGGAACAACAATTCTCATTTATTTGGAAAGTTTTCGACAACTTCATCACTGTTTAGTTATAACATCGATGCGGATTGTGAAAATGTTGGCGATTATTTTCGAAAAATAAATGTGTCGAAATTCAGATACTTTTTTTTGTACCTTGGGAGCTGTCTGACTTGTCCATTTTGTCCAAGTCTCCAGAAAACACTGCAGCCTCTTGGGCTTATTGCGTTTATTCTCCCATCTCCTCATGACACCCATTCCGTCAATCTCGTTCCCTGTACTAGTTTTTACAGGTTCCATGTTGGATGTTTGTCATATTCTTCTGGACGTAATTTCGTACGTCCATATATTGCCTGCTTCCTGTGATTCAGTGCTTCACATTCGCATAAGATGTGTAGGGCTGTTTCTATCCCTTCGTTGCATAATCTGCAGTTGAGGTCTTCGTTGTACAGCCCCATTTTATTTAGGTGTCCTCTAAGCGGACAATGACCGGTTAGTAGCACTGTGATTATTCTGAGCCGATCCCTACTATATTGAAGTAGTTCTCCAGTTCTTTTCTTGGACGGTTCCCTAATGAAGGTTCTACTGTGTTCGTTGCCAGGTACTTTTATCCAGTACTCTGTGTGCTTCTTATTGGTCTATTTCCTAATCTGGTTTCGTACCAATGATTTTGGTACCCCCAGAACTGGTTCAGGACCTATATATGAAGTTGATGATCCACGTCTAGCGCATTCATCAGCTTTATCATTACCTGTGATTCCTGAATGCCCTGGCACCCAGTACAAAGTTAATTTGTTTCTGTTTGCAAGTTCATTCAGTTGTTCGTGGCATTTCCAAACCAGTTTTGATGTCACCTTCGGGTTTGTCAGAGCCCTAAGTGCGCTCTTGCTGTATGTAAAAATATTGATCCGCTCATTTCTTTGAGGTCTCAATTTGATAAACCTTGCACAATGCAAAGACGGATGTGTATACTCCTAGCGGAAAATTCGGATACTCAGGAACGATTCCTTTCCATTTCATTCATATTGGATTTAATATGATGTTATGTATCACGTTCACACGAGCAAACAATCGACTACTCTTAAAAAAAGTGGGTCCCTCAAGGATCGATTTTAGGTCCACTGTCTTGGATGTATTCACATCAACTTCCAAGAAACATATTTCTGGCTACCATCGTAGCCAACATGATATATTTATTATTTATGAACGGTCACAAAACTGCTTTTTCCTATTGAAGGACGAATTCTTTACGCAAGAAGGACTGCCAATGGAATCGCCACTTCCACGGGTTATAGCCGACATATATATGGAGTGGTTTGAAACTCTGGCCCACAAGAAGCCCAGAGTGTGGTTGAGATACGTTGACCACACCTTCATAATATGGAACCATAGGAATACTGAACTAGATACCTTCTTGAAACACATCAACACGGGACAGTATCTGAACCAGGAATCAAACCACCATCAATCGACTAAAAGAGGAATCATCAAGACTCTAGTAGACCATGCTTTCAGGCTCTCTAACACAAAGTAAGGTCTCGAGAAGGATTTGGGCATCATCAAAAATGACCATCAATGGAATAGCTACTCCAAAGCGATGGTGGAACAGACTTTGGCTAGAAGACAGCAAGACCCTCATAAGGAAGAGAAGCCACCACAACCAGTACTTGTACTTCCCTACATCAGAGGATTGTCGGAAAGGATAAGAAGAATTGGGTCCAAGTATAACAGATCTGCTTCAGATCTGGGAACACTATCCGTAGCAGCCTCATGAAAACCAGGCTACCAAACGCGGACTGTGATTTCAAGAAATGCATTTACCGGTTACCTTGCGACTTTGCGAGTGCGGAGAATCATACATCGGGGAAACTATGAGGCCATTGAAAGTTCGAATTGCCGAACACAAGAAATACACACGGCGACAAGAAACCAGCAATTCAGGAATAGCAGAGCATGTTTGGACACAAGTTTGGATCACTTGGTGATCAAAACACGTGTCGAGGTGTTGAAATAACGGTTTTTTGTTGGGATAAAACTCCAGTTCTATTCAAAAATCAAGTATCAATTTTTTCAATATCAATGTAAAACGACAATAATATTTTTATTGTTGTGAAACTATCGTTAGTGAAGTCAATGAAGTAGTCAAAGCTTGTAAATTTCCCCTTCACCAGTAATTATCTTTCTGAGGTGTCTTTGGGAATAATTGGAATGAATGAACAAATGACCATATTTCGATTCTTATTTTGAAGTCACGAGTTAGGCATAACTTTTCACTTTCTCGAAGATGATAGTACCAAATTTTTTTTTTCATACTGCTCACATTTCCAAATCAAACATTTTTGAGCCATATTTATCCCTCTATTGTACTTTTTATATTTTCACCAAAAATCATATTTTTGTATCTTCTGATCCAGCCCTGTTATCCTTCGACGAATTCTTCTTTTCTTTTCACTGATTCAAAGCTTATTACTTGAGCCTTAATTACGTTCAGAAGCAAAACTGAAAATTTTTCTTATGACGCTTTCGCGTACAACTTTTTAATGCCTAAAGTTTAATGAGATGGTTCTCGTTATACAGTTTATAGAATTGCCTGAAGTAATTATTTTCATGTATTTTTTCT
The DNA here is from genome assembly GCF_025532065.1 of Leptinotarsa decemlineata. Lineage (NCBI taxonomy): Eukaryota > Metazoa > Arthropoda > Insecta > Coleoptera > Chrysomelidae > Leptinotarsa > Leptinotarsa decemlineata. Next base: position 4,716,581 of record NW_027412573.1, on the reverse strand, counting down.
TGCTTACAAAGAGTTATTCGTGACTTGAATGTTGAATTTATCGAAAACACTTAGTTTCACATTGGAGTAATGACTGAAGTTGATATCTTTCCATTCGAAATGTGGTTTTCTAAGAACTCTGAATTGATTTTTCGAAAGAATGACACTCTTTTCAAGTACTCGTAACACCGCAACTGTCACACCCTGAGTGAAAATGACCAAGTTTCAAATTCCATGAAAGTTGAATAAGACATTATTTTGATGCCCTTGAAATTCACTTCGTCTCAAGCGGTCTGTGAATTTGTAAGATTCTCATTTACTAAGACTTGAAAGACTATGACATATTTTTTTACAAAAACGCCACCTATGGGCCAAACGACGTGGATAATATCGAAACATGTGAAAATGCCTTTGAACAAAAGCGTACATCTGGTGTTGGTAACCTCATTTCATAGTGTGATCAGAACTCTCTTTCAATGGTAATGAGACAAATATAATTCGATTTCACAACTACCAAAAACAATGCAGAAGTTCAACACTAAAAACGGATGATATGTCATTATAGACGTTGGTTTGAACCAACTTCTTCGTTTTATATGATGCCCAAGTAGCCTCCCCATTACAATATGGGGTAGGTTTCTGGGGTGTATGCACTTGAGTACCTACCTGACGTATTTATTGTTCAAAAATGATTTTCAAGAATTATTTGCGATACCCCAAACAAATCTTCTCGTAGACCGATTTTTAAAGATTCAACCATTTCAACACTAATAAGTATTTTAATTTCACAAATGTGTGTATATGTATTCACAAGTAGAAGAAAGTTTATCAGAATTCAACACATACACAGTTAAAATACAAGGAATTGCACTGATTTCCACATTCCGTACTGTGAATACGTTGTATTTTCAAAATCTCCTCAATATTTGAGTCTGAGGATTTTTAGTAAACTGCCCAAAGAAATAGCTAGCACCGCTATCATTACAATTAGATGAGTTTTCTACTCTTTATATTGTGACTATTCAATTTGTTTCATCATCTTTAAGGAAATCATGTATTTCCTTATCATTATTATTATCATTATTATTGAACAGAGAACGAATCTCGTTGGTGTAAGATTTCAAAGTTCACCTTCACATAGATGCACAGATGTAGTCTTGAAATAGGATTTACTGTTCCTCAATCATACTTGTCCACTTGAGTTTAGCAATGCATTTGTGGTTCAGTCTATTATCATCGATGAGATCTACAGCTGGTCGCTGGTCACGAATGGGCTCTGGCTTTTCACCGCTCAGTTAATGGAATAGTCGAAACGGTAAGTATATGCGTTCATACTATGATGAAGATTCAGTATGTCCGAAACGTCCTGTTACATTTCAATGCATTATCACTGTCCCATATGTCTCCTGTCGTCGTAGATGATCCACTTTTCATCACTCGTGAGGATCTGATCCAGAAAAGGATCGTTTTGGTTGCCCAATAGTAAAGAAAAATAGACTTCGAAATTTCGCAAACCAACGTCGAATAGTGCGTTCTTCAACGCTATCATTGCCAAATGCATGGTTGATTTTTCGGCCGTTTCGGTAGCACTTTTGTTCAATCCCCAACAACACGATTTCTCAAAAGGTAAATCGACTAATACCAACCTTGCTCTTTTCACAAACCACTTAACTGAAAATCTTCAGAGGAGGCTACAAGTTGACTCAGTCTATTCTGACTTTTCCAAAGCCTTTGATAGAGTCAACCACGGCCTACTTATATCTGAAATTCAAGCACTTGGTATAGGCGGGAATGTTCTGCAACTAATCAATAGCTTCTCAACTGGTAGAACTCTGTGTGTAAAATACGGAGATACAACAACTACGCCCATTTAGTTTCCATCAGGGGTACCGCAGGGTTACCATATGGGCCCACTGCTGTTCAACTTGTTTGTATCGGACATAGAGTTTGTTTTCAAATATCCAGAATTTTTTATGTTCGCTGATGATCTCAAACTTTAATCAAGCAATTACTTGCCGGGAAGATGCTGAATTAGTTGAAATAGATCTCGAAACCTTCCATGTGGTGAAGAAATAATTTGTTAGAGGAAAATATTGATAATTGTCAAATCATTACGTTCGCTAAAATTAGAAGTCCATTATTCTTTGAATATACATTAAATTAATATAGCTCTGAAAAGAGAAACATTTATTCGCGATCTGAGAGTTGAATTTGATAGCGAAATTAATTTTAATCATCAAGAATCAGAAATTGTAGCAAAAGTCCCAAAATGCTAGGTTTTGTGTTTAGAATTTCTACTGATTTTTCAATTGAAACAAAAAAGATTTTATATTGTGCTTTCATAAGATCCATTCTTGAATATTGTTCGATTATATGGTTCCCATACTATAATGTAAATATCGATATGATTGAGAATGTTCAAAAGAATTTCTTAAAGAATTGTGATTTCCACCTCGGTATTCAACATAATGAATATGGGTACAGTCAACTCCTAACCAAGTAAAATATAAAATCATTGGAAGATAGGAGAATATTTATGAACTTGAGTTTCCTCTTCAAATTAATAAATAGTGAGATGAACTGCCCAGTACTACTTCAACTAATTTTCCATATTAAACAAAAAGATACGAGAAATACTGACATTTTTCATATACATTTTTTCCATACCACCATTACCATTTTCTTTGTAATTACCAGAATTGTTTCATCTTTTAGTAATATAGTCACTAGACATAAGGATTTATTAATATTTTGTATTTCATACTTTGCTAAATTTATGATGCACTGTTTGGAACCTTTGGTGTTGTAATGAATATTACTGGAGTTTTTTTCCAACACCTATTCGTTATTTTCAACACCACTTTTTTTCATTCTTAACCTAAACTTCTTCTTCCTTATTATGTCATCTACAATACCCCTCGAGAAACCGTTAGCGGCTGCTATTTCCTGTATTGTACGTTTTTCTTTTTTGAACCTATCATGTGTTAGAGGGAAAGTTAAAAGACGATGCACTGAAAAATTCAACCTACCTACCAAATAGCAGAGTGGCTCACTAAGGAATTTGAAACCTTGTCTATTGCGGAACCAGATTTTAGTATAAAAAACTCTTGAGAGTTCATACAAAATACAAAAGAAAGAAGGTGAGATTTTGGTTTCTTTTGATGTGAGTTCCTTATTTCCTAGTGTCCCAATTCCACAGACCTTGCAATAGCTCCGGGAATTACTGAAGAAAAATAATTTCAATAATAACGAAATCGATGAATTCGTTTCTCTTATCATCTTGTGTATGAAACAGAATCGGTTCCAGGTGGAAGGTTGCTTTTATGAACAACAGAAATGAACGGCCATGGGAAACCCCTTGTTCCCCTACCTGGCAGATCTGTTCAAGAGCAGAATCGAAATGGAAACCAAAGAAAAATCAAAGTATTTTCCTAAGATTTCGATACCAAAAAATCGAATATTGAGGACTTTGTTTCTTTTTCAAATAATAGATGTCCATCAATGAAATTCACGTATGAGTTAGAAAATTAGGGGCAACTACCATTTCTTGACGTTGTGGTAATGAGGAGCCAATATGGAGGGTTAGAATACGATATATTTAGAAAAGAAACAAGCACGTACAGGTATATTTCTGACACTTCACACCACTGTGGACAACACAAACGTGCTGGGTTGAATTTTTTAGTGCATTGTCTTTTGAATTTCCCTCCAACACATGATAGGTTCAAAAAAGAAAAACGTACAATACAGGAAATAGCAGCCACTAACGGTTTCTCGAAGGGTATTGTAGATGACATAATAAGGAAAAAGAAGTTTAGGTTAAGAATGAACGAAATCTCGATGCAAAATGCGATGCAAAATATTATGGACAGACAAAAAGATCTATTAAAGTAAGATATAAGGAACACATAGCACACTTGAAATATGGAAGACCTGAAAAATCAGCAGTCGCCCATCATATTTTGCAACAAAACCATTCCATAGACTTCAGTTCATTAAGATTATTTAGACAAGTTAACAACAATACGCAACTAGATGCCTATGAGAGTGTAGAAATAAGTAAACATAATAATATTATGAATAATGATGACGGACCAATACTAAATAGAATACTATATAGCTTGTTGAAATAATATTATTGGATTTACTGATTACTACATAAGGACACAGTTTAAAAATAAATTTAGGTAGGAATATTGTGAAATTAATTTTTATATAGCTGAAAATTGTTTTATATATAACTATAACATTCAAACACTACATAAGGACGTATTGTAAAATAATAGATAAGGCAAATTGTAAAATTAATTCAGGGAGGTATACATGCATGGTTTACCTGTATGGTTTACCTGTATAGTATACCTGAATAGCATAAATAGCGTTAGCTTAGGAAAGTTTCCAGTTTAATCTTCCTCTTAAAGATGATCACTTGGTGATCGAAACACGTGTCGATGTGTAAAAAATAACGATTTGGTGTTGGAAAAGAACTCTAGTAATATTCTTTACTTTGCTAAATGTTTCGTAAAATTGTAAATTATAATGTAGACATCACACATGAGTATTCAAAAATACTTTGTAGTTCCTCACACTTTGTTAAATATGTTTTGGTGAATTGACTTTGCCGTTGAATGAATAGATAAATGAATAAATTTCATTCAAATGTCTCTGGACCTCACAAATGCACAATATTGTACCATGAATTCAGCGAAAGCCAATTTCCAGATTGTTTTGTAGTTGCTCCACACTGCAAATTAAATTCGTTTCAGGCACTTTATCAGGCGATATATTTTTCGCATGTATATATTTCCGTACCAGCAGATAGCGGGCCCATATTTCCTACATGATGAATTAACTCCTGGCAAGCAAAATATCGGACAAAATTTAATAAGTAAAAATACAAGCTGGTTTTATGGCTCGCCAGAGTTTCATTACAACCAAATATTGTTTTCTCGGGACAATAAAAAATAAGAGGTTTTTATGCGGTCGTCGGCAAACATTATTTTATTTTATTTCTTAGGAATTGGGAGAGACGTTTCTGGCTTTCTCGACAAATGTGCCACGACATAGCATGGGAAAGGTTTTATTGTTCGGAAAATTTATTTCTTTTTTATTGAATGATATCATTTCAGAAGGCAGTGAACGGACTCAAGGTTACATCCACTGGTGTTGTTAAGAAGGAAGTGGGGAAAGTTTTTGGACTCTTTTTATCATTTTCAGACCAAGAAGCGGTGGAGTAACAATCACGACAGCAACTCAAGCATTCAGAGCATGTCTAGCTAACAATGCATCATTAGAAAATCCAATTAGTGGATAGATATTGTCTGATCCATAGGAGAGAAGTTTTAGGAAACGACGTTGTACTGGTTCTACTTTTTCTGTATACAACTGATAAAATGGATTCTAGATTATGGATGCATATTTTGATTTTGATCTGACGAAAGCACAGTATGAGGTTTTCGATGTAGATGGAGATTCGTGCAATAAATCCATACATTTTATTTGCAGCAGTACGAAGGAGAGTTTCGTGTAGAAGGTAACCCCTAGACCGGTGTATGTGGGAGGCCGTTGAAGTGGAATATAGTTTTATAATAATCGATATGGAAATGGACGATTTTTTAGTGTGTTCGTCATGACATTTACTCGCGTTTAACGGAAGATTATTGCGAAATCGGTATTGCTCAACACGTTTCAGATTGAGGGAGAGTTGAAGGCAGCCCTCGATGCCATTGATCTCACAATATAATTTCAGGTCATCCGTGTATATCAAACAGTTGATGTCAATGACCTCAACTATATCTTAGATTAGGGTCAGAGAAAAGCGGTACCTGTACAATTTCGATAGCAGTAATCTGTGATCAAGTCTGTCAAAATTCAGCGTTTCCTATCTTTGAATTTGAATAAAACAGATAGATAGATAGATAGATAGATATTTATTTTCTCCTTCATTGCCACTATTACATGGATTAGGTAGGTCAGAAATACATAAAATGAAATGTATAAGGTATATATACTAAACACATCTTCCATAGACATGGATTGTGAACGTCAACAAGAATATAAACCAAGGTAAGCTTATGGAAATTACATAAAATATGAATTGTGTACAATTAACTAACATACACCAGATACAAACTTAGTATACTGAAGATAAAATCCATGTATATACCAATACACTGTGTACACCGATACACTATTTGTGTGTTAGTATACACAGAAGTGAGTTATGTATAACTGAAAATCGCAATTAAGATACAGGTCCAGATAACATTACAATATACCAACTGACAAAGTGTGTGTGTAAGATATCATGTACATTTATTTTTAGTTTGAAAAACTTCTTGATGTCATATGTGTAATGTGTCATATGTAATGTCATATGTGTAATATAACATCATTCAAATGTCTGCCACGGCGCGACGGAAACATTCAATTTTTGATGTTTCTGGCGCATAGATAGATGATATATAGACATTTATTGATTATACACCAACTTACATTGGACTGATAAGTCAAAAACAAAACAATATTGAGATATTGAAACAATATAAAAACTTCAAAAAAATGTTCAAACCAAGCAACACTGAAGATAGGCAGTACGCAGTTTATTGTTTATTGACAGTCCGAAATGAATTCTGAAATACTATAAAATGCCCTGGATAACAGAACATTTCAATTTGGTTTCGAATCTGAACAGGTTTGGCTGATTCTTCACGTCATCATGTAGCATGTCAAAAAAGTTTGCCACAGCATATTTTGGGGATTTTTCATAAGTCGAGTAGTTGACAATTTCCAATCTGAATTGGTATCTTTGATGAGTTGGATAGTGGTGGACATCCGCGTTTTGCATAAGATAGTTTTTATGAATGTAGGCAAATAATAATAATGTATACAAATAGATACTCGTGAATATCAATATTCTCTTCTCTTTGAAAACATCTCTTCGATATTCTCGAAAATCCAAGTGGAATATCAATCGTATGATTCTTTCCTGCTCTGAAGACTCTGCTACTGCCAGTAGCAGGACCATAAACTATAATTTTATAACTAATAGAAGAATATACCAATGCATAGTAAACGCTCATGGGACCTTCTTCATTATAACAGCTCTTTGAATTTCTTAACGCAAAGAAGTTCTTATTCAAGGTTTAACACAGTGACCCAACGCATTCGTCCCATTCGAGGTTTTCGTTGACGATTGTACCCAAAAACTTGGAGCTACTTCGAAATGAGATTGGTGAACTTTTTATATCCATGTTTTCGCCGATGGCTCTTCCCGTAGTCGATATGTGGAATGGAATAGCAACAGCCTTCAAGTAGTTCATTATCAAATTGTTCTTCTGACACCACTGGTCGAATTAATTCAAAAGGTTTTTTGTTTTAACTACTAGTTCATCTAAGTCAGGGCCAGATATCAAAATTGGGGAGTCATCAGCGAACATGTAAACCTTCTCATCTTTCACATGTTCGGCAAGGTCAGTTATACATAACAAAAATCAGTGGACTCAGGATGCTACCCTGAGGGACTCCTGAGTCCACTAAGAATTCATCAGATGTTTTATGATTCACTCTATCAGTTTCCTCCCTTCTAGGAATGAACGGAACCAGTCCCCAATTTTTCCACGTACACCTCAACTTGGGTGGTTTAATGCTAACGACGTATCATTTTTAGCCACCCGGCTGAGTTGACATAGTTTTTTGTATAGATTTTATTGGATTTGCATCTTTTTCATAGTGTACTACTATAGTACTAGTCAAGCCCTAGCGTTTGATACCCATATCAAGGTAGTTGTGGAAAAATACGTAATCAGCAATTTTGTAGCTGCCGTCATCTTGGATATACAATAATATAGAATTTATTGAACTGTATTGTCATCACAACTGAATGTGTGTACCAAATATCATTTCAATCTGTCAACAGGAAGAGGGTCAAACTTTAATTACTAAATTTAACTCAAACATACAAACCAACATGGCGAACTGAATAAAACCGTTCAATTACTACGCGAAATGAAATGTTCCCGTGGAATATAATTGGAGACACAGCCCTATGATACAATTGAAATAGAGACACATAGTTTTCCAAATGTTTTCTTTCTCTGAAAGTTACGCACTTCCTGAATATTCTCGAGGAGCAACAATGTCGCAACAATGTCTCGTTTTAACGAGTTGAAAACTTCAACACATCCCGATTACTTTGGTTACCCTCCGCGGGTTACCCTGTACACTGATAAAACATCTTGTTTGTGGGTAGTTTCTCCAACTTTTCCTCAGACAGGAGTGGAGTACGTGAACGTAATGACTTTGTGAGGACCTCAGGGTGTGATAATGATCTTAGAAGATGCCATTTCCACATTCATTATTCAAAATTAATTTTGAAGGTTCCTAAGACGCCGCCATATTTTTCCATCAGCGCTTTGAGGCTTGAGTTGAAACGTGGAGCACGAGTTGAATATTATATTGCTTCATTTATGATGTGAACATCTCTCTGTCAAATCTTGAAAATGTGGAAATTAATTTTGTTTGTGGTCTTGAAACGGATACGTGGAAATGCTAGCACTCGAGAAAATATGATATTGAAACCATTTCATCGGTGATTGCGATTTTCTTAAACTTAATCAATGAGTTGTGAAAATACTTTTGATAGGGTGAAAGTTTGTTTCAATTGAACAAAATGTATCTTTCAAATATATTCATCGAAAACATTCTTCATTATTCATGACAGAAGATTTTTGTCGTTCAAATAATTTAATCGTTGGAAACGATAAAGAAATTCCAAAATAATCATTTCTTCCATGGAACGGTTTTATGCCACAATACATTTTTGATTCCCTCAAATGCAATATTAGATTTACCTTCAGTAAATCAAATATTTTCCAGGAATTATTACTTTATTTCCTGGGAATCTAGATTTTTCATAATGAACTAATGGAGAGAAATTTTGGGTACAAAGTCCATTTCAACTGTCACAGTTCAAATCACAAAGCCATGAATCATCGTTATGAGAAAATATTGCAAACCAGCCAAAGCAATGACTTTGAATTCTATTCAATGAACCTTTTTCCTGAAGTACGAAACATGACTCACTTGCAGCGCTAGTAGTTCGGTAGGGACAAATACTGCCTACTCCTCATATAAAAAACATATGGTAAAGTACAATTTAAAAATAATGTTTTAACAGAAGAAGCTGTTTCTGGAGCAAAACCGAAATTTGCAACGATAAAGGATAACAATGTTGTAACACTAAAACGTTGGTTTGCATGCCGTCATTTAAAAGTAACTGAAAAATAAGTGAATTTTTAGACAGGTTAATATATCGACTCTAGTAAAAGAGGAGCGGTAGATTCAAACTGTAATAAACGAAATTAAAATAATTATGAATTTCAAATTTATTTCCGAATGAAAGATGAATCGAATATAGAAGGTAATGAAATAAATTCAATTAAATATAATGAATGAATATAATTTAATAAACGATTGAGGTTATATCTCATTCTAATCAATGGTGATTTACTATGTTTAGAGCATACATATGAATATTTATTAATTTTTTGCACTGTTAAATCCACACTCTTCGAAGCATGTATCCATTTCTTACATCTAACCTCATTATTATGAGGTTTCATAAATGGTATAAAACACGTTTTCTTCCGGATATCGATTATCCGACGTACAAGAGCAATGCTTTGTTGGCATTATACTAGCACGAAATGATTTTTCATATCAGATTTATATCCAATGATAAATAAATTAAATTTACGTAAATGATAAATAATAAATTGATATTCCGTAAACAACACTGTTTTACATGTGAATAGTTTATGTTTGTCTCTATTACTAGTGCTGCCTCTGGTGACACGTTCGCTGTACTATTCTCAGGAAAAAGGCTCATTAACTCCAAATACCGTATGAACAGTGAACAGTAGAGTGGGAGTTTTTAACCCTTTTCTTATCTATTGTGATGATGTTTGGTTGTTAGTCTAGCTTGATGTCTTTGATGAGACTCCACAGCTTCGACACTGACCCCTTCATATAGCTGGCAACCTCTGGGTTCAAAATGTTCAGAAAACATAGCGAAATTTATTATTCAACAGTAATCCAAAATATGAGACCACGTGTATTTGGCGCTACCACAAATAATGACGTGAGTCAAACTGAAATTCCCAAAAACTTTAATGAGAACTACAGATATATAGTTGAACGCATTTCCGAAAGGAGCGCGAGAGTCCGCACTCAATTAAATTGAGAATAGTGTAGTAAATCATCCCCTGGAAAAGTAACGCCGGACGCCGCTGCTCGTTGTGATTGTGACTTGACGAAGATCGCGCTCAACTCGACTAGCGCTTCGCGATTGTTCTAGGTGTTGCATTGCTTAGAAATACTTCTAGCGACTTCTCTTTAGCTTCGAGAGACTTCCATTATCATGTAAAAACACGATCAATACGCAGATAGAGGGAGTCTAGTTGAAAGTGCGGTACGAAGTAATAATAATAAATTATTATCCAAAGAGAAATTCTTATTGACAAAGCTTTGGTTAATATTGCTCCTCTAGTATTCAATTCATTCTACAAAAAATAGAGGGAGGGGATTGAAATAACATGACGAGCAGCTTCTTCAAACTTCTTCATAAGCTGGTTCAGCTCCCGTAAGCTCACACTGGGCTATCTTTCAGAAACTATCTCCAGTTATGAGTAGCTCTTGATACACCGGTTGTTTCATTATTTCTTTTTTCCATTTTCGGAGCAGTGGAATGTGGTTGTCTTCCAGAGGCAACTTTTTGCCAAGTTCAAGGTATATCCCTCTGTCCAGGGCCACATCATGTAGTCTACCATTCCGGGCCTCTCCACTCCAAAGAACATCATTTATCTTTTTGCAAGTTTATCCTGAAACTGCTGTAGGGGTTCCAAGATAAGTTTCAACCATTCTGAGGCTGATCTTTCCTCATTGGTGTAGCAACATTTGACAAAAACTGAAGTCACCGATCCAATTTTTCCGATAAGTTCTTTATCGCGATTCTTGGCTTCAAGTTCGTCAAGGTAGTCGCAAATATCTAAACTTTGGACTAGAACATTCGACCCATCGAGAAGGGTAGGGACTTCACCTCCTGGATGGATTTTGCTGTAACATTCAGGCTTTTTGGACAAATGGGCTGAATTTCATTGCATACACCCTGAGCAATCCTTCAAAACGGGGAAGATCTTCAGAACCTAGAGATAAGTATTTGGGAAACATTTTGGTCACTTTTTTAATTTTTACAGAACTTCACAATTCTGTTCGGAAACCTTCAGCTATTTGTCATAGACTAGACAAGTGGAAAAATTGAATAACCTCAAATTTCCAACCAGTGCTCAATAATCTATCTGCATTAACCATATCTTTCTCTTTCACCTAACATATGCTATTGAATAACTATGATAATTTCTAATGAGTCGATAGATATTTGAAGTTTCAGTTGAAGTGTTTGTATTATATTTTCAGTGTAGCAGCAAAATAAATATTCGGTGTCAGAAGTGGGACAATTGTCTCAAAATTTTCTGTTTCATGATGGAAACAAGGAGTGTTGATAATGACGAACTGAAGGGGCTAAATAAAATAACAGCGTCCAGAATACCCTTGCACATTTTCGGCACCAGTTCTTGAACTATAACGAAGCGTAGATACGAGCGTGCAGAATGCACTTGTGTTAATTAAAAACTTTGTTTCAGGATTCCGCAATGTGCAAGCCAACTTCAACTGATGAAATAGGGTGAGTATAACGCTGCAAACTTCTTTAATGAAAGCACTGCTCTCATTAGAATGAGTTTATATTTTTTAGGTGAGATCACATTTTTAATTGGATTCATTAGGCGAAAAGCGCTGATTAATATTGAAAAAATTCGCGAGAACCTTGATGAAATTCAAATGAGTAGTAATTCTTCTTGAATCATAAATGAGAAAATTTCAATACGATATTTCACAGCTCTGAAAATATATTAGCTCAGAAACCTGCATATGCGCTTGTTTCCCATGCTAGGAATCGTGATTTGAGAAGTGGTACTTCGATAATCCCTAGCTCATACAGGTTTCGACTTCTGAGGGTTGTCGTCTGTCACCTCAACTTTTGAGATAACAGAATGGTTTTTACAAATTGGTTTAGACTTTCGCGGCTGAGGTTTTCAGTGTTACTGTTTTTTGAGTTTGAATGCCGTTGATTCTTGGAATTTCTTCCTGACGTTTTGCTGGCGCGAGTGGCTAGCTTTTTCACAGATTTAACCATCATGGTTTAGTGTCCGATGACTAATTTTTAGGCTTCGTAAAGCGTATTTGTACCTGTACTTGAATCTGGAACATTAACAATCTTGCTGCCTAGTGTCATTCTGTTCATTATTCTCAAATTCCTCAAAATGGGGTTCCATATTCGATTGACGTTAACCGCTTCTTCTCTTCTGTTGAAATTCTCCGTGGCAATAGAGATCCACAAACACACGGAGAATTTCAACAGAAAAGAAGGAGCGGTGAACCTCAATCGAATATGGAAAGAATTCGAGAATAACAACAGAATGACAACAGGCAGTAAGATTGTTAATGTTCCAGGTTCAAGTACAAGTACCACTACAGGAACAAGTGCAGGTACCAGTTCAGGTACAAATACAGGTACCAATACAACGGATTACCTGACAAGGCATAAATGAGCTTTACGGAGCCTAACCTCTGAAGAAGTTAGCCACTCGCGCCAGCAAAACGTCGGGAAGGAATTCCAAAAATCCACGGCTCTCAAACAGTAACACTGAGAATGTTTTTTTCTTCTGTACGTGTTAGAGGTCAATATCGAACCGAGTGTTATGACTGGACTGTCACTGGGTCACCAGTGAAATAATCCGAAACTTTTCACACGCTTTATATTATCGTCACCTGTATGCATGTATGTTTGTCTGTTTGCTTGTAACTCTCGAACTCGAGATCTGTATTTGACAGAATTATCGACATTATGGCTTGATCTATTCGTGAGCAGATGGCGCTGTACTTAACCTCCTCAATATATCGACATTACTACTTGTACGTAACCTCCTAGATATAACTCGAACTCACTTTACATGTATTTCATCATTTGAAAAAAGTTTTCTTTATTAACCCTCCTTTGCGCGCCTGCTGCCTTGGGCTTGGTAGCTGATTTTCAGGCTCCCCCTCCGGAATCGAAAAATATCAATGGTAATTTTTCTAAACAATATACGGCTAATTGATAAAATGAATATGATTTGATAATGCTAAAAGACACGCTTTCATAGCAGACGAAACTAAAAATTAAAAATAAATATAGTTTGAGAATTGTGAAAAACATCTCACTAAAGAGTTGAAAATATTTTTTCAATAAGCATAAAACACTAACGAACGAAAAATACTAGTATTTTTGTTATAAAATCGTGATGGGCGCTTTGTGCCATATTTTTTGCACATCAAAGGCGTCCGTCGCTTTTTTCACAATAATACTAGTATTTTTCGTTCGCCATTATTTTAAGCTTTTCAAAATTCAAAATTCAACTTCCCAGTTCGATGTTCTTTAAAAGCGTTTTTTTTTTTACTTTTTCACACTATATTCATTTCATTTGTCATCCCTTGCGATGATCTCACCTATTGTCACCACTTGACAGCTGCTTTCACCAGATGCGGATTTCTCTACATCAAATTTTGAATATCAAGGCAATTCCAAAATGATCCTGAGTTCGGCTTTCTGCACCAAGAGAATGTTTTCAGTTTCAGTTGAAAAAGATCTTAAGGATATCTTGATTTGTCAAACTGATCCTTAATTGATTTATCCCACACAGCACCAGATATTCATGGAAAAATCTCTCTATGTCATGAAACGAATGTATATATTCCAAATATTCATAGAATATTGTTGAAATATATACATACCTTTAGAATATTCATAGAATATGCTTGATACTGTTAACCAGTTTTTGAACTCAACGCGAAGATTCTGATGAATTGCTCCAACTGCAACTGTTGGAAACGACAAAAAAATTCGAATGGGCCAATAAATGAACCAAAAGCGACAAATCTGGGCAACAGAGGAATGGGAAAGTGAAATATTGGAGTAAACGTTTCTCATTGGTCAATTGAAGTGTAGCGCGCGACCGTAGAAGAAGCTTCGTGAAAGCGGCTGCCCCTTAACCCTTGGCACCTTTGCGTTTGCGTTGAAATCGACATTTGATTCAACATGGCGGTTGACATGGCAGGTCCGTATGTGTATTGCATAGTGCATTGGTGTTATTATCAAAGTATACTTCTCTCATGTTCAGTGTACCATTAATAGTTTGGGATTGTCCAATTTGCAATACAGCCAACAGTTGAGTTACAATTCAATTCAATTCTTTATATATCCATTCGAGCAAATACAGCTATAGGATAAGTCAAAAAACATATAGACATACAACAAAGTACAGTGAGTGAAATGATAAAATAAAATATTTTATGTACATGCATAACAAGGATTGCAGACAAAATACATATTCAGAAATCATGTGTATCAGCGCAACATTCTATAGAAACAGAACATGAACCAAATTACTCTAATATCACAGTTTTACATACAGAAAAAAAATTCCAAATGCCTTTTTCTTGAAATAGTTGAAATTAATGAGTCTCCTAATTGTATGAATAAGAGAACTGACATTAATAATCTCAGCAGTATATACAGTAACTTGCTGGAACTATACCAAAACTCATATTGATAATAATGAAAATTGTATCAATCAACTTTCCCTTTAGAGTCAAAGATTATCAAATCATCATGCCCATTGAAAAATGACATTTATGTGAAGGTATGACATTTGTCAAACCAAAAAACTCCATTAATGTTCAACTTTTTTCGCCGATTTATATGTTCAATTGATTGTTTTTTACTCTCTTTTACTGTAAGTATGATTTCTAATTTTATTCATTGGCAAAAAAACCCACAACTCAATAAATTATAGGCCCTGAAGAAGCTTCCCACTAGAAGCGAAAGCTTGGCAAAATAAAGCAGAGTTTTTAATTTTTTGACTTTCGTCAATGACCCACTTACTGTCCAAAAATATCGGATGGCGGATTTGGAAATGAGATAAGAGAAATCTCATCATATCTTCGAGTGACTTCTGATGCCCGAAAAAACCATAAGGAGGTTTTTTCTCTTGAAAAGATGTAGGTATATAATAACGAAAGAAGTAATTAGGAACTCATCCACCTTTGAACAATCCGCTGAAACACCCGACACAGAACAAGTGAGTGTTCCCACGAAAAACCTGATGCCATCATGCAATTCCACTTCAAAATCGAAGAGTGAGCTGATTACTCCAATGTGAAACAAAACAAGCGAGTGGGAAAACTGGAAATTCGGTTTTCCGCTGGGAATAAATGAAACTGACAAAACTCGTCAGGCATAATTAAAACTTTCATGTCAATGATGGGGCGTGATGGGATTGACAAACTGCAGAAGCTGATTCTATTGACATTTTGATAAACATGTTGAGGACTTGTCACTAACGATGTATTACGATTCGTAGAGGACTAAAACAGTGTCGGAAGAATGAATGATTCGAAGACTGAAAGAACAGAAATACTCAGAGAACCACCAAGATGTAATAACCGGAATTCCGGGAGGAGACAATTTTTTTATGGATATGTAAAAGTAGGGATGTTTATTCAAAACAATCATTATGAAAAGTGCGTGGATTGAAAAGTATGTTTCACATTGTGATCATCATAAGTTGCACTTCCTTACATCAGAGGATTATCGGATAGGATGAGAAGAATTGGGTCCAGTTTCAACATCAAAACCTGCTTCAGATCCAGAAACACTATCCGTAGCAGCCTCACGAAAACCGGGCTACCAAACGCGGACTGCGATTGCAAAAAGTGCGGAAAATCATATATTAGTGAAACTAAGAGGCCATTGAAAGTTCGCAATGCCGAGCATAAGAAACACTCACAGCGAGGGGAAACCAGCAAATCAGGAATAGCAGAGCATCTTTGGACTCATCAAAATAACATCTAGTGGTCCCAAGCTGCGATCATACACAGGGAGGAACATTGGTTTGGGATAAAATTCAATGAAGCCGCATACATGTTGTTCAACAATGAAATATAAGATATTTATTTACATTTTTCATCACACTCTGTCAATGAGAATTTATTCTTGGACAATAAAGTATATTTATCTATCTATCTATCTATCATCTGCTCACATAAATAGGTACTAGCAAACATGCACAGAATGCGTGCTACATGCTTTCTCAATTCCGGGTAATTATCCAAAATCTTGAAATATTGTGTATATAATATAACAGCGTTAACCTCTTCAAATTTTTATTTCAAAATACTGTGCGACTGAAGATGCATCAACTCCATTTGCAAATGAACTGGCGCCCGTAAAGCTTCAAAATTGAATGTGTTATTGGAAATTCTGAATTCCATGTCATTCATTACTTGAAAGTCATCAAAACAATCATTGAATTCCGTAATCAGATTTTGGAGAAGTTGAGAATATTGATCCAGTTTTTTGGTTCACTGTGCCAAATGATTTTAAATGTGGTGAATGATCCAAAGTTTTATTTTTGCACATGATTTTCCCACAGCCTCAACTTTTTTTCAAAGGGTTGAATACATGAATACTTTCAATAAATATAATATACATATAATATATATAATATAATATACATATAATAATGTAAGTAACATTCAGATTTTTACCCTGTAACTTATATTCAGATCAGTCAAGTGTTTAGGCGCTTGTCTAGTCACCAGCTGCTCTTGAAATTAGTTATAAATCTACTGTGCGCATTTTTTCAAACTACCAAATAGTATTTCTACATATCCTTTCTATATTTTTTGCTGAAAACAGTTTGAAATCGAATATAAGAGGAAAGCAAGCTGTTGACCGCGATCCGAAAATAGGACCGTCATTTCTGAAACGCCCACTTTATGAAATGTCATTTCCTTCACCTCTTGTCAAGCAAATTGTCTTCATTAAAATAGATGCGATTCAATTTCGTGGAAACACGATGTTTTTGTGACCCCAATTTTGTTAAACGTCGTCTTACAGTAATAAGTGTCTCTGAAAATGAATGTCGGAAAAGTTATTATTACGTTTATTACGATTTATGGTGATATTCATCTCTGTGCCACTAACTTGTAGGTTACTACCCCAAATTAACTCTCAAGTTATGACTTCTTGAAAGTAAAATTAGGATGTGTTTAATGCGGTACCTTTATAAACTTAATTACGTGTTCATTAATTCATTCCAGATATATATACCAACAAGTTTGGAGGGAGACTTTTCATGAAACATTTCATTGCAGTGCAGAGCATTGAATGAGATTTAAGAATGAGATTTTTCAATCACAGTTCACAAAACCATTACAGTGGTTGAGCATATAATAATTATTACATCGATAACTTATACCAGGAAGACTACAGCAAAACACATGTAAGGTTTTGTGAACACTTGAAAAACTTTTGTTATTTTTAACACCTCAACACTTATTTCAACAACTCCATCCATGAAAAGAGGGTTCTGAGATTTGGTATAAAATTCTAACATTGGGTCACAGGTTTTCCTAACCATCTGAATCTAGAATATTCATTATACAATCACTAAACCGTAGGAGCTGGAACAATAGCAAATCAAGAATGAAATATAGGGTAAAGACTACCAATATTCATGAATTAAACCAAAACAAAAAAAGATAAGATCAGATACAAAAGTTTTTTTTATTTCATTTGAATTTGGATTTCGTAGATTTGAATATATGAGTTTATTACCTATCAAATATTTAGAAATTTTATGATTATCTTGTTGTGAACCATGCGCATGTACTTCTTACTGGGAGAAAGTTGTTGTTGAGAACCATAATCACGCTTTTTTTTCTTTTTGCTTTTCAAGCGGATATATATGTAGGTATATATACTATACGTATTGTGGGGTATGTTGTTCTTATCATTAAATCAATTGATATACTCAGAAGCTTCGAATTCCAATATACAGGGTGTAACAACTACAGAGATACATCGTCATAAATGCGTAGTAGGTCGCAATTAGCGATAGTGACAATTGAATTGGTATGACTCTGTCAGTTTGTGAATTTTCGAAAGTTAATTGATACTAATTGTGTGTTGTTGATCTGTTCTTAATATGTTACTTTGAAAAGTCACTTGTTATTGAAATGGCATACATAAATGAGGAAATGGCTGATATGCATTACGTTTACGGTCTGTCGCAAGGGAATGGGTTAGAAGCTTCTAGAAGATATGCTGAAATGTATCCTCAACGGCAGCATCCTTCACATAGAATTTTAGCTCGACTCCATCAACGATTACGAGAATATAGTTCATTCGGCAAAAGAACGCAGGATTGTGGTCGCCATCGAAAAGTACGAACACCACAGCTTGAGGAAGCAGTACCTACTGAAAAACCTACTACCAGTACTAAAAAGATTGCTTTCCAAATAAATGTTGATCATATGACGGTATTTTGGATTTTAAAGGAACAACTCTTATACCCTTACCATCTGCAACGAGTACAGGCACCGCGAGACTTTCCGAACCGTCTTGAATTTTGCAATTGGATGCTGGAAATGATTAGAAGAAATCGTGACTTTCTGAAGACGATAGAATTCACAGACGAATGTAGTTTTTCTCGGGACAAGATTATTAATTTTCATAATTACCACATATGGGCTGATGAAAACCCTCACGCTATTGTCGAAACTAACCATCAGGAACAGTTTTCTCTTAACGTGTGGCTTGGAGTTATTGAGTATGATTTGATAGGGCCCATTTTCTACCTCCTCGAATAAATGGTGAGGCATACGTTCAATTTTCAAGAGAAGTGTATCCAGTATGGCTGAAAAAAGTTCCTTTGGGCGTCAGAAGGGATATGTTTTCTATGCATGATGGGGCTCCGGCCCATTTTAGTAAAGTAGCACGTCAGCATTCAACTGAAACATATGCAAATCAGTGAATAGATCGAAGAGGACCACAGAACTAGCCCGCTCGATCCCCGCATCTCAATCCTCTCGATTTCTCTATTTGGGGCCATTTACAGCATTTGGTTCATCGTACTTCTATTCACGATGTGGAGGACTTGAGAAATCGCATCATCGATGCGTGCAGGGTATATTTGAGCGAATACGTGACTCAATGCGCCGACGTCTAGACGCATGCATAATGTCTGAAGGTAGACATATTGAATATTTACTATGATTTCTACAAGTTCTGTGTTTTGTTATTGAAAAATAAGTTTTGTTTATTAGCCTTTAATCATTTGATGCAGGTACTAACTACAAATAACAATAAATCCAGTTCGCATTTATGATGATGTATCTCTGTAGTTGTTCGTAAAATAATTTTTTGCTGCGAACTGGTGTATTTTGAGCAAAAAACCCAGGAGACATTTTTTGTTAAGAATGAAACAGGCTATCGTAAATGAATTTTTAAATCGTAAACAAATGATAAGACAAAAAGTTACATTGGAAATTAATTCTAGGGGTTGCGTTTTCCATCTCTTAAAACCATGGGGTAAACCGAATATATCACTGTCTTTTTGGTAGTACAAAACATCATGCCAATTTCAATATTGTATCTTTTTCAGTGCTTGTGAAAAAAACTGTTATACAAATTTTATGTACCCCCTGTAAGGGGCTGTATCTTAACAAGGGATGCTCCAATGAAGTTTCTTTATATGAAAGATCCTATTTTTTTTTTTCGATGAGAAATCACCTCCTTAAATGTTTTACACTTATTCAGTTGCACCCTGTATACGATAAGATCATGCAGAAGAAAGGGCTTCCATAACAGGTATTCCTCTGAAGTTTCCCCCAGACATTTCATAACTATTTCAAAATGAATAGGAACGTTGGATCCATATACCGTTTCTTTGAGAATTCCCAATGAAACGGTTTTATCCCGGTTATATATGATTCATAAATGTTGTAGCGCTACAAGGGGAGAGCTGCCTCTATTTCGGTTTCATGTTAATGGAAACATTTTCATCTCTATACAATTGCTCGTTTGGAATTGAATGAATAAAAATGTCCATTCACCAACAGGCTCCATTGTCCGAATGGGAAGCGTATCGATTTACACATAAATAATGCAATAACATCGACAAAACAGACGTTTGCCGCGCCAGTTTCTTACATAAATGACCAATCCACTCGTTATTCGCAATTATTTCAGTAAAGGCCATCGGTGAAAGTTCACCGAAACTAATTCACATCATCATATATTACGTATCAAGAAAAATGTCCGGATTACTATCAAATTTGTTAGCAGTTAGACGGTAACAACATCAACTGGATAGAATGGCATTTTTTCGTAATTATACGAATAGTTACGTCACCAAGAAATGGAATTCTTCGTCGTTTGTCTCATCATGTCTATTCTTCTCACGAACAAGACAAAAAGATATTTTTCACTTGAACAATCGTTCTTCAACAAGAACGAAAAATCGAGTCACTTTGGTCGAATTGCGACAAGACCAAACAGTCATTTCTTGATGAGAGAGGTCGCGAGAAAAATTTCGAAAATTAACCTTGTTTTCACGGCTCGGAGAGACAAAACATCATTCCCAATATAAATCGAAAAATAAATATCTTGTCATTTGTCTCCTTGAAAAAAATAACTCCGGCCGATGCTCCGATCAAATGTGACTCAGGTTGCGCTCCGCCCCAGTTGCAGTAATAATAGCTGTTGCTTGCAAAGGATTATTGACTCTTATAGCTCAAAGCAAATCGTAGATTACCTCACAAGAAGAGATAAATTACTAGATCTCATTATACCATTCGAAGAACTTAAAATCAATACCGTTGAAGTTACTGACTGTTCGACCTTTACCGAGCACGCTTTAATATCTTGCTATGTCGAACCCGTCAAAATTAAACGCGAGCCCTCGGTCCATCTTCATCAGATTATTCAGAGAAATGCCGTGCTGATAATATTGAGGAAAAAGTGAATTTGTTCAGTGAGATTATATTAAATTTGTTTGATATCCATGCTACGATGCAAAATGCTAGAGTCACTAAAAAAAGGGCAACTTGGCTCACGAATACTCTGAAAATGATGATGAGGATACGCGATAATGCATATAATAGATTTGAAAATTCTCGAAAGCAGCGCCATTGAGAATATTATAAAGCTTTGCGTTACGAGGTAAACTAAGCAATCAAACGTGAAAAAAAACCATATATTCAATTCCAACTCACCCACGTTAGCAGTAACATATAGAAGGGACTGAAAAATCTGAACATTATTACTAGTAGTAAAAGGTCTTTGATTCCGGACAGTTTAACTGGTGATCTCAATGTACTGAACAGTAACTTTATCTCTGGCACAGGTTCGAATATCCCAGACATACCGTCAAATAATTTTCCAATCATACTCTGTAGAATATTAGACAGCTCTCGTTCTCTCCTATTGACGAATTGAAGGTTCCAGAAAAGTTACTTTCTATCAAATCCACGGCCTCTGGCCCAGACAAAATTTCCTTAACAATGATCCTGTATTGCTGTCCTCTGATTTTTCCATGTATCGTTCACATTTTTAACTTCTGCCTAATTAATTCTGTTTTTTCTTCTGTTGGAAACAATCAAATATTATTCCGTGGCTAACGCATGACGTTACAAGCATGATTGATCTAAGGCCTATAAGCATACTCTGTCAAAAGCTCTTGAAAAAAATAATTGACCAACAGATTCGGGAGCACGTCCTGATGCACAATGTTCTTCAACAACACCAGTCAGGTTTCCGTCCAAATCATAGCTGCGCCACTGCTCTCCTCAAAGTGACGGTTAACATATTCTCATATATAGATGCGAACAAGCTTTGTGTTCTCCTACTTCTTGATTACTCCAAAGCTTTCGACAGGATTAATCAAGAATTGTTGTTAGCTATTCTACTTTATATATATATATAGTATTTTCTCCATTAGCACAGCAACTTATTGCTGCTCATCTCAATAAACGTACACAAAGAGTTATACTGAAGTCTACATCATCATACTCGACTCAGACACCTTGTGTGGTGTACCTCAGAGATCAATATTGGGACCGCTACTCTTCACTATTTACACCTCTCAATTCTTTGAACATTTGAAACATGTTACATCACATTTCTATGCGGATGACACGCAGCTGTTCCTCGCTTTTGATGAAAAAGATATTGTTGCTGCCTGCAATGAAGTTAACGAGGATCTCGCGATATTTGTCGATATATAAAAAAAAATGTTTGTCCATCAATCCAACCAAATCCAAAGCTATACTTTTCGGTAGAAAATCGATCAAAAATAGATCCCGACCCCTGATTACCCTTCACATTCGCAATGAAACACTCGAATTGTGACTCCTTCACATTTTCCACGCATATATCATATATCATCGAAAAAGCTTTCGTGAACCTAAAATTGATCTTTTCCAACAGAGAGATTCTGAATGAAGCTTGCAAAATTACCCTATGCGAGTCTTATCTTATCTTATGGGCCGGCTATCAAAAATTCCGATAGAACTCGTCTTCAAAGACTCGAAAACTCTTGCACCTGACTGATATGCGGTATTAAAAGACGGCCTCGGACCTCAAGTTACATGCACTGTAACCTGTACCCATGCACAACACTTCGCTTTACCGATCTTGCTTCTCCTATGGTATCGCTAAAATCTACAATCGTATCCCTGATGATTTCAAAAACTTGTCAACCTTCAATTTCAAGAAAAAGGTTAAAGGTCTTTTGCGAGATGGTACTTTAACAATAGACTTCTGATTATATTGATGAACTTATGTGAAATTCATTGCACTTTGTGACATAATTATTATTTTCATTTATATTGATATGTAAATTATTTTTCTTTTCTTCTGGAGGGACCAGTTCTTGTCACTGGTCCCTTCACGGGGTTGCGTGGAAGAGCGTTATTCTATCGTTCTCATAAGGTAGAAGAGCGAACGATGCCATTTGCTACTCATTATTAATTAACCTTGTTCTCTGTAACTGCTGATTGTGTAGCAATAAAAACATTCATCATTATTATCATTAAAGTTGTATTCCTCTCGAAAATTCTGGAGCGCTGCGTCTGTTCAAGAATTGTTTGACGAACTCTCAGAAAGTTCAATCGGGTAGGAAACTCAGTCTATATCGGAAAGTACAGTGAAGTGATAATGAGATGACATTAGAACATTACTGCGAAGTTCATTAAGAATGTTTGTGATTTATTATCTATGTAGTATTTCTCTGATGCTCAAACTCCTATCCAGAAAATGAAGGAAAATGTAGGTTTTCAAAAATGGTTCAGTTTCTGTCCCTGATGGAGCAATTATTTCAGTTGAAAATTGAATAGGGTGGGAAGGGAAAGACGTATTTGCAAACCGGGAGGACAACAAGAGAAAACATATCATCTGAACAAGACATTTTTGGGTAACGTATATAACGAGACACACACTATTTTTATACAGTCCTAGTCTCTGCATATGGTGATACAGACGAAAGTAACTTGTGTGGAGACCTGTTAGACAACGTAGTTCATCCCTACTTTAGTCCAACAACTGTTTGATTTCAAGCTTCGAAGCTTGGGACTGAGCCAATCCTGGAAGATTTTACCACAAGTCTTTTAACCTTCTTGCATCCAGGTGTTTGTTTGGAAAAACCTAAAGCGATGCCGATGACAGGTTCTGGTGCAATTAAGCTGCTTGCAGCACCCTTCTTTACAATTTAGACGTTGCTCGATAGGAGCCAAAATCTTTCAACAGTGCTTAACTGTCCGACTGCTTGATGATGTTTCTGATACATCTGTGTACCAACAACTATCTGCTCCTGATATTTCCTTCTCCCAGAGGGACCAGTCCTCCCCACTCGGGAAAAGTACTATTTAATGCAGTTCATAGGTGACAGTTGGAGGCATGGTGTCAGATGTCATTCCCAGAATGCTATGGCTTCCAGTGTCAACAAGCAGTCTAGTGAACTCTGCATAAGATTGATTTGTGCAATCAGCGATGTGCACAAATCTCCATGACCGCCGACGGGGTGGTACTGATGGCATCACAGATGGCCAGACAAGGCTGTTTCTGTGAGCCAGAGAGCTTTGACTGATCCGTTTTCTATATAGCCTTCGGCCATCAGGCAATTGCTCCATAAGTGATCATTAGTCTAACAAACATCACATATTTCTAATGGACTTGTTTGAGAACTATATTCCAAGTTTTCCAACAAATCCTTTGGAATGTCCATAGGGATAGTGTGGATTTGTGTAAAACCTTTTCCAAGTGAGAGTTCCACGTGAGTTCTTCATCAAGGACGATGCCAAGATATTTCATCTCCGTGCCAAATGGAATGACCTCAACTTCGAGGAGAAGTGGCGTTAAATCGTCCAATTTTCTCCTCCTGTTGGAGGAGTTCACCAGAGTTGACAGACATCTGCCCCCTCTGGCATCAACTGTGAACAACGTCCGTAGTACTTTGGAGGATATAACAAGCCACCCTTCCCGACGTGGACCTTGCTAAGATGACAAGGTAATCTGTACAAGTTTGCAGATCTACTTCCCTCCTAACGAGGGCATCAAGTAAACTATTCATCAGGAGCAACCACAGAAGGGAAGATAGTACCCCACCTTGAGGGCAGCCTATGGTGACCCTGAACCTAATGGCCTCGTCTTGAAGAGTGGAGATTGCAGTTCTGTTCACCAGCATGGCATAGATCCAGTCTGTTGTTGTCGATTCTATGCATTCACCATTCAGGGCTGATCCCATAGATTTAGGTAGTGCATTTTTAAATGTATGTTCAATATCGAGAACAAGAGGGACCGCAATCCGCATCAGGAGCAACCACAGAAGAGAAGATAGTACCCCACCTTGAGGGCAGCCTATGGTGACCCTGAACCTAATGGCCTCGTCTTGAAGAGTGGAGATTGCAGTTCTGTTCACCAGCATGGCATAGATCCAGTCTGTTGTTGTCGATTCTATGCATTTACCATTCAGGGCTGATCCCATAGATTTAGGTAGTGCATTTTTAAATGTATGTTCAATATCGAGAACAAGAGGGACCGCAATCTCTTTGTTGTCGAAATTTTCTCCTACAAGGTTAAGCGTTACTCACTCCACTAGAGCCCATGGCCAATGGACGAACTGTTCTGCCCTACATGAGCGGTGTGACGAAACAAATTGGAATGATCTTCAAACAACGTGGATTAGAAACATTTTTCAAGACCTCAAAACTGATGAAGAACAGTCTCAGGTCAGCAAGGAACCGCAGGGTTTTATTGGGTACCCCCAGGAGTATACCAAATACCATGTAGTTGTGGTTAGTTCTACATCGAAACCACGGAAAGGAGCGTTGAAACGGGCTTGACTGAGCATAAAATAAGTTGCCATTATGTCCAAACAGATATGTCGGCAGTTGCAGAACATGCTCGCTCAGAGAGCAGCCATGACATTGCCTCCGAAAGTAGGAGGTTCTATCCGAGGCATAATGGCCATAGAAATGCATGAACATAAGTATAATTCCAACTGTAACAAAGAGAGCTTGGAAATGGATACCGGCACTTCATAACACAAAAATTCTTTCTACAATTGAAGAAAGGTTAGTCCAATCAAGGGCAAGAGTAATCAATCTTCCGACACCTAGTCTCACTATGAGTACAAGGGCACCAGGAAATTAGTTATTTCCTCATGATTTTCTGGAAATACATTTTCCAGTACATTTATTTCGTCGCCAAAGACGACTCCTGAGCTCCATGTGTAATTCAGCAAATTATTCCAATGAAATTCCGAAGTTATTGGAAATAAACATTTATTTTTTTTCATTTCAGACATTGGAAATACAAATTGATGTAACTCCAAGGAATGAGAACAATACTGAACACCATTTCAATTTCATAAAGAATAATTCAATTCTTCATCTCAGATACTATGAATAACATTATGTAGAACATCAAGGGACCATTCCGCTTCAATTATTCAAATGATTCAATTCAGTTTTCGAGTCAAAGCTTTGTGTAGGTACCTATTCAATGTAGAATTAACATTCCCAGACCTCCACTCATTGGGAGCTCCTAAAATCTCGACGTGGATGTGTTCTTTGAGAGGATTGCTTCTCTCTATTCCGCATTCAGTTCCATTATGTTTACAAAATTACTAGATTATGACCGGCAATGCCAAGATTAGGACCTTTTATCTGCATAACGTGTTTTGGCTCTACAGATTGCGTCAGTCTTTGTTAGAGCACTGCATTCGAATGAGGCGATTAGCCGTTTCAATTTTCTTTGTCTATCATCGACCAAATGTTTGTTTCACTTCACTTAGGTTAATCAGGACATCATTTGGAAGAATACATGAAGGCGTTTGAACGTTATTTCCTAAAGAATTGATAATAACGAAACGTGAGCTGTTCCAAAGTTGGGATTGATGTTGAAATGTATGTTATGGTTTATGTTTTTATACATATATGCGATTACAGGTTGTTTAAACTTCAACCTCATTTTTCACTCATCGTTCTTTTGTTATTGTTTACAACTACTTTTATTTCAAAAACTATCAGAATATAATAAAATTTGTGAATAAAAAAAACTAATCAATAGAGTTTATTGTATGATTTTCACTATAAGGGTTTTACAAAAACCGCGACACGTGTTTCGCTTTACAATAGCTTTTTCAAGCATAACTGAGCGTTACTTGAAATGAATGAATGAAAATCGTATATTCACAAATTATTTACAGTTTTTACAATTTTGTGTGTGTACGTGTTTGTGTGGGGCCCTGCTATAGGCTTATGCCTCTTCAGGGTGAGTGAGTTATGTGTGTGTTTTGTGTTTTATGTTGGTGTTTGTGTTGTTTTGGTGTTCCAGTTTTCTCAGTTGGTTTTTATGTTGATCCATGTAGTAGTCCGGGTTCATTGCGGTGGTCGGTGGTCCAGATGTTGTGACTTGGTACGGGTTTTTGGGCCGGGGTTTTGTGTGTTTAGGATTTCGGTACTTTCCGGGGCGCTGCTGTCAGGTGTCCGCTATCTGTATCCCAGTGGGAAATCCTCTAGGATGTCCTGGATCGGCTCCGGTGGGTCTTCCATCGCTCCCAGGAGTCTGGCTGGGGGAAAGGGGAGCTTTTTCCTAGGTTTCCTTCGGGATCCTCCTTGGGGGATCCATGGCGATGTGAGCGTATCGATGGCATCGGTGTTGTTGCTGCTCATCGTCCTGGTTGCATATCGTCATCGGAGTTCCTGAAATCTTTGGTCGATTGGTATAGTATTTTTGAGGTTGTATAAGTGTAGGGAAGGGTATCGGTAGTGCAGGTTGTGTATGTTGCGTAGTATTCGTCGTTCAGTCGTAAGGATGCGGTGGGACAGTCTCGG
Organism: Leptinotarsa decemlineata; assembly: GCF_025532065.1. Taxonomy (NCBI): domain Eukaryota; kingdom Metazoa; phylum Arthropoda; class Insecta; order Coleoptera; family Chrysomelidae; genus Leptinotarsa; species Leptinotarsa decemlineata. Next base: position 4,689,266 of record NW_027412573.1, on the reverse strand, counting down.
AGGAAGCGTACAGTATATCATTGCTTTGTAGTCGAGGACTGGTCTTATATAGGTATTATAGGTATGAAGCAGAGTTCTACTGTCGCATCCCCCAAGTTTTCCTCTCAGAGCTTTTAGAAGGTTAGCTCTCTTCCGGACTTTGTCCAGTGTCTCTCTCAGGTCGATTTCCCAGTTGAGGGTCCTCGTGAAGGTGACCCCCAAGTAGGAAACCGAGTCCTGGAGTATGAGGTTTTCCCCCAAAAGTCTGAGATTCAAGTTGTCCGGGTTTAGATTGGGACGGGTAGAGGTGTTAGGGTGTCGGAAGAGGATTGTTTGGGTTTTTGTGGGGTTGATTTTGATACGCCATTTGTTGCACCACTGCTCGAATGGTCGATCATATTTTGGGCTTAAATTTGCAAGCGGCGGGTGTTGGGGGCAGAGAAGTATAGAATGGTGTCGTCGGCGTATTGGAGGATTTTGTGGGTTATGGGAACATCATCTGCATAGATGAGGAATAGGGAAGGGGCGAGGACTGATCCCTGGGGGACTCCGGCTTTAGGGGAGAAAGGGGTGGATAAAGATTCTCCGACTTTGACGCGGATAAGTCGGTTGGATAAGTAGGATGCAACTAGTCGGATACAGTGATGAGGCAGATTGATTTGGATAAGCTTCCAGATCAGGCCCGTGTGCCAGACCTTGTCGAAAGCCTTTTGGATGTCTAGGGAGATTACAATGGTGCAAAAAGAAGCGTTGATATTTTGGGATATGTGGGTGTGAAGTTCGACTAGTGCGTTCTGGGTAGAATGTTCGATCCTGAAACCATGTTGATAGGGAGGGATAATGTTGTGGAGTGTGAGGAGCGTTACTTCTAAATTACAACCTTATATATTATAACCTAGTACCTATTCGTCTACCTGAGTGATAAATCTACCTTATACTTTGAAAAGTCAGGTATCTCGAAAGTCTACCTGTAAATATACCTAACTATTTTTACCTGCGAATGAACAGATTCAATAATGGAGAATTATTCAATTCAGTTTGATCGTTCATAAGATCTTGAGACATTTTGAATTTGTTTATTTCCATACCCTCTAACAGGTTAAGTTTCAAACCTTTCTTCTGGAAATGGAGGGGTTTGTATTCATGGTTGAACTCATGTCCCTCTGAGATTAGATGACTGGCATATGTAGAATTTATTTTTCCGTTCTGAAAACTATATTTGTGTTTCTTTATGCGGGTTTTGAACGTTCTTCCAGTTTGACCTATATGAAATATCGAACATGACCCACACGATAATTTATACACTCCTGATTTTTCTGAAACTGAACTTTTATTTTTCAATGTGCATGCCCAAGTTGTTGTTGGTTTTGAAAGCAGTATTTACACCTTTGCTGTGCAGGAAATCTGAAACATTTGTAGTGGGTTGGCCTAAGTAGGTTGAGGTTCATAGATGAACCAGCTTGTAATTATTATGAACAACATTTCTATCTTCCTTTCTGAAGGTTTCAAACATTTCTTTCCGTACTCCGTTTTCTAGACATAGAATGTTTACCATTGTGAGTATTTTTATTTTCAAAGATGAATCTGATTTCATCATTTCAACAATGATTTCATCGATCTTGTATGAATAGATTTCCAGAATCTGAATACAAAAATTTTCATTCAATTCATTTCACTTCCTCAAATCAGATGAGACGTAAAACAAACAGAAATTATCATTCTAGGGAGAATCTGAAAAATATCTGAAAATGACACGTTACTTCATATCAATATCAGCGTATTTTCTGATGAAAATGCATAACATCAATAAAAATTGTTGACGTGGGGGTGGATTCCTAAAATTCCTACAATGTTTGATAAAAAACCCCCTACATCACAAGACCTCAAAAAATGTTTACAACGCCTACTAATTATACAAACTTCAAAAAATCAGTCGCGTCAATGAATCAGTTGAACAGCGAATTTCCGCAAGTTCTCAAGAAACGACAGTCCATGCTTGGCATCACACATCAAGAGGTAAGACCTTATTGATCCGTTTATCTCACAAGAATGGACTTCTGAGGGTTGTCGTTTGTAGAGGGAAGATAGCTGGTTAACGGAAAATGGATACGGAAACAACTTGAATACTTTAAATATTTGTGTAATTTTTCATATTGTTCAAAGTGAGAAAATTTTAGGTTCAGAAAATTGTTTATTCATATTGCTTATGCAATATGTGTGTAGAAAAACAATGTTTTGCAACACTAATTCTTCTCTTGAAGATGATCACTTGGTGATCGAAAAACATGTCGAAGTGTTAAAAATAATGATCGACGCCCATTCAGGTTCCAACAGGTGTACCGCAGGGATTCCATATGGGCCCACTGCTGTTCAACTTGTTTGTATCGGACATAGAGATTGTTTTCAAATATTCAGAATTTCTTATGTTTGCTGATAATCTCCAACTTTATCGAGCAATTACTTGCGGGGAAGATGCTGAATTAGTTTAAAAAGATATCGCAGCCTTTTCAATGTGGTATAGAAATAATTTGTTAGTGGTGAACATTGATAAGTGTCAAATCATTATGTTTGCTAAAATTAGAAGTCCATTATTCTTTGAATATGCATTGAATAATATAGCTCTTAAAAGAGAAACATTTATTCAGGATCTGGGAGTTAAATTTGATAGCAAAATTAATTTTAATCTCCAAGTATCAGAAATTGTGGCAAAAAGTCTCAAAATGCCAGGTTTTGTGTTGAGAATTTCTACTGATTTTTCAATTGAAACAGGAAAGATTTTATATTGTGCTTTCGTAAGATCCATTCTTGAATATTGTTCGATTATATGGGATCCATACAATAATGTAAATATAGTGTTGGATTCAAAATGTATGTTTTTATCATTCCCTCTGTATATAGATTTTTTATTTATTTTATGTGATGTCTGATAATATTTTTAGTTAAATCAAGTTTGTTAGTAGAAAGAAGATGTTGATGACAGTTGTCAAATAAATAGAATTTAAATACGTCAGTAAGACTTTATTTGATAATAAAATTATATCCATCCCATATTTAAAATATAGTTTTGATTGGGAATGTCCAAAGAAATTCTTAAGGAATTGTGCTTTTCACTTTGGTATTCAACGAAATGATAATGAGTACCTACAGTCAACTCTCAACCTAGTTACAAATAAAATCATTTGAAAATAGGAGAATTTCTATGAACTTGAGTATCCTCATCAAATTAATGAATGAGAACTACTTCAACTAATAACTTTTCATATCAAACAAAAAGATACGAGAAATCCTGACATTTATCATATACATTTTTTCCGTAACAATTATGCTTTGAACAGTCCGATGACTCGTATTGTGAAGCTGGGAAAGCAATATCATAATAACTTAGATCTGTTTAATGTATCACTTCCGGTCTTCGAAAATCAATTGAAAAGGCTATAGCGTTTTCGAAGCTTTTTATGCCTTACCATTTTCTTTGTAAGTACCAGATTTGTTACATATTTTTTCTTGTAAGTACCAGAATTGTTTCATCTTTCAGTAATATAATCACTAGACATGTGGATTTATTAATATTTGGTATTTCACACTTTGCTAAATGTTTTGTGAAATTGTAAATTGTAATATAGACATCAGACATAAGCATGTAAAAATACTTTGTAGTTCCTACACTTTGTTGAATATGTATTTGTAAAATGACTTTGCCGTTTAATAAATGCATAAATAAATAAATATGAACATTCTCGAAACATTTCATTAAAATATACATATTCCTCTCGCCGATTGTATCAACAGTCTGAAGGGTTATGAGAAACTTTACGCTTGATATAGCGATATAAAACTTTTTCTCTACCATAAAAATGAAACACCGATTTTACACAGTCGCCATCAAGAATATAATAATCCAAAAATATTACGAAGTGCTTTAGAGTCTCTACGTTGGATTTTCTCCTCCTATATATAGATACAAACCTAATACCATCAGATGGAAAGTTTAGCGCAGCAGTTTCTTACTTTTCCGAACTATTCCTTCTCGAATTCCTTCCTAATGGTCTACGACTCCACCTAGCCAGATCGTGGATAGAGTCGGGCTTAAAGTTGTTTTCTTCGGAGATCAGGAAACTGAAGTGGCAGTTTTATTGTTCGTTTGCGGGGATATGAAATGATGGTCTTTAGTGAGTGCTCTTGAATTCGGGCTACAAGGGATTGTCGAAACGAAGTTGTAATTGGAAATACTTTTGCAAAGTTTGAGAAAATCTCAACATAGAAAGTCGGGGATGGTCTTCAGAGTAATCGTTTCGATTATGCCCGACATTGGTGTCAGGAGTGGGGTTTTCACTGCTGGATCAACATTTCTTCCATTCGTATTTTGGAAACAGAAGATAAAAAAGAATAACTCATTCGATTGAGGCATCGCGTGTCAAAACACCGATTATATCATCTGTAATGAACGTGTTTGACGCACAAAAATGACGTTCATATAGGAGAAGGTCACATTGTACTTTATATTGTGAATATTGTTAATAGAACAGTAATAACCACACACAGGGTGTATTTTGAGGGTTTCCTGAATTTGTTCAGATTGTTCAAATTGATATTGACTGATTTTTGTACTAAAAATTGAATAAATTCGTATTATTATTGTATTATTATTATTAAGTGTGGAAATATCCTTGTAGGACAAAACTACAGTAACGTTAGAAACTAATATGAAGTGGTATAGAAACATATTTTATGTCTCATTTTTCATAACATATGATGAATCATTACGGCTCTTTAACAAACATCGGAACCTTCGCCATTTTATATAATCTATTTTCAGCAAATGAAAATCATTGAAGATTTGAAATAAAAAAAATTGGTTAAAATTTATTTTAAATCAAGTCATTTCATGAAAAGATTTTGATGACATGGAAATCTGATGTTGCATTGCATTGTTATTATTGGAGTGTAGATCCAGGTGACCACACGGGGTGAAAGACCCCTTGTGCGTCCCACTGTCCTCCGACATTGCTCATTAGCCACATATGCTCTTTTTGCTCTACTCTGTAGGTGAGAGTTCCATGTTAGCTTCCTGTCGAGGATAGTACCAAGGTATTTCACCTCTTCAGTGAGTTATGGATAGTGAATTACTCACCAATAAGAAAGGTTGATATAAATGATGCTCTTTCCTCTAGTTATAATATAAACTCAAAAACTGGTTGATGATTTTTAGAATTCACACAAGTCATGCTTGATTTGCGATATTATTAAGCTCTTCACTAACTGGTGTCATTATTTCATCACTATTCCATACGGTTTTGAATCCCGAAATTGAATATTCTATCAACTCAAAGTGAAACTTTTATTCCACACAGAAAAATCCTTCGCAGTTGAGTGATTCGCACAACTCCATATTCGAAAGTGTAAATATTCAGTACGTGAGTGCGGGTGTCATGTTCGAGAAGTTCTAAATCCGGATAACTTGGTATCACAGACGGATATACACATACTGCGGAATAATGTTGACTTCCTTATATTAGCTTCTTGTCGAGGGATTCAAAGAACTATTTACCTACAACAAATATTCCACCTTCTTGCGTGTGACGTGTTTGGTATGTACTTAGTGGGGGTTGGAAAGATACTTTTGAGGGTTGCAACTTTAAGGTTGGATTGGAGAGGATTGAGCAAGGCATATCGAAACGATTTGGAAACTAGATGTAAATGCAAATAGGATTACTCATGAATAACAATGTGGAATCACAAATATTAGTATATCGGTAGTAATTAATGATGACTATTTCTGAAATATTCAATGCAGTATCTACATTTCTCCTACTTTTTGAGGGAATGAAATTCACATCTGTCAGTTTCACTTTTTCAATTCAGTATTCTTGCAACAATTTCAAGATAGCGGCTGGGTGTCAGAAAAATATCAAGTGGAAAAGAGAGTCTTGTGACAAGTCATTTCGAAATTCCTAACGAGTACTTGATAACCTAAAATATAGAGTCCACATTTTCATCTACTACACCTACAACTACAAAATGGTAAAGAAGAAAATAGAAATGAAACTTTATATGTTTTTCACCACTTTTATTTGTAACTAACGTTACTGCAGCTTCGTCCTATAAGGATATTTTCAAACTTATACAATGAAGTTTGTAGTAAAGTATCAAAAGTAATTTATATTTCTTCAAGGTTTATAAAGTTCAAATGAAATAACTTTGTGGAACAAATATCAAAATTTGCTTCTATACCTGGGAATCCTAATGATCTATAACTACAGAATTTATTTGTTGATATGAAACCTGTGATTGATAAAAAAAAATTAGGTTTGCAGTTGTCATAATTCATGATTTGAATGTAAACAAAAACTGGAAAACAGAAATAACCTGTTCCTTCAAAACAGTGATTCATGTATCAGGTCCGGAAATTACTGTTTTTTGGATAAGTAAGCAAAAATCTAGGACGAGCCGATGAGCCATGAAATACGTACTTGGCCGCAAAAAACCTACTTTCTTGAAAAAATGTGTCCAAGAAGTGAATTCGAAAAAAATATATCTTCAGAAGGGTTTATTAAAATTTACAAAATTTCCAAGTCAAATTCTCAAGTGTGCTATGCAGGTTTACAATTTTCACTTTCAAAAAAACATTTTTATGCCTCAGCTAAGCCATCATTTCTCTCTGCAAATCTCACCATATGATCACTGTAGCCTTGAAATGCTTGGAATAACGTTGCATTTTGGATATCGCATGCGGTATAACTTTATTGACACAGTTGTGATCTTCCATGAGCACAATTCAGTGAATTGCGGCATAATGTTGAAAAACTAATATTTCTCTGTATCTGTAGAGTAGGGAGGGTGAGGGCAGACCCACAGCCCTTAGGCCACATGTGACTCAATGTACATCCTCCCGAAGAGTTGCCCTTCTAGGTCATCGTCCATTCTGTCCTTTCCAGGAAGGTGGACAGGTCACTAGAAGACATCTCTTTCATATTGGCAGGTGTAGACCAAGACTCGCCGGACACACACTCTCTTTGACAACCTTGAGGTGTCTCACGGTGGTATCCGCGAAGGTTTTGTAAGGTGCAGCGACATTACTGTCGTTGCACGGCTTCTTCAACATTCTTGGGGTTCCCTCCGTGAAGATGCACAAATGAGGGAGCTTTCCTGCAGGGACAGCCGGTTCCTTTTGGCGTTCGCCTCAAAAATGACCTTCCAGTTAGGGGGTGGAGTGGGGGAGGAGGAGGGTGCACTTACAGTTGTTGCCACGAGGTGATCGGCAATTGAATACACACATCTCCCAGAATATCAATTCTTCCTTTGGTACCGTCGCCATCCTCCTAGACTCAGAAAAACCATTCGCCAAGCTCTGGCACGCGGGCCTGATCTGGAAACTGATTCAAATTCAACCATCACCCCACTTCATCAGACTAGTCGCTTCCTATCTCACCAACCGACAAATCCGCGTAAAAGTCGGCGGAACCCTATCCCCACCAATCACTCCCGAAGCCAGAGTCCCCCAAGGATCTATCCTTGCACCCACACAATTCTTAATTCATGTGCACGACACTCCCATCACCCAAACGACACAATCCTATACGCATCAGCAACCAGTACCCGCATCCTGAAACAAAAACCCAAACAATGATTGGTCACTTTGAGCAATGGTGCAACAAGTGGCGAATCAAAATGAATCCCATCAAAACCCAAACAATCCTATTTAGACACCCAAACACCACTACGTGTCCTAAACTTAACACTAACGACTTGAACATCAGACTGTTGGGAGAGAACCTCCACCTCCAGAACTCGGTGTCTACTACTTGGGGGTTACCTTCACAAGTACCCTCAACTGGGAGACCGACCTCAGAGAAACTCTGGACAGAGTCCGGAAAAGAGCAGACCTCCTAAAAGCTCTGAGAGGCAAGCTTGGTAGATGCAACAGTAAGACTCTCTTACACACATACAAAACCTTCATAAGACCGGTCGTAGACCACAAAGCCACGATTTACAGAACACTCTCCCAAAGACAAGTCCACCGAATAGTAAGAACCGAGAGAAAAATCCTTCAGATATCCCTCACACAATTTATACAACCAAATAGATATCACCCCGATCAATTTGATATTTCAGGAACTCCAAGGCAGATACGCTACGAAAACTATGAGAAGCCAAAACACCGCGACCGTCAACACGCTTACCACCCCATGGAGGCCCCGCGAAGACGCCAAAAGGATACCACAGAAAAAGCTACCGTTTCCCCTAGTCAAACTCCTGGGGTTAATAGAAGACCCTACGGAGCAGATCCAGAATATCCTTGAGGAATATCAATTAGCCATCAGACAGCGGAAAATCACAGCCTGGAACGCCCTGAGAGCTCGAATGAAACCAACAACTCTCAGACTCAACACAAATCCATACTCCCATGAACACCGACCACAGCAAAGAATCAGGACAACCGAATTTACTATTTATACTTATTATTTATAAACCATAATGATAGTTCATCTACATACTAACACTGATAGGATAAAATCGTAATCCCTGAAGCCTATAGCAGGGTCCCACAAATATTCAAAAAACATTGTTAATTACTAATCCTAATAATGAATAAACGTTATCAAGCAAAGCAAAGCAAGGAAGCAAGGTGATCTGCTATGTCCAGCCTCCTTGCATAAATTTGCTCGTGGGTTGTTTTCTGTTTTTGGTACTTCTTACTTGTGTGAGAAAACGTTTTCCAAGATGGAGTACACAAAGAATGTTTACAGATCTCAATTAACCGATGAACATCTTGAATCTCTTTTGATAATTGGTATAAGTAAAATTGATCCAGAACTACAAAGTATTGTCGGTGGAAAATCACAATTACATAAATCTCATTAGTGTTTTTGTTTTACTGTGATTCATTTAAATTATTTGTTAGTTATTGATATGCTTAAACTTAGATACTTAAGTTAAGTTTTCTTTGTCATCATTTCTGTCGTTAAGTTTTACCTTGCAAGTAAATAAAACCGAGTAATTATCATTCTGTGTTTTCTGCTTCAACTTATCACAGCAATAGTAACAACAATTAGGTAATCATTGGCTGTCGCGGGCCAAATTGATGACAGTAAATCATTAGCTGTCGCGGGCCGGATTGATGACACTGGCGGGCCGGATTTGGCCCGCGGGCCGTAGTTTGGAGATCCCTGGTCTAGATTAGTGGAGAAAACAGGAAAACGCAAATGGAGTATCTTGTAAGACCCAAAGTAAAGATGTTTCAATGCATAAAATAGATCATAATCCGTTTTGCTCTTGCCTATACGAAATAAAGATACAGGTCTTCACACTACAAGTATTATCCAACTCAATAAAGCTCGTTCTCCGGCATGAACATGGTATCAATTTTTCTATGCATCTATCTGAAACAATTTGATGCTCAGCCATCATACGAATTCATGAGAGGTATCAAAAATAAATGTTGGCAAAATGGAGCATGATCAAGGTTCACAAAGTCTATAAATTGATAGTATGCTAAGTTATCCACAAAATACAATTGTCGTTGGTTGATTGGAAAAATAATTTGAAAGAGAAAAGAGAAATTAATTTAAAAAACTGAAGTAGTTTAGAAATTGATAGAACTAAAAAGTAATATTTACCAGTAATATTTACCAGACCCTGCGGCACCGGTTGTTAGAATGAGTCCGCGGCAACATTTGCCTTTTGGGAACAACTTGAAGGGGCTCAATCCAGTAGTGTTATGCAGCCCGTGCTGAAGGATGAATGGTACAGGGACTTGATAGGTATCACTAACGGAGCAGCTGGTATACCAGGCGACCTCCCAAAGTACTTAGAATTGCATTCATGCAGGATGTGGACAATCCTTCCCCCACACTAATGAGACTCATATGAACTATTCAAGCGGCTGCTCACAAAATATGACTGATCTGGAGACTCAAGTGGACCAGCAAAGTCAAAAACAAACGGCGGGTGACAGTACCCCGATATAGTAGTTACAGGACTGGCAAGTGTCGGACTGCAACACAAACGACTATCGCACGACGAGCACAGTTAAGCAATCTGGGGAAAGCGACGAAAATTGCTGGGGGGACGTGTAATGAAAATCCATCTGAAGACCGCAGCAGATTTATCTGTAGATTGGGGTAGATTGGGGTGGATATTTCTGTTCATCCTCATCCACTGCCTAATTGGGGTGAGCACTTCTGTCCAGCCTCTGGATTGGTTTTTGTTGTTTTTGTTTCTGTGTTTGTTTCATTCATGTGTGTTCCCACGAGTAGCAAGAGAAGAGTGGGTCACCTCTGGCAGAGCTCCGTATAAACAGATTACAATGAGGTTTCGCCCAGTTCCCCAAGGGGATCGTTGGTAACCGCATGTCACCATCCAACTGTCTGCACGATTCCTTAAACCTTAGCTTGGGTAGGCTGGTCCACGGTGGCACGGTGGTCCACGGTGGCAAAAGCCTTAGCAAAAGGCTTTTGGGGAGTTTTAGTTTCCCCCACCCTTCTTATTTCTGCCACTGACCAGGAGTCCGGCGACCCCGTCCATAAGACCACATTGGCTTCCCGGACGGGGCCTCTAGTTCCCTGGCCGTTCCCCAATCCGCCAACTAGCTTATCGACGAACTCAGTACCGCCATAGAACCTATGAATATTTTATTGAATTATCAACTGAGTGATATTGACTTTCTCATTGTAATAATACAAATCAAACAAAAGTTATTTTTATTAGTAAATATTCTATCTATATCTATATTTATCTTTCTATCTATATATTGCCTAGTTCCAATCTGAAGTGATCTGAAGTAAAACTCCACTGTACTTCATATTGAAGGTTTCTTCTGTTCATATTATTAACTATGTGTTGTGCTACTGAGCTCAGTGTTATTATTACCAAAATGAGCGACATCGTCGTCCAAAACATCCAATAAAAACTTCAGCTCATTCAACATGCAGTCAAATCATAAAACCCATTTCATTTCAACAGTCACGCCAGATCAATATCAACTAGCTTTCTCTGTTACATTGAACCGTCCCTTTGACATTTCTGAATACGCTTGTAATGATACGGTTGTGAAAAAGACATAAAAGAAATCCTCGTTCCACGGTGGTTACTACAAAACGTAATTTGATGACGTGCTATCCAGTTGCACCGCATTCAATTGAAACATTTTATTTCCTTGTTTATGGATCCATCACACGTGAGGGATATAATACTGTCACGATATGCTTGACAAGCAGGGATTGGATTAAATGTCTCTTTTGCTAGACTTTTTTATAGCACACAATGGCGGTGGTTTATTGAATGAAGGAATAAAGGATTTTCCATGACAAGAATACTTCTAGAGAGAATAATAATGATTCATGATTAGCTGGAAAACATTGGTATTCGCGGAACGTCGTATGAACTCTCCAGAAGTTATTTGAGTGATCTCGATCAGAGGGTCAGTAGAGGTGATACAATGAGTAATTCAAAAATTGAGGGGTTTAGGGATACCCCAAAGAACTGTTTCAGGCCCCGTTATTTTCACAGTTTACCAGAATGAACTGCTTCTTGTCGGTACAAGAGGTAAGGTTTTCAGCTTTGCGGATGACACTGCCATCCTATACACAGGACCTACGTGGGATCTACAAATTAGGTGTAGCAGAAGATTTTCTAGCAATCGAATGTTGGTTTTGACAGAACAAACTTACAATTAACTTCGATAAAACTAATTACTTACCATTCACGTCATACTCCAATATATAGCCAGATATCTGATGAGTAAGAAGAACTACTGTATAACTGAAAGTGACTCAACTAGATATCTAGAGGTAACAAATAATATACACCTCCGTTGTTACTTGAAAATAAAAGAAACAGTAAGAAAGATAATATCTCAGAAACTTTCCAGACGTCAAACATCTGGAAACCCTAAATTTTGCACTTGTTCAGTCCAAGTTGTCAAACGGGATGATAGGATGAGAAGAAATCAAATATTGTTGTTCGGTGAATCTTGATAAAATTCAAAAAGGGATATTTAAAAAATAATACTTCACGAAAATCAAACATACTCATGTGACAGTGTTTTCATAGACACACAGGTTCCTGACATGAGGCAATCATTCTGTTTGAGTATTTTGAATATGAGTATCCAAAAAGGAAATATTCAATAAATCCTAGCAAGGCACTCTAATCAGACATTATAATCGAGCTTCATGGAGCAAGAGCCGAATCGATCCCTCTTCGAAACCATTTATCACTTGGAAGGATCGATTGCAGCTTGAGAAATAGTTGTAATGCTGATTCTGTTTTCTTCTTTACGAATTAGTAGACAGTTGTCCTGGAAATTTCGCGAAAAAAAATTAAATTAGATAATTTAGGAAACACTTGCTACATGAATTGAGTTTTACAAGTATTGTTCATGACGGAGAATTTCGAGAACGAGGTTTCAACGATGAACAAGAACGAGAATGTTTCCTTCTTATTTAGCAAACTTAAACATCTGTTCATGCAGTTGCAGTTTCATAAGAATGTATTATCTTTCTAACCAACCGATTTCCTAGAGTCTTTGAAGTACACTAGATACTCATTAGGACAACAAGAAGATTGTTCCGAATTTTTGGAGTTTTTGTTGAATACTCTTCGTGAGCAGGAAAATAGCAAAATCAAAACTCCTGATGGTTCTGGATTGAATGATTCCGTACAGTGTATCTCGTCTTATGTTTTAAGATCTTTTGCTGGAAAAATCCTAACACGTTCACTTTGTAGTATATGGTCAAGAGATAGCAAAAACGTATGTGACTTTCCGAAACATCAACTAGCATTTCCTAATATGACTGATAACCAATCCGTGCAAAGCTTATTGTTGAATCATCTGAAAATAGAACTTGCAACAGGTGATGATCAACTATATTGCCAAATATGTGTGAAACTAACTATTATAAGACGACAAGTATAACTGAGGCACTAGTCAATCTAATAAAAATACTGATGATCTTCAAACATTACTCAACCTCTGACGGAAGCACCAAACTCTTACGAAGGTTCCAAATAGATGAATACTCCAATCTAGTAGACCACTATCATTACCTTCATACAGTCATTGTTCTCCGTGGTTGTGTCGTTGAATCTGATCATTTTCACGCATTGGTCAATGGCGAAATTGACTGGTTCGTGTTTGACGATAGTCGTGTCACTAAATATTATATCTTGAACTCATTGGAGCCTCTGGAGACACACTACATACTATTCTATGAAAGAGGGGACACTGGCAAATCAAGATCTTCAGATGATGTGGTGCTGCAGGTTTTTCCAGGTTTTCCTGCAGCTGAAAAAGCAAATGCACCACTGGAATCAATCAAATCGCCCCGGAGCGCCAATCAATTTTTGTTGTTGTTATTTCTCAATTGTATAATTTGTCTCTGAGTCTATATCTGTTTGAAAAAGTGAGAATATTTTTTCTGTTGAAAATTGAATAGAGGAATGTAAGCTTTCATGGCTGGCGCCAATGTTTTGGTTTCATGGTTTTGCAGTGGTCCTGAAAGCCAACCAAAACTTAATAAAATGGATTTTGCTCACCGAAAGAAATAGAAAATGAAAATTTGGAGGTGAAGGTAGATGGTTTTCCAAAATAACACTTGAAAAATGCAAGGGAGAACATTTATTTTGATTTCTCACAAAACGGCTTGGATTTTATGTTTACGACTGTCATTCAAGAGACTGTTGTTTTGGTATATTACAAGATCATTATTTCCAAGCTTTCAATATTCAGTAATATGTGTTCGATCGTGAAACATCTTGTATGAGACCGCCTCATGTGAACTGGCTCATTTATTGGCTCATTGCGTGTCCTTAGGTCACGCAATGATCACTTTCCTCACCAGTTTTTTATTTCTTGTAGTCAATACACTATGTATCCAAAATAAAAAATAGCAATATGGAAAAATCGGTAAAATTTTAAGAATTACTATGTCCCTCATATCAGGAAAATGTTTCCTATTTCAGAACTCATCTGAGTAACATTTCAAAATTAGAATTATTTTGATTCTGTGTGATATATCAAGTAAATTGTCGCCAAAAGGATTAACTTATAAAGGGTATACATAAAAAAGTAACACTGGTGATGGTTTCCTGAAAACGAAACGTCGGATCATAGGTTGACTCCATTATGTAATGCTTGAAAAGTTGTAATGAGAAAGTGGTTATAGTTTTTCAGTACGTTATAAGAAATTGCTGATATTCCGAAATTACTCGAAATTTTCTAAATTCTGGAAAGCTGTTCGAATTAAATTTAAAATGGACAAGGTTTTGTTCAATCAAATGACTTGCTTCATCTCATGTTTTACAATTTTCTGATCCAACTGTTGATTGGTTTGGTTCAACAAAAAACTATACATTGTCTATGAACGTTTCGTTCATTATAACATTGTTAATCAGAAATTATTATTATCTGATTCATGTCTAACATTCATGAACATTTGATATTTTTATATTTCATAGCATCAGATTACAAAATTGTGTTTGAATTGGTAGGGGTATATTTTTAGGGTAAATTTTTGGGAAAAAAGTTTGGTTTTCTAGCCGAAAGCGTATAAAAGTGAGAGGCAAAAACGTTTTTTATTCAAATCATGTTTCAATATTGGCCTGATATAGACAAGCATCTAACATTCGTCGAACAAAAGGAACATAATTTCCAATCAGATGTTTTTTCATTAACAACGTTGTGAACACCAATAATGCATTTACGCCACTATATTTAAACTTTCAACTACTGTGTAGTTAAATTCTCCTCGTTAATGACTTAACTGTTTCATTATCAACAGCAGATGTTGAAAACATGTGATTGAATTAACAAGAAAATAGCTTGAAATAATATAAATAATGTCGAAGGAAATTGAAATTGAATTGAAATTGAGACGCTGTTTGAAATTTGGAAACCAGGACCATTTACCGAAACGTTATCCATCTAAAAGGAGCTAAGTACAAAAATTCAATTTTTTCACTGATTATTCAATTTGCAATGCAAAATTGATGAATAAGACAGGTAACTGCATTATACAGACCTACATCAGTGATTTATGAAGCACTAGACAATTCAAAGCCAGCAATTTGTATTTTTGTCGACCTAAGCTTTAGACACCGTTTGTCACAAAAGGCTACTAGAAAAATTGAAGAATATTGGCATGCGCGACAATATGTACTATCTCCTGGGACCGTATCTCTCTGATAGAAAACAAGTGGTAAATATCGATGGTATACTGAGTAATCAAGCGATAGTTACGTATGGTGTCCCCCAGGAAACAGTCTTGGGCCCTATTTCATTCACCATATATATCAATACATCGTTAACATTGAAATCAGCAGTTCTGCCGATGATTCAGCTGTATCGTATGAGTCAAACAACGTGAGAACAGCTCAAAATGAAAGCCAAAGTTGATTTCAACACAATCTTCAGGTGGTTTGAGCGTAACAAATTAACATTAAATGGGGACAAAAACAAATGTTTGCCATTTACATCCAACACTAATAACGTTCCAAACAGGGTCCTTTGAAAATAAACGAGGAAACTTCAATACCGGAGGCCACTACAATCGAATATTTGGGATTGATTCTAGATCGACATATGAAATGGGATCTACATATGTCACATTTAAACAGAAAATCATGCGAAGTTTTATCACGTTTCAAATTATTGAAAGGAAATCTTGAACTACCCAGTTAAAAACAATTTACAATGGATTAGTACAATCACAACTTATTAAATTATCGCATGGCGCGGTGTGAACGATAAATACTGAAACAGTCTGAACGTGATATATCAACATATCTTGAAATTCATATATGGATAGAAAATGACACCCATATAGTACTAGGAACAACATATATCGCCTTAGAACCAAGATGTAAAAAATTAGTCGGTCAAAGGCATTGTAGCATTTGTTCGAGACGAGTTGACCAATATGGAAAAATCAAAAATCCCCAATCGGATATACATAGCCCGCGAAATTTGAATATTCACCTTAGTTTTCGGAATAGTCCACTATTCGGGAACAGAAAATGAAAAGCACACCCTTGTTTGAAATTAATAAATGATAACTTTAATAACAAAGTATACTACATTCCACTGCAATTATTTTCTTTTACTCCACTTAATTTAGAAAACGCACTGTCAAGTATGACTAATGGAAAAATTTTCTCACCCAACCTGAGTTAGAGGAATAGAATGATGTCCCACAACAACATGGTTCAATTTTCCTTTATTCAATACTATATCAATAACGAGAACTTGAATACATGGAAAACATAAAAACTCCAGACGTCAAAAAATGGACAGAAAAAATGTTCAAATTCACCTCTCCAAATATTAGATTCAGTTGAGAAAATCAGTGGAAACATTTTGATTCTAATTAAGTGAAATTTTTGAAATTTGGAAGTTGGTATTCAAATAATACTTTCCTGTATTTCTTATTCTTCTTCGATACTAGTCACAAGATCCTTTTTTTAGACTTCTTTCCAAGGGCACCAAAAATTATGACCCAGGGCTCATACGAATTGGAATGACCTCCAGCAACTTTTTGAAAAATTTCAAGAGGGGCTCAAAAAAATTGCAAAAGTTATAAGCAACTTAGTAAAAAAAGGGTGTTTGGTTTTGTGTAAATATCTCGGAAAATAACAAAGATATCCGAAATATTGAAAAAATTGTTAAAAAATATAAAGAAAAAAATCACACAAAATGTGACAAATAGTTTTTTGTTTTTTTTCGGTAGTATTGAAAAAATATATTGTAAAAATTAATTTGTTCAAAACAAATTGTTTATTCAATAAATAAAGAAGTATAAATTACAAAAGGTTTTTTTTCAGAATATCAAAGAGAAATAAAAATTATTATTAAAAAAAAATCGTTTCTTAATATTCATATTCAGTAGCAAAATTGGTAATCAATAAATGCGTTTCCAAGCAACAAAAATTTTTTTTTCTACAAATGATTTCGTTCGTAAATATCATAATATTCTCCACTGATGAAAATCCCCCCGAAAAAAATTCAAATATCTTATAAACAATACATTTGTTTGTAACAATTTTTCAACCAAATAGAGCTGAAAATTATGAATAATCATTCTTATGTAACTTCAAATAATATGAACGAATAAATTTGGGTATCAAAAAATATTTTTTCTGCTTGATTTGTATTCTTCACTTTCTCACGTCTTTGTGTTGTAGTAACAAAGTGGAAAATAATTTTTTCTCATTTTTATAATGGGATTTTTTTAAGGCTTTCAAGAAAAGCTCTAAGATGTGAAGATTTGATGTTTTTAGTTGAAAAATTATCAATGTTTTTATGTGAATCTGAATCTTATAAAAATTAAGTAAGTAACTGAAGTGTATTTGATGAAATAATCTCAGGAATTTTTTTCCATGGATTTTTGTTTATTCAAGTGTCTAAAACGTATGTGAATTTTGTTTTTCTCAATAATGATATTTAATAGGTTGAAATAATTTTAATTGTTCTATTAAAAACATCAGGTGAATTTTCACTTTTCTCAAAAAATATTCATTTATTTATCAATTTCGGTTTTGTCCCCTTCAAGGTAGTCCCCCATTGACCGTACGTTCATGTGGTAAAAACTCTAGATTTATATTCGTAACTACTTTTCATCTGACTAGAACAATCGCGAATTTGAAAAACTTTTTGTATTCCATTATTCCAACTGCAACTCCTGAACTTCAACGAGGTTAATTTCCAGTGAGGTAGCAAAAAAGGTCACACAATCAACCTTACTCAAATTTCGCAACGTTGTACCAGAAAGAACCTCTGTTTGCTTCAGTTCACGTTCAAAAACTTTCCAACTATTGTGCCGTTAATTCTATCGGACTCTCCCTTGATCTAATTTAGTGATTGTGTTTAAAGTTGCAAACCCGACTTGTCTACTGATAGGAAAATATTCGGGATCCTTTCTATTTGTTGAGTACAAACGAGCCAGACCTATAAATTCAATTCAAAGTTCTGAAATCCGAACAATTTCCAAACTCGATGATTTATTTTATGCGATGGATCTGAAACAAATATCACGTTAACTGTAACTTAATAATACTGAAGCTTTCGACACTCCAGATCTTGCGATTCCATGTGAACATTCGAGACGCTGAGAAGTACCCCAAAGCTCGATGCTTGGTCCACTCATCTTCTCAATGTACTTATCTAATTTGGAGGGTTTTGTTGAGAACTGTTCCATACATCAATATGCAGATGATACTCAGTTGTACACAAATTTTAAAACTGAATTCATATTTTTCATCTGTCGAAATCAATACTCATATTACAATTGATAAACTAAATGAACTGGGTTTCCGTAGCAATTTTTTTTCATATCCTGAGGGCAGAAAATATATTGTAGAAATTGACAATCAGAGATCTCTCCCGCATGATTTGGAGGCTGGTATACCTCAAGGATTGATTCTTGGTCCGCTAATTTCTCTACTATATTCAAATGATCTTCCCAACTTAGCAACGGAACAGAAACGTCCGAAGTGCTCATTGCAAAAATGAATATACTGGCAAAGGAATTTACCACGTGGTGTGGGAGACATCTCTGATGGTGAATTCTGCTAAAACAGTTTGTACGCACTTTTTCACCAAAAATGAAATATCCGATGATTGTAGAATCTCAGTAAATGATAGTGAAGTCGCTTTCGTTAAATCCACCAAATTTCTAGGAGTATTTGTGGACAATAATTCGAGACAGATTAGCAATTTCAATCACATGAGCAAAAAATTGAATAGTTACTTTGCTATATTACAACTGAATGTTTTTTTGTGACGAGTCAGTTGATCAGCATTTACTATGTTATTGTTTATTCCCACATTTCTTATAATATTATTCTATGGGGTGGTGCAGTGGAAGCAGTGGAAGCAGGGTATTCGTCTCTCAAAAGAGCAAAAACATAACGTGAGTTATGACCTTCAAAAATGACCTAATACTGTCATTCCATCCGATTTTATGTATACAATATGCCTGTGACTGTTTCAATATCATGTTAATATGATCTGACTGGAATAAAAATTATTATTATTGATACATATTTTTTCCTCGAAAAATCTTTAGTTGAACCCATACGAGTCCTGTATCTGTAGAGTAGGGGGGGTGAGTGTAAGCCCACGCACTTAAGCCACATGTGACCCATTGTACATCCTCTCGAGGAGTTGTCCTCCTAGGTCATCGTCCATCCTGTCCTTTCCAGGAAGGTGGACAGGTCGCTGGGAGACATCTCCTTTATATCGACAGGTGTAGGCCAAGACTCGCCGAACACACACTCTCTTATTGACGATAACTCCGGGCACTCGCACAGGACATGCCTGACAGTCTCATCATCCTGTTCACACATCCTGCATATAGGTGTGTCCACTAGCCCCATATTATGGAGGTGTTCCTTAAGTTGACAATGGCCAGCCAGAAATCCTACTGTGAGGCGTAGATTTTTCCTGGTCATCGCCAGATATTTCTTCGGTGCCAGGTTCCCAGGGTCGCCCAAGGTGATCCTGGCAAAAATACATCCTCTTTAAGGATTGAGCATGGGTGTAACATTTGTCTAGTTCCGCAATTGTCGAAGTCATTAGGCCGTGGGTGCCACTGGGTCCTAAAATTCTTAGTCCAGCCGCTTCCTTGGCTAAAGAGTCGGCAATGCGATCACCTTTACTCTTGTCGTGCCCTTTAACCCACCTCAAGATAATGTTATTATCTACCGAGGCTTTGGCTAAATCTTGGTGGCAGTCTAGTACTAGCCTTGGGTTAACACGCTGTCTGTTCAAGGCTATTAGTGCTTGTCTGCTATCAGTGCAGATTGTTATGTTTTTGCCAGAAATTCCTTTCTTGGTTATTTCTTTTGTGGCGATTGAGATACCAGCCAGTTCTGTTTGGACCACGCTGGTATTTCGTCCCATTCCCCACTTAATCCTTATGCTTAGTGACCTGGAATACACTCCACATCCTGAGCCTTCAACCCATATGTGTTATTTCTTTAAGTCTAAGAATTAAACGAGAATGTCTGCATCGTATAAAAATGCATGTATGTGGTTCTCTTTAGGAATTCGTAAATTTGATCACATAAGTGTCACTCTAATATCCAAATTTGACGGTATTTGAAATTTTGGATTCATCAATATATGTCATTCCTTCAATCTACGATGTTTATTCTCATTGTAGTGTGACGGTAGCTTCAGTTATCGAGTGAGTGATTGAGCTACAATGCAGATGATTGAAGTAACCTTTTCTACAGTAACCTTTTCATTTTCGGGTTTTCTATCTCATCACCACAAATGTTTTCTCCTCGTGAGTTAATAATTTCATGAACTCTATTCTATCGAAATGAACCTGAGTGATAATTTCAAAATGAATCGACAGGTTTTCGATAAAGGGTTCGAAGTGGTTGATGGGTTATACGACGCGTTATGTTAGGTTAGGTTGGGTCCAAAGTGAGTGGGTCTATTCGACCCTCCACCGCAATCTGCAAGGGTTCATTGTGGCTCATACCTATTCACACTCGACCAAGTAAACCCGGGTTCTTAACGAAGCAGATTAGTTTGTATGATGAGTGGTCTTTCAGGTCAGACGGTGAGACTACAGCTCTGCTGAATTCTAAAAACCTGATTCGGTCCCTAGCTGGGCAGGCCCAAAGTACATGCTCTGCTGTTTCATCGTTAATGAGGTAGTCGGATAGTCAAGGTGCAAGATTCCCACCTTCATACCCCCGACAACCTTCTCATATGAGGGTTTTTGCACGTCAGCTACACCCGACGATGCCCTAGCCCTAGAGTCACCCGTGCAGGGCTTTTTGGCCTCTGGTTTTGGTAAATCATCACTTGAGCGCAAATGTTTGCTAGCCTGCTCATGGGGGACAGATTCTGCGTACGCCGCTCAAGAATTTGGTGCAAGGCGGTTTCATGAAGTACCCCGCTCTTGAGGAGATGACTTGGCTGCACCACCAGCCAAGAAACGACTAAGTCATTATTGGATAAGGATTGACATTTGTCTCCCCTTCAGACTCAGTGTCAGAAAGAAGTTTTGAGTTTACTCTGTCCATAAGAGTCCCACGAGTAGCTAGGGAAAGAAGGTCAATCACGGCAGAGCCCCGCATTACCGTGACAAGGCGATGTTACGACGAGCGGGCGCCCGGTATCTCGAAGGTTCTGTAGAGACAGCTGATAGGCTCAGTGTCATTCATCCTTTCGGCACGGATACACACTTTAGGATTGAGCCATCGTTGGGTTGCCATTCAGTTAGAAAATAACAGAACCACAAGTGAATAAGTTATTCCGATATCCAGCGGGTCTACGTTTGGCCAGTGCATTGGCCAAGCCAATGCACTCGCCAGTGGTTCAGTGGTTCATGATGCGTTATATAATGAAGATAAATCTTTTGCGAGTCCTGGTTCAAATAATACATCGGAAAATGGGAAATGTTCCTCCTGACGAAAATCATGTAGTTTCCATAAAAGAGCTCTGAAACAACGCATTTTAAACTTATCATGTCAACCTGTTTCTTTAAAAAATTATTTGAATATCTAAAATAGGGGAATGAAATAATGCATTCAACATTTAAAGGGATTCGTTTCTATTTCACCATTTGGCAACATGGGTTATAACTAATAAAGGACAACGAATCTGTTACCTGTATGAGACAAACAAAGATGACAGATTTCAGAGGCATGCTGTTCTGTTTACTGTTTCTGTTCACGAGTTCCAAGACATTCTGTGACATATGACATTTTGTGTACCTCACCTATCTTCCTCAATATGAATAAATAACAAAACAACTGTTGTTAATGTGGCTTGTGGAGGTGGTATTGAACTATAATTTATATTTTGCCTTAACTGTTGATGTATAAAGATAATTTTCCTTTTTTAAAGTAGAATATCTAGATACGCATAAATTATTTCAACTTAATATAGACGCTGTTGCCAATATGTGAATTAGAAACAAATCCCTTTGAAAATTAAAACACTTAAAACCTTTGAAACATTAATTTGAATACTTTCCGAAGTGGATTTGAAAAACTCATAACCCAAATTGAGGAACATTCCCCATTGTGGTACGGAGTATACTGAGTTCGAAAAGAATTTGAATTATACAGCATTGTAGAACTTGAAGAATCTATAGTACCTCTACCTTTTTTCAGCGAATGATTCTGAGCATGCTATCAAATGTCCGAAATCAAGAAGTCAAAACTTGTTTTTTACACACTATGTATATTTTTTAGGCGAACACCACATACAATGAATTTCAAGTCATTCACGGATAGTGAAATCACAAATTGAAATAACGAAAAATTTTCTAGAATCACACCCTGATCATTCCAGGTTGAGCTACTGACTCTATCATAGGCCAGTAAGTACACGAGCAGGAAAAGCAATAAATCCCGTCCCGGTAGTTCAGTTGTTCGTTCCTTGGTGGAGACATCCTTCCAAGGATTTATGTGACATCACCCGTGTTTTCTCGTTCCCGTCCTAAGGTCGGACCTTGCTCTATAAAGAACGGAATGTTATCCTGATGAATATTCAGGCTCCACTTTCATTCTGAGCCAAGCAGAAAAGAGGAACGTAGAATATGAAAGCGCACTTATCAAAAAATGTGTTTGCAAGCCAAGAGCGTTCTTATTATTCTTTGTTTGCGGCGATATATCAAATGCTCGCACGGGATATTCACATAACGGACGTTTTTATAGTTATTAGTAAACGTCGGGTGATATTAATGACCTCGAGGTCAGATCTTCATGAAATATTCACTAGAAAACAGAAAGAGCATCGATCAATTTCAACCCAGTGGAAGGGTAACTGGAAATTTTATTTCCGAATGTCTATGATGTTCGTATTAGCCCCAAACCGTATATGGAATTTTTACGGTTTTCAAGGAAATAAATAAAAACAGGATGATATTTACCACCGAACATCAAAAATGTTGAAGAACTCAGATGCCAGTAAGAGATCTACTTGTATTTTCAAAGACACTGTGAAAGCGTTCGATTCAGTGAGTCATCCTCAATTGTTCGACATTTCAGAAGACCTTTGTCTGCGAAGTATGTCTGGAAAATCAGTTGATAGCTATTTCATGATTCGAAAGCAACAAGCAATAGTTAAAAGATGTATAGAAGGAAACGGTTACAATTAAAATCAAAAATTAAAACACTGGAAAGAAAAAATGGATAACGTCTAAACTTATCGAAAAAATCAAGGAGAAAAATAAGAAATATAAAGAAATGATGAATAATCCAAATGATACAATAATAAAGGGACAATATTCTTCACTCAAAAAAAAATAAGAGAAGCTGTTGAAGTTGGCAAAGAAAAACTATTCCCAAAAACTAATTAATGATTCTAAAGCATGGGAATGTGTACATGAAATGTGCAATAAAACCAAATCAGAAACGGTAATAACGAATATTAAATTAACACTTTCAACACCAGGGCGGTCATTAGATACCACTTGAGGACATTTCCTCCAGTGCCAGGTCGCCTGTGACCGACGGTAGTAACTTGATTTGGAGAGCTATACAGACAAGACGACCGCTTTAACACGCATTTAGCTATATAAGCATGACCGCCATGGCACTGCTGATCATTTCTCTCGTATGAATTTTTTGATTCCAATTGCTCCTCCTAAAATTACCCGTTTCA
Organism: Leptinotarsa decemlineata; assembly: GCF_025532065.1. NCBI lineage: Eukaryota > Metazoa > Arthropoda > Insecta > Coleoptera > Chrysomelidae > Leptinotarsa > Leptinotarsa decemlineata. The sequence goes on along the minus strand of NW_027412573.1, from coordinate 4,665,661 downwards.
AAATTGATAATGGTTTTTTCTCAATACTAAATATAATAAGTATGCAAAACTCAAGTATTCTTTATTGAAATAAGTACGAATAAATAGCGAAAACGAGTGTACATTTCTACACTAAGAGTAATGAACAAATACAAATTTTGGAAGAAGAAAAAAAGGAATTATTTGTGACTAGTGGTAAAACATTCCAAACAATAGTGGGGTTCATTTTTACAATTTGCGCAGTGTAAATTGTAACCTTTTCTACTTTATTTTTTTTAAGATTAAATTTCACTTTTTTATTATAACATCCCCTGCAATATTTTCTTGTTTTCACTGCCGGTCCATCTCTTTTTGCAAAAGTGTGAGTGTTCATTTTTTGTCGTTTTGCTGATGTAGTTGCAAATTGTTGATTATCATTCTCTTCAGAATTCTCGGTATGTTCGAGTAAACTTGTTATTATTTTCTGTCGAAATTCAGATATGGTTATATTCTTTCCAGTAATATTTCTATACACTGTGTCTGTAAAGTATGGAACAAATTCATTTTTAGCTAAACAGGTCATTTTAAGAAATAATCCTGAAACACGTCGATTTTTGATGTTAATTTACCGTATTTTAAAATAATAATCTAATATACAGGGTGAATTACGTTCAAGTAATGACGTCATCGTCATTTTTTTTTAAATGGAACACCCCCATTTTGTCTCAATTTTCGGATTACTCTAGCTGAGCTGATTCCAAAAATGTATCACATGTTGATTCCAATTGGTACAGGTTGGACAAAAATATAGTAGTTGTGTGTGTGTGCTAATAAAGTAACGCGTAACATTCTTTATTAGGTAAATTAACAATATTATCAAAAATACTTATTGTCTAGCGGACAGAATATGCTGGAATATATGACTTCATATTAAATGTTCGAACTGCAGCCCTTGCTGTATTTGACAGTAACCCAAACGGTGTACAAATTCTTGTTGAACCTTGTGTATGGTTTCTTGCGTAATATTGTTTATTTCAGTTCGAATTTTCACTTGTACATCTTCAATATTTGCTGGTTTCGTTTTATAAATAACATTCTTCAGATGGCCCCACAGAAAATAATCCAAAGGATTTAAATCTGGTGACCTCGCTGGCCATTCAGTGGGTCCACGTCTACCAATCCACCTGTTCGGAAAAATTTCATTTACGTACCTTCTAACATCTACAGCATAATGTGGAGGTGCACCTTCCTGTTGAAACCATAAACTTCCATCAAAACCTCCAGGATTACGTCTCACCATTTAACGTGAAAGTGGACTCATCAGAAAAAATAATGTTTTGTATCAAGAGAGGGTCTCGGTGACATTTATCCATCATTTCTTCGCAAAATTGGAGTCGTCTATCGGGATCATCTTCGTTTAATTCTTGCACAAGTTTGATTTCATAAGGATGCCATTTTTCAAGCTTCAATAGTTTCTGTACCGTTGTTTTGCCAACACCGATTTCGCGACTAACTTTACAAACAGAAGTGTGCGCATCTTCTTCAAAACTCAGTAAAACATCTAATGCTGTACCAGCATTTGCAGGGGGACGACCTGGTTTGCGTACATTTGCAACCTTACCAGTTTCTCGAAATTTTGTTTCCAGCTTACTGACTGTCGAACGCGTTATAGGTCTTTCTGGATATTTATCATTAAACAAATTGCACACTTCCATCTGAGTTCGCGATCTATCTCCATACCCAATCATCATAAGTATTTCAAATAAAAAAAAAATATTGTTGGGTTTACTGATTACTACAAAAAGACACATTGTAAATATATTTAGATAGGCAATATTGTGAAACTAATTTTATATAGCTGAAAATAGTTCTATAGATAGCTGTAACATTTAAACATACATAAGGACATATTGTAAATAATAGAAAGGCCAATTGTAAAATTAATTTAGGGTGGTACACTTGTATGGGTGGTATTACTGATTACCTACCTGTATGATGTACCTGATTAGTATAAGTAGTTTCAGTTTTGAGTAGTTATTAGTTTTATCTTCCTCTTGAATACGATCACTTGGTGATCGAAACACGTGTCGAGGTGTAAAAATAACGATTTGGTACATTTACTGTTTGACTAACAAATACCTCATCTTTGTTTTGCGTGGGATTATGCGCCATCTTCACCTACCAAAACGTTTTCAGTTTCGTCTGGTTGATCACCATCTGGTGATAGGCTATCATCTCTACGGCTAACAGTATACGTAGGATCTTGAAGTGAATCTGACGTTTCATATGGGTCTGAGTAAACCAACGTTAAATTGTTGTTTCTGATGAGGTGGAGTCCTTACATAATTTTTTTCCATCAAGGGGCAGTGTAAAATTAAAACACGTAATTATTTTTGACACATTGTTTAGAAACTAACAATGAAGTGTCACTCACAATAACTCACAAACTCATGAGAATATCATGACATCTCAACAGATTTCTTTTGGAGGTTGGTATCAACTGAAAAAAGGTGAATGCAATGAGATCAGCGCCATCTCAGCCCATATAACATTTCGTGAAGCTCGTTGAATACCGTGAATAACGCTTTTGTTTGCTACAATATGAATCCCACGAATTTCCACGTTCATAAAATTGGGATAAACTTTCCATCGCTTCATTCCGTATACCACGGTTCAAATTGACAATGTGAAAGACGATATTGCGAGTAACTCAGACCGATTCTGAAGCGCAGTTCCCAAGTCAGTCCTTTTGTAATCAAGTACCGTCTCGAACTCGTGCCAATTATGTTAAGTGTTGACATCTTCTAACAATTCATCAAATTGCTCGATCGTGGAATAGTTGAGAACCAATTACCAGCATGTCGTAGCCAATTGAACGGCTATACATCAGCGTATCCAATAAACCTTGATATCCATTGAGGGTATTACTAAAAATAGACGTTGCTAACCGTTTGCGTGCAATAGAAATGCACTGAAAAACTTTGATAATGATTTAATTTATGCGGTAGGATTGTCGACTTTATTGATGATGTCTTTGGAGATTATTATAACATCAATCTTGACTTTGCCGAGTCAAAATGTCAGAGTATGATTCTGTGAAATTGAATTGAGAATGAATTGAAAAAAAATTCTAGTTCCTCACTAATATACCAGGTGTTACAACATCTCTTTCTATATGCGGTAGCATATCCATTGCAATGAAAACTTTCGAGTTTATTGAACGAAACTGGTCGATACTTGATGTAAATTGACATCGATCAAAACTTAATTACAGTTTTGTGATTTTCAAAACAAAAGCTCAATAAAACCGCGACACCGGTTCTGCTATATCATAGTTCCCTCAGCCAGGATTGATGAAATACTCTAGTAGTATAATTGGCCGCGGTGGTAGTGCGCCCGACTCACGATCGGAAGACCGTGGGTTCGATTCCCGCTTCGACCAGATATTTTTCTCAAGAGAATTTATCTGGTTGAACTGAAATTATTCTGTAACCGTGTTAGGAATCACACGTTGAAAGGTGAGACCTCGTTATTCCTTAGCTCGCACAAGTTTCTCAACTTCTGAGAGTTGTCGTTTGTATGGGGGCGACAGCTGATCAACGATAAAAACAGATTTTAAACAGACTCAAACAGAACAGAAATAATAATGTATTACCTGGATCCAATCCAATGATTGAACCTAACTATATTCAAATAAATGAATAAAACGAATATGCCTCTTGATTTACTAGCGAAATTATGTTAAAATAGGTGGAAACAGGTGGGTTAATTCATGATTACAGAGAAGTTATTAAAAAATTAATATCACGGTGGATTTATAGTATCTAAAGAAAGAAGTAGCATGTTGGAAAAGTTATTCTCATTCGTCAAAAGCCAAACCCACATAGCAATAGATATTCCAGGAATATTTCATAAATATACATTCAAGGATATTGTATTATGCTATGAATATTCCAGAGGAATATTCATAGAATATCTTGAAATGTTCTCAGAATATGTAAGGTATATTCTATCAAAAATATTCCACGAATATAACCCCAGGAATATTCATAAAATATTTCGTATATTCTAAGTATATTGTTGGAATATAAAAAAAATTACCATTCTTTCACCATTCTTCAAATATATTTTATGAATATTCTAGGAATATTTGAAATATTCCAAGAATGTGATGAGTAAAATGAGTCTTAAAATAGTTGCATTCGTTGCATTTTGATGCGAGATCCACTCAAGTGATAAGACACATAATATTCATAAACAAATATATTCCAAAAACGATACACACTGAATTATTTCACTAGAAACACTACCAATATTGAAAATAAAAAATCTAATTCGAGATATTCATTCACTAAATAAAATATTCCTGAATATTTTCATGTTACAAATATTAGAAGTATTTGAATTTGAATGTTCCTACTCTCAACAAAATGTATACTGAAATAACAACTCTGTGAACTCCTCAGCACTAATTGAAAAATAATAAATATATCATTTCATTGAGAAAGAAAAAATGTATCACATGAAAAAATGAGCGAGATATAGATATAGGTTTCTCACTTCAAAAACTAAACACACAAATGAAGTATTTTAAATGAGTGCTATGATGGGTTCTTCAATGAATTTCACTTACTTAAAGTTATCCAAACTTTGCTCACCAGAATAAATTTCCTGATTTTTATCCAACAATGCATCAGCCAGTCTTGCATTATTGATACCTTAAACGCATTATCACTATTTGGAAGTAGAAAAACAAAATTGGAATGAAAATCAAATAGATATTTTTCTCATAGGTTCCTCATGAACATCTACAACTTTTAATGACCTGGAGAACAACTTGCATTCCCGTTGTTGAAAAGTACTCGTTACGTTTTCAGTTTCTTGGCCAGGTAAAACTCTTTTTCCTTGGCATATTGACACTATCTTGAGAAAGAATGATAAAAATTATGAAAAGAAATGATACAAAAGAATGTGTCATTCACTTACTTTTCTCTATTGAAAATACGCAACTGAAATCACTCTCGTTTGAACATGTACTTAGTCAAACCAACAAATCCCACACACCCACTCTCCTCGGGTTCAAAATGAGGTATTTTAGGTTATGCACCATGACTTTATTATCGATACTATTATCTTTCACTTACTTTTCTCAAAGACTGAATATGTAACTCTACTGTTTGAAGATGCAAAAGCAAACTATTCGCTGTACTGCAAATTGGACAGCCTCAAACTATAAATGTTTCACTAAACATGAGAAAATGATATATTGATGGTAACACCAATGCCAAACGCCATGTTGAATCAATTGACGATATCAAAACAAAGCTGTCAAGCGTTAAGGGGCAGCCGCTTCCACAGAGCTTCGACTGTCGCGCACTACACTTCAATTGACCAATGAGAAACGTTTACTCCAATACTTCACTTCCCCATTTCTCTGTTGCCAGGATTTGTCGCTTTGTAATTGAATAATTTCAAATACAAAAAGAAAAAGAGGATAAGAATCCACAGATTTATTAATGCAACTGATTCATTTATTAGACGATTCAAATTTTTTTGTCGTTTCCAATAGTTGGAGCGATTCATCAGAATCTTTGCGATGAGTTCAAAAACTGGTTAACACTATAAGGGTTATATACATTAGGTTATGCACTCGATTAAAATCTTCAACTATTTTTGTTTTTAATAATATCGAATTATTTGAATACGTTATTATAAGATGATTTAAAATTTCAGTAATATACCCTATAGAATATTTCGAAATATACCCAGGGGTAAATTCTAAAAATATACCATTTGGTATATTCGATCGACAATATTCTTAGAATATTCACGGAAGAATAATCCATTCATAGACATCCTAAACACGTTCTAGGAATATTCTGAAGGCATGTATATATTACAAGAACATTCTATGAATATTTGGAAAATATACGTTCGTTTTATCATATAGAAGTAATATTCCATGAATATATGGTGCTATGTGGGAATATTCTTCCTAAAAAGTAATTTTCCTCAGAAATACACCCCTTTTAATTTTAACGAGAATCCTTCGACTGGGATTGAATCAAACAAGCGAATTATTGTCATCACGTACTATCATCTATAACATGAGTAGATTCGACACATTCCTAACATAAAGTCGTAATTTCATTAATGAAATGAATTCTTTAACTTTAAATGTTATCCAGATTGGTGCTAAAGAGGCAATGAAGCATGTGTCTTGTCCAGAACCATCGAACTTTCACCATTGAGGACGACAGTGTTCTATATGAGTGAAATTTTACCTCTTTGATATACAGTATTTTGTATATTATTCCTGCATATGCTGTTGCAGGAATAACTTCAATGAAAAATCCTGCACTAACATCTGTCGGATATAATCTAACGCCCTTCGGGGTATTAGCCAGGGTAGTAGCAGTTTTCTGATAGGTGTCAGTCCATTAACCTACAGTTTAGGGAGTTGAGACTGGCCTGAATAAATTGTTCCTGTCGATGACTTGAAGACAATTTTACTTTTCAAATCAGGCAACTTCAAAATTCTAACAGTCCTGACTTATCAATAAGTTTATGAAACTCATTGATCGAAACGTTTATCTATCCTGGTATACACTTAAGATGCACTGTTTGGAACCTTTGGTGTGGTAATGAATATTACTGGAGTTTTTTTTCCCAACATCAAATCGTTACTTTTAACACCTCGACACGTGTTTCGATCACCAAGTGATCATCTTCAAAGAGAAAGATTAAAACTAGAAACTAACGCGAAGCTAACCCTATTTATGCTATATAGATATCCCATACAGGTAAACCATCCAGGTGTACCACCCATACAGGTATACCAACCGAAATTAATTTTACAATTTTTCCTTATCTATTATTTTACAATATATGTTTAACTGTTATAGCTGTACATAAAACAATTTTCAGCTATATAAAAATCAATTTTACAATATTGCCTATCTAAACCATGGAAAACCCCTTGTCCCCCTACCTGGAAGACCTGTTCATGAGCAGATTCGAAATGGAAACCAAAGAAAAGTCAAAGTAGTTTCCTAGGATTTGTATGTGGATGATATTTTCGCGATATTCGATACCAAAAAATCGAATATTGAGGACTTTATTTCCATTTGAAATAATAGATGTCCATCAATAAAATTCACGTATGAGTTAGAAAATAAGGGACAACTACCATTTCTTGACGTTTTGGTAATGAGAAGCCAATATGGAGGGTTAGAATACGATATATTTAGAAAAGGAACAAGTTCACATCACTGTGGACAGCACAAACGTGCTGTGTTAAATTTTTTAGTGCATCATCTTTTGACTTTTCCTCTAACACATGATAGGTTCACAAAAGAAAGACGTACAATACAGGAAATAGCAGCCACTAACGGTTTCTCGACGGGTATTGTACATTACATAATAAGGAAGAAGAAGTTTAGGTTAAGAGTGAACGAAATCTCGACTTTCAGAAAGGACAAAAACCAAGATAAATACATCTCAGTTCAATACCACCAATATACGAGAAACTTTAGAAAGATTTTCAAGAACCTAGGTATGAAGGTGGTTTTTGAAACGAGTCACACACTACAGAGCCTTTCGGAATGTCCAAAAGACAAAGTCGAGAATTCGAAAAAGTCTGGAATTTACGAAATTGAATGTAAGGTTCATTAAGATTAGTTAGACAAGTTAACAACAACAGGCAACTAGATGCCTATGAGAGTGTAGAAATAAGTAAACACAATAATATTATGAATAACAATGACGGACCTATACCAAAGAGCATAATATATAGCTTGTTAAAATAATATTGTTGGGTTTACTGATTACTACAGAAGGACACATTGCAAAAATAAATCGAGACAGGCAATATTGTAAAATTGATTTTTATATAGCTGAAAATTGTTCTATATACAGCTATAACAGTTAAACATATATTGTAAAATAATAGATAAGGAAAAATTGTAAAATTAATTAAGGTTGGTATACCTGTATGGGTGGTACACCTGTATGATTCACCTGTATGGGATATCTATATAGCATTAATAGGGTTAGCTTCGCGTTAGTTTATAGTTTTAATCTTCCTCTTCGAAGATGAACACTTGGTGATCGAAACACGTGTCGAGGTGTTGAAAATAACGATTTCGTGTTGGGAAAAAACTCCAATAATATTTATCCTGGTATAGTTCATCAATTTCGTTGGAAATATCAAAAGATCAAGTTTCATCATTTTAATAATATGATTATTTTCCTTTCATTCAAATACAGACCAATCCAGTTGATTTCCATCATCCAACTTTCCCTTCTTCTCCGAGTTTAAATGTGGAACATAAAGATTGGACCCCAATTTCCCCATCACAAATCCATCATTATCGTTATTTTCTTGATTAGTATAGAATATCTCAAAGAATTTTCAATCATCATCCTCCTTTATGGAACCAGTCTGCGAAGATAATTCGAAATATGCCGGCTTTGTGATATTCAATAGGAAATCGGAGCCCAGTTCGATTTTCTCTCAATTATTTTATATAATGCGGTTGACAGCATCCGTCTGTCCTTTTGAATGCCTTGCCATTATCCTTTACGACCTAATGTCCTCTATCTACTCGAACAAACCCCATATCATTTTGATCCGGTCGAGTGCTTCCATTTGGGCTTTGTGGAGTTCGATTTTTTTGATGCGAATCAGAAAAGATTGCTGCTGAAAATACAGTCGTTTGCTATCCATTCTGATGAATCTCATTTGATTCATTCAATTTGAGATGTTGCACGGCCTCAATGAATTTTGGGTTAGGCTGATTCAATTTGAGGAAAAACAGGGCAGCACATTTCACTTCCTTTAGTCATTCTATAAATTGGAAGATTCGATATGGTTTAAGAAAATTATGATACAAACTTACATATCATGAACACCTGCTTTGGAAACCAGCTGACAGTGATAGTGTTGTCATATAAGTAAAAGTCAGAGTTGTCATTGAGCAGTGATTACATCATGAATACTTCTACTAACAAATCTAAAGAAATGAACTTTGAACGTTCAAGCCAGTCTCGAATATACCTACACAGTAGGTTAAAAGGACTGACGCCTATCAGAAAACAACTACTTTCCTGGCTTATACCACGAAGGGCGTTGGATAATATCCGACAGGCGTCAGTGCGGGAATCTTCACAGAAAATTTCCTGGATATGCAATTGGCAATACAACTAAAAGAGTCGACCTTCAATTTTGGAACGGGCACACTTGCAGACCGGTTTCGGGCTCATTAGCCACTCATCAGTGCAAGATAGTGGCCATCATCGACCTAAAGTCAATGATATTCCATAATTGAAAATCGGAATTCTTTCAGAGTATTTCATTCCTCTTCTTAAGTTGTAGCGAACGAAAAAATGTCACTCCATCTAGTGGACGAGGTACTAACCAACTGCATATCCGTAATTTGCCCGATTCATCTGAATAAGGAAGAAAAACGTTTTTATTAGTTGGTGGGCTATGCTTGAAGAATGGCAGTAAACAAATCTAAAGAAATGAACTTCAAACATTCAAGCCAGTCTCGAATATACCTACACAGTAGGTTGAATGGACTGACGCCTATCAGAAAACAACTGTCGGGTATAATCCAATGCCCTTCGTAGTATTAGCCAGGGAAGTAGTTGTTTTCTGATAGGCGTCACAAGTTTTTCAACTTCTGAGAGTTGTCGTTCGTATGGGGGCAACAGCTGATTAACGAAAAAACAGATTCTAAAGAGATTTTTCAAACAGAATAGCAAATGGAAATGTGGAAAAGGTACGGGGAATTTACCAGGGCAGAAATTTCAACAGAGTAATTCCATGTACTGAAACCTTTAGAACGCTTCATGAGACATTATGTGGAACAGAGAGTTTTCATGAAAACGCAGGTGGTGGAAGACCAGAAACTGTAACAACGCCTGAGCTAGAAGAAGCTTTACTTGATTTATTTATCCATTTATTCAATGTTCTATGGGTGACAGCCAACTACAGAACATGAATATAAGTCAAATCACAATGCAATACAATTACAATAAGTTATAAGATACAAACAATACACATAGAGTTAGCTGAAGTAAAAAGACGTAATCTCAGAGATGGAACAGTAAAAAATGTCAAGCTGACAACTTGCAGAATTGCATTTGACACACATGTTATGCAGAGGTGAACGTTTCAGAGTATTTGTACATGGTGTTGGCAGATAAAAAGGATTACCCACTCTAGAGGTTCGTCTAGGTACATTGAAATTCAGTTTTCACAGAATATGTGGGCCAATAATCAAATTATTATTCAGTTTGAAAAGAAAAATTGTAGAGTGACAATCACGACGGCAACTCAAGCTATTCATAGCATGTCTAGCTAACAATACATCATGAGGAAATCCAATTGGTGAATAGATATTGTCTCATCTGTAGGAGAGACGTTTAAGGAAACGACATTGTACTGATTCAACTTTCTCTGTATACAACTGTTGAGATGGATTCCAGATTATGGATGCATATTGTAATTTTGATCTGACGAAAGCATAGTATAAGGTTTTCGATGTAGATGGATCAGTGAAATATCTGCAGATTAGTGCTATAAATCCATGCATTCTGTTTGCAGCAGAAAGAATGGCTCCAATCTATGGTGCGATGGAAAGTTTTGTGTCGGAGGTAACACCTAGATCGGTGAATGTGACAGGCCGTTGAAGTGGAATATCGTTCAATAAATATTGAGAATTTTTTGTACACGTACAATATTTATTTTATAATAATAACTTTTCCATAATAATTTCTACTGAACCGAAAGAAGCTACCCATGAAGTCATAAACATTATCGAAAATCATTCATCACGATCTTTTGATAAAGAAGAGATCAACGTTTTGAAATTTGGCATCCCGTCTTCCGAGAAAGTCATTGAGGATGTCATTGCTAGTGTCGAAAATTCGATTCAACATATGCCTGATTCCTCGAAGGGACTGGCTCGAAAGAAAGTCAGTGTGTTAAAAATTCTGGAATTGTGATCATTGATGACCCATCTTCATTACTTTTTTTGTCCTGGTATACTTATGACGTTTGGCAGTTATTACTGGATACGAATTTATCAGGATCCAATGCATGATATCTGTGTTTGTATCTATCCGTGACGTTTTCCTGGAATGGGAGACTCGAATGTTTTTATATTCTTTCTGGGTTGCTTCCAAAACATCTTCTGAAAGTTGTCCCACAGGTAATGGCAAACAGGCTATTATGTCACTACTGTGAATAAGCAGCTTGTGAACAGAAGCACTCATCTTGTACCACCCGTAATTTTGCACGCAAAGTTTTGCAGTCTCTAGACAGTAAGATTCGTAAATGTCTAGTTTTATATAGTGACAACTGGATATTGTGCTCAATATGTTGGCAAATCTCTTCAATAGATTCTCATCCAGACCTGTTATTTCTGCAACAATAGAGGAATTGTCAAAAAATGTTCTTGCGGTGTTCCCGTCATTTGAGTTTCCTCCACCCTGCTTTGGCTGATCTACAAGTAGACCCATCTTCTCATAAAATAGATCAGTGATATGTTTTTTTCTTTCCTTCACTGCGTTTTTTGCTGTATCTCCTCTTGCTTGCCGCTGTTTTGATCCCATCTTATAGGCTATGTGCAAAAGATATTCGTAGCACCTGAGGTATGAATGCAAAATTGAGATTCCAAACTTGAATGCAGAAATGTTGCATGGTCTAGCTATCACTTTCTCAATGTCATTTGTATCTCTTGGTGTGACTCGACATATATTACAAGCCTGTGTTGACGCTGTGTCCGTCAACACATTACACGTTTTCCCATCCATCGTTGTGCATTTGGGTATATGCTTAAACTGAATACTTTTTTCTGCGTTCAGCAGGATTTTGAATTTGCTGCATAATGAATCCATACATTTGCTTTGTGGTTTCAATATTTTCTTTTACAAACTTGAAACATATAGGGCGACAGTATTTTGTCGAAGATGGACTGAAATTCTTCCAGAATATAAACTTTTGTTCTCTATGCACAACTGACATTTCTAGTGGCACGATTGTACTAATGACAATATTGGAATCTGAGTACTTGGATCATTTGTTAAATTTCGCTTGTAAATACTGTGACATCCACTCCCATCCAAGCCCCATTTATAATGGACATCAATCTGCGTTCCTTCAGTAGGGAGATGCAGTTGAAGAACTTCACTCTAGACTTCGAATAACTGGCGGATTGTCAAGTCCAAGAGATCTTAAAGAGGTATCGCAGCCTTGCTTTCAGAAATTATAATACTATTTGGGTAACATTTTTTTTTTCACTTCTGAAATGGTATTGTAAGCAGGATAAATACTGGCCCCTCTTGTTTTGGCACCTCTCTGAATATTAATGTAATGTTCTTTGATAAGATTCGTATAAATAATGAGTGCCAAAGCTTCTTCCGGGCTGTATTTTTGTAATGAAGGTATTTCTTTCACATGCTTCATTTTTCTCAAACTCCTTGGTGAAGTTTCGAGAGCAAGCTTTATAACGTTCGCAGTTTTTTTTTTCTTCCCGTCTTAACTAAGCTGGATTCGGCAGCATAAGAAAGTTGCTCAGGAGATACATTGTCGACAAAAGTTCGAACATTTCGTTGTTTTGTGCGCAGAGAACACTCCTCAAAACTTTTTTTTGGTCTGCCTTGGATTCTTTTTCTCCTAGGTGTAACTGCTTCAATATTCGAAAATTGAGGAACTTGGAATTCTTCGCTCAACCACCTTGCATGTTTGTCAAAGAATCGTTCTTGCATGTTGTGGCATTCTCCCCATTTAGACCTCAACTTCGTGATGAAAACTTTTATTTTAATTCTCAATGCTTTTTCTGTTGTTGATGGACAATCCTCAATGTTGTATTTGTCGACAATGTAATCAAACAATCGTTTATTGCACTTAGGTATCGATGACTTGAACAAACTTTCGCTCCTCAGTATCAAGAACAGTTCTTTTCTGGTTATTTTCGGCAACGCCACAGCGTCATCGACTGTCTGACTACCTGTGAAAAATGACGAATTATGTGAAAATGTGGCAAAAAGGGGTGCTAAAAACTATTGCGAACTAAAGTTCAGACACGTGGGTTATGTTTGTTCACTTTTTCTAACCGGAACAATGTGGAACTTTTTTTGAAAATCTGGTCAAACTAAGGCAAACAACAAAAAAAAATGTGCATTCAACGGATATGTTCGAATATTTAACTAGGATATTTCTATAACTATATAATTATATTGAAATTACAATGTACTTACCACAAGGTAAAATATCCATATTGAAAATATTCCACTTAATGCACTATTACTTCACAAAAACACAACAAATCGATACTACGGTTGGGACAGAACTGATGAGCCGAGTAAGGGCGATGAAAGAACTCAACGTTTGGCTACCTGCCTCATGGATTAGGGCATTTCTAGAAAAAACCTAATCTTGTATTGGATATAAGGGATATTTGAGATCGGTTTGGCATTAAAATTTTATTCAAAATATAACTTTATTTTTTTGACTTTTGTCGTCGTAAATAGGCTGTTTTGCCGTGTGTGGCGGCGTATTGTTAATAAGGTGTATGCGCAACTTCGCCCCAAAATAACCATCTTCGTATATCTCATAGTTTCCGAGATCACAATGGTGAGGATCGAATTTGAAATACCCTGTATGTATCCATTATTCATTTTGCAATGAATGTATGCATTACTACTTCGTAGACTCCTGATGAATAAACAAGAAAGCATGAATATTTGTACGTTGTAGAACGGCCCTATCAAATATACGTTACCGCTTCTTTTTACAGATATCGTAATTCATTTCCGACTATTTCCCTTCGTTGATTGACTCCGCAAACACCATATCTTCCACGCCACTGGCAGGAAGGTTAGCTCGGAAAAATCTGTGTTTATGGTTCATCGGAGCCTGAAACTCTCTATATCATCCCTTACAACCTTTATCGAGAATTCCTAAGTATTTCTGATCCTCAACGTTATTATCCTCCAATTTCAAAGCAATGTCAAAATAATCATTTCCGGAAATACCAGTTACAAACGTGATTTGTATTTTTGAGGCTTCGTCTGTGGGTAATAGAACAAAGTGAAAATGTTCGAGTTTCAGAGTTGATATATTGTGGACACACTGAATGAAAGACTGATGAAAATCTGACTTGTTTACCAAAGTTTTTCTCATTTCACATTGAAAAACAACACTTCAATGTCAATATATTGTTTATACAAATCCTGTGTCGTAATTTAAATCATTATGAATATTACTACCTAGCTATTTTCTACATAATGAATTCATCACCTGAACTATTTACAAGTAACAACTCTTGAGAGTGTAGAATAATGAATAACAATTTTTACTTGAGCAATCATTTTACCTACTTTTAAGATCTGTCCTAATTACAAATTTTTTCGTTGCAAACTAAATTCAGTGAAGACGAACAATTTATTCTATTTGATGTTCGAGCAATAATCTTTCATTTTTACATCAATTGATTTTTGAACACACCAAAAAGGGTGGGTTTTGAACCTGTTCAAAAGACGATTCGTCAATGTTGATTTGATTATTTTGAAAAGAAGTCTTCTGGTTTGTCCGATATGATATTTTGGACAAGAACCAAAAGTCAACTTGAGAACTCTCGATTTCTCTGACACTGAAGTTTTATCTTTTTTATCTGTGCCGGGAAAAAATTTTGACATTTTATCTCTGGTGACAGGTAACAAAATTACACTTTTTATGAATTTACTTTTTTTCGCGGGAAAAAAGTGAGTACTTCTTTCACGGATGAAATGATATGTTCCTTAAACTATTTGGTACAACAGTCGAATTTCCTTGTGGTGAAATTATATTTTTTCTGCCATGGCCACAACTGCCGTTGATGTACCAGGTCGCAAATCGGGTGTGGGTGTTATTTCAGCACTGCCAAACGTTCTAAACACTTCATAACCTCTTTCTGTCCTGTGTGCTACCGATTCATCAACATACCCTTCAGCGACCGTTGATGACTTCCAACCGCCATGTTTCTTCAGTGTTATCGAGTCTCCCCCAGATTCAACTAAAAGTGTAGCAGACGATCTTCGAAATGAATGACCTGTATATGAATTGGCATTTCCAAGTTGAAGAAAATCATCCACTGATTCAGGTACTTCATACAACTAATTGTTACCCACAACCTGATTGATGATTTTTCATTGCGATATGCATAAAACAGGCGGCGATCCTTTGCTGCTGCTGCTGGACGAAGGGCTATGTACATTCGGTAGAATTTAATATATTCTTCGGTAACTACAAATCACCTGTTCACATCATTCTTTGTTTGCTTGAGTTTCACAATTAAAAACGTTCCCGAATCTTCAATATCATCTAATGTTACCTGGCTGATTTCACAAATTCGACAAGCTCCTGCAATCCCAAATACAACAACAACCTTGGCCATTAAATAAACTTCATCGGGAGGAATATTTAAAAAGTCACTAACATGTGTACTCGTAAATATCGCAGCTTTCTTGGGTGTGTAACCTTTTCCATTTCGTTTCAGAAATGTAATTATTTTGAAATATTTTGGAATGTCTATATTATTATTGGATTGAAACATACTTTTAATCAAAAATATTTCGACCACACTGTTGATGGCTTTTGTTGTTGTGCCAGTTCAAAAAATAAGCCAATAACACCGTCTCCGAGAAAGAACTGCATGTCTTTTTCATCTTCCCTTCCATGAATCTTGAATACGAGGTTTCATGAATTTTCCGCGACTTAGCTGGCTATAATTTTTATGACGCTACTTTCGCTGCTTCTACTAACTGTGGTTGAGTCAGAGAAAACTCGGAATTAGACATTTTTCAAAATAACTACTGACCACAATTTTTAAATTAAATCACAGAATTAAATTGACAGGAACGGACTGGTTTAAGTTTGACGATAGTCGTGTCACGAAGTGTTCTGGCGATGTATTGAATCTATTAAAGCCTCTGGAAACACCCTACATTCTGTTTTATGAGAGAGAGAGGGCATTGGCAGATCAAGATCTTCAGATGAAGTGGTGCTGCAGGTTTTTCCGGGTTTTCCTGCAGCTGAAGAAGCAAATGGGCCACTGTAATCAATGAAGTCGCCCCGGAGCGCCAATTGATTTTTATTGTTGTTTTTATTTTTATCGTTGTTTTATAATTTCACAAATAATTGACAGATATTTGATTTTCTATTGATTGGTTTCCTAGCAACAGCCTATACCTGTTCAAAAATTCAAATTCCACATCGATATAATTTTCTGATTTTAACATATTGTAATAATATATTTGTTACGATATTAAATCGCCGTTTTTTCCGTCACAGAAAAAAATTGTGTATTATACACGGAAAAATATTAGATTTTAGCTCTCGAGCTTGTATAATTTTTTATATAATTTTTTCCCTTGTATAATAAATAACTATTGATTTTAATGAATTTACTCCAATCATTTTTTGTTTTGTAGGCTACGTCCAATTCTTGGCTTTGAAAAACTGAACTTGATATTAAGTATCATTCTTTGAAACTGGTTAGACCTGGTTTGGAACTTGTTTCTGCAATTTTTAATGAAGGATTGAATCAATAATATCCACCTCGTAATCGTTGTTGAAAGCAATATGCCTCTTTGAAAATTGCTTTCTAAAAGTGGAATATCCAGTAGTCTGTGAATCATACTATTAATTGCTGCCACTTTATGTTGATATGGATGTATAGATGATTTCTGTATAATGTCTGTGTGAGATGGTTTATGGATAATTACACCAATTCACATTGGAGTGTGTTTTTTGAATACATCATAATGGATCATAATGAAGGTGATTGAAATCACCTTCAGCATGGATACTTTGAAAATATGCGTACTGTACTTTGTAGTGAATAGCTTCGAGAATCGAATTATGTCACTAATAAAGAAATTCGCAATACTACTACAACCGTCAACGACGTCTTCCCACACGCGTGTGCCCGCATTCGGGTCGCGTACTCGGCGATGGCGCTCAATGGCCCCTCTACCCCGTGCATCGTCCCCCGTCGTCTTACAGTAGACGCGACGCGTAATGGCTCACTGCATTACATCAAGTTAAACTTTTAAACGATTCGTTCATATTACTTAGTATAAACGACGGAGTTTTTCTGTATTGAATACTTAACACGACAATTGTATCAATTTTTATATGAATCTGACAGATATTCTTACACATGTACTTACGGTATATTATCTGCATGTAACTCTGAATGTATAGGCAGCGCACGCCGAGATAGCTCTCAGGGATCAAGAATTTTTTTGACTTATTCAATACTAATCATTATATTATGGTCAAGAATACACAAAACCTTTATTAATTGTAATTATATGTTATTCTAATGTATAAGCTGTATTAATGTAAAGTTTCATCTAAATCCGTTCAGTCGTTCAGGCGCGAAAGAGCCACAAACATACATACATACATCCACACAAACTTTTACATTTATATTAGTATATTGATATACTGAGTGTTAATTAAGTTGTTGAAATAAAAATAAAAAAAAAGTTATTCGTAAATATCTTAAATATCCTTCACCTACTTCAATTGTAATTTTGCAAGTCCAGTGGCGTCTCGAGCGAGATTTGAACGAATATTTTTTACCTAAAAATTTACGCCACTGACTTTTGTGCAATTTTCATCGTTTCTTTGGATCAAGCAATCAGAAATACAACTTTTTTGTCTCTTGATTTTTTTTTCGTATCTTGCTTAGCTTTTAAGAAAAAAAAGTCGACCTAATTGCATATCCCTGGATTGTATGTATTGTTACATAATTAGTAATGAAAAATTGTTAAAATAATAATTTCCAAAAAAAACATTCAATTCTTCAAATTATTCCTTGTGAGGTCCAGTGATATGCAGTTAGGTCGATTTTGTTCGGCTAAGCAATATACAAAAAAAAAATCAAGATACAAAAAAGTTGTATTTCTAATTGCTCAATCCAAATAAATAATAAAAATTACACATAAGTCAGTGGCGTACATTTTTGAGTCAAAAATATTCGTTCAAATCCCGCTCGAGACGCCACTGGACTTGGACACTGAATTACGTCCGGGCTAAATTAGTTTCTTAATGATATGAATACCATTGCCAAATTACAACAAAATTAGGTAAAGGATATTCAAGATATTTACGAATAATTTTTTTCATTTTAATTTTTACACCCTGTATCTTGAGAACGAAGGATTTGCAGACCCATGTTTATATGAACATTTCGTCTTAAAATCACCTAAAGAATCGTTTGTTGAACATATGGTACATACTAAATCAACACCCTGTAGATAGATTCTAAACTGAGACCACAACTTTTCCATTCGAACATCCAAATGTGAAAATAATTTAATGCCGTTTGGTGTTTATGAGATCTCTCCTGCTGTTATCAGAATTCGTCCCTGATTTCGTTTGACTGGTGTGCGGTAAACAACCCCCTGTAAGTGAATGAAGGAAGGACCATCTGTTTATCAATTTCTGCTGTCAATGATTTTCATTTGTGTAAAGTGGAATACGTTCCAAGTGCTAAATTGGATTTCGGGCAGAACTTGGCGAAAACAAGGTTGCGAGTAAGTGCCGTTTATTCGCAAACAGGAACTTGGACAGTTCCGTTTGTGAGATAAAAGATGGATGACCAGTAAATGGAAATCAATGAATGGAAGGAGGATCGTTAGCAAACTACAATAATAGTGATTTATGGGTAGAAAGCGGGTAATACATCGATTCCTTCTGGAGTTACGAAATAGTGTAGTAGTATTGACATTCATTTAAAATGGAGGCAGGTGCAACGGATGTACATTATTGGTATGCCACTTCTGTCTTTGGCATTTCCTTCTTCATTTTCTTCCATTTATTATATACCACTTCCCATTGTCGTTTTTTATTGCTTCGAATCAAACCAAATCAAAATATACTTCCTTGTCTACATTTTTTTTTCCTTACGAAGCATTTATATTAGTTTCTATCTCTGATTTGAAATGAAATAAAAGTGTGTGTATTCGTTCTAGAAACGTATTGATGCCATTATTGTGTGGAATATAACATAGTTTCAATTTCCTCCACTTCTCTGGGTGGAAGTTATTCGAAAATTCCTATTTTTCATGACTCTGGCATTAAATCAGGCTGAATTTGACCGATGACAAAATAGTGTATCTAATCAACAAGTTCAAAAACATGAAAGAAAGAAATAAAGGTCCTAAAAATATGATCGATAGCGCATTCGATTCGGTATCACCTCTAGAAAAATGTTTTTGAAGGATTTTGGTGCAGGTGAAAAATTGCAATTGTTATTAACACAATAAGATTAAAAAAAATGGTATTTAGTTTTTCATTAATAACTCAAAAACTATTAATATTTAGGCAATTTTAAAAAAAGCTCGTTAAAAAGGAAGAAATTTCCGATAAAAAAGTTCCAACTTTCGAAACTCTATCTCCATTATTTATAATTTTAATTTGACGTTGAAAATAGGGTTCCGCGAGGCTGTTACGGCATGCGCGCGCTGCCGCTAAAGAGAGTTTATCAAAATAATTTTTTTATTACTTAAAATGTCCTTAACACTTGTAACACTACGAGTCCCGTAGAAAAAAAGTTTTATTACCATTTTTCAAAAAAATATTCAA
This sequence comes from Leptinotarsa decemlineata, assembly GCF_025532065.1. Classification (NCBI taxonomy): domain Eukaryota; kingdom Metazoa; phylum Arthropoda; class Insecta; order Coleoptera; family Chrysomelidae; genus Leptinotarsa; species Leptinotarsa decemlineata. The sequence continues at coordinate 4,646,055 of NW_027412573.1, read as the reverse complement.
TTGTTAACTAACGAATTTTTTCCCAATCTCCGTTGGCATGAATAATGGGATAAAAGGTATGAATAATTTACCTATAAATATTAAACTTCGTGGAGCCCTTTATATATATATATATACATATATATATATATATATATATTTATATATATATATATATATATATATATATATATATATATACACTTCATACGATCCTGTGATAAAAATTCATAAAAATTCAATAATTTGTAAATTATGATTTTTAATAACTATTTCAAAATGAAATATGTAAAAATTTGTTGAATTTTTTTTTCAATTGATATTCAAGCTATGTCTGTTTCCACATTAAACAATGGCAGTTATCAACATAGGATATGAATTTTCTACGTGATTTGTTTATTAAATTGTTTTAAACAAATATAGAAATTCAATATTTTTGAAAATTTTTTTTTGCTATTTTGTTGTCTAGAGATAATTATGATTAAAAAATAATTCTTCTTATCTTTTTGACATATAAGTCTTGATTTCTCCTACATTTTGTCACCATTCAGACAAAGGAAGGTAAAAATTGCTCCATTATACATATACTAAATTTCAAGATCTTTCAAACGATGTGCGACTCCCCCCTTATTCCCTATTAAAATTCCAAGGGTTGTTCACCCCTCTGCTCCGGGGTTGAAGTGAGGACGATGTAAATGAGGGAAAAACTGTCCCCCTCCCAATAAAAATCGACCTGTCTGAGCGTTTTTTCGGATTTGCAAAATTTGTACCCAAAACCTCCATGTCAAGTTTTCGATGGCCCAACCTGTATATGAATTCTGAAAGCCTCTATATTAAACAAGAAATACAATCGATACAGATTTTCAGAAATCAGTGACATCTTCTTCTTTTAGGTCCTACGGAGCTGAAATTTGGTATATAGGTGCTTCTTAGGTCTTAGAAAGGATTTTCAAATATTCCAACTGGGGCGCCCCCCGTGGGGGTAAAAGGTGCGCGTTCACATCTGAAAATTATCTTCTCAGCACTCTTTCTCTGTACCGCTACATTTTCGGAGGCTGAAATTGTGTAACTAGGTTCGTTTTAAGTTGCAGGTATGCTATAAGAAAGGATTTTCAAATTGTTCAACTAGTGCACCAGCCGCGGTGTCAAAAGGGGTGCCCTTGAAACAAAATTATCTTTTCATCACTGCTTGTCCATACCGTTAGATTTCTGGTGGGTGAACTTACATTTAGTATCAGCACTGCTCATGTGCGGGGCCGGAGCGGGTCGCTGGTCCTGATTATACGTCTAATGATCACAGTTCACCAAAGTATTCCATAATTAAACTGTTTCAAGTTCCAACCAGAACATAATACGAAACTATATCCTCAACAACACCGAAGTTGTGTAATTGACTTCATTCTAGAGGAACGGTCTGCGCTTCCATTTGTTCTTTACCAACTTCCGTGATGGAATCGTTCCTCTGACAGTCCCGTCCAAAACGCAAAAACGAAATGTAAAGACGTCTTGCTCACACTAATGATTTCTACATGAAATAGTGATTATGTGCGTCGCCAGAAATGATTTGCGTTCGAATTCAATGTTTACACTATTCCACTGATATGAAGTTTCACAGTTGACTAGCACAAGATCTTGACATCTCATAAAATAAGTATGTTTCATTAGTTTCTCATGATTCCCATCAAGAATTTTTTCCTGTTATAGGGCTGTTCCTGTTATACGGCTGATTGATCCCAAAGTTTAGATAAAATAAATATAGTTTAAAAAGACTAAACACGCTTTTATAGCATACGAAACTAAAAAATGAAAACCAAATATAGTTTACATAAACTGAAAAACATGCTTCTGAAGAATATCGAACTGAAAAGTTAAAAATAATTCTTTATAAATAAGCTTAAAACAATAACAAACGAAAAATAGTAGTATTATTGTGAAAAAAGCGTGGGCGCTTTGTGTCATATTTTTTGTTCGTTATTGTTTTATGCTTATTTGAAAAACATATTTTCAACTTTTTAGTTAGATGTTCTCCAAAAGGGTGTTTTTTAGTTTTTAAACTTTTCACAAGCCTCAGCATGTGTGAGTCTTCATATGGAAACTCATTAAAGTCTCATTATGGATTGCTTTATTATGTACCAACGAAAATGATAACTCAATCAGGAGCGATATCAATGGTCATCATTCAAATCGATAGTTTCTATAAATGGAACTGAAACTGTTTTTGTCCATATCCATTATATCTTGGGGTGATTTATTATTGTTTGTTTTCGAAATATCTTAATTGAATAAAAAACATTGTTCACTCGATCATCAATTATTCTAAGAATGAAAGTATATACGACAGCGATATCGGAAAACTGACCTAGAAGGTCAGTTGGGGATAATTTATAACATTATGATACACAGCGTGAACGTAATAAGGTATCTATTTACGTGAAAAATATCATTTCCAGTACTTCTTTATATTGTTGCATTCGAAATCCATCAACAATTCTGTTAAACCGGTAATTTATTTTATAAATGTTATCGAAGAGACAGTTTTGCTGGTAGTTCATCTCCACGTTACACGCTACATAAAACACCCGGTCTTTTCCATACAGTATTCATCTCAGCTCTCCGCGCGATCCTAATAATTCAGCAACTGTCATCAAGAAAAAACTCGACGAAAACACAGAGCGATAGTTGCTTTATTGCCACCAGTTCACCCTCATCAGGCTGGCCAATATCGCAAGCAGCACCCAACATAAAAGCGGAAAAAGCCCCATAAAATGGAAGATCGGCCCGTAAACTACACATTATTTAGGGCAATCTTTCCCACGAGATCCAAGCAAGACTCACTTCAATAATAAATCTGAGGGATGGTCGGTTTGCCCCGGCAAACGTGCAATTCAAGTTGGAAATAGATAAGAGGAAGTAATGGGAGTATTTTCGCTTGGAGTAATTTCTAGGAAGGATTAATGGACGCTGCTCTGGCTATTTCATGAGGTGTGCTTCAGATTGGATGGAAGTGTCTGAATCGTTTTCCTGTAAGAAAAGTGAATCCCTAGTGGGATAAATTTGAAGGTATATGAACCCCAAAAAATAGCACTGGAGAACAAAATGTATTCAAATATTAAGTAGAGAGAAAGAAGAAGAAATTTTGCAGCGGGACAATTGGACTTCAATTGTAAACTTCCACCAAAACAGAAATGATAATAGGGGAACCCAAGCGGGGATTTCGGGATTTACTAAAGCGCGGCAGATTGATATACAGGGAGATACCTTGTACCCGGTTAAGTACCTTCACCAAATATGAGCCCAATATGTAAGGCCGCCTGTGAGGGATGAAGGATTAGATTAGTAAAAAACAATTGATCATCAGAAATTCTCGAGCGCGTCAGATTAAGGTAGGTTGAGTTAATTACCTGCTGAAAAGTGTATATTCCAGTAATCTGACAATTTGAGAGTTACGTAAAGAAAGGAGAGGGCAGCAAAGTTGTAAAAAAATAAGGTCATCTCAACATTCTCGAGCGTAGCAATTTTTTTTTTCAATTTTGAAAAAAATAATTCAAGGATAACGAAAAATATATAATCTGACGATTTCCGCAAGCCGAAATAACAAAAATTCGTCGATGAAGTTCGATACGTGCAGCTGTGTGATACCTATATTTCCCTCTTCGAGTTTTTATTCCTCTATTCTCCATTCACTTTTTCTCTATCTATTACCATCTCACTCTGTCCCCACTCTGAATTCTGTTGCCATAACGCCATCATAGCTGAAAACAGAGACTCGTTCGTGATGAAGATGAAGATGATGATTAATTAATCAATTAATTGATTGCGGCATCCGTTACTACGTGGTAGGAAATCATAATGAAGAAGAAAGAAATTGAACTTTCTATGTTTTTCACCACTCTTATTTGTAACTAACGTTACTGCAGTTTCGTCCCATAAGGACATTTTCAAACTTATACGATACATAAGTTTGAAAATATCCTCATAGGACGAAACTGTAGTGATGTTAGTTACAAATAAAAGTGGTAAAAAACATAGAAAGTTTCATTTCTCTTTTCTACATTAATTAATCAATTGATTATAAAAAATTATTTTTTTTTGAGCATTTAAAAAAAATTATTTTCTAATAAGTACAAGTATTCTACTTAAAAACCATACACCTATTTATTTGCATGCTATTTCCTGAGCTTTTCAATGAATTAAGTTCAATGAATTTAAAAAAATAAAAAAAAATATTGTTTTTGTCAGATTGAGCGAATCCCTCTAGATTATCGTCAGATTATGAGACAGCACGTCTAAAACATAAAGATGAACCATATATATCTCAATCTGACGCGCTTGAGTATTTCAAAATGGCGAATTTTTTTTGCACATCATAATAATGGCCGCGAGTTTACGTCAGATCGAAATCGTCAGATTATTGAATGAGAGCTTTTATTTGTTGCACTTAACACCTCCTTAGAAAATCTGACGCGCTCGATAATTTTTTTTTCACTTTTAACCCTAACGTACAATCACCCACATCATGCAAACAATAAGATTAACATACCAACATTATTAAAAATACGTAAGACATTGATGCTATCAATATCTGACGCGCTCGAGTATGTCCATGCAACAGTTTTTTTTACATATTTGAAAATCTATAGCCGCTTTCCTCACCGATGAAAAGGTATATATCATATAACATTTTTTTCTTTTTATCATCTGAGCTTTGCAACCTAATATGTCTGTATGACGCTCGAGTAAATCCCCATTTTTCATCGTGGGCTTCCCTGCTATGATGTCTCAAGACACACGTTTTGCTAACCCAGTTAGCATCATCAGGAGATGAGTGAAACTGACATTTAATTACTCAGTTGAATCCACATAGCCTCAAGTATTTCATGCAAATGACTGGAACTTGGCGATACTCGATGAAAATCTATATCTGTAGTCACTATTAAGATTTGTTTTGATATCCACTAGGAACTCAAAAGTCTTCAATTTTTCGAGAAAGGTTTGGAACTTGATCTTCTGGAGAGTATGAAAATCAATACGAACGTTCAAATTCAGCTGAACAGCTTTCCGTTACTCAATATGATATTTCCAGATATTTCACTTTATCGCCCAAGAATGTTCAATATGTAATATTTATTTATTCATTGACTTGTTTTCTATATAATTAATATCACTGAAATTCTATCCCAACACCAAACCATTATTTTAATCACTTCGACACAAGTTTCAATCACCAAGTTATCATCTTCAAGAGGAAGATTGAACTGAGCTGAATCTTCCTCTTGACCACAGGTCAATCTCCTTCTTAAATACAGTTCAATCTTCCCTTTGAAGATGAAGAAGAGGAAGATTGAACTGAGTTCAACCTTCCTCTTGGACACGTGTCGAAGTGTTAAAAATAACGGTTTGGTGTTGGAATAGTACTTCAGTAATATTAATCACCACACCAAAGGTTCCAAACAGTGCATTTCAACTTCAATTGAATGAGTATTTTCCCTTTTTTTAATCCACATTTACTTGCTTTCACTAGTTGAAGAAGTTATTGTTTTCGCTCGTCTCAAAAATTCAGAACGAAAATTAACTATCTGAAACAACAAGATCATAATAATATTCTGGAAAAAAAATATTCCATTCTGAGAGTATTGTGAATTGTTTGAGTTTTGAATAAATATGTCCATAGCCCCACATTTGAATGGAAAACCTTTGCTCAAAACAGTGCGAACGAAAGTGGATGAACTAGTAAACGTATACCAATGTTATTACTGTTTCTACGATCGGAACGGAATCCAAACTGACAGCCGCTGTACTGTCGAGATGAATCTGCCAGGGGAAACTTGCACAAATCTCAGTCGGATATAATTCAATGCCCGTCGTGATATTAGCCAAGGGAGTAGCTATCAGGTTATTTCAAACATGTTGTCCATTTCTATGAATCTATCTCAGTGAATACTTATTAGATTTATTCAAATAAATATTCACTGATTCATTCGAACCAGTGCACTTTCGACAACGTAACACAAGTCGATTGATTCCGTCAGTTTGAAAATCACGTGCTCGTGATTCAATGAAATAGACGAAGGTCATCTTTGGCTTGTCCTGATTGGCGGAGGTTCTGCTGGTGAGAAAGTATTTGGAGTGCTTGAGAAGATAGCAGAAGGTCTGGGGAGTATGGGGGCTGGGGCCGTACATAACGCTCAGTTTGTTCAATTTTCGAACGATGATTTGTGGAACGTTCTGATGGGCGTTGTTGTGGAGCAGGATCGGACCTCTTCTGACGCACTTTCTGGCACAATCAGCCGCTGACTACCATGGTCTTTGTTTGGTTGGTTTTTGCCTTTAGGAAGTGTCTGGGTAGCTCATCGTCGATTTCCTCACACTAGAACTATTCTGTGGTGCTTTAGTCTGGTTGCAGAAAGTTATAGTGGCTGGGTGGCTCAGCGATGTCCAACCATTGCCCTGAACGTCTTCTGTTGTTGTAGAGGATCCACTTTTCATCACTCGTGGCGATCCCATTCCAAAAGATTGTTTTGGTTGCGCAAATGCAAAGTAAAACGAACTTCATAATGTGAGAATTTTTGTCGATCGTCCTAATCGTGTAGTACCTACTTCTCGAGATTTTTTCCCTTTCCAATATGTCTTCCATCAAAAACCGCTTGGGAGCTAACGCCCTGTTCTTCCGCCATTCCACGCCCGTTTGTGATAAGTCAGTCTCCACCAGGGTCCTCAAATTATCGTCCTGGATTACTGTAGGTCGACCACTTCGAGGCTCATCTTCGAGGCTGAAATCTCCGGAACTAAATTTCGTAAACCAACGTCGAACATTGAGTTCATTGCCAGATAAACTTTTCGACCCTTCACCGCAACCTGCAAAGTTTCATTGTGGCTCACACCTAATCACTGGAAGATTCTGCCAGAAGTCCATAAATCTTCTTGCCATCCAGGTGTTCAATGTTTGATAAATTGATTTAGGTTTTTGCGGCCAACATTTTCATTGTTACGATGGTTTTTGATGGTTTCCCGGTGAACCGTCAAGATAAATAAACCTCTGAACAAGTCAGTCACTCGTGCTGGCGAAACGTTAGGATACAGTTCCAAACCACGACGGCCTTCGAACCCGAATGAAGATTGTAACAATCTTCAATGTTTGCTTCTGCTTCTTGCTGCACCCTTTTTTGCAAGGGAGTCAGCAGCCTCATTGCCTTCCAGGCCAGTATGGAAGCCAAGAGCTTCCAACGCCGAGCTGTCCTGGGTTTGCGACTGAAAACACCTGCAACAGAACCGGAAGATGTTTTTGATCCATCTGTAAACCAACAACTATCTGCTCTTAATATTTCCTTCTCTCGAAGAATCCAGTCCTCTCCACCCGGGAACAGTACTTTATAAGGCAGTTCGTAGTTGACAGTTGGAGGAATAAAATCAGAGGTCATTTTCAGAATGCTGTGACTTCCAGTGTTAACTAACAGTCTGTTCCACCCTGCATTGAATTAATTTGTGTAATTGGCAATGTGCACAAGTCTATTTGCAGTCCATCTAGCCTCTATCTCCAGAAAAATGTGGAGAGAAGGTAGATCTAGAAGGATCTTGTGACAAAACACATCTATTCGATTTATTTCCATTTCAACTTGTATCGTTTCGCCATCTGGTGAATTTTCTCGGTAACTTATCCGCCGCAGTAGGGGCCGATTCTTGTTGTTTACAGTTTTCTACCGCCCTTAATCATAAGTAGCAACGGCTCTCATGCCCTCCGGGATAGGCAACCAATATTTCACTTCGACGGGTTTTTTTCATTTGCAAAGTATTTCCGGTGTCGGGTTTTTTATGAACGACTGAAGATTCTTTTTCGTCTCTAGAGACCTGAGTGAAAACGTTTTTGATGCGCCATATTTGCTCGATTGTTCGAAGATTTTTCTTGCTTGCTTTTCTATAAGCAGTCTATAAGCAGTTCATCTAGCCTCTAAAAATATGGAGAGAAGGTAGATCTAGAAGGATCTTGTGACAAAACACATCTATTCGATTTATTTCCATTTCAACTTGTATCGTTTCGCCATCTGGTGAATTTTCTCGGTAACTTATCCGCCGCAGTAGGGGCCGATTCTTGTTGTTTACAGTTTTCTACCGCCCTTAATCATAAGTAGCAACGGCTCTCATGCCCTCCGGGATAGGCAACCAATATTTCACTTCGACGGGTTTTTTTCATTTGCAAAGTATTTCCGGTGTCGGGTTTTTTATGAACGACTGAAGATTCTTTTTCGTCTCTAGAGACCTGAGTGAAAACATTTTTGATGCGCCATATTTGCTTGATTGTTCGAAGATTTTTCTTGCTTGCTTTTTAAAGTAACTTCGTTCTAAATTACGTTACTGTAGTCCTTAAGGACAAGATTCACCGTTGAATCCTGTGCCTGTAATTATTTTAGGTGGGTAATGATTTTTATCACTATAAATGATGTAACACGTGTGTGAAGTTTTTATTAACTACTTTTAACAATTTTATTGAAAGATTTGTAATTATTTTAGAACAAAGTCAACAACCAAATAAGTACTCTGTCTCCCCCTCGAACTGAAAATAGACTCTTTCGCACCCTATCCTGTGTCCCATTGGATCAGCAGCAACCCCTTTCAAAAAACCACCACCACCACTGATTGCCATACAAGCCTGTCTTTGAAAGCCAGAGAACTTCGCTTGGGCCGTTTTCTGTAAAGCCTCCGGCCATCAGGCAATTCCACCATAAGTGATCATTGTATACAGTTCAAAATTCTTTATCGATCAGTGTATATCGACAGAGTAGAATGAATATTCATTAAGATATGGAGCTACAAAAACACATGACATTAAAACGGATACAACTTTTGAAGCAACCCAATATTTTCCGGCGGCATTTGCTGAATCCTAAAGTCCAAGAATACATTCATTTTTTCAATTCTATTCCCGAATCATTCATCCAGCTTCAATCAGAAAACACTTTTCCTTCCAGATATAACTGGGAAGAAATTCAGCACACAGTAAACCATTATTGATATTCATCCACATACGTTTGGAATTCGTCGTAAATTCGCCTCAGCTTTCTCAAGTCTTTGCGAAGAATATGAAGTAGAGAATATTATGTCAAATATAATCCACGGGGCCTCGCTTCAGCATAAATAGAATATTCTGCCAAGTCAATCCGACGATGAAAAAATGCGAATGCCTTTACGAAATTGGCATTGACTTTGAGATGAGAATTGATTGAAATCTTATTCTTGTTTTTGTTGGCTTTTGGAAACCGGCGCCAAATTTTGTTACTCTGATTGCTGAATACATAAATGATATCAATATTATCATAAGTCATTGGAGTTTCTGGAGTATTGAGAGAATACAACAGTGACTTTTTCAGGGGGTTGACTTATCCCTCTCAAAAATGTTGAAAGGCATATATGTTTATTTTAACACCACTGTGAGGAATAAACTATTGTACAAATAAGGATTGAAGTAACAACTGAAAGAAAAATCCTCTTAGGTATCTCCTTTTCATAAAAGAGAACGTATGCCTCTCCACTCACAGGCTGTTTTGGTGAAATTGGTGACACGTGTATCTGGTGTCTGTAGAGTAGGGAGGGTGAGTGTAGACTCACCACTTAGGCCACTTGTGACCCATTGTACATCTTCCCGAAAAATTGTCCTCCTAGATCATCGTCCATCCTGTCCTTTCCAGGAAAGTGAACAGGACTAGGAGCCATCTCCTTGACATTGGCAGGTGTAGACCAAGAATCGCCAAACACACACTCTATTTGGCAACCTTGAGGTGTCTCACGGTGGCCTCCGCGAAGGTTTTGGAACGTGCAGCGATATTACTGTCGTTTCGCGGCTTCTTCAACCTTCTTGGGGTTCCCTCCATAAAAGTGCACAAGTGAGGGAGCTTTCCTGCAGGGGCAGCCGGCAGCCTTTATTCAAGGCGGAGTTCTTGGCGCCCGCCGCAGGAAGTGCCCTTGCTGTTGGAGGTGATCTGCTATGTCCAGGCTCATTCCAAGCGATAGATTGGGGTGGACATTTCTGTTCAGCCTCGGGATTGTTTTTTGTTTTTGTTGTTTCTGTTTCTGTGTTGTTTCATTCATGTGTGGCAAGGGAAGAGTTGGTCACCTCTGGCATAGCCCCGCATTACCAGAGGTAGGCTGATTACAATGAGGTTTCGCGCAGTTCCCCAAGGGGATCATTCGTGACCGCATATCACCCTGCGGCCATTCAAATGTCGGCACGATTCCTTACACTTTAGCTTGGGTAGGCTGGTCCACGGTGGCATGTTTTGCAAAGGCTTTTGGGGGTTTTAGTTCACCTCACCCCTCTCATTTCTGCCACCGACTAGGAAGCCGGCGACACCGTCCGTAAGGCCACATTGGCTTCCCGGATAGGGCCTTCAGTCCCCTATCTGAGGACGCGCTCGATAGGTACCCCAACCCACGGGTGGTGACACGTGTGAATCATGGTATTCGTGCCACGTGACAGTTCAAGGAGGTCTGTATTATGCTGTGTAATGCCCACTGTAAGTAGACCCACTGTGATTCGAAAGTACATATAGATTATAACGACAAGGAGTAATATTGCCTGCTGCATAATTTCTCATTTATGATCCATCTAGAGGAAAGTTGATGGCAACATTCAACTTGCCTCTAAATATTTCTGTTAGAAACAATATTTTGAAATTAATTACTAAAATAGGGCGAAACTTATGGATTGATAGACTTTGTGCATTTTCTTCTTCTCTTGCAACTCAAACATATCGGTTTCGCATGTCCATCCAAAGTTTTCTCTCTTGTGAAGGAATCCAAGCGTTGTGACGAACTCAATTGGTCATTTTTTTGTGATATGGGGAGTGACAAATCCCAGAAAGAATTTCGATTCTTTCTGGGTTAGTGATGATTGTCCACAGTGGGTGGACACGCATCACGAAATTATCTACAACTTCAGAGTCATTTCCTCAAATATCTCAGCCATGACTCTTGTCCTTCATCACTGTCGCTCAATTTTTCGTCAATCTCTGTAAAGATCGGTTTAGGTTTTTCAATAATGTTATCAACTTCATCATATAAACTTTCTAAAAGATAACGAGGAAACTCCTGGGCGTCTTGATGCACAAGACCCATGAATCGGTGGGCAAAATAAGATAAGATAAGATAAGATAAATTTATTCAGGTAATTGAATATTTTGATAATGGTATAAGAATCAATGAAAAATAAACAATTTTGGAGGCTGATGTACCTAAGCAGAGCTTGAGTTGTACTATCAACCTATACACAACTCAAACGTTCATTATTTATATACACATATACATGCATATACACATATATATATATGCATACATACACACATATAAACAAATACATATAAATGAGGTATCATTGTTGCATAATGAAGCAAACACTTAAACTGCCAATGTAAATACAACTGATACAAATAGTTGGAAGAAAGGAAAAATGGAAAATAATAATAATGATAATAAATGGGCTTTATTCATTGACATACATTGTTATAAAGAAGAAGTAGATACAAAAATCCCTAGGGGATAGCATGTTTCATACAGAAATAGAAAAATAATTACCTAGTTCATATTGGAAAGTGAGAAGTTCATAAATGTTTGTGGAACTAAGAAAAAAAACAAAGGTTATAAATTTCAAAGTGAATATTTAAAATCTATTAAGCTTTAATAAGGTAAAATATATAGCAAAACATACACAAAAGTGAGACAAAGGAAAAACCATATGAGCAAGGCATAACATGAATATTTCATCTATCCAGGAGACTTCAGATAATATGTTTTCAACTGTTTATTGAAATTACATATGGAGTAGTGTCTAAATTCACTGGGCAGAGCGTTATATTGTTTGATACAGTTGGAAATAGAAGTAGAAGAAAAGCAGGCTTAAGTGTTTTGGAATAACAAAAGTGTGACGATTTCGTGTCCTCGAATATAATTTGGCTTTTTGTAGATGAGGAATTTTTGTGTATTGACGAGTAAGTAGAACTGCCAAGTTTCAACAATTGGTAACCAACCGGACACCTTGAACTTGGGGGATATATAGTGGAATTTTCTCACACCATAAGAAAGACGAATGCAATTGTTTTGTATTTTTTGTAAGTGATTCACATCAATTTGTATCAAAGCAGGCCCGTAGATTATATCGCAATATGCTGATCTAGACAATATGAGGGTTTCGTGAAGTTTCAACCTCAATTTGGAAGTAATAGAGTTGACGTAAGATACTGTACAAGCTATGACAAAGTGAATTTACATGTTTGTGAAGTCTCAGATCAGCATCTAGCCACAAACCCAGGTTCTTGCTCACTTTAATTATTTGTAGTAAGTCTTGTCCAAGTTTGATTTCAATTCTTCCTTCAATTTCATACCTTTTGTGTTTCGTTCCAAAAAATATCAGCTGAGATTTTTTAGAATTCAATTTCAGGTTAAAGGCTATAGATAGATCCAGTACCTTTTGTAGATCGCTGTTAATTTTTTCCATTGCCATCTGTTAGTTACCTGGAGGAAATCGATAATATATGAGTATCATCTGCATAATGATGAACTGTGCAACGATCAATTATTTTATGGAAGTCAGATATATACATATAGAGAGAACAGAATGGGGCCAAGGATAGAGCCCTGAGGTACTCCATAGTCAACAGGTAAAGCACTAGACCACTTTCCATCCAGACATACTGACTCAGTTCGATTCCTGAGGTAACTTTTCAATAGAGCTGATTCTGACTTTTTGAGGAGACTGTGTTCACTACTCTATTAGATGAATCTTCCAAACATAATTCCTTGGTAACTTCTGCCAAAGCTCTGATTGAAGCACCCTTCATACTGAAAATACTATTATTGACATCTTTCATCCTTTTTTAAAGGCTCCATTGACCATCTCGTGTTTGATAAACATTATATTACACTGTTTATGAAACAAGTGTTGCCAATATTTTCAACTCATTAAGCCCAAGAGTTTTGACTGTAGAATGTATCACTGGTCTAACTTTGTTTTAGCTATTGATAATAAGTTTACTACTGCTATTTTCTTCTGAGTAATCACGGATGGTAGTCTACCCATCATTGGAAGAGCGGGATAAGAAATTTGGAGTTGAACTCCTAAAACTGATTGGATAGATTAATGACGAGTTTGTGGAACAATGATAATTCCAGAACTTGTTCAAATGTCTCTGCATCGTCTGAGAAAACCGGGACATGGTCAATTCACCTCATCCGTTTTGGGTGAATCACAGGAAATTTCGATTCAATTTGTGGGTTCAGGAATATTTCATTTAATTTGTGAGTAGACGGAAGTGTACCCAACACTGAAGTGGCATTACCCCTTTGAATGGATAGGAATGGGTGTTATCGATAGATTTCGTCATTCGTCTACCGATTCATTTCAACAATTCAGAGGCATGATGTTCAAAAACACCAAAGGTTCCAATTTCAATCGGAAAGCAACACTAGGAAATTACCAAAGTGGAGTATTTCAGAAACTTTGATTTTTATGCAATCATATCAGCTGCACCACTGGAATAAGACGTAACGACAAATTTTGAAGCTGCAACTATGTCTACGTAGGTGAAATCCCAAATCAGAGGTTTCCAAATTTCCAAGTAATTTGGCATATCCCATCCTAGCTGCAGAACAGAAAATACATTTTCTGAGGTTGCTACCAACAATGTGATAGGTTAGGTTCGGTTGAGTCAAAAATGAGTGGGTCTATTTGACCCTCCGGTTCATTGTGGTCACACCAGCTTCTTAACGAAGCCGATTAGTTTGTATGGTGAGTGGTCTTTCAGGTCATATGATGAGAGTACTGCTCTGCCAAACTATGAAAACCTGATTCGGTCCCCAGCGGGACAGGTATGAAATATGTGCTCTGCTGTTTCATCATTTCCCAAACTCAGGCGACACACACTGTCTTTCGACTACAGAGACCTGTGAGGAGGCCTGTTAGACATCCTAGTTCATCTCTACCATAGTCCAACAACTGTTTGGTATCAAGATCAGAAGGGTGAATAAACGCCTTGAAGTGAGCCAATCCTGGAAGATTTTGCCAGAAGTCCATGAATCTTTCTGCCATCCAAGTGTTCTATGGTTGTTTGTCAATGCCTAAAACGATGGAATGCCTGAATATGAATTTAATCATGATAATTATTTCTAAATATGTAGTCTACTGTACTGTGTCACAAACAATGTATCTCTTAATCAACTGTAATCGCTTGAGATGGTCCTTTTCACCAGGAAAAGAAGTTAAACGGGCTTAAAACCTCCCGAAATCTTCAAAAGCAAACTAAACTTCTCTGAAGAGGTGAAATACCTTGGTACTATCCTCGACAAGAAGCTAACATGGAACTCTCATCCACAGAGTAGAGCAAAAAAAGCATACGTGGCTTATGAGCAATGTCGGAGGACAGTGGGACGCGCATGGGGTCTTTCACCCCGTGTAGTCGCCTGGATATACCTATGATAAGACCTATGTTAACGTATGGAGCCATTGCATGGGGACCGAAAGTTCTACAAGCAACGGCCACCCAAAAATTATATCAAATACAGCGACTGGCTTGTTTAAACATCACAGGAGCCATGAGAACAACACCAACCGCGGCAATGGAATTAATCACGGGTCTGACCCCTCTGGATCTGTACGTTAAGGAGGTTGCGTTAATGGCCATGGTACGATTGCGCACGGCTGGTGTAAACCTCGAAGTAGGAATGGGTCAATTGAGGCTGGGCCTATGGCGGGAAGCGCTTACTGCGCAACCTATGCTGCAGACAACAAGTGCAATTGAACCCAGGTTTGTGTTTAATAAACCCTACAAAATACAAATTGAGCAGAACACAGAGTCAGATGCTACAAATGCAATACGGATTTATACAGATGACTCGAAAACCAAAGAAGGCTCAGGATGTGGAGTGTACTCCAGATCACTAAGCCTAAGGATTAAGTGGGGAATGGGAAGAAATACCAGCGTGGTCCACACAGAACTGGCTGGTATCTCAATCGCCACAAAAGAAATAACCGAGAAAGGAATTTCTGGCAAAAACATATCAATCTGCACTGATAGCAGACAAGCACTATTAGCCTTGAACAGACAGCGTGTTACTTCATGGCTAGCACTAGAGTGCCACCAAGATTTAGCCAAAGCCTCGGTAGATAATAACATTATCCTGAGGTGGGTTGAAGGGTACGACAGGAGTAAAGGTAATCGCTTTGCCGACTCTTTAGCCAAGAAAGCGGCTGGACTAAGAATTTCAGGACCCAGTGGCACCCACGGCCTGATGACTTCGACAATTGCGGAACTAGTCAAATGTTACACCCATGCTCAATCTTTAAAGAGATGGGATGAAATCAAAGGATGTAATCTTGCCAGGATCACCTTGGGCGACCCTGGGAAGCTGGCGCCGAAGAAATATCTGGCGATGACCAGGAAAAATCTACGCCTTACAGTAGGATTTCTGACTGGCCACTGTCAGCTAAGGAAACACCTACATAATGGTGATGGTGACCACAATTCTGCGTTCTTTTGTCGAATGAACCATATTCTCGTAATCGTTGATGAAGTCAACAAATATTCAATGTGAAGGATGCTGCCTTTGAGGATATATTTCAGCATTTTTTCTAGAAGCTTCTAACCCATTCCCCTGCGTCAGACCGTAAACGTAATGCATATCAGCTATTTCCTCATTTTATGTATGCCATTTCAATAACAAGTGTTATTGAAGTAACAAATTAAGAACAGAACAACAACACACAATTAGTATCAATTCAATTTCGAAAATTGACAAACTGACAGCTTCATACCAATTTAATTGTCACTATCGCTAATAGCGACCTGCTAGATAGATTAATTTAGTATTTTCGCATTTATGACGATGTATCTCTGTAGCTGTTCCTAAAATAATTTTTTGCTGCGAACTGGTTTATTTTGGGCGAACAATTCGAAATACATTTTTAATGTTTGATTGTAAACAAATAAAAAGACAAAAAGTTACTTCGAAAATAAATTTTAGGGGTTGCGTTTTCCACCCTTCACAATCATGGAGTGAACCAAATAAATTTCTGGCTGAGTGTCTTTTTGGAAGTACGAAGCGTCAGGTTAATTTCAATATTGTAACTTCTTTAGTGCTTGTGAAAATAATTGTTACAAAAATTTTATGTACCCCCTTTAAGGGGCTGTATCTTAACAAGGGATGCTCCAATGGAATTTCTTTATATGAAAGATCCTATCTTTTTTTCGATGAGGAATCACCTCAAATGTTCTACACTTATTTAGTTACACCCTGTATAAACGACCCAATTTGTTTCATTCCGTTCAAATACAAAATGTGGTCCTCCGGAAAGAAGAAGAACGCAACTTCATGTTTCAAATCGGTGCTTTCATAACAACTGACAATATATACATTCATAACCCGTGACTGTTATCATTTTACCCACGTATTAGCAAATTGCCCCATAAATTATATTTCGCCCGTATCCAGGATCACCGTTAAAATAATTTATTCTCTTTGTTACAGACACAGGATCCACCCCTTCGCGTGAAATCACCCCTCAAGAGGACTCCTAGCCCATCCATCACCCTTCACTGCAGTAAAACCACAAACCGCAATAACATGAACAATGCTTCCCCGCAGATCAATTTGCGTCACGTCCATTCGAAAACTCGTCAATAAACGTCCTCTATCAGCCTGAAACAAAATATGGGTAACGACACCAACGGTTCGTTGTCTCACAACAACACCAGTCCCCTCCCCGAAACAGAATGGACAGACGACTTCGTCATCTTCGTCAAGGCAACTATCATGGGTTCTATTATCATTGCGTCGATTTTTGGTAACTTGTTGGTTATAGTTTCGGTGATGAGACACAGAAAGCTCAGGATAATAACCAACTACTATGTGATATCCCTAGCGCTGGCCGATATGTTGGTAGCCATGTTTGCAATGACCTTTAATGCCAGCGTGCAGATCTACGATGAGTGGAAGTTTGGCTACTTCATGTGCGACGTCTGGAACTCCCTGGACGTTTACTTTTCAACATCCTCCATCCTTCACCTCTGCTGCATCAGTGTTGATAGGTATTACGCAATAGTCAAGCCCCTCAAATACACCCTTACCATGACTAAGAAGGTCGTTGCTCTGATGATCCTCAACACCTGGCTGAGCCCGGCCGTCTTGAGCTTCCTCCCCATTTTCATCGGATGGTACACCACGACTGAGAACCAGGAGTTCCGCAACAACCATCCCGACATATGCGAGTTCATCGTAAACAAGCCATACGCTGTGATCAGCAGCAGCATTTCTTTCTGGATCCCTTGCACCATCATGATCTTCATGTACCTTTCTATCTTCCGAGAAGCCAATAAGCAAGAGAAGGAGATGTACAATCGACACGGAGCCGCTAAGCTCTTGCACCAAAATAACACCAACGGAGACATGCTGTCCAACTCGGGAGGGTCTTCCAAGACCCTGACGCAGCACGAGATCAACCAGGACCTGCACCATACGCCGTCAAAGGAGAGAAATATTTCCAAGATGAAGCGTGAGCATAAAGCTGCCAGGACTTTAGGAATTATAATGGGAACCTTCATACTGTGCTGGTTGCCCTTCTTTACGTGGTATGACACTGTGTATCTCTGCGATTCCTGTCGTGAACACTGCCCCAAAGAAGTAGTTGCAGTAGTTTTCTGGATAGGATACTTCAACTCCACGCTCAACCCTCTAATCTACGCCTACTTCAACAGAGACTTCAGGGAAGCCTTCAAAAACACCCTGCAGTGTGCGTTCTGTAGTTTGTGTAAACGTTCCCCTTCCAATCTGGACTTTATAGATAATAGGAGGCCCTCGATAAGGTACGAAGACAGAACTAGAAGCGTCTACTCAGAAACCTACCTCAAACACGTCGACAGAAGGTGTTCTGAGTACGGTTCCAGTCTCTGAGTAGACTTGACTAGTAGCAGGCTCACCACTACGAGTTTTTGATGTAGTCCTGAGCTCGCTACTAGTGTCTAGGTTTAAAAACTTAAACGATGGTGCTGTTTTTGTACACTTTGAAACGAGTATCCATGATTCAATTTGTCTTCGGCAAATTAGAGTATGCGCTGTAAAAAGTTCAGTAGGATTTTGTATTCAGTCTTAGTGTATTGTATATAACAAAATTGCCAAAAACTATGTTAAGTGAGAGATATAATGGAACTAACAATAATGTTGCTACAGTTTTCGGGATAATGTTTGGAATGGAATTCCACAGTTTTCACTGTTAAAAAAAGATTGGATAGGGATCAAGGATTTTTTTGTATTTTTCAAAGAAATTGTTGGTGACACATCGGAATTACTCGATGAATCTTTTCATTCCAAACATCATACCATTTCGGATATTTAGTTACCTATTTTTCAAGCCAAAGATGTTGAGTTGTATTGAACAAAAAAAAATTGTCACCAAAGTTATTCTTGTTCATACGTTTGAATCAGTTTGATAATGGCGTTGTAATGACTGAATCGTTGATGATATAAGATTGATGAAATTTGGGTTTGCTCGGAATACTGTTAAAAAATCATACAAAATTTGTCATTGTCTGTTAATTCTGAATAGAAAATATAGTGGAATGAGAATGCAGCTTTGAAGCAAATTCAATGATTTTCATTTTTTTTTGAATACCATTGAATGTATATATGTCCACTATTTAAGTAAGGTTATACGTGTTTCATTTCACCTAAATGTACCATGTGTTATGTCGAAACAAATGTCACATGAGCTATCTACTCAATTAATGTTTTTAATATTCATTCAAGATTCAAATGAAAAAAAGCTTCTGAAACCAATCGATTATCATTTATGGTGGGATATTTTTAATCATTTGTCAGGATCCAGGATACATTCACTTGTAGAAGTAGTGAAATTAGCTTGTTTTTGAAACTTACTAAGGAAACATTAACCTCAAAATTTTCACATGCTAACTGAAAGTATTGGTCATCTGATCGACTTGAAGAATGTTACCTGTCAATAGTTTTCCAGTTTATATACTTATAATGTGTGAATAACAGTAGGTGGTGGATTTGCCTATACAGGAATCGTAAATAAAAGTGTGTATACATGTAATGTAGAACAGAAGGGTATTCCTAATCTTCTTACTAGGTCCCAGAAGGTAGAGTTGATAGATGAACAGAATATGCTTCTTCTTTGTTGAATATAGGATAAAGAAAAGAACTCCGCCTAATTTCTAAATAAATCTCAGTAATTATTTTCCTTATCCTGTATACGATATGAATTTCTACAAAATTAATAGGTCATCAATCGCACAAGCTTTTTCTTGTTTCTTCAAAGACTGGTGTATGTTCATAAACTAACTTGATGAACTGTTCATGAGAAATAATTCTATCAACAATAACTCCATCTCCACAATAATCATATTATTCAGAAGTAACTCACTATCAGCGGAAAATCTGAGAACACATAATTCTCTTGAAATCATGTTAGAATCAATCTGACATACAGTAACTACGATTCATCTTCAATATGACGTTCAGCAATTACGATACCAATAATTTCATGTTGATGAATATGCTAACAACCAATGTTTTGAATTCAAGTAACGCTCAGTTTGTAGAATTTTCCTTTGCACTGATATAAATTATATTTCTCTCATTTCCATAATAGATAAACTGATTATTTTCTCTTGAAATGACTCCTAGATCATTATTCCTTATTTCTGTCTACTTTGTCGTTTATTCTTGTACCGATATAGCGAATTGCCATGTCAATTTTCTGAGATGATATTATTATGTACATTGTCAATACATTTGATAGAATCAAAACAGAGAGAGAGAGAATCCTTCAAATTGGAAGGAAAACATTCGTATGAGCGATTATTTTTTTGGAAAAAAAAGCTTTTTTGTTTCCTATTTCTCCTTGTTTATGCAAAAAAGTAATAAATTTCTGAGGAAGGAAAAAAACACCGTTTGTTTAAAGGTGATTGACAATTTTTCTTTCGAAGAATTTCGATAGTTCAGACTCCCATTGTCTTATATTATATAAAATGATTTGAAATCCCTAAAACACGCGATACAAATGAAAAGTTAAAAAGAATAGCCGAAAATGACAACTATTTCAAGCAAAAAATGCGTGAAATGAAATGACAGTGAAATAAAATAAAAGTAAGAGATAGAACAATTCAACAAATAAAAATTAAGAGTTTCCAAACCAAGTTACTTCACGACGTTTGACTATTTGTATCCTCATTCGTCTTCGGTTGATAACTGGACTAATTCCTCCGAAAGATGACTATTTATGGGTCATTCGAGAAGGGTGAACTGTCCAACAGTGAACCAGTTTTCATCTGAAGTGTCAGTGCTTATTCATTTTCATGAAAATACCATAGAAAAATTATCGAATGAAGTGTCCTGAGTTTCGACACTTTATATCTATGATCATTTGTGAACGGATCAATATAGTTTTTAATTTTTTTTAATGACACATGACAGTGAACCACCATCCAGTACACAGTGAATCATATTTCATAGCTCAAATGAAACGATACATTACTCCAAAAAACTTTATTGTTTTTTTATAACTTCACATACAAGTTAAAATAGAAGACTTCTGATGTACGTACTCGATGTAAGTACTAAATTGGTTGAATACTGTCGAAAATAAACTTCTTAAAAGTGGAAACAAAAATTGAATATTATTTCGAATCAAAATTAAGAAGGTCCTCCTTGAAGGGATATTTCGAAAACAATTTACTAATTTTCACATTTGGAAAATATAAAAAAGTTGACATAGAGAAGAGGCAAATTAAATTTCAAGAGCTAGCGTATATTGAGACCGGAGAAGTCTATATTGAAAGAGTAGAAGGAATTGTTGCACCTGGAAGTGGAACCATGGTCCAATGGTTTTTGTAGAATAATTTTGACATCCGATTTTGACACTGTAGCTAGATCGGGATTGTCAGGAATGGAGAACACATATTTTTTCGGAGATTTTTTTCTCAAAAAACTAACATCATAATCACCTTCTTGGACAGCTGAAACTTTAGCTAAATAGTAAATTTTATCTTTTTTACCACTAAACTCAATCAGAACAAATTCTCCTTCGACAGGATCTCTGGTGAGATTCCATAACTGATTTTTCGCAATAAGGATAGTATCTTCATCTGAATTCTCATCAAATTCATCTGTCAGAGCATCATCACTTTCCAAAATCATGAAAGTATCAGATTCAGAAGTAGAACTTTCCTGTAAAACTTTCCTTACAAATGTTTTCTCCTTCCTGTTAGCGCATGCAATTTTTGTTTCAATTTGTCGCTTCTTTGCTTGTTTCTCATTTTCAATCTGTTCCTTTTCTGGAGTATCTGTTGCTATTATACTTCTACTCCTTTTTCTGTTCTTCTCCACATTTTTTCTTGGTTTTGCTTTGAAAGGTGGGCGGAATTCGGTCGGATTTATGAATTTTCTGTGATCTATATTTCATGATTCATTTAGTGATGAATTTTCTTGAGGAGCGATGTTTTCTTTTTCTGAACAATCGGGATCCATATCTATAGATATGTTGTCCGCCGCAACAGCGGTAGAATCAATTTCCTCAGGTTGTGGACGGTCAGTGACTGTGCTAGGTAAAAAGTCGATTTCTGTAAAAATCGTTTCATCAAAAGGAACAATTCTGGTTGCTTTGAAGCTATTCACCATCGAGGTGGGTATCATAGTTCTCAGATATGCTTCACCGATCAAACTTCTCACTTCATAAATTGATACTGGTTGGCCGGGATTTCTCATCATCCAAGAATCCATGGCACTATTATAAAATGTTTTGAATGGCTTGAATAATCCAACATCTAAAGGCTGTGTTTATTTTTTTCCAGGACTCTGGAATATGTATTTTATTGATAATTGCCATCTCGTACGCTAATTTGCGATAATCTTTTTTTGTTAAGCCATAGAAGAGATGAGCACAATTTTTTAAATATTTCTTCAATGCCTCTTCTTGTTCCGCATTGAAAATCTTATTTATGACATAGTTAGGAAGTATCCTGACTTTATGACCTTCGCGTGCTTTTTTTGTTTTCCAATAATATCTCCTTAAGGTTGCGTAAGGAAGTTCTCTACGTTTAGCTGCCTTTCGAATCGTTTCCCCGCTGGCTATGAGCTCAAGAGCTGCCCTGTTTCCTTCTGTGTGAGCCCCTATTTTTTCTGCATTCTGCACGTTATATATATATATATATATATATATATATATATATATATATATATATATATATGTATCATTTATTTAGCACAAGCTAATGCAGTTACAATATTAGTCTTAATCTAATTTAAAAATTTAAATGTCACAATTAAAATTTAAAATCATGTACATTGAAACATATAAATAAAAACAGCACAATAAATAAAATAAAAAGAAGAAAAAAAAAACTGTATTAGCAGGTTCCTATACTAAACACTTTGTAGGTCTAAAAGGTGCACTTTTAATTTTCTTTTAAATATATTTAGAGAGGTAGCATTCTTAATATCCTCCGGTAGTTCGTTGAATGCTTGAACTCCTTTAATGAAAACTGTATTATTTGAATTGACATTACTAGTCTGACGTATATGAAAGTTATTGCGATTTCTTGTATTGTATTCATGATATTCAAAGTTATACTTTAATTTGTCACGTAGATATACAGGAACATCACCAGTTTTAATTTTAAAAATAAATATTAATGCTAAATAACGAAAGTAATTTTTTACTGATAACCATTTTAATGTATTCAACATTAATGTTATATGTGTTCTTCTATCACAAGATAATATTATTCTCATTCCTCTATTTTGAAGTTTCTGAAGTCTTCCAATTTCATTTTGGTTTAGTAAGTACAAGATGGTTCCACAATAAGTAAAATGAGGTAAAATCAAGCTATTATACAAAAGTAAAAGCGACCATTGGTTCAAGTGCTTAGATTGCCTACTTATGTAATTAATTTTGAATGCTATTGTTTTAATAATATATAAAGCATGTTCCTTAAAAAATATTCTATTATCTACAATTACACCCAAATATTTAATTTTTCTTACTAACTCAATTTTATTATTTGATATTTTAATATTGTTATTATATTTTTTGAAGTCATGGTACTGCTTCTCATTTCCTATAATCATGAATTTTGTTTTATTTTCATTAGTGGAAGCAGCACCAGTTATATACAGATTTTAGTGTCTCATTTATTACATTAATTATATCAAGCAGATCATTTGATGCATAATATATTAAAGTATCATCTGCAAACAGATGAACAAAGCATCTATCAATTATAAATGAAATATCATCGATATACAATAAAAATAGAAGAGGACCTAACACGCTACCTTGCGGTACACCACACTCGTTTATAATTTCTGAAGATAAAATGTTATTTAATTTTAATTTCTGTTTTCTATTATCTAAATATTCCATCATCCATTTTAAAGCATCATCAATAATACCAAAGCTTTCTAGTTTTCTAATAAGTAAAGAGCTGTTAATAACAATTACAGAAGTCCAGTTGTACACAGTGAACCAATGGTTCACTGTGTAATCTCTCCCTTGGTTCACTGTAGGACAGAAGGTACAAAAACATTTGATGGCTAGGAATAAGAATTAACCATTTGTTTAATTAGGCTTTTGCTATTGATCAATGTCCTACATAAAACTATTATCCATATGAAATCTCAAAATCATGTTGACAAGGTGTGGTTATCTAACTGACACAAAAATATTAAAAGAATTTTCTTTTTTACGTACCTGGGCAAAGCACTTTATAGAACCTACTCAATCAAATGTTCGAGCGATACTAATAGGTTGAAGGGTAGTCCGATGGTAGACACTTCAACCACGGCAATCGTTTTGAGTTTTATGTAAGCAACTGCGCAGTGTACTTGACTGATCCACTGTGGGACACGGTTCATTGTTGGACAGTCTACCCTACTTCCACTTATCTTCTCTTTCCTCTGTCCGCTTCACTGGTTTAGTGGGAGATGACTGTTTTGCGGTAGTTGGCCATTTTTCGCTTGATTATGGGTTTCCATATGTTGCGTATCTCTACGCTTGCTTGGCTGAATACATTGTTTCAAAGAACCGCATACATTTTGTCAAAACAATGTATTCAGCCAAGCTAGTGTAGAGATACGTTCCTGTTAAACCGGTGAAGCGGAACGAGGAAAGAGGAGATGAGTGAAAGTACAAGAATGACCCATAAGTAGTCATCTCTCGAAGGAATTGATACAGTTATCACCCGAAGACGATTGTGGATACTAACAATCGAAACGTCGTGAAGTAACTTGGCTTAGGATCTCTTCATTTTTGATTTTTCGTTTAATTGTTCCATTTTCACTCGTATTTTATTTCACTGTGAATTTATTTCAGGGTTTTTCTGCTCAATATAATAGTTAATTTCAGCTATTGCTTTTGATTTTTCATTTGTATTGGTTCTTTCAGAGATTTGGAATCATTTTATATAAAACTATTTTCTACCCGCGGCTTCGCTAGCGTTTATGCCATTAAATAAGTGTCAGTACAATAGAAATAAATCAATGTGAGAACTATATTTTAATGCTTGGCTGGGATTATCAATTTTTTAAAATTATTACATACGATGAAGTTTCGAAAATTCAAAATATGCTTCATTGAATTGCAATAACAAATGTTAAAATATATTTAACTGTATCAAACAAACTTACATTCGCATTTATAATATTAAGTAGGAGTAGGATTAGACGATGGAAGCCCGAACTAATGAAAAAAAAAATAAATTGACTTGCAATTCAGAATTTCAGCAACCATATAATGAAGTTATGGGGGTTCAAAGTTCAATCTCTTGTTATGCCTCATCAACTAATAATTAGATTCTTGTGATTCAATCAGTCGAAGCGAATTTTCAGAAGTCAAATGTCAATTGCCGAAACTAATCTTTCCATCATTTTTTATTTCTGGGCATTGCCTACCCAGTGCTCTGAAACAATTAACATTAACACCTCTCCCCGATAACTCAGCAATCAAATATTCTCTATATGGAATCCGAAATCATGATACTAACCGCCTGATCGTAACTGAATTATGTGGATAATCCGGTTTGATATCAGTTTAATAATTTAATGACATTTTGATTGAAGTTGTGTCTATGACAGTTTATTGCCCTGCAATATTTCATGTAACGGCAAAATTAGATTGAGTTTTATAGACACTAGGGTTGAACCTCAGATTTTTCATGCGAAAGTCAAATTGAAAAAACATTTTATGGGGATTGTCGAAGGTATTTTGGAGCAACATTAACCACTGCAGTGTTTGTGAAAGATGTTTTCCTCATACCAACGGTAGCAAAAAGTTTAAGAGTTCCAGTGATATACTTCAGATGACCCCATGACCAGAAATCTAGAGAATTCATATCAAGACTGCGAGCTGGCCAATTTTGAGGTCCTTCACGTCCAATGCCGCGATTGGGTTCGGTATGTTAACGAGCAAGAACACTGAAATGAGCTGGAGCCATGTCGTGCATAAACCACATGTTGCCTCTTGAAAATACTGATACTTCTTCCAACAAAATTGGCTAATGATCTGGCAAAAAGTCCATGTAGGATTCACATGTTATTATTGCTGAATTGAATTGGCCAAAATGGTAGTCACCAGTAATTCTTATTGAAACGTTCAGCGAAAATTGTTGCTGAAAATGAATTTCTTTACTAACGTGGTGAATTTCGAAGGACCAAATGGTCACTGTGAAAGTTCATAATAGAATCTCGTGGAACCACCTGCAAAATATCATTCTTGGGTAGAAATCCCGAAGCAGTAGAGCTCGGACCCGCTGTATGTGATATGGATATAAGGGGTTTATTTTCAGAACTGTCCATACGGTATTTGGGCTGACTTCCAGCTGCAGTGCAATCTTGCTGGTGCTATTTGAAGGATCTTCTTCTATCGCATCAAGTGTAGTTTCTTCTGGTTCAGGCGTTGTTACAGATTCTGATCTTCCACCACCTGCAAGTTTAATAAAACTCCCAGATTCATATAATCTTGCATTTAGTGTTCTAAATGTTTTGGCACATTCCAATAGTTGTATTTTCAGTTGATCAATCTGAAAATATGAAAAACTACAACAACAAGTCGGTGGTGTACTTTTTAGCCCTATATTTTTGGCTGTAGTGCTCACTGGGACTTCACTGACCTTCCACTAGGCTAAATAACCGCCTTATTACTCCAAATAACTAGCAAATTTCAACTAGGTCGGTGTAAGGATGTTTATGACATTTTATAAATACCTTTTTTCTCAAACTTCAACGCCCTGTATCTCAGAAACGGAGCAACTGCGGACACATGTTCATGATAAATTCTTTTCTTAAAACGACCTAAAGAGTCACCCTCCAAAATTTCGTACTGGAGTTATGAAACACCCTGTATATCTGTTGTTGCTTGAGGTGTTCCACTAACTTTCACGTAAAACACATTGTTTCGGTGAGGAAAACATTTAAGGTACAACTTCTTCCGCGTTGGTTATCTCTAGTTCAGTTTCTCATTTCATTTCTCGATGGTGAAACAGGCAATTCCTAGGGAGGAAACAACGAAAATTTTAACATAGATTTTCAAAATAATAATGGCATATTGTGCGTATATACAGGGTGTTAATTAAGTATATACCTTAAATTCTACAGACGGTTCTTTATGTAATTTTAAGACGAAATGTTCATATAAATATGGGTCCGCAAATCCTTCGTTCTCAAGATACAGGGTGTTAAAATAAAAATAAGAAAACAGTTATTCGTAAAAATCTCAAATATCCTTCACCTAATTTCGTTGTAATTTGGCAATGGTATTTGTAATATTAAGGAGCTGATTTAGCCTAAATTTGATTCAATTTATTGAGTCCAGTGGCGTCTCGAGCCGGATTTGAACGAATATATTTGACATAAAAATGTACGCCACTGACTTTTGTGCAATTTCTATCATTGTTTTGGGTTAAGCAATTTGAAATAAAACTTTTTTGTTTCTTAAGTTTTTTTCGTATCTTGCTTAGTTTTTAAGAAAAAAAAAGTCGACCTTATTGCATATCCCTGGACCTCACAAGGAATACTATGGGGAATTAAATGTTTCTTTTGGAAATTATCATTTTTACAATGTTTCATTACTAATTATGTAACAATAACAACAGATATTAAATAACATTAACATCTAGACTAACGAATTGCACTAATTGTTGGAAATGGCCTTCTTCAGCTTCAATACAATTGTAGTGGCATTTCTTCTAAAAGTCCAGGTGAAACAAATTCTAAAAACCTTCGGTATTTTTCTCCATTAAGTCTAGGTGGAAGGAAGTGAGGTCCAATGAGATGGTCACTGACAATTCCAACCCAAATATTAAAAGAAAACTCTTCTTGAAAATTATTTTCTATCAAGGCGTGTGGATTGTTTTCGGCCCAAATGTGATTGTTGTGGAAGTAAATAATTGAATATCGAGAAAAACAAGCTTCATCTGTAAACAATATTATTATTAGGAAACCGGGATTTCTTCTCATTTTACAGCGTAATCAATTAGAAAAAGCTCGTCTTACAGGCAAATCTCTGGGCAATAGAGCTTGCACACTTTGCATGTAATAGGGATATAGCTGCTGGGCTCATAAAATCTGCCACACATGGGTAATATTCAGTTCTTCAGGTATTTTCCGAGTACTGGTATGAGGATTTACTTCAATCTCATTTAAAACAGCTTCTTCAATATGAACTGTTCGTACCGTCGCAGGCCTCCCAATGACAACCGTCGATCTTTTAAAGCTGCCAGAAAATCGTGCATGAAGACGTACAAAAGTTCTTCTATTAGGCACTACACGCTGAGGAAATCTTTCATGGTAAATGCGTCTTGCAGCATTTGAGTTTCTGTGAGCCATTCCATAACAGAAATGCATATCTGCCAAAATGGTTCAAAAAATAACCACTAATCACACTTTTTATAACAATTATAAATTAAAAGCTTATAAAGTTGACAACAACTTTCGAATTGTTCATTGAATGCTGCAATTGTTTTCGAAGGCAACCCTTGATTATTATTCATGGTATTTTCAGAAGAGAACGAAATTCAATGTTGCAGCGGCTAGACGGTTGTTTTGAAGCCGAAGGAGGCCATTTCCAACACTTAATTAGGTGCAATTCGTTAGTCTAGATGTTAATGTAATTTAATATTTGTTGTTGTTGTCACATAATTAGTAATGAGAAATTGTAAAAATAATAATTTCCAAAAGAAACATTTACTTACCCATATTATTCCTTGTGAAGTCCAGGGATATGCAATTAGGTCGATTTTTTTTCTTAAAAACTACGCAAGATACGAAAAAAATTCAATTGACAAAAAAGTTGTATTTTCAATTGCTCAACCCGAAGAAATGATAAAAATTGGACAAAATTCAGTGACGTACATTTTTAAGTCAAAAATATTCGTTCAAATCCCGCTCGAGACGCCACTAGACTTAATAAATTGAATCACGTTCAGGCTAAATAAGCTCCTTAATGTTATGAATACCATTGTCAAGTCACAACAAAATTAGCTAACGGATATTTGAGATATTTACAAATAACTTTTTTTATTTTCATTTCAACACCCTGTATCTTAAGAACGAAGGATTTGCGGACCCATGTTTATATGAACTATTTCGTCTTGAAATTACCTTAAGATTCGTCTGTTGAATTTATGATACATACTTAATTAACACCCTGTATTTTTCCTTCCAATAGTTTCGTGAAAAAGTATGACCAATACTTTTAAAGGCACTCGTCTACGTTTTCTTTTGAATCATGAAACGCAAACAGTTACACAATCAATTCATTGCAGATCACCGAGTCAAATTTATTTGAATACCTAGATTTGATTGACGATATTTGTAGATCACATTTTCAGTATTCAGCTACTTCAAAAATTCAAATTGGAAGAGGTATACTTTCAGGAGGGATTACTTTTTTGAAGAGACACGTTTCAGCTTTCCACGTCTCCATCTTCATACAAAAAAGGAAAAGTCCAAGCCAAAACACTTCTTTTTCAAAAATGTATTCAGGAAAGTGCCATGGAAATAACTAACTTCCATTGAAGCCTGTTGCATGTTGCACAGAAAAATCACAAAATACTCTCCATAAATGAGTTGAAGTTGGTCTATGCTTGGGTATTCAAAAACCTTCTGAAGAACAGGAATACTCAGGTTCTGATGCTATCAGCATGCCCAAAAAACATCATATGTTTATTGTTCATTTCAACGATTCCGTCATTGTTGTTATTTTGTATTCATTTCTTGTTATTTTTCACAATATAACCAAAGTCGAAAATTGAATCTACTGTGTATATGTATACTAAATGTTACATTTTAAATGTATATGTGAGAGTTTCAGATATTCCAAATATCTTGTAGCGAAAAACAATCATACTATAGGGGCAATTATAAGAATTTAATATACCGTGTGTTCCCATGGGCATTGATCGTGTTTTGGTGATTAAGTTTTTTTATTGGCAGAATATGATGTTTCATATTTTTAATTTCAATCAATTCATTTGAATTTTGCTAAAGTTGCAATTTTGCTCATCAGGAAGAAATAGTAAGTTGCATCAGAAAAATATAGATATGACCTAATATTTCATTTCTTTCCATCTTGTCCATCCCATTCACATAATCTGTGGATGAAATTCGAAATACATAACTGGATATACTCAAAAAATATCTTAGAACCAATGGGGGGTAATTTTTTTCTCAAGCGAAATCACTCAATTAAATTTCGATAGTTTTTTGTTTCTCTTCAATCAACTTTCTGTTCCCTGATCATAAATGTCGGGTCAGAATTCATAATTTGTTTTTCTTTTTGGAGGTCAACAACTTCAAAACTCAAAAATTTCATGAAGTGATGATGCTAGTGGTATAAAAACTTGCAAAATATCAAATCCTTTCTATGGTAACATACATCTTCATCTTGAATAAAGGTTAATTTTATTCAAAATATCTGTTTTTTTGTTTGCATAATGTTTTCCCCATCTGAATTTTATCAAACAATGTCATTTCTGTCCTCCATATTTCATTTAGTTTGTAAAAATTTTTGATTTCAGAAAAGTGAAAACCCTTAAATATATTCAATATATCGCTATATGTCAATGTGAATATTATACGATAGGAGTGGGGTCAGCGAAGAGAGGACATGTGAATTTCTACGATTCAAAAAAAAGAAGTTCTGCCAACATATTTTTTTCTTTCAGATGTTCATGAAAGGAGTTCATGCTTATACATAAAAAAGATAAGCCCAAAAAATTTGAAATCTCACAATTCAGGCACTTGGTTCTGCAAAAAATATTGCTTGAGAAAGAAGTCAGTTTAATTCGTAATATTTTATGGAACACTCGGTATGGTTCGACCAATAATAGAATTACGTTACGGAAGCAATAACCCAATAAACAACAATATTACAGGATATTCGACATCGAAAAAGACAATTTTTCGAAAAATATATTTTTTCGCGTACACATGTGCGCACAAAAAAATCAGGGAATCCGATGTAGGGAACAAAAACTTTATTGAACAGTTGAAAGCCACGAAGAATGTTTTTTTTTGTGCGAGTCTTGGTTACTGAAGAGGTTCATTCAGTTCCGAAAATGTGGAATGAGCTATTGAAATTTCTTTCCGAAAGTATGGAAGACCGTGCTGAGAATCTAATTCACCATAACAACTTTTCTGTACTATAGACAATCATCTCATTCCTGTTTTTCATTTTCTAAAAATCATTTCATCAAGTAGTATGCGAAAGGCTGCACAAAAATTGTTCTTCGTCATATTCACAACTGAATATTTCCAAATCGTAATTTTCAACACCTTAATACGTGTTTCAACCACCAGGTGATCATCTTCAAAAAGAAAATTAAACTTCAATGATTTTCGAAAGGGAGATTAGAGATTGATCTTTCTCTTGAAGATGATCACTTGGTGATCGAAACACGTGTCGAGGTGTTGAAAATAATGGTATGATGTTGGGATTAAACTCCAGTAAAATTCATTACTACACCAACGGTTCCAAACAGTGTATATTCACTACTGTTCAAAAAAAATTCAAACAAAACTGCATCAGATTCGTTGATTTCCATGTATGAAAATCATATAGCTATCGATATTTTCATGTATAATTTTGATCGTCTTCCTTTGACAAATTTCAGTGTTCAACATAGAAGAATCGGACAGAATTTGAATTCATAGAGTGGTGGAATGTTCATAATTTTTGTATTATAAAACATGAGTTGAAGAAATATTTTGAAACCAAAAAAGCCAATGTAGTTGAAAACTGTGATGTCTATGCTACAGATATCGATGTAGAATAAACCACTGAGAATATGTGGAGATAGATTTCTTTTCTTTTTGACTATGATTCTTGTGGAGCTCACCTGTTCTATATTTTCCAGTTCTTGTCCGGTTTCAATAGGTCAACTTTCAGAAAACTGCGTCAAAATATAGCAGCATTGATGAATTATATAAAAGCATTAATGGAGTGAACTCAAAAACCTAGTTGTTAGTATAACACTGGAACTGTCGCTACTGAAAACACTGAAATTATCAGAAACTTTCTACTCCAACTTATCATTTTACTGTCAATAATTACAACAAAAATAATGAGAAGAGAAATGAGAATTTCTATGTTTTATACCACTTTCATTTGTAACTAACGTTACTGCAGTTTTGTCTTATATGGACATTCTCAAACTTGAACAATAAACTTATTGTACCATGAATATTACTGAAGTTATTTTTACATCTCGACACGTGTTTCGATCACCAAGTGATCATCTTCAAGAGGAAGATAAAACTAGAAACTACTCAAAACTAAAGCTACTTATGCTATTAAGGTACATCATACAGGTAGGTAATCAGTAATACCACCCGTACAAGTGTACCAACCTAAATTAATTTAACAATTGGTCTTTCTATTATTTAACAATATGTCCTTATGTATGTTTGAATGTTACAGCTATTTATAGAACAATTTTCAGCTATATAAAATTGGTTTCACAATTTGCCTATCTAAATATATTTACAGTGTGTCTTTTTGTAGTAATCAGTAAACCCAACAATATTATTTCAACAAGCTATATAGTATGCTATTTGGTATTGGTCCGTTATCGTTATTCATAATATTATTATGTTTACTTATTTCTACACTCTCATAGGCATCTAGTTGCCTGTTGTTGTTAACTTGTCTAACTAATCTTAAAGAACTAAAGTCTATGGAATGGTTTTGTTGCAAAATATGATGGGAGACTGCTGATTTTTCAGGTCTTCCATATTTTAAATGTGCTATGTGTTCCTTATATCTCACTTTGATAGATCTTTTTGTCTGTCCATAATATTTTGCATCGCAGTCCTTACATTCAATTTCGTAAATTCCAGACTTTTTAGAATTCTCGACTTTGTCTTTTGAACTTCCCAAAAGACTCTGCAGTGTATGACTTGTTTTAAAAACAACCTTCATACCTAGTTCCTTGAGAATTTTTCCAAAGTTCTTCGTATATTGGTGGTATGGAACTGAGATGTATTCATCTTGGTTTTTGTCCTTTCTGAAAGTCGAGTTTTCGTTCATTCTTAACCTAAACTTCTTTTTCCTAATTATATCATCTACAATACCCCTCGGGAAACCGTTAGTGGCTGCTATTTCCTGTATTGTACGTTTTTCTTTTGTGAACCTATCATGTGTTAGAGGGAAAGTCAAAAGACGATGCACCAAAAAATTCAACCCAGCACGTTTGTGCTGTCCACAGTGATGTGAACTGTCAGGAATATACCTGTACGTGCTTGTTTCTTTTTTAAATATATCGTATTCTAACCCTCCATCTTTGCTTCTCATTACCAAAACGTCAAGAAATGGTAGTTGTCCCTTATTGTTCCATATAGGACGAAACTGCAGTAACGTTAGTTACAAATAAAAGTGGTATAAAACATAGAAATTTTCATTTCTCTTTTCATCATGATCACCTACCACGTAGTAACGGCTACATCCATCAATTTACAATAAGAATAAATAATAATATTGATATTTTCTATGAACAACCTCCGATTCACTGAAATTGCTCCTCAAAATTGACTCAACTAAACAAATTTAAAGATAATTTGGAAACATTGGATTCAACAATATTCATATATTTACTCTGAATAACCTCGGAAAGTAACCTCTGGTTTTATCAAAAACTTGGGTGTTCGAAGGCATTGTCATAGCTGCCCTTTAAAAGAGACGCCAACTTCTTTTATGCTCAGTCAGCGGTTTAACGCTTCTTTTCCTGATTCCGATGTAGAACGAAGCACAACTACACGGTATTCAATGTACTCCTGAGGTACTGATGTCTACCGCAGTGGCAGACGAAACGTCAGGTGTTAAAACCTGCAGAACCTACCCGTAATCATTGGATAATATTTATTTTTTCCCGAATCATAAAGTCCAACTGTAAAATCATTATATCAACAAAGATTTTGAGAAAATAATTGAAGACAACCACTCATATCTCATTAGGTACACCAGTGTCGCAGTTAATGATATCAAAGGGAAAAGAGGTGTAAGATCGGGTGATCTAACCGGCCACTCTGAAATTGCCTCATAAGTACAAATTAATGTGGAGGTGCTATTTTTTGATGAAATTGTTGGGGTTTTCTTCGAAAGAATGGGAATTCAATCGTTAATGGAAATTTTCCTCTGTTTTCTGTTATACACATTTGGAGTAATTTCAAACTCATTCTGTTGAATAATCTTATAAATGAAACGATACTTATACGTCTTCTGCACTGAATGTCTCTACAGAAATAACTGATATTAATAGTTGATCAAAACAGTCAGCTGAGGCTATTTCAGAAGACAATCTTCACGAATACCACACGATATAAAAATTCTCTCAGAAAAAATTGAGCAATCTGCATATGGTTGCCCTCATGATATTTCTGAATAACAAAGTTTTAGTAAAAAAATTCATCGATACAATTTTGAGATCCTGGGTATTAATTGCGAATAATTCAAACTGGTTTTGCCTATATCGATATATCTCAAAAGCTAAGATTCGTGGACATTTTCTACTACTCGAAACCTTCCTGAAAATGATTTTTTTTTAAATATATGAGACTAAAGAAGTTATTGTGAATCAGTCAATCAGTAAACCAAATGATGAGCCAATTAACCTCCCTACACTTCACAAGTTTTAAAGGTGTGTGGTTCAAGTGTTTTCCAACTTGAATACATTCAGATTTCTTCAATAATAATCACTAATAAAATTGGGATTTCGAATTTTTATTCAATGAGTTGCGGTTATCTGGGAATTGACCTTTGAGAGACATTCAAAAATATTGATGTTCAATATGAATGTTATAATTATAAATTAAATGTCAGCGTTTCGGACTATACTGTAAAAATTTTATAAATGATGATTTCTCAGTTTTATGTGATGTATGTTATATCCACTTTCCAAATAAGTTAATTAGTTGCCGGTTTTTTTTCTGTCAGTGTCTACGATTGAATTCACAAGAGCGGAAGCCACAAAATGATAAAAACTTGTATGGTTCTTCAGGAAACTTTGATGAGATAGTACCTTTTCAAATTATTCAAAAAAATTGGAAAAGAAAGGCAAAGAAATAACTTTCATCTTTGTGAATAGTTTATTTTGAAATAAATTTTTCTCTTTGTTCCTTTGGAATATCATCACATTGTTTTGTATAAAAAGAATTCGAAAGCCAAAACCTTTTTTTTTGCAAAAATCAATCTTTCCTGAAAATAAACTGCTTTCAATTCGAATCTCGAAAATCTTCTGGCAATAATAAAATAACAGATTGCTAATAAATAATTGATATTTCAGGACCATCGATAAAAATCGACCAGAACAACTTCAATTTTTCGCTATGTATTTATCTATGGATCCTTTTGTTTCCTTTGTATATAGAAATCGATCTTCCTTAGATTTTTTATTCCTGTTGTATATTTGTAAAATATATCTTTGCTTTGTTATTTCAATTTTATGAAACTGACAATTGCTTCGAAATAAACAAGGACAGAATTAAATGAATAACAACAATTTTACTTGCATTTTCATTTATACCCACACATCATATGAGTCTCTGCAACCACTGATAATATCTGTCGCAGTAGCAGACGAAACGCCTGAAACTCCAGGTTCCATTCGAGCATGGTCCACCAGCTCGGATTTTGCTCTATTCAATCATGAGCAGATGATATTAATTTCACCATCAACTTTTGGTGAATATGATCTAATCTGCTATTCAGTGTCACTGTTTTTCGAGTTTGAAAGCCGTGGATTTTTGGAATTTCTTCCCGACGTTTCGCTGGCGCGAGTAGCTAGCTTCTTCAGAGGTTTAACCATCATGGCTTGCTGTCCCATGACTATTTTTTAGGTTTCGTAAAGCGTATTTATGCCTTGTCAGGTAATCAGTTGTATTGGTACTTGTATTTGTACCTGTACTTGTACCTGCACTTGTAACTGTACTTGAACCTGGAACATTCACATTATTGCTGCCTGTTCCAGGTTCAAGTACAGGTACAAGTATAGGTACAAGTATAGGTACAAGTGAAGGTACAAGTGCAGGTACAAGTGCAGGTACAAATTCAGGTACCAATACAACTGATTACCTGATAAGGCGTTAATACGCTTTACGAAGCTTAAAAGTTAGTAATCAGACAGCAAGCCATGATGATTAAACCTCTGAAGAAGCTGCCACTCGTGCTAGCGAAACGTCAGGAAGTAATTCCAAAAATCTACGGCTTTTAAACTCGAAAAACAGTGACACTGAAAACCTCAGCCGCGAAAGTCTAAACCATTTTAATCTGTAATTGTTTATGTTGGTCATACGAAAGGACAATGAATCTCGAATCCTTGTCTTTATGAAAAAATACTCTTCCAGAATTTCCTTCATTAAGTCATCTACTATATTTGGAATATGCCCGTTGCTTTCAACAACGTCCCGGGTAACATTTTTATAAATAATAGTAGTTATATATATATATATATATATATATATATATATATATATATATATATATATATATATATATATATTTTTGTTAGTTCACACCATTGTCTACACCATGAAATAGCAGGTATGAACTCACTTGTCTATAGTTTCGTTACTTTCCCCTCGAAGAAAAGAAGATACGATATTGAGAAATATGTAATCAGGGTCATAACTAAATTCAACGGCTATTCTCTAAATACAGTAGACAAGTTGAATAGAAAACGTAGATTTGGGGAGAATTTTTGTAAATCTTCGACTTTTCAAGACATGAATTCAAACTAATAACATGCAAAAAATTGAAAATAAAAAAAATTGAACTACATTTCTAATCAAGTTACTTGACGACGTTCCATTTGTTGGTATTCACAATCCTCTACGGGGGATGACTTGATTGTTTCTTAGAGAAATTACTATTGCTAGATTATTCGAGGGCAATAACCTATCCCTTCTTCCCTCTCTCCGGTTCAGTGGGAGTTAACCATTTAGAATGGGTGGACCGTTTTTCTCGCTTGATTACAAGTTTCTATATGCTGCGTGTCTCCACGATAGTTTGGCTGAATGCGTTGTTAGACAATATATATGTAGCTTCCTTGAACTTCCTCCTGAACCAGTGTTCCTCCCTATTGATGATCTCATCTTGGGACCAATTGCTATTCTCGATTTGCTGGTTTCTTCCCGCTGTGTGTTTCTATTCTGCTTGGCAATGTGGACTTTCATCGATGAAGGTTTTGCCACACTCCCAGGATATCCAGTAAATGCAATTATTGGAATCGCAGCCCGCGTAAGGTGGCCTAGTTTTCTTGAGGCTGCTACGGATAGTATTTCCGGATCTGAAGTAAGTTCTAATATTCTACTTGAACCCAATTCTTCTTATCCTTTCCGACAATCCTCTGAAGTAGAAAAGGGCAAGGCTTCTCTTTCTTGTACGGTTTTTACTGTCTCCTAGCCAGAGTCTGTTTTTCCATCACTTTAAAGTACCCATTCCATTGAAGATATTTCTGGTGATGCCTAATTCTTTCTCGAGACCTTTCTTCGTATTACTAGAGTCTTGATGATTCCTCTTTCGATAGATTGATGGTGGTTGGATTCATGATTCAGATACTGTCTCGTATGAGTGGGTTTTTGCTCAACAGATGTTTTCCCCTCAGTGTCGTCCTCTTTAGCGATATGTCTGAAAATGGCAATTCGTTGTGGAAGGTTTCACGCTGTTGTGTGCTTGTACCGTGTCTAGTTCTGTATTCCAATGGTTCATTACCCTTAAGGTGTCGTTAATGTGTCTCAATCAAACTCGGGGCTTCGTGTGGGCTACTTCAATGGCCAAAGTTTCAAACCACTCGATATTCGTATATACTCGTATGTTGGCTACAACTGGTGAGGGCGATCCAATTTCAGCCCGTCAGTAATTCAGTTTTTCGCGGAAGAAAGTATACATAAACAAGTAAATCAACATTGCTAGATTGGCAAACGACCAGAACATTTTTTTGTCCGAGTATTTCTAGTACTCGTAAACATTGTAGTTTGTTACTGCATTTTACTGTATGTGAATATGTCACTATGCCATTTTTCTGTTTAACCGCTTTTTTTGACTATTCCTATACAAAATGTATGCCAGGAAAAAATGTCTCGCATCCAAGCTCATTGTCCTGCCTCTTCCGAACCATTGAATGGATTAGTCGTAACGCATCGTTCTGAATCCATTAATCGTGACACTATCAATAAAAGAGCTGATCGGTTTCCGTCTCACGTGCCGACATTACCTACAAACGACTATCGTCAACTGCGAGTCTGGTGAATGGAAATGGGCCATTCGACTATTCGGTTGGGACATCAAAGGGCGTCCTAATTCGAAAGGCGTCGTTGATCAATGCAAATTGATTCGCTCAAATGAGTGAAGCTTGTTAATATTGATAACTACTGTTTTGATGTGTTCATTGATTTCTGTGAATACGGTCGTATAACTGAAATGCTGTGAACGTCAATATAATGTTGACTCGAGGTGTTCGAAAATATCTCGCTGTGTCGGAAACTGGAGCTAGAGCAAGAGTGTGTACCAAAGTTTATTGCAGATTCAAAAAAAATTTTGATCGTTATCACTGATTATCCAAAAAGTCCCTCGCCGTGTATGTTTGTCTCAACATAACTCAAAAATTACCGATCGAATTTACAAACGGTTTTTCGACAATGGACGCCGTGGTTCGATAGGCCCCTGCTGATTTTTGAAAAGGGACAAATCAAGAATATACAGGGTGAGTCATCGAAATCTTGACATGAAGGTTTTGGGTACTAATCTTGCGAATTTCAAAAAACGCCCAGACTGGTCGATTTCTCTTGGGAGGGGGACAGTTTTTTTCTCATTTACAGCGTCGTCACTTCAATCCCGGAGCAGAGGGGTGAACAACCCTTGGAATTTTGATAGGGAACTAGAGGCGAGTCGCACATGGTTTGAAAGATCTTAGAATTCTTTAAACAACGGTGTACATTTTTTTTATTTGAACAAACCATATGGAATTTAGAGTTGAAGTTACTTACTTCATTCTCATGTTAGCATATGCTCAAAATGAGTAGTATCTCCAGCTTCCATGCGATAATAAAGATTCCGCTGGAAACGATCTCGAACATTGTGGAGCTGGAGTGATTTGGCGACATTCATTTGTGATTCGTTGCCATAAATCTTCGAGTAATGCAGGAGGAGTACAGTAAATTCTGCTTTTCAAATGACCCCACAGTAAAAAATCTAACGGCAAAAGATCTGGTGATCGTGGTGGCCATTTGATAGTGCCCCGCCTCCCAATCCAGTAATCTGGAAAAGTCTGATTTACATACTGTCGATCAGGCAGAGCATAGTGCGGAGGATCCCCATCTTGTTGACATATTAACAAATCCTCCCGATGATTGGGGTCGCGCGAAATTTTGCTATTCAATCGAAAACATACTGTCACGACATATTCTTCCCATGTTGTTGATTGAACAGTTCAGCGGCTCTCGCAGCACAACGTCTATTTCCATAGTGCACTTCAATCAACTCAACCTTCTCTGCAGTTCTGTAAACCATTGTTTATTTAGCAGAACTTTACGGCCTCACCACTAGTTATAATGTAGATATCACCTTTAACATAAAAATTAGAAATAGAAACAGCATTTTCAACCATTTCCCAATTGTAATAGTCCTCTTATCAGAGAAAAACTAAAAAATTAACAAAAAGTAGCATAAAAAATAAATGAAAGAGTTCCAAATACATTCCAGCTGAGCAATGTCGTACAACAATTTATTGCTATTAACAATATTGAAAAAGTTAATCATCGGAAATAACTCTTTCAAATAAATCTAAATTTGGAAAAATATATACCATTGTTTAGAGAATTCCAAGATCTTTCAAACGATATGTGACTCCCCCCTTATTCCCTATTAAAATTCCAAGGGTTGTTCACCCTTCTGCTCCGGAGTTGAAGAGACGACGCTGTAAATGGAGAAAAACCTGTCCCCCTCCCAATAAAATTCGACCTTTCTGAGCGTTTTTTAGGATTTGCAAGATTAGTACGCAAAACCACTATGTCAAGTTTTCGATGGCCCACCCTGTAAATAGTTATATGGAAAAGAAAATAGTGTGCTCATTACGGAGAAAATGAATTTCAAATGGTTATTTTTTGGTTATTTATATGAATGATGTGGGAAATACCTTGTTCTAATCTATACTATATTTCCAAAATAGTAAGTACTAAATTCTCAGAAGTGACTGACGTTTTTGCCTTAGTCAAAATATATAGTATCATAATCTTGACAACGTTTTCTGAGAATTTACTGCCTACTATAGTTCTTGTCTTTCTACAATTTTTGAAAAACAATTGAGGAAAACGTTACAGAATTAAAGGAAATTTCTGAAATTTTCCCTCTCAGTGGAAGAGCTTCATGAAGCAAGAGTCGAATGGATCCCTCTACGAAACCCTTCATCACTTGGAAGGATCGATTGAAGTTTGAGGAATGGTTCTTATGCAGATTCTGTGAAACATGTTCTTCCTTACGAATCAGTAGAGAATTGACTTAAAAATCTTGAGAAAAAAATTGGATTAGATAATTTAGGAAACACTTGCTACATGAATAGTATTTCACAAGTGTCGTTCATGAGGAAGAATTTCAAGAACGAGAATGTTTCCTACTAATTCACCAAACTCAAATACCTATTTATGCATCTGCGGTTTTGTAAGAATAGATTATCTTTCCCACCAACCGATTTTCTGGAGTCTTTGAAGTCCACTAGATACTCGTTAGGATAACAAGAGGATTGTTCCGAATTCTTGGGGTTCTTGTTGAATACTCTTCGTCTTGAGCAAAAAATAGCAGAATCAATACCCCTGATCGCTCTGGATTGAATGATTCCTTACAGTCTAGCTCGTTTCGTGTTTGTAAATCATTTGCTGGAAAAATCCTCACTTGTTTGCTTTGTAGTAAATGTTCAAGAGGTAGAATAAAAGTAAGAGAATTTTTGGAGCTTCAATTATCGTTTCCTAATAAGACTAATAACCAGTCCGTCAA
This sequence comes from Leptinotarsa decemlineata, assembly GCF_025532065.1. Lineage (NCBI taxonomy): Eukaryota > Metazoa > Arthropoda > Insecta > Coleoptera > Chrysomelidae > Leptinotarsa > Leptinotarsa decemlineata. Next base: position 4,605,548 of record NW_027412573.1, on the reverse strand, counting down.
AGCTTATTATTAAATCATCTGGAAATGGAACTTTTAACAGGTGATGATTGACTGTATTGCCAAACTTGCGCCAAATCAACTGACTGTTATAATAAAATAAGTATATCTGAGGCACCAGTCAATCTAATAATAATACTGATGATCTTCCAACATGACTCAACCTCTGACAGAAGTACCAAACTCTTATGAAGGTTCGAAATAGATGAACACTTCAATCTAGCAGACCACTATTCTAATGTTAATGCAGTTATTGTACACGGTGATTCTGGCGTTGAATCTGGTCAGCATCACGCCTTGGTCAACGACAAAACGGACTGGTTCAAGTTTGACGATAGTCGTGTCAGTAAGTATTCTGTTGATGTATTGAATTTATTGAAGCCTCTGGAGATACCCTACATTTTGTTTTATGAAAGAGGGGACATTGGCAGATCAAGATCTTCAGATGATGTGGTGCTGCAGGTTTTTCCGGGTTTTCCTTCAGCTGAAAAAGCAAATGCGCCACTGGAATCAATTAAGTCGCCCCAGAGCGCCAATTGATGATTTTTGTTGTTGTTTTATAATTTCATCAATTGTATTGAAAAATTATTTACTTTTAGTAAAAATTAATTGACTATTTATGTGAATTATGTGAAAATGTGTGATTCTACTCTGGTATATGTGTTTCTACTATATTTGAAGAGTATTGGAGTGACATGTCACATAAATGAAAAAAAATGAGAAACTTCGGAATTTTCAGGTTATTTGTTTGAATTATTTGAGGAATACGTGATTCTACTATCGTTCATGTATTTCTACTTAAAAATTATTTGAAAAAACCATCTGAAATATTCACAGATAATTGCATCAATGTAATAATTGATAAGTTTCATCGCTTTCAATTTCATTGCTCTAAACTACTGGATGGGCTAACCAGTTTGTAGGCTAACACACAGATGATGCTACTAGTATTGTATGATTCATAGGATCCTTTATGAGATCGAATCGTCACGTGTGATGAAAAATGGATATTATAGGACAACAAGAGATGTTCAGGACAGTGCTTGGACATCAATGAGCCACCCAGGCACTCAAAGGCCAAAACTCACCAAAAAAGACCAAGTTCACTAAGATGGTCAGCGACTGGTATGATTCACTATAACTTTCTGCAACCAGGCCAAACCATCACAGCAGAGTCTCATTGTGAACTCGAAGAAATGTGCCAGAAATTGCGTCAGCACTGGTCAACTCAAGAGGTCCATTCCTGGTCCACGACAATTCCTGTCCACACGTTCCACAAATCATCGTCCAACAATTGAACGAATTGAACGTCTTAGTTCTGCCTCACCCACCATACTCCCCAGATCTATTACCAATCTACTACCACTTCTCCTGTAGAACCTTCGCATATTAGGGCCAGACAAAAATGGTCTTCGTCGACTTCATCGCATCCCGAGCATTCAATGTTTATGCTGACGAAATTAATAGATTTGTGTTACGTTGGCAAAAGTGCAGTGATTCAAATTGCGCTCATTTCGATTAAATTCTATAAGCATTCACTGTCCTCACCAAAAATGAACCCTGTAGAAAGATTCCTAGGTAGACCATTGTTCTTTTTTCCCTTAGTTCAGAATTCTTGATCTTGTTAGCTACTAACACAGACGTAAAAGTATTCAGCAGTGACTTCTCCAATCCGGCGACAGTTGTAACGATGCCAATTCACAGTTCCAGGGAACATTCCAGACAAATTTGAGCAGTTGGAATGAGTCCTGTATCGGTGTACCAGTCGGTTGAATACTTAAAGAAGATATACTGCTTCATATTTAACGTAAATGAGCGTTCCACGCTCTTCCTTATCGCTAAACTTCGGGAGCTGGAGAGGTTAATGCGCGTCTCTTAGAATATAATCTCCTGGAGTCAGTTGTCCGAAATTTATTCGGGGTATTAGCGAATTAACGATGTTCCGGAATGCGGAATTCCCGGAGTGGTAATCGCCGCAGTATTGCTAATTTTTCGGTGGGGATTATAGTTAATTATGTCATTGTTTCCGTTTCACAAATTCAAAGATAGTTGAGAAGTAATGGCATTACAACTATTGATAATGAATATCAATTAATTCTATAGTCCGTTCATAATTTGTTGATAGCTCACTGCAAGTTTGACCCTCATTAGAGAACTGAAATACAGAGAGGACAGCTAATATGATATAATAACAAAAACCAAACTAAAACTGGCAGTTTAAGATGTTTTCGACTAACCCACCTTGTATCTGAAGAAATACAATACAGCTATAAAACTTTTAATCCGATTATGTAGGTATTTTGAGTGGAAATGAGTGACCAGTGTCGTAGAGTATATGATTAAAACATTAGTTACTTTAAATAAATAAATATATTAATATTCTTAAACTGTAGGTACTGTAAACTGTATTTTTATTTTAAAAAAATTTCTTTATTTTATTCAAAAATAATAAGTTACTTGCAATTTGTAAAAGATACATTTATTTAATTAATACCTATTTTTAAATGATATAAACTACGATTACTTACAAAACTATTCAGATTCAAAATAAACAGGATCATCTTCGGAATCCGAGTCGTCTTGCAGGTTAATAATTAGCGGTTGTGTCTCTACAGTCGCATCAATTATATTGTCAAGATCCCACATTTTTTGTTCTTCTTCTATTACATGTCTTACTGCATCTCGCCAATTTTGTTCTGTAATATGTTGTAAAGACTCATGTAACAATTCACGTACAGCTTGTATTTTATATGACGTATTTTTTCTAGCCACATAGCTTTTCATTTGTGCCCAAATGAGTTCAATTGGATTTAATTCGCAGTGGTAGGGTGGAAGTCTAAGGACTGTGATGTTTCGTCTTTCCGCCATTTTGTCAACTACGTATTTCTTGAACTTAGATTTGTGTTGCCGGGCAATTTTTAAAAGTTCTGCTTTAACCATTCCATCTTCGTAAGGCAGGGACTTATTCCGCAGCCAGTCAATGATATCCTGTTTCTTCCAGGCAGTCGTCGGAAGTCTTTCAACTAGTCGTGAATGATAAGGTGCATTATCTAATACTATAATTGAGTTTGGTGGTATATGTTCAATCATCTGCTCAAAATACTCTTCGAAAACATCAGCAGTCATCTCCTCGTGATAGTCTTTCGTGCTTTTGGATTCAAATTCCAACAATCCATGCTTAGCAAATCCTTTTTCACTGCCAATGTGAGAAACTATTAATCTACTGCCTTTACCAGAGGGTGGGGAAATACCAGTAGACCAACCTTCCATAAAGGCTTGCCTGGAGCTTGATATAGATATTTTTATCTGTCCGAATTTTTGTGAGAGTATGACCTGCGTTTACCCACGTTTCATCCTGATAGTAAATTGGCCTTCCTTCAGCCCGAAATTTTCGTATAGATCTTAGATACTTTCTTCTCCAACATATTACTTCCCGGTCAATCAAAAGTGATTTTCGGTCTGATTTCTCCCACCGGAAATTTAATTCTTTTAAAACTTGCCACAATTTGGTTCGTCCGACATGAGGCAAATCCGGTTCGTCTCTAACTTTTTGTAAAATTTTGTTTAATATGGGTATTTCTTTTTTGTAAAAAAATTCGTGAATTTTCCTTCGAATACCATTTTTGGCAAATTCATCAATTTCAATAGGTTTTTTCCCCCTCTTTAAGTATTCGTTTGTATTTGGGTTAGCTATAGCTTTTTTTTTTCTTTCTGATAGGAACCTATATATTGTTGACTCCCCTACGCCCGTCATGTTGGCACAACTCTTGATTATGTTCTGAACAGTATTTGTGGGATTCTGAGAAACCAGAGCATCGTGAACGTTCAAAACAATAGTCTTCTCTCTTGGTGAATAGACAGACTTACTGACTGTACGCAACAGTACCGGTATAAAACTTGATGATGTTGATGATGATGACGAAGCCATCGCAAGCAATCAAACAAAACAAGCAGGAACGAAAGGTACGTATATGTTTGTAGGAATATGAAAAAAAGTTACTCACGCACTGCACAAAATTCGCAAAATAAATATTAGAGACGTTAATTACTGCCGTAGACGCCGAAACACCAACGAGCCGTAAACTAAATGCGATTGAAAAATGTACTAAACGAAAAATTATTTTCGTTCGTAACAACTTCACCCTTTCAAGGCAAGTTTCTAATATAAACTGAAGCTTTATATTTAATGAATAAACACCTCAGGAACCTCCGCCTATGATTTTACGAGTTTTACGACCGTTTTATGACTTGGGCCTCATTTTGTGCTATCGACAAATTATGAACGGACTATAGCTGTGATGATCGAGATATCAACAATTTATGGGCCATTGGATGATGAAAATTATTCAAAGAAGAAGTATTAGAAGCCGAGCAGGTTGGAATTGCTTCATATAACAATTATAAATTGAAAAACACCAATCCAACTGTTTAAGATAAGTTATTAAAAAAATCATTCATGTTTGAATTTATACAAATCAAACACAGTGAAAGCTTTAGATCAGACATACTGGATACTGAGTAGGCTCTAGAATAACTCAATCGAAATAGGTCCACACTTTATCCAAATATTATCTTGATCTAAGTCATCACTTTGACTTTTATATTATCAGTCATTAGATTATGACGATGAAGCATATTGAATTCAGAACTGAGTCGCATCAGATCTCGCTGAAATACGTTCAACAGTAACCAGTGACGGCTCGTGCATTGGAGAACAGGGGAGGCTAAAGTCATAAAGACTATATACACACAGAAAAGCCCGCCGGAGGCGCGAAAATTTTTTGGGGTACCGCACCTATTTAAAGCAAAATACGTAATATTTGCATATATGCAAACATAAATTGTGTATTGCCAAAAATTATACATATAAAACTGACCTTAAAAAAACAAAAACAAGGAAAAAGGGTTGTCTTTGAGTTATTTAATTTAAATTAACTCTTCTCAGTCAATGAATAATACTTTTCTCTTCTAATATAACAGTTTTGTTGAAAATTGCTACAAATATTTCACCGTGTCCGCGAAAAGCAAATTCTTGGGAACCCAAATAAATCGTAATATCGATGTCTTTTTAAATTCGACCGATTTTCCCTATTATTGATTATTGAAAGAAATTATGGCCTCTTTTTGAGCTGTATCTAAAGCTGTTGGTATATTTTGTTTGCTGAACAATTTTAATTTACAAGACGAAAATATATGCTCCTTAGATTTAAATTGTCTTTCTGTAGAACGAGGTAAATTTTTTAAATCGGGGTATCCTATTTTAGACCACGTTTGGTATTCGATTTGTACGGAAAATAAAACACAGGGCCAACAAAAAAGTTTTTCTCGTTTAATGGAGCCGGTTAATCAATCGCATTTATCGTACCAACTAATATTAAATCCTCGTTTTTGTATATTATCTGTCGCTTTAATCGAAATCATATTTGGTTGAGGCCTTCCCAGAGTTTTAACAATGTAAAATTTATTATCATAAGATAAAGACTTAAAATTATTTGTCAGTAACCAATCGACTATATCGTCAGATGTTTTAATTTCGTCCAACTTATCCGTAATAAATGGAAAAAAAACTCACCGAAAAGTGAAAACCTGAGAACATCTTGGAATTGAAAGAAAACACTTTGAAAACACATTAAAAATATTACCAAAAAGCACTGTCATTATACAATACTGCCTGTTTTATACACAAATAACAAATATTATCAAGAAACACTAAAACGATTTCCCGAAATATTTTTCAGTCCCGGTTCCTCACGGCATCCCGTCCGAATGATTTAATCAGAAACAAACGCAGTCCTGCACTAACGAAGACCAACTGGAGGCTAGCCTCCTCTAACGCTGTGATTTCTGCAACTAAAATTACAAATCGTGACGTATGTCGCTTGCTGGATCGGTCTCGCGGTGCTTGTGTTTTTTAAAGCAGTCGGAGGCTTGGCTCCCTTGCAACGTATCAACGTATGGCATTTATTATTTCGGGTTGATGGTTTCTTCGTTATTCGTTCGTGGGCGGTGCGTTTGAGGTTCGTTAACGCAGGATACAGTATGGTACGCACTACGTAGTGAGTGACAGTGTTTTTCGGGCATATTATGTATTTATATTGAAAATTTATTGTAGAGTAATGATACACAAGCATTCTTAGAAAAAAATTATCATGATTATTTGTCAATTACTTTCAATTTATTGCGATGAATAGCCTCAAATTTTATAGGGAGACTAAGCCTCCTCTGACGAGCCGCCGCTGACAGTAACTCAGACATTGAGTTCGTCAGAAGGATTTGTAACAATTTAATGAATGTATCAGTAGTTTGTGGTTCATGAGAACTGGTACTGATTTTATGGCATCTGATGGTGATGATGATTACATGATTTTTCATAGGTATGAGATTGATTTCCTGACTATTCAAGGTTATCCATCATGTTTTTCAATGACTCATTCATATATATGGCTGCAGTAACGTTTGTTACAATTAAAAGTGGTAAAAAACATAGAAATTTTCATTTTTTTTCATTATGATCTCCTACCACGTAGTAACGGCTACATCCATCAATTTAAATCAATAATAAATGCAAATAATGATTATTGGCTTTCGAAAAAATTAAATTATTCCAAATATTGAATCAAATTAAATGTTTTTTTCTTAAAGTAATCCTCAAATTTCAAATAATGGAATTCATCTTCAGATTGTCCCATACATAGTACAACATGACGATAGTATCAAAATTAAATTTGATGAATATTTGGAATACATGAATGAACTTAAACAAATAATCAAATAAATCACAGGGACAAATAATTTTAAAAAAAAACGAAGTATTAATTGTGACATGCGTAGATAAATACACCCACTTCTTTTTTTTTTTCTTCTGATTGGTTTTAACCACTTCCGCTACATTTTGGAAAATTGATTTTTGTCTAGCTATACAGTGTGTCCAAGATAAGGATCCTAAGCATGGGAATCTCAGTACCTGTTGGAGATACAGCTTAGGTTAAATAAGGAAAAAGTTGTGTTCTTTAAAGCTTATTTACATGCCGTTTAGAAACTTGAAGAATTTTCATGGCCTGCTGAGATATTTGGGAAAAACGAGAATTTGACAATATCAATTTTATTTTTTTCTGACTTTATTTGAAAAGATATCAAAAAACGAATAACACTTTTTCATTGGCACTTTCAAGGTACTACACGATGGTATTTTTAGTTTTTATATCCGACGTTTCGTTTTCAAAAAACCATCATCAACTTTATTTTTTTAAATAGCCTGAAAAAAAGTACACCCTGTATCTGATTCCATTTTTTATTACGAATTCAACGATGTAACACATGCCATTGTTTTCTTTTTAGTTTAAGGGAAAATTGCATTTTTTCTATTTTTAAAATGTATTTTCAAGTAGGTTAATAATGATTTTTTTTAAGTAATGAAAACAACAAAGAAATTAACGCATTTTTTATTTAATTCAAAGGAGGTGTTCAAACAGGTTTCCGTTATTTTCCAAACATAAGTATGATCTTCTAACTGTAGAACTTAAAACATCACGTAACATCTCTGGTGTAATACTGTTAAATGCGACAGTTACACATTCTCGTAACTGCTGTTCAGTTCCAAAAGAATGTTGGTAAACCCGGTTTTTAACAAAACCCCATATGAAGAAGTCCAGAGGAGTTAAGTCAGGGGATCGCGCTGGCCAAGACACTTCACTAAAGGTTCCAATCCACCTTCCAGGATACTCTCGAACTTGTCTAGAATTATGTGCAGGAGCACCGTCTTGTTGAAACCAACAGTTATTGACCTGTGCCAGAGGTAAATTATCTAAACAGTCTTCTACATAGTTTTGCAATAAATGATGGTATCGTTCGGCGGTCAAAGAATTATAGTAAAAAAACGGACCTAGTATTTTAGTTCCTAAAATTGCACACCACATATTAAACCCAAAACGTTCTTGATGTCTTGATATTTTCTTAACACGCGGATTTTGCTGAGCCCAGTAATGCGTATTGCGGCGGTTGAAGATACCATTATTAGTGACCATACTTTCGTCGGACCAACTTATTTTTGAAGGGAAATTATAATCTTCTTCACACGCGCGTGTATACCATTCGCAAAAATTTCGGCGCGGTTCGAAATCCCCTGGTTTAAGTCCTTGGCAAATCCTAAATTTATAGGGGTGATATCTATTGTTACGCAAAATAAATTGAGCTGTGGATTTGGCTACCCCTACATTATTTTCGATTTGCCTAGTTGATATTTCAGGGTTCTCAACAACTGCCTGTAAAACATTATTTTGGGCTTCTTCTGAAGATTCCTTTTTTCGAGATAAAACAGGCTTCTTAAATGAACCATATTCTTTTAAATTTCGAGCCAGCTCTAAGAAAATGGACTTACATGGCTGCTTTCTTTCTGGATATGTATTAAAATACATTGCTGCTGTATTTACAGTATTTTTGTGGCACAAAATGTAGCACGTAAGCATGTCAAACTTTTCTTCATGGCTATAATGCTCACCCGGCATATTCGACGATAATAACACAATATTATCTATTCAACAATAAACAATAATAACGACAACAGTAACAATAACTCTAAAAACAACAACTCGACAAACGGGCTAACAACAACGACAATTACTATTTTATCGTGTAATTAAATAATATTTGACAGGCTCGGTGACAGGTATTTACGTCAAAGCATTTGTTTGCAACGCCTACTTAAAGATTTTTTTTAAAATAGAAAAAATGTAATTTTCCTTTAAACTAAAAAGAAAACAATGGCATGTGATACATCGTTGAATTCGTAATAAAAAATGGAATCAGATACAGGGTGTACTTTTGTTTCGAGTCATATAAAAAAATAAAGTTGATGATGGTTTCTTGAAAACGAAACGTCGGATATGAAATCTAAAAATACCATCGTATAGTACCTCAAAAGTGCCAATGGAAAAGTGTTATTCTTTTTTTGATATCTTTTCAAATAAAGTCAGAAAAAAATAAAATTGATATTGTCAAATTCTCGTTTTTCCCAAATATCTCAGCAGGCCATGAAAATTCATCAAGTTTCTAAACGGCATGTAAATAAGCTTTAAAGAACACAACTTTTTCCTAATTTAACCTAAGCTGTATCTCCAACAGGTACTGAGATTCCCATGCTTAGGATCCTTATCTTGGACACACTGTATATCTCATTTGTCCCTCTCTCTAGATCGTAACAAATCAGGTAGTGAATGTGAAAATATAATTTTTATTTATGTTGTAGTCTAGAAAAAATGTGTAGGAAACTGAATGCACATGTCATTTCTGCAATTTGTTTCCAGAAGAAAACCATTCCCAAATAATCAGAGTTTAAACAAATTGATGAAGTTTGCTTCACAAGGCCATGACAGTTGTCTTTTTGCGCGCAAAAACTGAGGTGATTGTATGCAGATAACAATATGTTGTTGAAATGGATGCAAGAAACCTGAATATTCCACAACGAATCCGTGATGCAATTAGACTGCAAAATAATGCAAATCAATCCTCTGCAGATGAAGACAAAGCCACACGAGAAAAGCACCGCATTCAGTGTTGCCAGGTCTACTGTTTCTGTAGTGAATTTCCTGTTTTGGCCCTCAAGCTACTGCATGAGACCTAAAATCTACTGATGACTTCACTTTATGTGATACTTTTCAATACAAGCATTACTGTTAAGCATGATGTGGCAAAAATATTCCAAATCAATAAGTTCAATAGGAGTAAGAGAAGGTGAACTCTGCATCACTACTGCTTCCAATTCGTATCTAGAATTGGTCGGCAATTTGAAAATAGGATCTTTCAATCTTCCCCAGGAGTGGAAGTCCATAGGTGTTAGGTCCGGTGACCTGGTAGGCCAACGTTTTGGTCCTTGGTTGGCTATCCAATTATTACCAAAATATTTCTTGACGTATCTGCTCCACAATAAAATGAGGGTTTTGTTGTGCTCAGGTATAAGAATTGAAGCGGTTGAAAGTGCCGCCACTGCTCACATGAGCATCGTCTGTCCAAATAAAATTTAATTTGAAATCACGCACTTGGTTACAACCTCCAGGAACCACTGGCAAAAAGTCATGCGGCGTTCAGAATCTGGTCTCAGTTGATGAACTCTCCCTGTCCCATGTGGTTTATATTTGTGTTTTTTTTTCAAAATTCTACTATCGTCAGTTCTTGGTAGGCCTGTTGATATTTTTAAATTTCACGTTGATGTTTTGGGATTATTTTCAACTGCTCCTAAAACGGCTGTTCCTTCCAATTCCTTATCCCCACTTGATTCATATAATTTTGGACTTTTCTTTTAAAATTTTCTCACTATCAATTAGGCAGTGTTGACATCTGGCAAAAATGTCTCTGAAAGGTTGTCTTGTCTCTGGATACCTCTCGTGATATAAATTTTTCCCGCTTTGTATAAAACAGACTATCATAAGTATCCCATTTTTCATAATTCTCATACTTCATTGCGAATGTGTTTGAAAATTTAACAAAAATCACTAATTGAAAAGCTTCTTCACTGTCTAAATCAAAATTTGACAGCTACCAGTAAAGATTTGCATTCTGTTTTATCACCGCATTGTCCAAAACCTACATGATTAAAGGGTCCGTTTCAAAGTCTACATGAAAAAACATGAAAGCGCTGTATTTCAAAGATGACTCTAGCAAAACATCAAGTCTGCTTCATTTTTGGAAAGGTAATTTTGAACTCGATTGAAATATGCAGGAATATACAGGGTGTCTCATTGAAAGAAATAGTTTTCAATCAATAGAAATTCTACCTACTTGAAAAGGTGCTTTGAAAATGTTCTCGTGGAAACAAGAAATTTTTGACAGGAAAAAGTTTACAGCAACTTTTCGAAAAGGCACATTTTCGAAAAACATGCTGTAACTCAGAAACAATGATAGATATCGATATGCGGTTTTAATCATTGAGTTTGTCATGAAATTTGACCCAGCCATCAGTTTTCATTTATCTAGTTTGAAAACAGGAGTATCTATTCAAAGGTGTGAAATTTGGCCCACTCTGTACAACTGAAGACCCGCACTTCCAGCATCCCCAGAGTCAGGCTCGTTCCACCTCAGCTCATAATTCATAGAAGTCGTTCGCTATCGGTTTTCCTTTCCGAACAAAACTAACTCGAGGCGTTTCGGAACACATGGAATTTCGGCAGTATCCGGCGCGTAATTGCCTTCAGAAATTCGCCCGAGAGCGGATATCTTTGGTATTCCCACAGACCGTCGGAACTTTTCAGGTGCTACATCTTATTCTTTATTCGGATTACGGAGTGAACGTGTTCAGATTTCTTGTTCAGTTTGCAGGAAATGTTTCCAAATGGATATCCCATTTTGTTTGATTTCGGCATGGGAGAGACAGCGGCGCATATGGAATAGTTCAAATGCTTTTTGTTGTTCTAGTATTGAATAGAACTGGCCGATATTTGATGAAAATCCATATTAAAAAACTAATCGGTTTAAAAAAAAAATCTGTTTTTCCGTTAATCAGCTGTCGCCCCCATACGAACGACAACTCTCAGAAGTTGAGAAGCTTGTGCGAGCTAAAAACTAACGAGGTCTTACCTTTTAACGTGTGATTCCCAACACGTTATCAATATTAATACAGTTTATTGTATGATTTTCACTATAGGGGTTTAACAAAAACCGCGACACGTGTCCCGCTATATAATAGCTTCTTCAAGCATAAACTGAGAGTTCCAACAATATTTCACTAATCACAAACTAATTTATTCATTACAACACTTAGCAACTAACGCTATTTCCACTATTTCAATTTACTCAGCCACTCGATTTTTCCGAACTGCCCTCTTGGGTCGTGAAGACGGTCGATAACGGTCCTTTCTAGAATTATGTAGTCTTTTCGGTACTAGAATTTTACCGGCGGTTCCCGACTGCATTCTTTGGCAGTGATGCCATGTGCCTTCAAACCCGAACGAAGATCGTAACAATGAAAGCTTCTAAATGTCTATATGAGGAATTGTATTGCCGTTCAGATATTCACAATATCAATATCAGCTACTGATATTATACACCGAACAGAATTATTTGTGAAATCTGTTCCATAGGTACCACGGGCCTGATTCTTGTGTCACTAGGATGTCTTGTTATATTAACGTAATTCAAGATTTTAAGGCTCATGTTGATGAGTGCGAATCGTTAAATATGACGTCGGTTTCTATGGAAAAAATCTTCTCATGACTCGACAATCAGACCCCAGATTGCACCGGTATAAAACTCAATCCCTAGTGAGTTCAAGCTGATGTCTTCGAAGAAGGGCACTACTTGAACGAAATCTCATGTACACCTACTATCGATAAGAATGGTACTACTTCCTTTGTACATATTTTTCATATATTCGATGGCCTATTTACATATTCAGTACATTAATTCTGCAACTTGTAATTTGTGATCAGTTCTAAACATTTTTTTTAAATAAATAGAAAATATATTTTCGATCTTTAAAAACGTACATATGAAATAATATTTATTTTTATTAATTTATTTATCGGTCAAGTACACTACAGAATTATTATAAAATCCCAAATGGTACATCAAGAAAGTTTCAATTGTTGAAACCAGTCAAGCATTAGAGTTCAGTTATGAACCCAACAAGTAAAATCCTTAATAAAAACTATTGTAATTGCTTGAAAATAAATAAATCTATTTATTTATTAGTCCAGTACACCACAAACTATTAATAAAATACCAAATGGAACATAAAAAAGAAAAAATATTTAAAAGACAAGAATAATCTTAAAAACATTCAACACTAATGATCAATTAAATTATAAAACAAAAACGTAACTATGTACATTACAGAATTGTAACAAAGTCTCAAATGTTACATCAATGTGTCAAGTTATTAGAGTCAAGTTATTACTTCATAATGAATAAAGGCATGCATTTTCATTTGTCAAGTAGTACATTAAGTTCAAATAATGAATAAAAAATAAAAAAAAATCAAATAAAAAATAATAATATACGACTATTCAGAAGTTTAATGAACAATCTCCTGATGAAGTCGTCTGATTACCATTTTTTTGAATTTTGAATATGACAAATGAAAAAGATCCAGTTCTGAAAAGTATGTATTGAAATGTTTTTGAAGCCTACAACTTATTGCCATGGAGCCATAGTTAGTCTTGTGGAATCGCAACCCAAATGAAAAAATGTGATTGCTTCTCAAGGATCTTGAGTTAACAGAAAGGCAAAAGTCATCTAAAATAGCTAAACAATTGTAGTGGAAGTTTATTATTTAATGAAGGAAAAGAACCATTGCAAGGTTACGTCTGTCCTCAAGTGATAATAAATCTAATACAGACAGCCTAATTTGCCGGGTAAATCCAAGGTAGGGTAGGCCAAGTTTCCAAATTATATATTTAGAGAAGCGATTTTGCACTTTTTCAAGTCTGTCGTTATGACAAGCATAAAGAGGACACCAAATAACACTATTATATTCCAAAATACTCCGAACCAGTGAAAAGTATAATGACTTTATATTCTATAATATGGCGGGTATTTCTTTTGATGAATCCGAGCATTCTGAATGCTTTATTACAGATAATATTGACATGATCAATAAAGCTTAGATCTTTATCGAAAGTAATTCCCAAATCGCATAAGCTTTTGACAGTTTGAAGAGTTACATCATTAATGGAGTAGTTTCCAATGACAGGCTGTCTTATTGTATAAAATCTCAACACATTACATTTCTTAATGTTAACTTTTAGACAATTAGTATCACAGTTGGTACAAAAGCTATCTAGGTCATTCTGAATACATTCAATATCATTAGTAGATTGTACTTGTTGTAATGTAATTTCTTATTATTATCATTATTATTTCCTTGTTTCATTATTGAGAATCTAGTTCATGAATTATTTATGTTCATCTTGCAATTACTTGGTTGAATTTAGAAATGTATGTTTTGCTGACAATACTTTATGAAGTTCGTTGTCGTTATCATCTCATTTTAACTTGTTTAATTTCGATTGGCTAGAATATGAAAGGTAAAACAGTAACTAGCGTCTGTGATCACGTGACAAGAAACTTCATAAAAAGCGAGTGTTCTTTTGTTTGGGGGAACACTTACACTTGCATTAGCATTTTGAACAGACGACATGTAAATTGTTTATCAAAACCTGTACTCTATTTTATCTATTCCGGCGACTTGTGTTTTTGTGGTGAATAGAAACGTTTTTCTGCATTGAAGTTTTTCATTCCAATCATCTCCAACACACTGTTTTGAAAAACTTATGGTCGTCCGCATACAGAGAGATATTACAGTGTTTAAACACTGATTTAACATCATTAATGAAGAAATATGCTTGATTCATTTTCTCTTTTGCTGTAAAAAATCATTTCCTTTTGGCATTTTTCGTCTGTCAAATTTTGAAAAAACAATTATTAATAAAATAAATAATGTGTTTTTTACAATATCATTTTACAACAAAATGAAATAGTGAAAAATTCATTGAAACCAACAAAAAATCAAATTCAATAAAAACTCAAAAGCGCAATTTCGTAAGATTCCAGACGCTGAACTCTACGTAAAAGCAGCAACCTCGTCCCCCAACGGGGGAGTTATTTAGATCGGATCATATCGCTTTTCCTGTAGAACAACAAATAAAGAACTCTCGTTCCCTGGGGTTTCAATATTTTTTCTTCCTTCACGGTCTTGACCGAAGAATCGTAGTTCCTTATTCAGTAGTTGTAGCCGACGTAGAAGGCATCGGTCACGTAGTGTCCAATCTGTTTTAAAAAAATATCTGTTTAAAATCTGTTTTTCCGTTAACCAGCTGTCGCACCCTTACGAACGACAACCCTCAGAAGTCGAAACTTGTGCGAGCTAAGGATTAACGAGGTCTTACCTTTTAACGTGTGATTCCTAACACGGGTTGGACGGTAGCAAGTGAAGATCGATCGTTCAGACTAGGGCTTGAACCAACGACCAACACCGCAGTCAATTCGAGTGAGTGAACAAAGCACACACGCCAAACCGCTTGGCTACCGACCGACCAATGTTGGCATGTTTGCCTTCGTGGTTAACGACGCGAATAGCTTGTATTGCTTTTCTGTTGAAGACTGTGTTTCCGACGATAACAACGTCGAATCAATCTTCAAGTCGAATTCAAAATTCAAAATCTTCGTGCAACGGTCGTGGCTGTATTCGAAAAATTTCAGATGCAAATTGAGGATAACGGGAAGTTTGCAGAGCATAATTTGTTCCCACGCTTCGACCTTCTCGTTTGTTTTCCACGAAGTCACTTCCTCTAAACTGTTCTTGGAGACGTGTTAGGAATCACACGTTAAAAGGTGAAACCTCGTTAGTCCTTAGCTCGCACAAGTTTCTCAACTTCTGAGGTTGTCGTTCGTATGGGGGCGACAGCTGATTAACGGAAAACAGATTTTCTTTTAAACAGTACCTTAAGCGCTTCTCTGGTCAAAGATAAAAAACAGGCGTTAGATCTTTCAATAAAACCAATTGATCTCCAGCTACTTTCATTTCAGTACATATCTATCAAATCATTCTAGGACTAGAGATCCTCTTTTACATTTAAGTTTATTGAGCGTTGCGAAATTATCTGACCCCTAGTTCATAAAAACGCAAGGTAATGAGGTATGGTAAGGTAAGGTATTGGGAAAACACACTTGCGTTCTAGATAAACAGTAAGGTGAGGTAACGTCGGTAAGGCAAGGTAACGCAAGGTAAAAAGTTGGCTGATTTCAACTTTCTGCGTTGCGTTCTCACCTCCGACCAATCAGAAAGAGCCATACTACAAACTTTGACGGACATATCCGAATGGTGTAGAGGTAATGTCACCAGATAAAGTTAAACGTCACATTGTGAAATTTGATTTTTCTTTTGATGGATATGAATACAAAAATTGCCGCGATCGTGTCAATAGTAAGTGTTTATCTTTTACTCAAGAGAAAGAAACGAAAATGGAGGAGGTTTAATACCAGACCCATTCTGAGAAGCAGGAAGACCCAGGGGCAATTTCAGTTATTTAAAAGAATGAAAAATGATGATCAATTTTTGTACACAAGAATGAACAAAATATGTTTTGAACATTTAGTGAAATTGTTAGCTCCTTCATTGTTAAAAAAAAGATATGGATCGATATATCCAGAAGAGAAATTGGCCATAACACTCCAGTGAAGTGAATTGTTGAAATTGAAAATATATAGAAATGAAAGTTATTTATTTCATATGAGTGATTGCTGCTGTCAAGATTAGGCTGCACTTTAGTATTTGGGATAACGCCCACCAGGGGGAGTGGCATATCAATCGAAAGGGGATGATGAGAAGAACACAATGGTATGCGTTTTATCACGAGGAAATAACAGAAATAAAATTTGAAAAATGTCAAAATTTTCTGACTTGAACTAACCTAACCTAACCTAACCTAACCTAGCCTAACCTAACCTAACCTAACCCAACCCAACCTAACCTAACCTAACCTAACCTAACCTAACCTAACCTAACCTAACCTAACCCAACCCAACCTAACCTAACCTAACCTAACCTAACCTTACCTAACCTAACCTAACCTAACTGAAAATTCAAATACATGTTTTAATTTTTGTCTGTCACCTCAGTCTCATTAGCGCAGTGGTAGCGCTCTTGCTTGTCGAGGCTGAGGTACCAGGTTCGAATCCCGGTTGGGGCAGGCTATTTAGCGCACACAACACGAACAACACAAACAACAGAACACAACGGTGAAGTATATATATGATAATAATGTGAATCTCATTCCAGATGAATCTGATACGATTGGCGAACGAAGTCGTTAAAGACAGGGAAACTTGTCTTCAATGGTTAAGAGATCAAGAATTGCTTCCGCCGATAAAAGACAGAATATGTCGCAGTTGTCGAACGAAGAAAATGATGTGGGAGGCAGATCATGGTTTAGGTCGATGGCGGTGTCTGAAGCACAGAATAAATCAAAGCGCATCAGCCGAGACATTCTTCGAGCACTTGTCGATGCCTATCGAAAAGGCCGTGACATTGATATACTGCTTCGCCAATGAAATGGATTACGAGAAAGTCATCAAAGAGAGTAATATCCGTGACTACGAGACATCGAGTGCCACTGTAGCTGATTGGTACAGCTATTGTCGAGAAGTCTGTATGGTGGCCTTGAACGAGGTCTACAAAGATGGCCAGATCGGAGGTGTCGGTCATATAGTAGAGATCGATGAAACCAAAATTGGAAAAAGAATGTACAACCGAGGTCGTAGAAGAGAAGGCCATTGGATACTCGGAATGATCGATAGAGAGGGTGCCACTCCTCCTGGTGGGCGTTATCCCAAATACTAAAATCCTGCCCAAGATTATGGAAATGGAATGTCAATATTTGTTTATGCATTCCTGCCAGCCCAAAAATTACCAAAACCTATAATCACTATGGCAATTATTCATGCTTTACTTTTTCGTGAACGTCAAAAAATGGATACTTCACCTTACCTCTCTGCATTACCTTACCTTACCTTGTATTATTATAAACTAGGAGTGAGCAGCTCACTGATAGAAGCGCGCATCAATTTCCCCGTCTAAAAGAACAAACACGAAAATAATGAGCTCATCCGCAGTGTCATCCCTCATTCTAATGAGGCAAGGACCGAAAACAACCCTTGAACGTCTAACAAATTGCTCAAGTTCGTCGCTGAGACCCTCAGAATTGCCGCTAACCCTGCCTGACCATGCTCGAGATATGATTAATTATCCACCCTCCGTATTATCTACATGATTTACTCTTTCGGTCAAATGAATGCTTCTGCGCACTTTGCGACAAGAAGTTCGAGACACGCCACATGTCTTCAGTTTTTTGGTGGAGTTTTTGTTCCTAGCAGGCTTGTCCAGTGTGATTTTCTGTGTGACCAGTTAATTTGGGGTTTGTCGGAGGACATGATTTCGGAGATTGATCCCTTGTAACAAGATAATTAGGAAGCTGAGTTGACAAGTAACGAAGACAGGAATTATATCGTTATGAGAGATTATTTCAGCAACTACGTGTCAGGGACTTATGGTCCGCAGAGTTATGAAGACGAACAATAATAACTCTTCAATCATCTTCATTGATGAGTTTCCGGAATATGATTCAATCTTTTCATTTATCCGTGATCAAAATTCTCACAATACAGGATGTTAATTAAGTATGTACCATAAATTCAACAGACTATTCTTTAGGTAATTTTAAGACGAAATGTTCATATAAACTTGGGTCCGCAAATCCTGCGTTCTCAAGATACAGGGTGTTAAAATAAAAATAAAAAAAAAGTTATTCGTAAATATCCTAAATATCCTTCAACTAATTTTGTTGTAATTTGGCAATGGTATTTATAACATTAAGGAGCTAATTTAACTCGAACGTGATTGAATTTATTAGGTCCAGTGACATCTCGATCGGGATTTCAACGAATATTTTTGACTTAAAAATGTACGCCAATGACTTTTGTGCAATTTTCATCATTTCCTTGGATTGAGCAATTAGAAATAAAACTTTTTTTTTCTCCTGAATTTTTTTCGCATCTTGCTTAGTTTTTGAGAAAAAAAGTTGACCTAATTGCATATCCCTGGACCTCACAAGGAATGATATGGGAAATTAAATGTTTATTTTGGAAATTATCATTTTCACAATTTTTCATTACTAAGTATGTAACAATAACAACAAATATTAAATAACATTAACATCTAGACTAACGAATTACACTAAATTAAGTGTAGGAAATGGCCTCCTCCGTCTTCAATACAACCGTCTACCCGCCACATCATTGAATTTCGCACTCTTCTGAAAATACCTGGCATATTTTTCATCATGTCACATGAATTAATGATTTTATTCTGTAAATCATTTTCACTTTGAATAGCAGTTTTGTATACCAACGCTTTAAGGTGTCCCCTGAGAAAATAATCTGAAGGATTCGTTTCGGGCGAGCGAGGTGGCCATGGGTGTAGGCCTGCTCTCCCAATCCAGCGATTATGGTAATTTTCATCCAAAAATTGCCGTGCCACTACACTCAATTGTGGAGGAGCACCATCGTGCATGTACCACATACTGAATCTTTCCATGACTGGAATTTACAAAAATGGTTCAAAAAATAACCACTAAACACATTTTTTATAACAATTATAAATTAAAAGCTTATAAAGTTGAAAACAACTGCCAATTTGTTTATTAAATGCTGCAATCGTTTTCCAAGGCAACCCTTGATTAAAATTTATGGTATTTTCAGAAGAGTACGAAATTCAATGAAGCGGCGGCTTCACACTTAATTTAGTGCAATTCGTTAGTCGAGATGTTAATGTTATTTAATATTTGTTGCTATTGTTACATAATTAGTAATGAAAAATTGTAAAAATAATAATTTCCCAAAGAAACATTTGATTCCCCATATTATTCCTTATTGGGTTCCTCCTTGGGTTTTTTGCCCAAAATAAACCAGTTCGCAGCAAAAAATTATTTTACGAACAACTACAGAGACACATCGTCATAAATGTGAACTGGATTTATTGTTATTTTGTAGTTAGTACCTGCATTAAACGATTAGAGTGTAATAAACAAAACTAATTTATTGATAACAAAACATACAACTTCTAGAAATCATAGTAAATGTTCAATATGTCTACCTTCAGACATTACGCATGCGTCTAGACGTCGGCGCATTGAGCCACGTATTCGCTCAAATGTTCCTGGAGTCTCTCTGATTACCCTGCACGCATCGATGATGCGATTTCTTAAGTCTTGTACATCGCGAACAGGAGTACGATGAACCAAATGCTGTAAATGACCTCAAATAGAGAAATCGAGAGCATTAAGATGCGGGGAACGAGCGGACCAGTTCTGTGGTCCTCGTCGACCTATCCACTGATTTGCATATGTTTAAGATAAATGCTGACGTGCTACTTGACTAAAATGGGCGGGAGCCTCATCATGCATAAAAAACATATCCCTTCTGACGCCCAAAGGAACTTCCTCCAGCAGTACTGGATGCACTTCTCTTAAAAATTGAACGTATGCCTCACCATTTAATCGAAGATGTCGAAAATGAGGCTCAATTATATCATCCCAATAACGTTAAAAGAAAACTGCAAACCACCAACAATTCTGAAACATAGCTTTGACTTTGATTTTCTCAATGGAAAAAATATTCAAAATCAAGTGGGTTTTGAGTATTGTGAAACAATTACATCTCGAAAATGTCAACACACACACACCATAGAATAATGCCTATCCTGAATTATCCAAACATCCTGAATTATCCAAACCAAACTTCCGTCTAAACTAATTTCAATTTGGAATAACAATACCTCGGTAACATCAAGAAAATCCGATTATAATGAAAAGTAATAACTTTCTTTCAGAGAATATCAATGAGACTCGAAGCATATTTGAAAAGTTCGGTAACTCCTAACTTTTCCTCACGAAATAATTTCTGAGAAAACTTTTATATTTCTCCAACTCCGTCAGTTATATGTTTCTATATTCAATGCAGGTAACGACCTCTTCCAAATTGCTGCAGTAAAGAGTAAGTGCAGTCAGTGGCGTAGCAGGATGGTTTGAACCAAATCCTGCTTTACTTCGTTACAGAACACCTAACAGGAGAGACAGTCATCTGGCATTATGATATTGAGAGGTCAAGTTTTTGAGACCTCGACTGTATGTTGGGAATGATTTGATGTCATTTCCAGCTATCAATTCAAATTATTTGAACTTTTTCTGATATTTAATTTCATGCTATTGAGAAATCATCACAATGTCTTCTCCCATGCCAGAACAAAAATACCTACATGGAAAAATTATCTTGATATGGAAGTCTGAATTGCTGACTTGGTAGGTAGAATCGACACCAACGTGTGAATTAGAATTAATCGTAATGAAAAAACAGCTGAGCATTTTGCTAAAATAGCATAACCAGGACATGATTTAAACGTAGGCCTCTTTGACTCATCAAATGGCATAAATCACATTCAACATTCCAACCAAACTGCACTGGCGAAGTGCACAAGTCAATATGCAAAATGTGCAGACGATGTAGTTCTAGAAGGATCTCCATGGTCGCTGACGGTGTGGAACCGATGACACCACATATAGCCAGACAAGCCTGCCTCTGTGAGCCTGAGACCTTCGCCTGAGCCGTTTTCTGTAAAGCCTTCGGTCATCAGGCAATGTCTCCATAAGTGATCATTGGTTTGGCAATCATCACATTTATCCCGCGAAATTTGGATATTCACCTTATTTCTGGAACAGACCTCATATTTCAACGTGACATGTCACTCAATCACTTCGTATGAAATATTTGAGAGGAACTTAACAGAATTAGGCCCGGATTATTTTACATGAAAAAAAATATAATGGTTTCCAGTTAGAATTTTCAAGTTTTTGCTGAATTTATGCAAGCCTCATTTCTTATCATTGACAAAGAGATTGGTTAAGGATGTTCTACTATATTTTACATCAAATACCTGGGTCTGATAACTAAAATAATGTGGAGCACGAATTTGGACCGTACCAACACGGCCAGTGTTGCCAGGTCATTTTCGTGCACTCCAGCAGATGTTATGTCAGAAAATCATACTACGTACATGTAGAAAGTAAACTTACTTTTTGACATTCAGTTGTTGCTGAGACTTCGTGATATAACTATCGTCCTCGCAGTCAACGCATATCCATTGATGATGTCTATCGAAGCAGGCGAAACATTTGGTACTTCAGGTTCCATCAGATCACGCCCCACCAGCTCGGATTTTGTTCTATTCAATCCTTATGGAATCCTAATGAAACTTTCGGTGCCAGAATTTTTTCGTCTAAGTGGATAAACAAAATTGTCTGCAAATTTGTTAGTAAAATCAGAAGTACTACAAAATAAATTTCAAACAACGGAAAAAGTGGCTTAATTTTTGAGGAAACGAGATAATAAAATTGCCTATAATACAAGTAATACGATGGGAAAGTTAGTTAAAAATAAGGTATATATTGGTCAAACTGGCAGAACATTTAGAAATCGAATCCAGGAACATTATACGAGCTATGTAAGTAAGAAAACAAATTCAACATATTCAAATCATATTCCAGAAGAAAATCATATATTTAACGAAGTGTTGGAAATTTTGCACATACAAAATGAAAGTTTGAAACTGAATCACTTGGAAGCAATGGAAATTAATAAACTCAAAAATCCAAACATTCTGATGAATGACCAACTGGATTTGAATAGATCACCATTATTGAACTTGTTTTCTTAAAAACCGAAAAAGAATTATTATTGATATAGATGTGAGGTAATACGCTTCTGGTGATCATATTTGAACTCGTAGAGGTTTAGGTGATTTTTTGGAGGTAGTCCCAATTATGGTTACCTGTAGTATATAAATATTAGTATAAGAAACAGCTTGAAGTATTCAAATCACTTGATAAAGATACAGTGCTAGCGAAACATCGATGTTTCGCCGTAACATCGATGTATACCAGTGAGGATGACAGTGTTTCATGTAAATGCAATTTTTTACCATTCATTCAAAGTAGAACTCATGTGAATGATATCTGATTTCATTCCACAACTAATGTTTGAAATAGAAACTGAGTAAAGAAAAGTATCTTCTGTATAATTCAATGTTCATATAGAAGTATTTGTTTCGGAAGAATTTTTTTCATTCGTGTAATTCAATGTTTATATAATAATAATAAGATGTCCTCATCTTTTTTTTGTATCGAGATGGAGTAAACATTTCCTAAAAATTAATCACTCCTGAAAATATAACCCCTTCAATTAAAATAGTACAATATGTTGAATCTAACCTCTGAATAAATAACTGGTGTTCTCACAACTACCAAATCAAACACTCACCCTGAGAGGCTAGAGATTGCGAATCAATGAATTCTGATGAACAAGGTCACATTTCGTAATGGATAGTTCATGCGAAGGCCGTCATTTGCGTGTCTGTGGAATCCCGGCAGAGGTTTTTCATGACACGAGGTGGCTATTAGCTGCTCGAAAGATTTTTGGTGTTTCGTAACGATTTCATACACGTAAAAATTCCATAATCGACATGCAGCTACGAGTCTGTCGAATATTGTAGCTCAAGCAATGTGAATTTACTTTTCGAATGAAGTTTTTTTTTAATAAGAATACAAATTGGCCGTCTCCATCAAAATACTGATAATGATCAAAGTAAAAATCTGCAGATCTACAAAAATTTCCAACCCAGTTATTCTGGTCGATAAGCGACAGCAAAGAATGATTTATTCGTACATTCATGTGAAAGATGTTACCAGGGTTAACTTTGCTAATCAACCAAACTGGAAAAGTAAAAAAACTAACCCCGACTTGAATAACAATTTTTCTAATTCTTGTTTTCCTTCGACATGCGAAATCACAAAACTTTCGAAGCGGAAAATGGGATATTTATTAAAATCAAACAAAAAACTCAGTCTTGCGTAACTCTTGTTTTCAGAATTTTGGAGTTGTTTTTGACTTGCTTTTCCGCAAAACACATGCCAAAACAAATACCGATTGGAGTCAAGAAGAAATTTATGAGTGAAAGACGTCTTGGCTAATCTTAATGACAATAATAAGTGCCTAACAATATTTCTAGACCTGGCCAAGGCATTCGACACCGTGGATCACAAAATATTATTACAGAGATTGGAAAGATCGGGGATAAGAGGCACAGTACTTAATTTATTTGAAAATTATCTCCAGGATAGAACTCGGAGAGTGAAAATCAAAAACTGTTATGGCAACCCCCTTCCAATCACCATAGGCGTACCGCAAGGAACTGTAATGGGGCCCATACTCTTCCTAATTTATATTAACAATATTGGAATACTGAGAAACACCGAAAGCTCAGTAATCTCATATTCTGATGACACAGCGATCATGTTTTTTGGAGATTCTTGGTCAAAAGTGTACGAACAAGCCGAACGAGAGTTAAGTATATATTTCGATTACATTGATGGCAGTCTTTTAACCATAAATACCGATACACATTCAGTGCTGATGATAGAGACCAACCAGAGTTTGAGGGAATCACAGTAAAAAAAGGAACTTGTGACCATATACACTGTACATGTCGAACTATAAAAAAAATTGATAAAATCAAATACCTGGGTGTAATCTTAGACCAACACCTTCGATGGTCTGAGCATGTATCATATACAATTCTGAGACTTCGCAAACTTATACGTAAATTTTATCAGCTGAGAGATATTTTAAGCAGGAGAACCATTATGATGGTGTATTATGCACTAGCAGAGTCCATTATACGTTACTGTGTCATTATTTGGGGGGGTATGTACAAAACAGCCTTATGTGATCTAAAAACTACTCAAAACACAATAATAAAGATTATTCTTAAAAAATCAAAACTATTTTCCACAAATGAATTATATCGTGAAGCTAACTTACTGAATCTTAAACAAATTTATATATACCAATGTATACATTGGATGATGAAAACCAAAAACTACACATATACCAGTCATTCCTACAATACGAGGTCTATTTCTAATAATCTAGTGTCTATTTTTTTATAAAAAGTCTCTACCACAAAGATTCATAACTTATTTTGGCCCAAAACTTCTCAACATGGTTCCCGAGTACATACGAAAAATCAAATCGAAACTTAAACTCTCTATAGAATTGAAAAAATTCATTGAAGAGAATTATGTCAAGCTTGGAAACATTGTTTACTGATATACATGAATGCATTAAATCACTGTGGAAAACAGGTCGTTATCACCACACGTAGTATTTGCAAAAACAATTTTCTCTCTCTCTCTATGATCGTAGTTTCTTCTTTCCCTTTTTTTTTCTTTTTTTGATTGTATCTACCAACTAATATTATTATTAGGTATTCAATCATTTAAATTTAATTTAGGATTTTTTTTTATTTTTATATTTTGAAAAATGACTCTCTAGCACAAGGTGAGTTGTAATACAAGCCATTGGCTTAGATAATGCACCTTGTGCAAAGCATAAAATTATCTTGTAAATATGTCTGAATAATCCAGGGACACCCTGTATGTATATGTCTATGTCTATAATTCAACTGTAAAATTGTGCAAGACAATAACTTCCTTGATGTAGTGTTTGAAGCTGAGGATAATGTTGTGAATCATGCCGTGAAGAAAATAACGCTGTACGCCACTTATAGCCATAAACCAACTGTGACGTGGTCGAGGCCGCACGCGTCTACGATTATTCTAGTCTTTGCACCGGCTTCGATGGAATTCCGACAAATTTTCTACGGCCTTTGATTGCCAAATATAAACACGATCCACTCGCCTATCGGGACAGTCAAATGGAAGTGACAGTGCGGTACGCGGAGCGATCTAATGAGTCGGTAGACTTTTGAATATTGGTTGAAGTTTTGGTTGAAGTTTTGTTATATTAATAGTAAAATAAGGTTGAGTTTGATCATTGTTCAGTTTGGTCAATTATTGGGAGAAAACGTAACAATGTTGATGTGTTAAGGATATTGATGGCTTCAACACCTGATGACGAAAAAATGTTCCTTAGCCAGTCAAAAGTATTGGCTGACAACAAAAACCATTTTGATAAAATATTCTATTATCACAACAAATCATCTCTTCTTCATTCATACATTCACTGTGTGTCACGCTACATTCGTGGGGCATTTGAAACTCTCGTTGTTGAGGGACCAAGTGGAGAAGAACTTTTCAATGAAAATGAAATGATAATAATAGATAGGATAGATAGAATAGCTGAACAGATATCTAGTAGTATAAGAAACATTGTGATTTTGGTACTCTCAAACGATAAATACCATCGCATTTGTTTCGTTATATATAATATAATTCAAAATTGCCCACTAATCGTCTCTTATATTATATTTCATAATATAATATACACAGTGAGGAACAGTTTAGCATTATCTTCAATGTATAAATCCGTTATTGGATAACGAATGACATCAATTCAGGACCGATTGGTTGGTAATGGACTTCACCAGCTCCCTACTATCCCACTCTCAGTACCATTTCCCCTTCAATGAATCATCTTTCAGCACTATCTTCCTTTCAATGTATGAATATCAGGGTTCAGGTAGTAGCTGATTAGTGACATCAATTCAGGATTATTTAACTGCTAATAGACTTTACTAACTTCCTGCTACCCAACTCTAAGTACCATCTTCTCTTCAATGAACCACCTCACAGTACTATCTCCTCTTCAATGTATGACTTTCAGGGTTCAGATAGTAGATGATCAGTGACATTATTTAAAGATTATTTGACTGCTCATGGACTTCACTAACTGTTACCTGTTACTCAACTGTAAATACCATCTTCTCTTCATTAAACCATCTTCCAGTACTATCTCCTCTTCAATGTATGAGTCTCAGGATTCAGGTAGTAGATGATCAGTGATTTCCTGCTACCAAACTCTAAGTACCATCTTCTCTTCCATAAACCATCTCTCAGTACTATATCTTTTTCAATGTATGAATATCATGGTTTAGGTAGTGGATGATCAGGGGCAATAATTTATGGTAATTTGGTTGCCATCAGACTTTACTGAATCAGTACTACCAAACCCTCAGTACCATTTAATTACAATAACGTATTTAGTATTATTATTATCATTAAAATTTTCTTATTAGTCAGTGGGCCATGCTTGAAGACTGGCAGTAAACAAATCTAAAGCAAATGGAACTTCAAATATTCAAGCCAGTCTGTATATACCAACATAGTAGGTTTAATGGACTGACGCCCATCAGAAAACAACTACTCGCCTGGCTAATACCACGAAGGGCGTTGGATTATATCCGACAGGCGTCAGTGTAGGAATCCTCACAGGAAATTTCCTGCATATGCAATACAACTGAAAGAGTCGACCTTCAATTATAGAACGGGCACACTTGCAGACCGGTTTCGGGCTTATTAGCCACTCATCAGTGCAAGATAGTGACCATCATCGACCTAAAGTCAATGATATTCTACAAGTGATTGATTCTATCCACTAATGTGTTTCCTCCTGCATGGAAAACATCTATAGTATCTCCAATCTTCAAATCTGGCACTAAAACGTCTATTGAAAATTATAGGCCAATATATATTATGTGTGCCCCAGCAAAATTATTTGAACATATTGTATACAGCAGATTATATCAGTTTGTTGAAAAGTATCTCAGGGTGGAGCAAAACGGTTTTGTAAGAAATAAATCTATTGAGTCAAACTTGTTAACTTACACTCACAAAGCATATGAGGCACTTGAAAACAAATCTCAATTGGATACTATCTATGCAGACTTCCAAAAAGCTTTCGATAAAGTAGATCATGATATTTTATTGTTGAAGTTGAGTCATCATGGTTTAACTAAAAATACTCTCAAATTGTTTAAAAGCTATTTGGAAAACAGAGATTCTCTTGTAAAATATCATGGTTTATATTCAAGAAAATTTGAAGTTACCTCTGGAGTACCACAGGGATCAAATTTAGGTCCCTTATTTTTTGTTCTTTTTATAAATGATTTGCCAGCAGTGCTGGAATTCTCAGAATGCCCAAGGTTTGCTGATGACCTAAAAATTTATAAACAAGTACAGTGAGGGATTGTGTAATGCTTCAAAGAAATCTGAACAAGGTTTATGAGTGGAGTTGTGAATATAAATTATTTTTCAATGTTGATAAATGTTCAGTAATGTTGGTTACGCGCAAAAGAGACCTTATTCAGTTCAGTTATGAACTGAATAGGGTCCCTCTTGAAAGAAATACAGAAATAAGAGACTTAGGGATTACATATAATAATACATTATCATTCAAGAATCACGTAAGAAATATTACAAGAAATGCAAATGAAATGTTAGGGTTTATTATCAGGCAAACTAGAAATTTCAGCAATATACATTCGATCAAACTATTGTACTACACATTGGTTAGAAGTAAATTGGAATTTGGATCAAATATATGGTTTGGCGAATATAACTCCACATTATATGAATTGGAAAAACTTCAGAATAAATTCTTAAGATATCTTCACTTCAAAAAATATCACGTATGCCCAGACTACCGTTAAGTGAGAACATCTCATTTGAGAGATGAATTCAGGATACTTTCTTTGCAAAATAGGCGCAAAATATGTGTAATATCATTCCTTCACCGGCTTCTTAATAATAAACTTAACTCACCTCATATATTATCATAAATCAATTTTCACGTTCCAGCCAGAAGGACAAGATCAAATATAATGTTTTATATACAAAATTTCTACTCCATAGGTGCCCCACTTACAGGTATGTTGCGTCTCGCAAATGAACTGAATGTAATAATTGATATAGATTGGACAGATTCTCTAACGAATTTGAGAAAAAAATCATTATACAGCTAGCGGCAATGTCTTTGTAGGATCATCACACTTATTAATCGACGCCGTCAGTAACTCATTTATAATTTTTACTTCTTTTTATTTTCAGTGTATCTATTATATTGTATGTAATAAGGTCATCCTTGTAATTAGACCTATGTGGTCTGTTAGGGTGAATAAATAAATAAATAAATAAATAAATAAATAAATAAATAAATATAATAAGTAATTGTGAAGATACATTTTCGAGAAAAGTTAATTTGTTAGAGGGTTCGGAATGAGAAGTTTCACGTTGTAGCGACAACAAAAAGTGAATGTGAAAAAACAGGGTCAATGAAATTTTACAACTGATCCCCGTTGCTTCATCAGTTACTGGTACTAGGAAATGGTACCCAGTAGTGGAACCCGTTTCAAATAAAATTTATTGTGAAAATTATATAATTATTATCATTGACGATCATAATCATCATAATCCGGACTTTCAATCTCATTTGTTGTTTTACGATGTATTGTTAGTCATTTTGAATCAGCTGCATTGAAGTTGAATTAAAAAATCCGCTGTGTTTCATTGGGAAAAGAACAATTACACCATTGGAATACTGTATCGACCACGAAGAGTCTTCGCATTTACAAGTTATCTGTAATCAGTTTCCACCATAAAATGCATCCACGAATTGAAACCTCTATCCAGATAACGCTTTGCAACATTATCCATCAATACGTGTTAGGTTGATTAGGTTGTAGAGCTGAATTGTTGGATTCAAATCGAGAAATACCGTCTTCGACAAACTCCAAAATGATATTCAGACTTCTGAGAAGAAGGCAAAATAGTGGAGACAACCCAGGAAAGAATTTAAATCGAATTTGCAGAGAGATGAAAATGCCACGGTTAATTTCATGCCAGAACGCACTCCTGGATAAGGTGCTGATTTACTTTTTGTCAATATTGAACCGGGATGTTTGAGTTTCTCTTGCTGGATCAACTGAATAAAGTTTGATAAATAGTGGAAATTGGAAATTATGTCTATTAGAAACTGAGTTTTCTATAGAGTTAATCAAAAGGACATGAAAGCATTGAATTTTTCAGGTATTTTCATCATACACACTCTGTAGAAAGGGTGTAGAAAGGGCCAAACTTCCAGTTCTTTTCGATAAGTTTTTGCGTTGATTAAATATCCACATTTTTCCACAAAATTTCAATGATATTTAACGAAACGTTTTGAAGACCAAAATCTGCCACTTCAGATTTGAAATGATGGAATATGTTTAGCAGTTTTCTTTCGCTAGTTTGCTTGTTTTCAGATTTTCCACACAGCTATCGAAGAAAAAAATTTGCTTTGTGAGATGATCAATTACGAACTCAAAATCGATGATATTGGATGTCTTTATATCTGTATGTTGCAAGTAAAAAACAAAAAAACGTTCTGGAATATTTAAACCTACCTACAATTCCTCATCAATCTCACGTCGGGTTGAAACACTAAATGAATTATATTTTTTCCCTACTGGTGAATATTGTATTTGAATAGAAACTCCTCATCACCCCCATCGAAGTAAACATAGTTTCTTAATTGTGTTCATGGCATTTCCTAAAGAACCACCGCGTTAGGTAATGGAATAAAAGACATATACAAGCTACTAAAATATATTATCCAGTGAAAAACAAGTTAGATGTAGTTGAACAAGGCAATTGGGTGTAAGTCAAAGAAAATCCTCTATTGGCTGCATCGGTCGCCTCATTTGCATCGGTAACAACGTTGAGAACGAAAGGTTTCGAAAAAGCTGAAAAAAAAAATGAAAATTGAGGTTAGTTTGCCAACTCTATGACATGATAACTGACTATTCCTAATCCAATGTTTCCTCCAGAAAATATTCCTAAAAGGGAAAGCAATGTATTACGGAATTGGGCGTGGGTTCGATTCCCGCCTCGACCAGATATTTTTTTCGAGAGAAAAAAGATGTGTTTGAACGTTTGATTGAGTTTTGAACAATCATTCATTGAATAAACATTGCAACCAGTTTGTATTATTTTGTTTCAATTCTGAATTTCATGAGTTCGATAGTGAAAACGCGCATAACTTTTGGTTTCAGGTTAGATATCATAATTTCATCAGTTTGGACATTGTCTAATATAATATAGAGTGATTTGAAATTCCTGAAGAAATACTAAAAAGATTAACCGAAAATAACAATTTTATTTGAACAAACAAACTGAAATTACAAAGAAATAACATAAAACCAAACAACAACCAAAAAATAAAAATTGAAATATTAATAAAATCTGACAATTAAAAATTGAAATATTAACAAAAGCTGAAAATTAAAAATTATTATCAACAAAAAATGAAAATTCAAAGATTCTAAACCAAGTTATCTCACGACGTTTCGATTGTTAGTATCCACAATCGTCTTCGGGTGATAACTGGACTTATTCCTCCGAGATCCGACTATTTATAGGCCATTCGAGTGCTTTCACCTATCCCCTTTCCTCTCTTTCCGCTCCCGTTTGGCGGGAGTTGGTCGTTCTTCGTTTGATTAGAGGTTTCCATATGTTACGTGTCTCTAGGCTAGCTTGACTGAATGTGTTGTTGGACAACATATACGCGGCTTCTTTGAATTTCCTCCTAAACTAGTGTTTTCCTTCGGGGATGATTTCAGCTTGAGCACACTTGATATTATGTTGATTAGTCCAAACATGCTCTGCTATTCAGGATTTTCTGATTTCTCCTCGCTGTGTGTGTTTCTCGGTAATGCGAACTTTCAATGGCCTCTTAGGTTCACCGATGTATGATTCTCCGCACTCGCAGGTTATCCGGTAAATGCAATTCTTGGAATCGCAGTCCGCGTTTGGTGGCCTGGTTTTCATGAGGCTGCTACGGATAGTGTTCACAGATTTGAAGCAGGTCATGATGTTATACTTGGATCCGAACCTTTCCGATAATCCTCTGATGTAGGGAAGTACAAGTACTAGTTATGGAGGCTTCTCTTCCTTGTGGAGCTCTTGCTGTCTTCTAGCTAAAGCCTGTTCTACCATCACTCTTGAGTAACCATTTCGTTGAAAGTCGTTTTTGATGATGCCTAGTTCCCTTTCGAGACCTTCCGAACTGATGAAACACACCAAGAACCATTGTCAACCACCTTCAAACAAACGTAGATATCATGAGTTCAGAAAAGAGTTGGTGATCGATTGAGGTGGATTTATACAGAGTCTAACTTCGAAAAATTTTTTTTTTAAATGTACATCGAAAACGCGATGTTCATTTCTCTGTCAGCACCAACAAAAACATCATAAACACTACTAATTATCTAATGTAAATAAATGTCGATAAAGAAGAAGTCAGTAATAGTGCAGACTTGAGTTTCAATACTATATTGTGAAAACATTTTGTTGAACAACTTGTCAGGTTTATGAATTTTTGGAAGGTTTGTTTCCATCCAGGTTCAAATAACGTTCATCCAACTGTTTTTTAAAATATTTTTGCATGTATTGAAAATCTATCAAACACCGAAGTATTCACCAATATCGTTTCTGATTTTTACAACGAACCCATGTTTTGAACTTAATGATCATTTTTAAAGTATCAATGAAAGAGGTGAAAATTCCAATGCAGGTAGAAGGGTGATCCCAGAAATATCCGGCCCAACAAAAAACTTGTTCTTACGATAAGAACTGTCTTGCCCCTCAAAATAGTGATTAACTGCTTACATCACTTCATAGTTGGAGAATCTTTTACCAATGAGCCATTTTTTCAAGTTTGAGAACAGAAAATAATCCAAGAGGTATAAATCTGGCGAATAGGGTGCATGAAGTTGCCATTCAATCTTTAATTCGATAATTTTGGTCATTGCGATATTGGGTTTGTGAGCTGGTGTATTGTCTTGATGGAACAACAGTTTTTTCTTAGCAAACTGCGGCCGTTTTTGCTTAATTCATTGCAATAAGCTCGCCTCATACTCACCGTTGATAGTTTTACCTTTTTTAAAATAGTCAATAAAAAATATCCCACACGTATTCAAAAAAACCGATTTCATGACCTTTCCTGCAGATGAGCTGGTTCTCCCCTTCGAGTCCACTGTTTTGATTTTTTTCTCCCTTGGGAGTAACGTGATGGCCCCATGTTTCATTCGCGGTTATGAAACAACGCAAGAATTCTGCTTTGTTGCTGTGAAACTTCGCTGAACACCCAATCGAAACATCTTTACGACACTGTTTTTACCCGAGTGTGACCCAAACGCGGTACCCATCTTGCTCACAGTTTTCTCATGTCCAGATTTTTAGATAATGTACGATGTACTGAATCTGTTGGTTCGCACACTTACAGTCGACGATCCTTTGTACCGCTTTGTAGATTTTCTTCACTTCACTGAGTCGTTACCTCATTTGGTCGACCATTGCGATGCTTGTCTTGTCAGCTCGTATAGCCCCATCAAAACTCTGCTACCTAATATTTCATTGTTGTAAACGAAGGAGCAGACTCACCCAGAGTACAATCCAGTTCAGCTATCATATTGGGTTGGCTAAAACGTTTCGAATGGAAGTATTGTACCACATAACGATGACCAATATTCTCCATTTTCAAAAATCCTCCGGAAACGTTCACTGTTGATAGTTGCCAAGCAAATACTATACAACGCATCGTCTTCAAACTTGAAACATATGCTTCATATATTGTGTACTTCCTAATATATTGATATTTTTCAAATAACTACCCCATCTCTAGGTCAGACCGGATACTTCTGAAAACACTTAGATTGAAAATTTGAAAATTTCACTTACTGACAACGGTGTTCAACTGATTACCACAAAACCTGTCCCCTACTTCTGCTGCACCAGTTGTCATAAATGGATTTGGTATAACAACATAGTCAGTAGTACAGGCCTCACCAACCCCAGGGTTTCCTGGAAGTCCAGGCATTAATGCAGTTGCAGCAGTATCTCCAGTTAGAGTGAAAGAAGTTGTGTCAGCTGTCTGGGCCCATCGAATGGAGCAGTAACCTGAAGGAAAGAAACTATCGTAATATATATTGTCATTATCTCGAATAACAAACCGCATACTTTCTTGAAAAAGAGCAAGAGAATATAAAAATTTGGAAAACAAAAATGTAAACACAGCGAGAGGAGTTAAGCACGAAGGAAGTCATGGATATCAAAAAACGTATGTATGCCAAGGAATTTCTACGCAGAGGCAATCTTTATTAGAAAATGGTAGGTTTTTTTGAATAAGCAGAAATGAATATGTAGAAACTGTTGGAAATAATGAGAGGTGAAACCAGCGTAGAATACCTCTGGCATAGAATATAATCTTCAATCTTCAATTTTCAATCCAATCCAGTTTCAATATTATTCTGTGTTTCACCAATCAAGTTGGCATCTCCAGAAAATCAAGAAAACTGAAAAACTTTTATAATTTACTCAACCTTCAATCTACCTACTGGGAAAGTGATTGTTGAGATTCCATATAGTCGTATCTTTCATTCTCTTCCCAAAGGAAACAGATTTTAAACAGATTTTTTAAACAGAATGGTTCAATTACAACGCAAATAAACTTCATTAAAGTGTACTTGTGATGTACTGTTTGGAACCTTTGGTGTAGTAATGAATATTACTGGAGTTTTTTTCTCAACACCAAATCGTTATTTTTACACCTCGACACGTGTTTCGATTTTTTGGTGCATCGTCTTTTGACTTACCCTCTAACACATGATAGGTTCACAAAAGAAAAACGTACAATACAGGAAATAGCAGCCACTAACGGTTTCCCGAGGGGTATTGTAGATGACATAATTAGGAAAAAGAAGTTTAGGTTAAGAATGAACGAAATCTCGATTTTCAGAAAGGACAAAAACCAAGATAAATACATCTCAGTTCCATACCACCAATATACGAAGAACTTTGGGAAGATTTTCAAGGAACTAGGTATGAAGGTGGTTTTTAAAACAAGTCATACACTGCATAGCCCTTTGGGAAGTCCAAAAGACAAAGTCGAGAATTCGGAAAAGTCTGGAATTTACGAAATTGAATGTAAGGACTGCGATGCAAAATATTATGGACAGACAAAAAGATCTATCAAAGTGAGATATAAGGAACACATAGCACACTTAAAATATGGAAGATCTGAAAAATCAGCAGTCGCTCATCATATTTTGCAACAAAACCATTCCATAGACTTCAGTTCTTTAAGATTAGTTAGACAAGTTAACAACAACAGGCAGCTAGATGCCTACGAGAGTATGGAAATAAGTAAACGTAATAATATTATGAATAACGATAACGGACCAATACCAAATAGCATACTATATAGCTTGTTGAAATAATATTGTTGGGTTTACTGATTTCTACAAAAAGACACATTGTAAATATATTTAGATAGGCAATATTGTGAAACTAATTTTATATAGCTGAAAATTGTTCTATATATAGCTGTAACATTCGAACATACATAAGGACATATTGTAGAAAGGCCAATTGTAAAATTAATTTAAGGTGGTATACTTGTATGGGTGGTATTACTGATTACCTACCTGTATGATGTACCTGATTAGTATAAGTAGCTTTAGTTTTGAGTAGTTTTTAGTTTTATCTTCCTCTTGAAGATGATCACTTGGTGATCGAAACACGTGTCGAGGTGTAAAAATAACGATTTGGTGTTGGGAAAAAAACTCCAGTAATATTAATTGAAGTGGACACTTCAAGAAGCTGGCAAGTCAGATATTGATCAGGTGACAACAAAAGCCTTCACAACTATCCTTCCTTCATCTGGAAGTCACTTTGAAAGAGGTTACGGACCATAGAATATAGGTACCATCTTGGAAGCTTCAACATCCGAAACAGACTCATTTTTCGGCTTTTTAGGCCGTTAATTTTTGGAATTTTCTCCTGACGTTTCCGTGGCTCGAGTGTCTAGCTTCTCCAAAAGTTTGTACATTCTGAGTTATTCCACGATGATTGGATATTACGTCTGCGTAAAGCGTATTTATGTTGATACAGGTCGTATGGATTAGGTAGTGTGAAGCGTTCTCTCTCGTACTCTGATGTGCTACTACCTGAATCTGGATTAGGTAAATTGACAATGATAATTTTCGACCCTCTTCTACCTGGCATCATACTGTTTGCTATTCTTGAACTTCTTAGAATGGGATTATATATTCCGTTGAGATTCACAAATGCTTTTTCTTTTAATTATCCCTGTGTTCGTGGATCTTCAATGTCTCTTGTATCAGTCGGCTATGGTATCCCTGGTTAGAAGCAATGAATTTCGATTTGTCAAACAGAATTTTTTGGTTTCCTTTGCTGAATTGTTTGTGATTTGAAGCTGAAATTATCTAAAAAAGGGAATGATGGGTTGGAAAGGTCATTTGGAGATCGATAAAAGTACTCTGAAGATCTGGTGATCATTTCTGAAGATATTATGATGTTCAACCTGTGTTAGTTGTCTCACCTGGTGTCATTCCAACACAAATGCCATATCTTTGATTGGCGATTTGTCTAGTTCCTGCAACAATTGTACCATCGGCTTGTGTTACTAGGTTCCCATTCAAACCATTGCCATAATTGAAACTATTGACGG
This sequence comes from Leptinotarsa decemlineata, assembly GCF_025532065.1. Classification (NCBI taxonomy): domain Eukaryota; kingdom Metazoa; phylum Arthropoda; class Insecta; order Coleoptera; family Chrysomelidae; genus Leptinotarsa; species Leptinotarsa decemlineata. Next base: position 4,569,650 of record NW_027412573.1, on the reverse strand, counting down.
TATTAGTCAATTCTGTGTAATACTGAAGACATCCTATTGGAGCTGAAACATACTTCATTGCAAAATCGTCAAAACTTCTGAAAATTGTGAAAAATCAAATGATGAGAATAATGATCCGCTTTTTTGAGAATGAATGTTATAAATATAATTCACCTAACGTTGGACAGTCACAATCGATTTGAGTAACTTTGATGTTCCAACTTCTTCCTAAAGTCACAGTAGTTCCTGTGGAGATGACGATTTGAATTGGATTGGTACCATCAACAGTCAAATATATATGTTGCCCGGAATTTTCACCGCAAATCACTGGAACGACAGATGCAGCGCCAGTTATTATCATCGAATCGTCTACACAGTTGCCATTTCCGTCGGGTTGGGCTAACACCAAACTCAGAAAGTCCAGTCTTATCTGAAAAATGTTTTCATTTTAAAAAAATGCTAGTTGTAAACTTTTTGATTTTTTTGCTTTTAGGAGCCATCTGACTTGTCCATTTCCTCTACACGAAAAAAAAATGTCATTTTGAAAATAATAGATAGCATCATAATGGACAAAATCATGATGACGTTTTCATTATATATTACATTGAATTCAATAATAAAAAAAAATTTCTATTAGAGACATTTATTTTTAAAACATTAGGAATAACACTTCTGTCCTTTTTTTGTGTACGGCAAGTAATGTGCTTGCTCGTAAGGGCCGTGTGTTAAATCAGACAGATGAGTATAGATATGTACAAAAAAAAATGATAACAAGTGCGCCAAGTAGTTTCTTGTGCACCGACTAGCCTAAACCTGAAATGAAACTACTAAACAATCCAGATACGCGAAAACAATAAGGTGGAATACAACAAAGGAACAAGAATAAAAACGTTGAATGTTGCTTCCCCAAAATACGCCTGTTCAACGGATTTATTCTTCACTTATACTACAAACTAAACGCTTATATAAAGACGAAGACGAAACTATTCGGAAACACCTATTCAGCGAGGTTCTTCTTCTTCTTCTTCTTCTTATGGCTCTGCCTTTACGGCAATTTGCCGATGAGGTTCATTGCTTTCGTAAACAATAATGTCAGAATCCCGCAAAACAACACCATTGATAAAACTTCTAATCGGTACTTATCTAGCTGCTAGTGATGTGTAGATTCCTATGGCCCGCTAATACGCAAATTCGTGAAAAGCTCTTAATTCCACGTCCACACGGTCAAAATAGGAACACCACCATCCATATGACTTCGGAAAATTTGTGGTTTAGTCGCTACGTACAAGGCAATAAAGTTCAGAAAGGTCTGACCCCATCAACTTCGACATGTTCTCAAAGATAGCACCGTCCGTGTAAAATTTCGATTTAAAAAAAGGTATTCTCGTAAATTATTGATTTCGCGATACATCCGTGCCAAAATAAAATAATGAATGACAAAATTATACGCTTACCTCCACAATGCTCGACTGCCCTAACATTGCCGAAGATGTTTTTAAACGGTCCGGAAGAAATAATTCATTCGATAAAATTCATCCCAATCGATAATAAGGATATTGCAAAATCGCTCCACAGCAGAATTACTCAATCACAATTTCACAACAAGGCACGGCAGGTTTATATCCGTCAAAAGACGTAATTTTATATTCGAAAACCAGAATTTGCCTGAAATCAAATCTTCCGAACGTTATCATTCAGTTTCACTCACGAATGCCCTAGAGCGGACGGATGAAAGAAAAAAAACATTCCTTTGTTTCTTTCAAAAAAAACTTATCGAGTCGGCTGGAACTATATAACGGGTGTTTCACAAATAGAGTTGCCATAATTTAATAATTAGCGTTCAACTATTCACAACTAATCGTAACATATAATATTCCTATGGTATGAACAAACCATAACCTGAATTATATTTACGTTTCGAAAATTACATACAAAATATGACGAGAATTTTGAGTATGATGGAAAGCATCATATTTTCATCTCAAAGAACATGCATTGAAAAGGAAAGTATCAATACGATTATAAATACAATTGTGACCTAACTGAACTGTCATTTATTATAATTTTGTGAATAATCATGGACATTATCAAGAAAATCAACTCCGTTCGTTTCAAACCTACCACTTACCTATCATAAAGCTAACGAGGTTCGGTGAAAATAGTGACAAAAACAAATGTTTTCGAAGTGAACTTCCAGGATAGTGATACACAATATCAATCATCATCTTTACCTTTATTTAATCACTTTATTTTTATCAGTTTGGTCCCATATAAGACGTACTAATGATATTGCATAAATTACTGAATATCTGATGCATAAGAATGATGAATATACGTATATATGGCTTTCCATGAAAAACGAAAAATAATTGGTCTTCAATGAATTTTTGGAATGATGTGTTCGATACAACTTTGAAATACCATTATTCTGGATTACTAATAACTTTCATCTGCAAATATTTGTTTATCATCCGTTTGTAATGATACGGAAATGGAACATTTCCACTCTAATGTTGTGAATATATCGGTAGAAATAAAGAAATTCCATTCATTGAAATATACTCATTTTCAATTTCTCACAGAAAATCATAGGAAATGAGATATATTTGTGTGTTTATAGTTTACCAAATATTTCAGGCATGGAAAAAATGTATATATAACATCACATAATTTTTTTTTCAGATGAAGGTCATAATCACATAATTCTATGAGTTGTTCTATGAATGATCATTCTGATTGGTCGACTAGGTAATAACGAAAAGTGGAGGAGTGGGGGTGGACTGAAGAGAGGCCACCCTACTCGTATAATTTTTCAGTATAGGTGGTACTTTAAACTCAAAACCAATTATCACCCACCTGACATATATTCCGGGATTCTGGAATTATTGTAAATATACATTGAGCCGCTGCATTAGCAGTATTGGGGTATCCGCTATTGAAAAAATAGGTGTTGTTGTTTGAAGATGTGTCGCCGCACGTCCCTTGGACTAGAACAGAAAATAATCTTACTTTGAAATCCATGCTGGTCATTGGATATACTCACACAGGCAACATCTTCCAATGCCATTAGCACAAGGGCCAGACGCCAAACCTCCTGCGTATCCACACTGATCTCTTCTGATACATATTCCATCATATCCTTGCAGGGTTTTGCATATTGAATTGGAAAAACGGACCAAGCCAACGCCCAAGACTGAAATCGTATTCGAAAATTTCACTTTTGTGTTCAAGATAGATGGTAATTGAGAATGAATGATTATGTTGAGAATATCAATAGTTTTTGGCACCTATATGGTTGTATTAGTTTTTTCTTCTTTTCTCTCCTCTCTATCACTCAATAACTTTTGTGAGGATGAAAAATAGCCTCTAGCTAACCCTTTTCAATTTATGTATGAAATGTACTTTTTTATGCATAATAATGAGCAGGGTAAACAAACAAAGGCATCACAAAAGGAACATTTTCGAAAAAATGTTTCTTGTGCGTGATATCGCCTGGTACAAAGTAATAACATGAATAAATATACAATACATAGATAAATACACGAATATCGTAAAAACATGAATAAATACACAATACATGAATAAATACATAAATAAATCCATAATATATAGATGAATAAACGAATGAAATGAATGAATGAATTAGTTGATATATATATATATATATATATATATATATATATATATGTATATATATATATATATATATATATATATATATATATATATACAGGGTCCTGCAACAGTGGCGCGGTGTTCCATATCTCTATATAGGAAGCAGATAGGAATCTAATTTTCTATAATATTACCTTATTGCTCGAGCTCGACAAAATAAAAATATTGGCGGTCACACAGGGTGTTCGATTTTTTCTGGGCGGATCCCAACTGTGTCTTTTTAAATGGCAACCTATATTTTTTATCTCTTTTTCGGTTTCTTCATAGAAAATAAAATAAACTTTATGTATATCTGCACTTCGAAAATATTGACGGTTTTCGAGATATCTAGCATGACAGGTTTTTTTTCCAATATTCGTCACTCAGAATATTTGAAATTATAAAGTGGTGCCAAGTCCAGTTGAAATTTTTTTTTGGTCGAATATTCTACATTGGTAACTCTTTCAAACGATATATCTGAAATCGACCTGTGATATACAGGGTATGAAAAACCGCTTGCCAAATATTGTAAATGAAAATTTGCAAAATCTTCCTTATATTAAATGGAACACCCTGTATATTATTGATCCATAAGAAGCGCCAACGAAACCTCTACAAATTTCATTAAGTATTCCCTATGGCTAAGTTCAATAGTTTTTCTTAAATGAGCATTTCTTTCGAAAAATGGTCATTTTTTCAAAGCGAAATCCATTTGACGACTGATAAGAATATACAAAAAATACCCTTTCCTTAAAATATCGCCCATTCCTAAAATTACCTGTTGCTAGATAAACAAGTTGCGAATTACACCACAAAATGGACGTTCTTGAATAGTTACAATAATTTCAAAAATCTCGGAATTTGTGCCATATTCTTTCGGTAAAAACAACCTTTCAGCGAATGAAATATTTATTGGAAATCAAGTAGTCTGGCAAATGACAGAACAAAATATTTGGCTGCAAATGAATATTGAAATTTTTAGTCAATCGTGAAGTTGAACTGTCGGTATAATTTCATCAGAATGTTGTTATCAAAAAGTGATTTGATTGATATGATTTTCATATTAGGTGAATCAGACAGGAATTGTTTATTGGCAAGTAGAATTTATTCTCAACGGTATCCAGATAGAAGGCATCCAGATGAAAGATCTTTCCGAAAGGTCTTGAGACGATTCGTTGAAACTGAATCTATTAATTATTCCAAACATGAGCGCATCAAGCCAGCTACTAATGAAGATAATGAATTGCAAGTTCTTCTTGCTGTTGAAGAAGATCCTAGTAGGAGTCAACGACAAATTGGGGAAATAGTGGATATAAGTAAGAGATCAGTGCAACGAGTATTGAAGAAACATCGCTTGCATCCATACCACGTTCAGTTACATCAAGAACTACTGTATGCTGATTTCGAGAAAAGAGTGAGATTTTGCAATTGGGCCATGAACAAAATTCGTCGAAACGAATATTTTTTCAATAATATTTTATGGTCGGATGAATCGACATTCCATAAAAATGGATTTGTAAATCGACATAATTACCATTATTATGCGACAGAAAATCCTCACTTATTGAGACAGGTGGATTATCAACATAGGTGGTCGATAAATGTCTGGGGAGGCATCATTGGAGAATATGTAATTGGTCCATACTTTTTTGAGGGACATATGAATGGTGCAATGTATCTCAATTTCTTACGAAATGATTTACCAGGTTTGTTAGATGATATTCCTCTTGACCTCCGCAATAGAATGTGGTTACAACATGATGGTGCACCTGCTCACTATTCGGCAGAAGTGAGAGATCATCTAAATGAAGTATTTCCCAATAAATGGATAGGACGGAATGGGCCTGTACGGTGGCCCGCTAGATCACCAGATTTGACGAAACTAGATTTTTTCTTATGGGGATACATAAAAAATATGGTTTACGTTGAGCCACCAACTTCTCCCGAAAATATGCGACTTAGAATAACGAATGCTTTTCGCAGCATTACACCAGCTGTCTTGCGCAGGGTAGAACAATCTTTCAAACATAGACTTCAGCTCTGCATTCAAGAAAATGGAAGACATGTTGAACATGTTTTATAAAAGTTTCATTATCAACCTTAATTAAACTCTCCCTTTTGTAGTTTTGTAATTTGCCAGTTGACAAATTTGAATATCTAGAACTCAAGCTCTGAATGAATATAATAACATGAAAAAAATAGTTATTTATAATGTTTCTTTCTTTTAACTTGTTTGGTTTGATATTGCACGATTTATGAGTGAAATTCTGCATCCAATGAAAAAAAGATTTTCCATTTAGCAAAAAGTGATAGGTACATACATTTATTTCGTTAAAAAATATTTGTTTGGACACCTTCTAATGTACAAAATTGAAACAAGATATCTTTCGTATATTTTTATCAGTCGTCAAATGGATTTCGCTTTGAAAAAATTACCATTTTTCGAAAGAAATGCTCATTTAAAAAAAACTATTGAACTTAGCCATAGGGAATACTTAATGAAATTTGTAGAGGTTTCGTTGGCGCTTCTTATGGATCAATAATATACAGGGTGTTCCATTTAATCTAAGGAAGATTTTGCAAATTTTCATTTACAATATTTGGCAAGCGGTTTTTCATACCCTGTATATCACAGGTCGATTTCAGATATATCGTTTGAGAGAGTTACCAATGTAGAATATTCGACCAAAAAAAAATTTCAACTGGACTTGGCACCACTTTATAATTTCAAATATTCTGAGTGACGAATATTGGAAAAAAAAACCTGTCATGCTAGATATCTCGAAAACCGTCAATATTTTCGAAGTGCAAATATACATAACGTTTATTTTATTTTCTATGAAGAAACCGAAAAAGCGATAAAAAATATAGGTTGCCATTTAAAAAGACACAGTTGGGATCCGCCCAGAAAAAATCGAACACCCTGTGTGACCGCCAATATTTTTATTTTGTCGAGCTCGAGCAATAAGGTAATATTATAGAAAATTAGATTCCTATCTGCTTCCTATATAGAGATATGGAACACCGCGCCACTGTTGCAGGACCCTGTATATATATACACATATATATATATATATATATATATATATATATATATATATATATATATATATATATATATATATATATATATATGTATATATATATATATATATATATACATATATGACAATGAACAATATAATATAAAATATAATTAACCGGGAGTTGATCATGATAATTTTGATTCAAAAAGTAGGAGGCATGATTTAGAAAAACTCAGACCGACTGTGAGTATTATTTCTCGGGTTGCTATTAATGAAGTATTTTAGTCGTTTTTTGAACATATTAGTGCTCTTCAGAGATTTAATCTCTTTCGGAATGTGATTATAGCATTTTGGTACAAGGTAAGAAACCGATCTTTGTGTGGTTGTTTCAGCCATAGAAGGAAGTTTGTAATAGTTTTTATTTCGTGTGTTACCCTGTTATGAGCAGGGAGTTGGTTGGAGTGTTTTGAAGTATGATATTTAATACTTGTGATGAAGAAGTATAACTGCCTCAGGTCTAAGATCTGTGATTCAGAATAAAGTTTGTCAGAAGGATATCTGAGGTTTTTAGGAGTATATCAGCTTTATGAATCTCCTCTGTATTACTTCTAATTGGTTTATGTGCGTCCTTAGAGCTCCAATTATATCCAATTATATCCCCTGAGCATTTCAATGAGGACTAGGACTGTACCTTGCGGTACTCCATAGTCAATCGTCTTTACGTCACTGAGTACATCATCAACATTTACTGACTGAGTTCTATTATTCAGATACTATTATTACTATCATCATAAAAAAGCATATGTAGTTTATGAGCAATGTCGAAGGACAGGACAGGTGACCCCGTGTGGTCACCTGGATCTACACTGCGATAATAAAGCCTATGTTGATTTACGGGGCATTGCATGGGGACCGAAAGTTCTACAAGCAACGGTAATCCAAAAATTATATCAAATACAGCGACTGGCTTGTTAAACATCACAGGAGCCATGAGAACAACACCAACCGTGGCAATGGAATTAATTACGGGCCTGACCCCTCTGGACCTGTACGTTAAGGAGGTTGCGGTAATGGCCATGTCACGACTACGCACGTCTGGTGTAAACCTTGAAGTAGAAATGGGTCAATTGAGGCTGAGCCTAGGGCGAGAAGCGCTTACTGCGCAACGTCTGCTGCAGGCAACCAGTGATGCGATTGAACCCAGGTTTGTGTTCAATAAACCCTACAAAGAACAAATAAAACAGAACACAGATTCATATGCTACAAATGCAATACGCATATATACAGACGGCTCAAAAACCAAAGAAGGCTCAGGATGTGCTCAGGGGTGTACTCCAGGTCACTAAGCCTAAGGATCAAGTGGGGAATGGGAAAAATACCAGCGTGGTCCAAACAGAACTGGCTGGTATCTCAATCGCCTCAAAATAAATAACCAGAAAAAGAATTTCTGGCAAAAACCTTACAATCTGCACTGATAGCAGACAAGCCCTATTTGTCTTGAACAGACAACGTGTTACCTCAGGGCTAGTACTAGAGTGCCACAAAGATTTAGCCGAAGCCTCGGTAGAAAATTAAGGGTACGACAGGTGTAAAGGTAATCGCATTGCCGACTCTTTAGCCAAGGAAGCGGCTGGACTATGAATTTTAGGACCCAGTGGCACCTACGGCCTGATGACTTCAACAATTGCGAAACTAGCCAAATGTTACACCCATACTTAATCCCTAAAGAGATGGGATGAAATCAAAGGATGCAATCTTGTCAAGATCACCCTGGACGACCCTGGGAAGCTGGCGCCGAAGAAATAGCTGGCGATGACCAGGAGAAATCTACGCTTAACAGTAGGATTTCTGACTGGCCACTGTCAACTAAAGAAACACCTCCATAATATGGGGCTAGTGGACTCACCCCTATGCAGGATGTGTAAATAGGAATTTGGAATAGTCAGTCATATCCTATGCGAGAGCCCGGAGTTATCGTCAATAAGAGAGTGTGTGTTCGGCGAGTCTTGGCCTACACTTGCCTTTATAAAGGAGATGTCTCCCAATGATCTGTCCACCTTCCTGGAAAGGACAGAATGGACGATGATCTAGAAGGTCAACTCCTCGGGAGAATGTCGATGGGTCATATGTGGCCTTAGTGCTGTGGGCTTACACTCACCCTCCCAACTCTACAGATACATTATTGTATGTCTAGAATCATTGATGATGATGATGAAATTTTTGGCATCTGATTTGTGTATAGGACACACCTAACAAATCAATAAATCAGTGGCAGATCAATAATATCCTCAATGATGAAAACAATTCTCAGCAATCATCAAACTTCAGAAACAGTTTATTTCTAATATCTAGTACCGGGCCACAGCTTTCTACCAAATGATGATAATAATAATAATAATAATCTTTATTCAGCAGCAGATACATCAGTGAAAAGAGAGAACAAAAAAGAAATATCAAAAAAAATAATATATACATATATAAATAAAAATATATACATATGAGATGTGCGCTGAAAAGGCGAAGACCATCGATGGTCTTCCACTTAACCTGTAGGTATTCTAAACAACATAGGAAAAGAAATATTTTGAAAATATAAAAAAAAAGTTCAAAAATAAAGATGAATCAAAGGATTCATACCAGCGATGATTATATAAATATAACGAAGCATTGCCAACATAAAAAATCATTGACTGTAACAGAAATGAGGAAAGAAGACTTTTTTCTGTACAAGCAATAGAACGTGCAGTTGTTTACATAAAGCAAGACTGAAACAAAGAAAAAGTCAGTTGGCTCGAAACCAGAGTTATGAAAATAACAAAAGGAGAGCCTTTCAGTATCATTTTTGAATATACTCATAACAATAATGATGAATTCAAAGAAATTGAGATTCAGAAAAATTTGAAAAACGCAATCAAATTCCAGATCTCAAAGCATTGATGCGTTTTATTCCGGCGGATACAAAACAATTCTATGAAAATTAGAAGTGAACAGAATTAGAAGATGACTTGGAGGGATTTGGTCCAGATTTGGACTTCAAAAATGAGTTTGAGGAGGAAAATAAGAATGATTAAAAATTTCAATTGCAAATGTATTCTGCAATAAACTCAATTTTTGTTCAGTTGAGAGTTTTGTTGCAGTTGAAATAAGTATTTCATAACAACTGACGTTTCATTTTCATTTTGTACAGCATATTTCTTAGTGTAAAATGGATTTAGGTTCACTCATTCGAAAGGAACTAAACGACAAGTCTCAAAATTATATGAAAAGTCGACCTTTTTCTTCAGAAATCAAGTCAATTGAATTATTCACATCAATCATAAATGAAATTTGTCATTTGAAGTTATTAAGTAAGTGTCTGCAATGTTGGAACTTCAGAAGGCTTTTTCTCGAAACTACGCAAATGTCGCTTTGTGTCCTTATGATAAGCATGACCCATTTATAAGTGAATGGGGTAAGTGAAAGTAGCCACTCAAAAAAAATTCTTGTCATCATCCCTGTAATAACTATAAGCTAATACTCTTACAATTTCCCCTCAACATGATATTTCAAAAAGATAGCAAACAGTTAATCAACTCACTTGCCACAGAATCCTGGATATGAAGAGAAAAAATAACTAGCATTATCAAACTAGAAGTTTTCAGATTCATCGTTCACTTCAGTCACTTCACTAATCACTAGACAAATCTCAGAGCAATCTAACGATTCACTATTTTAGGGTGCTAATTGCATTTTGTGATGATTGACACCGTTATGTTCAAAATGTATATAAGAATATGGAGGTATTCGTTCGAAATACAAAAGAATTAGGTCTGTATTTATACGGGGTGGATAAAAATGATCCTCAGTGTTGAAATAATTGTGGTACATAATTTCCTAATGATATTCAACGACAAAAAGTCCTCAAAAGTGCTTATGAAGTCATCAGTGTTATAGAACATCTGAAAACTGAGTGAATTGCATGCAGCGATGGTTTGACAGCCAAAATGTTGAAATTTATCGCGCATATAAAAGCAGAAACTCTAGTTTACATTCTCAATAAATCTATCAGATCATGATAAAACCCTTCAGACCTCAGAAGCGATTTCAATTAACAAAAATTGTGACAAATCACCAATGAGTAATATCCAATTTCGTTGATTACATGCTTCAACTAAATTTTTTTAAATCCCATTCGAATCACAATAAAAAATTGTACACACTTCCGTGGGATACGCAATTTAGCTTCAAGAAACACGAGAAAATGGTTAACACTTTCGCGGACAAGGTTTTCAGTGTCACTTCCAGGGTTTGAAGGCCGTATTAACCGAGTAACAGCGAAACGTCAGGAAGAAATTTGAAAAAATCCACGGCCTTCAAACCCGGAAAATAATGACACTATCGAAAGCATATTTGACTGATCGGAAACAGTGCGTATACAGAGCAAGTAGAGAATAAAAATGTATGGGGTACCACATTGAACACTCCTGGAACTGATTCTCTTTTCATTATATATTGATGGCCTTTTTGCTGTCAAGAGCTGTGTAAAAATCATCAGTTTCGTAGGTGATACTGCCATAAACTAGGGGGGAAATCAATAGGGAACAGCTCAAAAGATAGGAAAACAAGGCTTGGACACCATTAAGAACTAGTTCGACTACAAAATATCAACCATAAATTCCAAAAAATCATTTTTGTCTCCATCACCAACCTTCAGATCAACAAACAACTCACAATACAATTTAAGTTTGAAATATCCTCCATCTCGCACATGCAATATATTGGCAATGTAAAAGACAGTCATTTGATAGACATAGATTCCTTATTGGAAAAGTTACTTTCTGTTTTATATAAATTCTGACAGTAGAAGAGCCTCACAATCCGGAAACAGAAAGAAATTGTATTCTTCGCTCTTGCTGAAAGCCATATAACATACCGTATAGTGATATGGGGAGAGGTATTAAAAACCCACACAAAGAACCAAGGTATATAAGTGACTCCTTATATCAGGAACAAAAATATTTGACATTTGGCAGTTGTATTACAAAAACATTAATATCAGACAATTCGTTGACATAAATCATTCGAGCATATGATTCATATCAGTATAGACACACCTGAAGAAGTTATTTTATAGCGAAACTCGTGTTGCGTTTCAGTAGTGGAATGTGTTTCTTGAATTGAGTATCTGCTGCGTGGAAATGAGAAATGCAGTGATTTATCGTCTATCATTCAGGATAGATTTCTGAAGTTCATAGCCTATTATTTCGAAAGCTTTACAAAAGTCTAATAAGACTAGTCAAACATTTTAGAAAAGGGCTATAGCACAGGGCTACGGCGCAGCTGTGCGTTCACTGAAACCTAGATTGATTTTGAGGAAGAATAATAAGATTGGAGACGACTTTTTTGTTCATTATTATCTCAATGAATTGTTCGGTCTAAGCTCGGGCTGAAAATGAACTTCACAATACTCATTACCATTGGAGATATATATGCTTCTAAAGCTGATTTCCTACGAGCAATACGACTCAGAAAAAAAAATTGAAAGGCTAATATAAAAAGGCATGTCAAAATGAAAGCTCTCTCATCATATTTGCATGATACGACCGATCAAATCGAGACAGTTCTGCAGAAACACAACTAGAAATCGACAGTCAAGCTGAAAAATATAATCGTGAAGAATCTAGGGTTAGCTAAGGATCCCAGAGGTCTTCAACAGCAGGTTTACTGAAACCCTCGTAGCTGGATAGGTTTATATTAAAAACACATCTGTGTATCATGGTCAACAAACTCGTAACAGAAAATGGATCCAACACAAGAACTGGAAAGTTGCTTTTTTCGGATCATTTTTGTGTATGACTCTCCAACTTCCTGAAAGAACGTGCCTCGCAAGTCGCCGTCGATGGATTTCTCTCTGCTAATGCACATCTTCACCGGCAGCAGGAGGTTGCATATCTTGAAGAAGATCTAAATATGATTTGGGATATTTTTGTCTTAACTGTATATCTCCAGAACCAAAAGAGCTATATTCGGTTTCTTTACATCGTTGAAAAGGTCTTCAAAATACGCAACTTTGCCATGATTCAACCGACACTCGAGATCCCCATGTACAGAAACAAATTTGAATAGCCCTGTATTTTAACACAATCATGTCGCTGGAATTGCAAAGGCTATTTCTCATATCAGAAATACGCGACTGACTGTGGCTGCTCATCGTTTTGAAGTTCAACTCAGTACAATTCGAACTTCACTGTTTAAAACCTCCTTCATTTGGAGGACTGCATTTATGTGAATCAAACTACCTGAGAAAGTTTTTCCAAATGAATTCCATCTCCAGCGATTCAAATCTAATGTGAATCGCAAGTCTCGCACAGCGCTTCAAGGATTTTCCTGTGGTGCTTGTGTTTTTTCCTCGAAAAAAAAACTGAGAGAAGTCTAGAATATTATATTTGAGTCTCAACCTTCTCCGCGTGGTTCAATGGTTTCGTTTGTTGAGTTTCGTAGTTCCTCATGGTGGTTCTAGATGTACAGATCTTTAGTTTCCTTGAATTTTATTAGAGCCTTGTCCATAATTTTCATCATCATTTTCAAATTCACAGTGATCTTCGGTGAACTGATCTGAGTTATTCTTAATGTTCCGATTGCAACATAATCATTTCAAAACCAGTCAATTGGAATGACGAACATTTTGACAGTGTTCTCATTGTGAAACATTTGTTCAAATTCCACATTACAGAAATTTTTTGAAGTCTTGACAACTGTTTAATAGAAAAACGAATTTTCTCAGATTTCAGCAGATAAATATCTCAGGTTCTAATTTTGTTCATCATTACCAACTGAACAAGAGACCACGACTTGAGCTGAAAACCATATCAATTTTCGTAGTTGATTGATACTCTCTTTGATTTTTTTTTCTAAAAGTAACAAATGAATCTCAAAAATACATTCATCCTGTACATTTTCAAATCTAGGTTAGTATACTTTTTTATACAATCATATGAAATTTTACCGCTAGGCCCAGTCCTATTGAGAATACAAGAATGATGTTAACCAAATAAAAAAAATGTGTTAATGAATCTACCTTTCTCAAAGCCACAAATCATTTCGAACATAACACAGCAATGGGTTTCTCATTCGTGTCATTCCGAACTGTGTTTCTGTTAGTTTGTTCCGTTTTTAACATAGACGCAGCAGGATATTTCGAAAATGGAACTGCCCTGGAAAGAACAGCCAAACGTAAGTAGTTATGACACTCGAAATATTTATTGTACTAGTCAGAGCAATAAAATTAAATTCAAGGATATCATTCACAAGATATCTTTCATATTAACATCGATTATTATACTTCATCAACGAAACCAAAATCTTTCAATAAATGCACGAAAAAATCCAAAGAAACACATCTGAGGGGATGTCAGATGATATAGCCTGATCTTTTTTTCATAGCAGTGAACCTTGCTTTTGCATTCTTCGTTCTACTAGATATAGGAAGAATGATCGGATTGGTGGAATTGGCCGCGGTGGTAGTGCACCCGACTCACGATCGGAAGAACGTGGGTTCGATTCCTTTCTCGACCAGATATTTCTCTAGAGATAATTTATCTGGTTGAAGCTGGGATGATTGTGCAACCGTGTTAAGAATCACACGTTAGAAGGTAAGACCTCGTTAGTCCCTAGCTCGCACAAGTTTCTCAACTTCTAAGAGTTGTCGTTCGTATGGGGGCAACAGCTGATTAACGAAAAAAATAGAAACAAACAAACAAACAGAGCTACAGGTGAAAGGCTTGGGGCGTGGAAATCATCGACGGTAGTTCAAGGTTGAAAAAATTAATATATAAAATATAGAAAAATAATCGTAGATGAAAGTTTTTGAATATTTTTAGCGGATAAATATCAATTTTTGTTTGATGAACATAAACTTCTGAAGTCCTTGTGGGGGTACCTCCGCGACCAACAACAAATACTCACATCACTTTATGGTCTCAGAGTAACGTTTGTTGAAAAAACTTTCAGTTTCATGAAGATTGAATTGTTTTCAACATTTTCATCAGAGAGTGTTATTTTTGACATTACTTAATAATACGTTTCTATTTTCAGAGTTTTTTCCATTCTTTCCCGTGGGTGTAGTAAGATTCGAAAATGGTATCTGTACTGGATCAGGAAGTTTAGATGGAACATGTTATACAAGGAGGCAGTGTGCCGACTTCGATGGAATTGGATCTACGAGCTGTGCAAACGGCATAGGAGTATGCTGTGTCAGTAAGTGATTTGGTATTGAAAAAGAATTATTGTCATGTTATCAGCTTCCGAGTAAATTTCACTAGTTCGGACTTCCATTGTCTACTATATAAAATGATTTGAAATCCCTGAAACAACTAAAAAGGAAAAATTAAAAATGAATAGCTGAAAATAACAATTCTATTAACCAAAATAAACCTGAAATGAAATAGTAGTGAAATAAAATACAAGTCAAAATAGAACAATAAAAATGAAGGAATGAAAAAGGAAAATAAAAATAAAAAGTGGAGAGATTCCAAGTCATATTAGTTCACGATGTTTCGATTGTTAATATCTACAATCGTTTTCCGGTGATGACTGGACTGATTCCTCCGAGAGATGACTATTTATAGGTGGTTCGAGTATTTTCACTTATCCCCGCTTTCCATTTTCCGCTTCACTGGTTTCGTGGGAGATGACTGTTTGGCGGGAGTTGGCCATTTTTCGCTTGATGATGGGTTTCCATATGTTGCGTATTTCTACGCTGGCTTAGATGAATACGTTGTTGGACAACATGTAAGCGGCTTCCTTGAATTTTCTCCTAAACCAATGTTCCTCTCTGTGCAAGATATCAGCTTTTGACCACTCGATGTTGTGTTGATGGATCCAAACATGATCTGCTATTCCTGATGCTGCTACGGATAGTGTTACTGGATCTGAATCAGGTTCTGATATTGTACTTGGAACCAATTCTTCTAATCATCTCCGATAATCCTCTGATGTAGGGAAGTGCAGCACTGGTTGTGATAGTTCCTCTTCCTTGCGAGGCTCCTGCTGTCTTTTAGCCAAGGACTTTTCTACCATCGCTTTGGAGTAGCCATTCCGTTGAAGATCATTTTTGATGATGTCTAGTTCCTTTTCGAGACCTTCCTTCGTGTTACAGAGCCCGAAAGCACATATCAGAAATGCACGATGAACTGTGGCTGCTCATCGTCTTGAGGATCAACTCAGTATACCTCAAACTCCACTGATTAAGAACTCTTTCATCTGGATAACTTCGTTTATGTGGAATGAACTACCTGAAAACGTGTTTTCAAATGAATTTATTCTTCAGTTATTCAAATCCATTGTGAATGTCCTATCCATTTATTGAATTGCCCCACTTATGAACAAATTTGAAAAACTATATCAACCTAATGGAATCATTTTTATGCTCAGAAATGTTATTTATAACGGTGGCGGCATCCGATACTGAATAACTATTCTTTTAAAACATTACTCTATTTTGATGAGGAACAAATAGTCAAATAGGCAAAAATTTACAAGAAACTTTTCATAACGTTCATAACGCTTTTCCTCTCTCTGACTTCGGAAGTATTATCATACAAACATCAGAACTGCAATACTTTCCTCGACGTTCGTTTCACCAAACAAGTTAGCATCTTCAGGAGATGAAGAAAACTGACAGTAAACATAAACATATACTTCACGTCGTGAAATCGCAAACTTGGTTGGTGAAACGCCACTTTGAGAAGAGTATTTCAGTTCTGGCGTTTGGGAGAAGTGCTCATTTTGAAACTATTTCGTTCCTCTGAGGTTAATAATTTTGTTCTCTCAATAATTTTTTTTGAATGTTTGATGAATATAATGACTATATTTATTGAATCCAACGATATAAGGATATAATTATGTGAACTTTGTCATAATTTTCAAGTTATAACTTTTTTTCAGTTCAGAGATCTTGCGGGGAATCAACTCAACTCAATAATACTTACTTTGTAAGTCCTGGATTTCCGACTGGGTTTGCAGCTAGTTCTGTTTGTACATATACTATACAAAAGATCGATCCAAGCATATGTCAGGTAAGTTGAAGATATTCAGTTACATTTATTTTGCAAGGATAGAACACACGCACTACAGGAAAAACCTTCAGGAGCTTTAAGAGCGGCACCTGTGCGAAAGAAGCAATTCATGTTGGATGTGAATCGCTGGAGAATAAATTCATTTAGAAAAACGTTCTCAGGGGGTTTTTTCCACAAACACTCAGTTATTCAAATGAAAAAGTCACAACGATGAGTAGCCACAGTTGTGGCTACTCATCAGTTATCATTTAAATGGTTCATGAAGCTAAAAGTTATATACATTCGAAAAAACGTCAACCAGTCTTCAGGAAAGAATCTAAAAATACTGTTCAGTCCATTTCCTGAAACTTTGGTTGATTATAGTTCGTGAAACGATTTTGTTATAAAACAAACTCGAATACATGAAATTTTCTTGCTGTCAAAAACCGAAACCACGAAGTCTACGCCAATGAAGTTGCAAACGATGGATAGTAATTATTATTTTGAAAAATATTTTTCATGAACAAGGTGTACATTCCTGCAGTAAAAAATATGTATCATCTGTTAAAGTTATAACTGGTTGTTTCTATCATTTCACAGGTTAGAATCGACTTCCTCACATTGAGACTTGCTCAGCCAAATATAATGGGCGTTTGTAACACGGATGCTTTGATAGTAACTGGGGGAGCTTCTAATGTTCCCATTTTATGTGGAGAAAATACAGGCCAGCATATATACGTCGATTTCAACGGCAACACCAGCATTACTATATCTATTAGGAGCAGTGGATTGTTTGCTTCTAGGGCATGGAATATAAAGGTGTCCCAGATTGCCTGTAACTGCCCTTATAGAGGTTAGTGAATTACCATTCTGATTTTTACTATGAGCAATAACAATTTGGTTTCTGTTTATGAACATAGCTTCCTGAGATTTAAGTACAATCAAATGTCTTCTCAGATATAATCAATACCTGCTCCATTGTGCTTCTTGGAATCAAAAATCAGCACATCAGTGGGTAGAAAGTCAATGACAGTTGAAAATATTTTATATCAACCCAATTTTTCATTAAAAATCATCTTACTCATTGATCATTACCTATATATAATTCTACTTCCTAATATTAAAGTCATCTACAGGCTGATTCACGGTGGATGGCACATTAAACGTGCCATCCACCGTGATGATGTATGTAAAACTGCATTTCAACAAACATCAAAACAAATTGATGATATTGGGATTAGAATTGCTTTCCCATCCGCCATATTCTCCAGATCTGACCCCTGGTAATAACATGAAATCCAAGAACATCGAGAAGTATGAATGACGTCATGGCAAATTTGGTGTTGACTGGAATGTTCGTCGGGAAAATGCAAAATCAGGGTTTTGATGGAGGATATATCCATTTGAAGCTTTTTTCAAAAAGATTGTGTTGATTATAGCCTGAAAATTTCAAAATGGGAACTCGAAAATCAGATTGATTCCACTTCAATGAAATGAATTGAAAAACACGTTTGTCTAATTTCAACTGGCTATTGAATTTTTACGTTGATTTCAATACAATCAAAAACGATTTTCAAATGTTCGTCAACTCAACGTCGTTGATACTGTATACCGCAGTTGTAGACGAAACGTTCAGCCAAAAGTCTGCAGAACACGGCCAACATATTCTGTCATATTCTGAGCATTTATGATACAGTGCTTTTCTTTAATATCCCTCCCCATGTTTTATTTTTCGAACCGGTCAACTCAAAAACAATAACATTTGGGATAATGAAATCAAAGCATGAATACTTTATTTTGAAGAAAAATTGAAAGATTAAACTTTCAAGCTGGCGACTGGGCGTCATCTGGGAAAAAAATGTAACGAAAAGGGAGGTCTTATGACACATCTTTTTGAAGCTCCTGACAAATGCTTCACAACCCTATAATATAATGTCAATATCTGCAACTACAACAAAATGGCGGAACTTCAAGTATTTGCCTGAATACATTGACATTTAACTACATCATCACTACGAAATGGTTGCTTTGAAGTTCTTGACATATAAAAACTCTATCCAATATTCCACGCCGAACATTTTCGAACACAGTAACGTCAATATCGCTACTAATATTTATTATTCTCTGCCGTATATCCAATATTGAAGCAGGTTCAGTTTCGTACACATTTTGCTTCAAATAGCCCCATAAAAAAAGTCCAAAGGTGTCAAATCTGGTGAGCGGGCTGGCCAATTCGTAGGACCTCGACGGCCAATTCAACGACCGGGAAAAGTAGCATCCAAATAGTTTTTTACTTGCATGGAGTGATGTGGTTGTGCTCCATCTTATTGAAATGAAACATCTATATCGAATCCATTAGGATTCGCTTCGACGATGTCGGTGATGAGAGGGTCAACAGTAGTTTCCAGCAGATTCGAATACAGTTCCCCTGTTGAAGGTTGATCAATAAATACAGGTCCTACAATATGGTTTCCCAATATTCCTGCCCAAACGTAAATTTTTTCTGGATATTGGGTATGTGTTTCCCGGAAAACGTGAGGGTTGGTGTCACTTCAATAGGTAACGGCAATTTTGTCTGTGAAGATGCCTTGCAATGGTTTCAATTCAATTTTGTATGGATGATACCTATTCCTCTTCAAAAGTGTCCACACAATAGAAGGAGACACCTCACAAACATTCGAGACGGAATAAGTAGACTGTTCAAGATTTACTACCATCTCACAAATTATTTGCACTTGCTATTCTTCCGGAATGGACTGATGACCTAGGGGCTTTTTTTTATGTACACTACCGGTAGTTGCGAATTTGGATACTACAAATTCCCTCAAATATTTTCTACAGATAGGAAGATTCGGAAATCGTTTATTGAAAATCCTTTCGGTGTCGTGAAAGTTACGCGTCGCACCGTAAATAAAAATCGCTTCAAGTTTTTCCTCCAATAGACGAGAATCGACCATTTTATAGATTGTTGATTGTTTTCTAAAAATATCGATATTAATGTGTTTGTCTTCAGGAAATTATTAAATGTTCCGCCATTTTGTAGTAGGTGAAAGATATTGTCTTCATATTCTAGGGTTATGAAATATTCGTCAGGAGCTTCAAAATGATGTATAACAAGACCACCCTTTCTATTCAATATTTTTTTCCAGATGGCGCCTAGTCGCCATCTTGAAAGTTTCATCTGTCAATTTAACTTCAAAATGAAGTATTCATGCATTGATTTCATTATCCCAAATTTCAATTTTTTGAGTTGACCTGTTCAAAAAATAAAAAGGGGGGGGTCATTAAAGAAATGCACTGGTGTAATGGAAATTGTATAGTTTGTTAACCATACTCTATTTTTATAGCTCCTTCTGGGTGCCTGCAGTTCTACAACACCACAACTGGGACAGTGACAAGTTTCAACTATGGTTCTGTTGCACCTCAGAACGGCACCAGACAACTCGTCAATATGAATTATGGAATTTGCGTTGCCACAATAAGAGGTGACTATTATTGCTATTTTATTAAACTATACTCCAGCCTTTTTCAGAACTGTGGATATTCTTTCATAGAAATGAACCTGTTAATTTTTACTTCAGCAGTTTTGGAGACAAATTACTTTCTTGAAATTATAACCCCAAACTGATTTTCATGTTGCTACACGATTATTTTTTCAGGTTTTTGTGGAATCCAATGGGCTCAAACCGCTGGTACGATGACCTTTACCGTTTCGGACAATACTTATACTTTCATAGGAGATGGAACAATAGGCACGGCGGCGGCTCAACAAACCGGGGCAGCATGTACGGCAGATTTTGTAGTCATACCTGGTCCCATTCTTCCCGACGGCACTGCTTTGACTTCTGACAGATTTTGCGGGAATGCCTTCGTGACACTCCAGAGTAAGTATATGATAAAGGAACATTCAGAATTTTTCTTGGAAGGGCTGAACTGAACCACACATTTTTTTTATGGAGACCCATGTGTAAGCAGTATAATAATAATAATAAAGAAAATAATGATAATAATACTGATGACAATTATAGATAGATAGATAGATATTTATTTACCTATGTAACTCATACATGATATGGTTTATAGCAAGTCAATCACAATTAATATATCATATTGAATGAATATATAATAACATTATCAAAAAGCCTTCAGGTATACAATATAAAATATATCACAATCACATAAATTGGGTAATACACGTCAAAATTGAAATTTTGTCTGAATAAACTCGTCTCTAGAATAAAAACAATGTTCGAGAAGATAATTTTTTACATTAATTTTGAACAATTTCTCGTTCATGGATCTAAATTCGCAGGGCAATTTATTATATAGTTTAAAATCTAATGAATTTTTCTCAGATTTGGACAACCTGTAACGTGGCAATACTAAATCATCAGCCGTAGCAGCCCGGGTAGTGTTATGATGCAGGCCAGAAACTTTTGTATATTCTGCCTTTCTGAATGGATTTCTAGTAAATTTTGGTATATATACACACAAGGGAGTGGTAGAATCCTCATTGTTTTGAACAGTGGTTGACAGTGGTCTCTATACCTAGCCCCAGCTAATAGTCTCATTGCGCGTTTTTGTAACCTGAATATTTTTGAGGAA
Source organism: Leptinotarsa decemlineata (assembly GCF_025532065.1). NCBI lineage: Eukaryota > Metazoa > Arthropoda > Insecta > Coleoptera > Chrysomelidae > Leptinotarsa > Leptinotarsa decemlineata. The sequence continues at coordinate 4,548,352 of NW_027412573.1, read as the reverse complement.
TCAACAGCATTACCCCACAGAATCGCACCATAGCTGATCACAGAATGAAATAATCCAAAATAAACATTTTTTAACATGCTCGAATTGAGGCAGTACCTGAGCTGTCTAAGCAAAAATAAGAGACTGGATAGTCTCTTACTCAATATATCTATATGAGGAGTCCAGTTCAAACGATCATCTAAAACAACCCCAAGCAATTTAAAATGCTTACTTAACGTGATCTGATTATTACAGGAAATTATGAGGTTTTGTGTCTTCCCTTCATTCAGTCGAAGGTTATTGAACCAAGAGAACCAAGCTTCCGCTTTAGTCATCAAGGTTTCAGCATTATCAAGAAGACGTGAAATGTTGCTGTTTGAACTGATGAAAGAGGTATCATCCGCAAATAGGACAATTTGACATTTCGTCCTCATGTGAAAACATAGGTCATTAATGTAGATGATAAACAACAGGGGTCCAAGATCAGAACCTTGCGGTACTCCATGTTTTATGATTTTCAGTTCTGAATCAGAACTGAAACAGTCTTCAAACAGACCCAATAGAAATAAAAAGTATATTGACTTTATAGGAAGGATACACATGGAATTCTACATATAGCAAGCGCCAAACGTGATGGCGAGCGATTGCATAGGTATAGACTCTCTCAACCAAATTACTATTGGAATACGATAAGCCCCTTACCGGAAAATGTCGTACTTATAATCAGTTTCAATTTGGGGAGCAAATGGAACATGACTTCTTTATAGTTTCTTCTCATATTTGATGTGGTATTATAGGTACCAACACAATACCAAACACCAACAGCATTAATAATAACAATAATAATAGTTTATTAGTTCTCAAGATCACATCTAGCATAATATAGAACGAGTCAGTAAATTACAGTACCAGTTTAAAAAAATATTCATAAGATAAATTAATATTAAAAACGTTTTACACAAATTGTAGTCAATATAATTAATATAGTTGTTGATGTAACTAAGTGCATAAAAGCATGTACAAGGAATCAATATTGGTGGTTAATCATTTGTAATTGGTTCTTATTACTATTTCTTACATAATACAGAACAAGTCAGGTGTCAGGAACAATTTGTCCACGCGAATTTTCGATAATACAAATAAGAGACTTAAATTATAAACAGATTACAGATCATACATAAAAACACCTAAAAGCAATAAAAACAAGTGGTATGATAAAATATAATATATGAAAATATGTATGCGTGCCTACATAAAATATACACTCAGTTAAAATATATGTCTCCTAAATACTCACTTATAGAGTAGTACGCTTTTTTAATAATATATTTTTGACTACTATTTTCAATTTATTCAAAGGAATGTAACAGTTTGATAGATGATTGAACAAAATTATTACCAGGTATTTTGGGCAACGTTCTGTTTTTTGGAGACGGTGATTTGGCACTGTTTCCCAGCTCTCTGAATAAGGTCAGCTCTGTTTTGGCCTATATCAGTATATCCGTGACATACAAACAATGAAAAGTCAGTATTTTCAGCTTTACAAATATATTCTTACAGCTCACTCTTCTGGCCACTCCAACGATATTGCTATTTTAAGTTTTTCATTTACATTGGAGGGCGAGTAACGATACGCCTCTGTACAGAGAATTTGTATGTCTCACAAGAGCTGTAGTGGGGGTAACATTGAAAATGAGTTTTATGTGCATGGGGCGGGCTCACCATCACGTTTGGCGCTTGCTGTAACTATATTATACTGAAACCAATGATCATCGTATTCATGAAATATATGTGAGATAAATGAGATGAAGATACCCAAATATATAAAAGTTCATTAAAGTCTCTTTATCTTTTTGGACGACATTAAATAAAAGTTAATCATTTTTATATAATTGATGTTTGAATAACATGCGGCACCATGAGTTTTCGAATCTTCTGAATGGCAGGTAGCACGGATGCCATGAACAATACGTGTTTTGTTGAGTATTTCGTTATTCCATTCAAGATCTTTGTTGTTGTAAACATATCATGAAAGAAGAAAAAGTTATTGTTTTTTTTGTAATTTGTTGTTTGAATAATACGCACATTTTGTGAATCTATAAAGTTTTGGCTTTCATAATCCTCGCAAACTGAAGTCTATCCAAATCCAAGATAGAGTAAAACAAAACAAAACCGAAGCGTGATGTTCACGTGATCGCCCAGTGTCAGATGGAAAGGGCAGCGTTCATTGGTGAATTCGCCTTCTTTGTACGAGTTCGGTACCAGCACAGGATTGTAATCAGTCGTTTGCATGTTTGTGTGGCGTGCGTTATAGTATATTGTTTAGAATTGTTTTTCAAGATGTACAGTACAGACATTGCTGATGACACTGTGAGCTATCCTCTGAGTTCAGCCAGGAAACGATCCAAAAAAAGACATTTGAGTGAAGTGATTTTAAATGTGTTCAAGAAAGAGATGAAAGAAATTGAGACATCGACTGTCAACGAAGTCGTATCGAAAGTTTCCGATAAAATTGGAGTGTGTTGCGCTTCGATTTACAATGTTTTACAGGAATATAAACAAAATCATACATTTTTCAAACCGAATACAAATCAGAATCGTCAAACCATTATAAAATCAATAGATGATGCTGATAAAGATGCAATCAGGAGGAAAGTGCATGAGTACTTTTTCAGAAATGAAATACCCACGATAGACAAAGTACTCACAGAAATGCATGAAGATGTTTTATTGCCAAGTTTTGAGCGGTCAACATTCCATAAAGTATTGAAACATTTGAATTTTGTATGGAAAAAACTAGGGCGCAATAGTTCATTATTGGATAGAGAGGAAATTGTGTTATGGAGGAGAGAGTATTTGACCAAAATTAAATATTATAGGGAACAACAGAGAACAATTCATTTTATGGATGAAACCTGGGTTAATGCAGGTCATACTACCCCCAAAGTATGGGTCAATGAAACTGTGACCTCATCTAGGAGGGCCTTCCTAGAGGGACTATCCACCGGATTAACAAATCCATCAGGTAAACTTTTATTTATATTAAGACCTGCCTCAATCCCAATATATAAAAAGTAACCCTCGTATTTGTTTTATTTACTTACATACCTCTTCATAATTTCAGGTAAAGGAAAACGACTTATTATTTGTCACATCGGCAATGAGACCTGTGGTGTTTCGAATCGAAGAAAACTGGAGATTATCACGAAGAAATGAACGGTGAATCTTTCGAACAGTGGTTTCCCAAAGTTCTACCCCGTCTGGAGGATAATGCTGTGATTGTAATGGACAATGCACCTTATCATTCGCGACGGTTAGAGAAGATTCCGACAACGTCTTCAAAGAAGGTTGAAATCCAAAATTGGCTGCGATCAAAGAATATTAGCTTTGAAGACTCAATGCTAAGAGTACAGCTACTAAAAATTGTCAAGGAGTGCAAGCTTGAATACCAAAAATATATAGTTGATGAGATGGCGGCAGGCCAAAACAAAATTGTCCTTCGCCTGCCTCCATACCACTGCGACACCAATCCCATCTAGTTAATATGGGCGGATGGAAGAATTTTGTAGCTCAGCATAACACCACATTCAAATTCTCAGATCTCAAAGTACTTTTTGATGAGGCTTTGAAAAGAGTCCCAGCGGACAAATGGGAGAAGTGTGTTCGGCATGTGATATCGGAAGTCGAGATAAAGATGTGGAAGCTTGATAACATAATAGAGGCACAAATCGAGCCACTGATAATTCATATTGGTGAGGATGACACTACTGATGAAGAGACAAATTCATCCAGTTGAATAATTTTGATTAATATTCCTTTTGATGTTACATAAAATAAAAATTATCAATAAAGAAATAATTACGTCTCTTTTCATATAATGCATGAGTGCGAGGTGAAAAATCCAATGAAAATCTTTTTATATTACACATATTATCTGCATTTTTCCCGTTAAACTGCAAAATTTGTGCATTTCACTCGTTATTATACAAAAGTTTTCCTAAGTATGATATAGCATTTGCGATCAACAAGATGTTGTTTCTGAATACGACCCTGGCCAATTGTTGGGATTTTCAATATCATGTGCGTAGGGCATGTCAATGTTTACATCCACTCTATCTTGGATTTGAATTTGCTTTACAAAAATGAACTTCCAGATAGAATAGTCTCTAATGGAGATTTTTTTTCAGCTTTTTCTCAGCCCTTCGTGATGACGGTTGTGACAAATGGAGATGAAACAGGTGATATGGGAAATGCAGGTTTCTCCATGACTTTCACCCAATTGTCTTGTGGAATGAATATTTTTGTAGGATGAAAGAAATGAAAATAAAAATTCATTCCAGTTAGTTGTTTGATTTACTGGGCACACTAATATTCCATAGACTCATTTGACAATTCATCATAGAAGAAGGTAAGATTCAATACAAATGGAGTAATAGATAGTTGAAGTTTGGTTTCTATACATCAAATGCTAAAATTGGAGGTTAGGACGTGACGAACCAAAACAAATGCATTTTCAGGTGAATCTTATAGAATCTTTTCAAAGTGCTTGAAAAAACCTTCAGTTCTATTCTTGCAAAAGTTTCTAATTTAAAAATAATCGAGTTTTGTTGAAAATAATGTCCTCTATATTGTTTGGCGACACATAAACGTAAGAATCACACTATGAATACCACTTCAATTAAAAGTAATCCAAACTAATTTATTAATCTCTATTCATCTGATGAGTTTTAGAATTTTGACGTTCGAAGTGCTCAGTTTAGAAAAAAAAATAGCTTGAAGTGAATAGATCTGATTTTGCTTTTTCATCAAAATAACACACTACCACATCGTGCTTCTCATAAATTATGATAATTTGAATCATGACACTTTTTTTTACCTAACTGATACATTTTTACCATTTCTGTAAAACAACCTATCAAATTGTCCTTTCAATTGAAACAAGTACTATCGTTGCCCCATATCACCTCAATTGAAATATATCCTAATTACCATTTCCATCATCATGAATCAAACTCGACAAGGAAAAATTATTCATATTCCTAATCCTCAATATTGGTTTTCAAATGTTGAATAGGTCTTCTCGTTCGAAAAACTACTTGTAGGTTCCGTTATTCTTTTGGAGAAAGTTCTTTCCGTTTCACCAATATAACGTTCGACCAAGAACCACAAGTCAATTCACATACTTCCCTCTCATCTGATGATGGATATGATGAATTAGTAGATAGTAAATGACAGAGGCACAAAAAGTCACATAAAATATTAGCTCTGGTGAATAACCCTCTAATGATTTTTTCTACTAACTGAATACACATGAATTTTTGGAAAACTTCAATTTAATGAATGTGTATTATCAATGCTCATCCAAGGAACATATTGTTTGCACATGGTAACTGCATGAAACTGAGAGAAAATCCAGTGTTAGCAACATCATTGACTTCATCGCCGTTTGTGACTACAGTGAGAACAAATGGTTTGGATGAGGCTGAAAATAAAAGAAAATTCATCACGATAATATTCACGGGATTTATGAATAAGTAATTGTCATTATTTTGCATTTGGAACTGTACATACTATGAGCAGTGGTGATAATCGAAACAGTGTTTTGAAAATTTGTCGACTGAAAATCAAAGAAGCGGTACCCGTCGATTTTGAAAAAAAATGTTGTCTGCATTTTTCTCAAAAATTGTTTTCTCCTAGAAATTGACCATTTCTAATTCAAATAATAATTTCTATATTCATTTTTTGGTATAAACGTTAGATATTAGATTAGGATCAGAGAGAAATAGTTCAAAAGATTTAAATTGGTGGATGTAGCCGTTACTACGTGGTAGAAGTTCATCATAAAAAATGGTAAATAAAACTTTCCCATTTTTCGTGACTCAAAAAACACAAACACCTAAGTACCTGCATGCATACGAATCATACAAAATGTATACTCACTAACTACAGTGTTCAAAGATGTACCGCAAAATCTGTCAGAGTTGACAGCTGTGCCGTTTTGGTACATAGGATTCGGTATCACTATGAAGTCACTGGTACAATCACCATTGGTCAGTGCATCAAAACCAGCTCCTGGTATTCCTGATACTAGGAACCCATTTGAACTCCACTGAATAGAACAGAAACCTTGAATGGGGAAATTTTTGTCAGAAAACTGTTTCAGTTATTATTTACTATATGTGGAACAATGTAGAAGGTTCTGTAGCACAGAACAAATGAAAGAAAACAACAGAGAAACGAAATTGTTATTTTTTAGGAGCCAGAACCTTCAATAAATTAATTAACGAAATGAATGGTAATAGTCACGAAAAGCATGGGATAACAAAGTAATCAAAATGGACTGTAATTCATGGGTTGATATACATGAGAAATAACTGTCCGAATATCAATCAAAATAAGGATACTTCACGAATGAATATATTTTGAAAATTTTATGGTATTTGCAGTTTTCAATTGATAATGGAGATATCAAAAGCAACTTTTGATATCTTCGTTAGGTTGTCCTTTGAAAATGATGCCAAATGACATGCATATGACCGATCAAGTGATTTTTCTTCCCTGTCAAATTTGACATTTTTTCCAAAAAATGTTCAGAAAAGCAGTTATTGCTCGAAATTTCGAAAATCGGTGGGGAGAAAAGATGATTTTTTTTTTCATTTTTTACCCATATACCAATTTTCAGCTTTCTAGTACAAATTTAGTTTTTTTACAGTTTTTCGAAAATTTGACATTTGCCGATTTCTCAAATTTAGCCAAACCTCAACAAAGTTAGTGCTTTTTGCCCAACTCATCTTTCCAACGCATTTTTATTACCAATTGCAATTCTAAATACAACTTATTTCGCAAAAATTTAAAACACCAGAAAAAATTATGCCAAAAATGATGCAAAGTTGATACAGTTTTTAAAAACAAATAGATATTTCACTTTATTTCTACTTTCTGCGAAATAGCTTGATACATAAGCATAATTAAAAAAAATATCAATGAAAAGTCAATAATTTATTCTTTACTGCACTTTTCAGTTAAACTTTGATTTACTAATTACGAAAAATTACAACGCAATTAAACTAAAGGAAGGAATTATACAAAAGTAATTTCACATTTACTAAATATCTTTCATGAGGTATGAATGACCAAAATCACTTCAGAAATCAATTTAGATTTTGTTGCCTAGAAAACTAAACCGTAAAAAATTCTAACAAACATCTGTTAAAATAAAGTTATAATTTAAATTAAGAACACTAAATCAAATCGAAACATATGCCTAAACCATGTAAATACCAATAGAAATACAAAATAAAAAGTCACATTTCGGTGTGCCTTCCACCACATCCAATGCAATCAATTGTCCTTTTTAAAACATCTTTAACTGCATTCTTTATACTACGGGGTTTCGTGCTTACAACACATTCTCGAATAACTGTCTCTAAATGGTTTATATCTCAAAAAGGTCTTTGCTTATACACCTTCTGTTTTAAGTAACCCCACAAGAAGAAATCTAGTGGGGTTATATCAGGAGATCTAGGCGGCCAAAAGTGTTCCATATTGCGACTGATTACTTTGCCCCTAAATATTTCCAAAGGACGCTCTTTGACCACCCTTGTAGTATGAATAGGTGCACCATCACACTGATACCACACAACATTTCTTACTTGAAGGGGCATATTATCCAAAACTCCAGATAGTTCGGTATTCACAAAGTGTAGGTAGTCCGCAGAATTTAAATTATGTCTAAAAAAGTATGGTCCTATAATTTGATCGTTTAATATGCCACACCATACATTCGTCTTGAACGAATATTGATCTCGACATTCGATTACGAAATGTGGGTTTTCTTTTGCCCACCACCTGCAGTTTTGCGAGCTCACAACGTCATTTGAAAAGAAGGTCGCTTCATCTGTCCATAAAATTTGATAAGGAAAATGATAATTTTCTTCTTTTTCCTCTTGAAACCAAAAAGAAAAATACAAGCGCATATCGAAGTCCCTTTCTTTTAATGTATCGATAAATTTCGGTTTATGAGGCGTAAATTTAATTTTGTGTAAAATACGTCGTACACTCTGTTCTATCTGCAATATCTTGAATACTTGTTTTTTATCTTCTACGACATCCAAACATATTTCAAATTCCACTTCTTCAGTATGTCTAGAAGGCTGATGGGCATTTCTAAAATTACTCTCAACCGAGCCAGTAGATTTAAACTCAGCTATTATCCTACTAACTGTTGACTGATGAATATTTCTTGCAAGATGTCTGGCATTGAAAATATCAGCTACTTGTCGGTGACCGGTATTCTCGCCGCATATTAAAACGATTTCAATTTTCTCTTAAAGATTCAGCATTTTTAACAACACACTAGACAACGAATAAGCTATTATAAATCCAAAACTGATAAACACTATTTTGAGTTATTCAACAAATGTCATATGACAATAAAATATTTTGCTTATTATTGACTTTTCATTGATATTGTTTTTTAATTATGATTATGTATAAAGCTATTTCGCAAAAAGTAGAAATGAAGTGAAATATTTATCTGTTTTCAAAAACTGTATCAACTTTGCATCATTTTTGGCATAATTTTTTCTGGTGTTTTAAATTTTTGCAAAATAAGTTGTATTTAGAATTGCAATTGGTAATAAAAATGCGTCGGAAAGATAAGTTATGCATAAAGCACTAACTTTGTTGAGGTTTGGCTAAATTTGAGAAATCGGCAAATGTCAAATTTTCGAAAAACTGTAAAAAACTAAATTTGTACTAGAGAGCTAAAAATTGATATATGGGTGAAAAATGAAAAAACAATCATCTTTTCTCTTTACCGATTTTCGAAATTTCAAGCAGTAACTGCTTTTCTGAACATTTTTTGGAAAAAATGTCATATTGGACAGGGAAGAAAAATCACTTGATCGGTCATATGCATGTCATTTGGCATCATTTTCAAAGCACAACCTAATGGGGATATGAACAAAAAAAAATCCCATTTGATGCGGACTTTATGTGTGACACTGTATAATTATTTTGAACCTGTTGTTTCATATCTCTGTTTTAATTGATTTTGGAAATCATTCAGCTAATTTTAAATATGTTATGAGGTTACATTTTTATACATTGTTTCAACTTTCAGTCAACAGATATCATCGAAATTTTTCATTCGTTCGAAAGACCGATCAATGCCATTATATGTGGAATATAACAGATGTTCGAATGTTCAAATGTCCACCAGGACTTCTCTGGGTGGAGCGCCTCCGAATCTTTCAATTTTCCAAGACTCTGGACTGAGGCTCAATTTGACCAATGACATAGGTTTTGTTAGCTTTGAGGACCACTGCGGTTTGTGGCTCATTCTCATACACCTGCGACTCAAGAGAACCACACAAGAAAAAGTCTAAAGGGATCAAATCGCACGACCTAGGTGGCCAGTTCACATCACTTCCACATGAGATGACAATGCCCTCAAATCGCTCCTGCAGAATATCCAATGTGCCATGAGCTGTGTGGCACGTAGCGACGTTCTGTTGAAACCACATATTGTTGGTGTTCAGATCATCCGATTTCGACCAAAAAATGTTGGTAATCATCGACCTATAACTTTCGCCCTTGACAGTGATGGCATGGCCAACGTTGTTCTCAAAGGCATCTGGACTGTTTATGCCGCCAGCCCAAAATCCATACTAAACAGTGACTTTCACGGAATGTACTGTACGCTCTTGGATCTCATATGGATTGGTATCGTCCCAAATTTGACAATTTTGTTTGTTCATGTACTCAATCGTCCAGAAACGGACCTCATCGCTGAAGATGATTTTTTCGATGAAGATTATGGTCAGTTGCCAACTGCTTCAGAGCCCATTCATCGAACACACGTCTTTGTCTATGGTCGTTCAGCTTCAGTTTCTGGTTCACTTGGATTTTATGCGGGTGCAGGTCCAAGTCACGACGCAAAATTTTCCAAGTCGTGGTCTGCGAAAAGCTTAGTTATTGAGAGCGACGCGAAATTGACTGCCTCAGATCTCGCGTTTCGTCAACGTACGAACGTAAAACAATTTTATTATTTGCACATTCTGTTGAATGTTATATCCGTCCATTGTAATTTGGCAAAACAAACTGAATGAATGACAACTACTTTCACAGAAGTAGCTTCAACACTCAGAGTAACAAAAGACAATAAAGAGGTGCCTTTTGCATCTTTACATTGAAGGCAGCATAACTTTGTTTACGGGAAGTGAGTTGAACCATAATACAGTGGAGGTTGGTTCAGTTGATAATCGAAGGGATATTATACGGGGTGTAACTGAATAAGTGTAAAAAATTTGAGGAGGTGATTCCTCATCGAAAAAAAGGTAGGATCTTTCATATGAAGAAACTTCATTGGAGCATCCCTTGTTAAGATACAGCCCCTTAAAGGGGGTACATAAAATTTGTACAACAATTTTTTTCACAAGCACTGAAGAAGACACTTGTCCAGTAATTTATTTGGTTTACCCCATGGTTGTGAGGGGTGGAAACCGCAACAACTAAAATTCATTTCCGAAGTAACTTTTGTCTTGTCATTTGTCTACCATTTGAAAATTCTTTTACGATAGCCTTTTTCATTCCGAACAAAAAATGTCTCCTGGGTTTTTTTGCCCTAAATGAACCAGTTCGCAACAAAAAATCATTTTACGAACAACTAAAGAGATACATCATCATAAATGCGAACTGGATTTATTGTTATTTAATTGTTAGTACCTCCATTAAACGATTGAAGGGTAATAAACAAAACTAATTTATCAATAACAAAACACACAACATGTAGAAATCATAGTAAATGTTCAATATGTCTACCTTCAGACATTACGCATGCGTCTAGACGTCGGCGCATTGAGCCACGTATTTGCTCAAATATTTCTGGAGTCTCTCTGATTACCCTGCATGCATCGATGATGCGGTTTCTTGAATCCCCTACATCGCGAACAGGAGTATGATAAACTAATTGCTTCAAATGGCCCCAAATAGAGAAATCGAGAGGATTGAGATCCGGGGATCGAGCGGGCCCGTTCTGTGGTCCTCCTCGACCTATCCACTGATTTGCATATGTTTCAGTTGAATGCTGACGTGCTACTTGACTAAAATGGGCGGGAGCCCCATCATGCATGAAAAACATATCCCTTTTGACGCCCAAAGGAACTTCCTCCAGCAGTACTGGATGCACTTCTCTCAAAAATTTAACGTATGCCTCACCATTTAATCGAGGAGGTAGAAAATGAGGCCCAATTAAATCATCCCCTATAACTCCGAGCCACACGTTAAGAGAAAACTGTTCTTGATGGTTAGTTTCGACAATAGCGTGAGGGTTTTCATCAGCCCATATGTGGTCATTATGAAAATTAATAATCTTGTCCCGAGAAAAACTACATTCGTCTGTGAATTCTATCGTCTTCAGAAAGTCACAATTTCTTCTAATCATTTCCAGGTTTGGAAAGTCTCGCGGTAACAGTGACTGTACTCGTTTCAGATGGTAAGGGTATAAAAGTTGTTCCTTCAAAATTCGAAATACCGTCATATGATCAACATTTACCTGAAAAGCAATCTTTCTAGTACTGGTAGTAGGTTGTTCTTCAATCAAATTAAGTATTGCTTCCTGAAGCTGTGGTGTTCGTACTTCTCGATGGCGACCACAAGCCTGCGTTTTCTTGTCGAATGAACCATATTCTCGTAATCGTTGATGAAGTCGAGTAAATATTATATGTGAAGAATGCTGCCGTTCAGCATATCTTCTAGAAGCTTCTAACCCATACCCCTGCGACAGACCGTAAACGTAATGCATATCAGCCATTTCCTCATTTGTGTATGCCATTTTAATAACAAGTGAATTATTAAAGGAACAAATTAAGAACAGAACAACAACACACAATTAGTATTAATTCAATTTCGAAAATTCACAAACTGACAGCGTCATACTAATTTAAGTGTCACTATCGCTAATAGCGATCTACTAGATAGATTAGTTCCGTATTTTCGCATTTATGACGATGTATCTCTGTAGTTGTTCGTAAAATAATTTTTTGCTGCGAACTAGTTTATTTTTTGACATTGATGATACCAATTTTGAATGAAAACACATAATAATATCAAACCTCAATCGTAATTATAAATGATCATGATTTCTAATCGAAAATTTTTTATATCGGACCTCACAAACCGTATCACTTGTTTATCAAATCTGAGAATAAATCACAAATTTCTTCATCTGATTTTATAAAGCATAGTTCATTACCTTCGAAATTAACATTTATCATTGTTATGAATTAGTTCATTTGAAATAATTCAATTTTAACCCAGTAAACCCCACGCTTTATTAAGCTATACATAAATAAAAATCTAGTAGGTGGTAGAAAAACTGGCCTCATTTCCATGATCATTAATGATAAATAAGATTACCTGTAGGAACTTTTTGAACAGAATACATTTTCACGTGAAATGATTTATTTTATAAATATATAATATCTCTCCGAATATCAACCGCCACTGTTTTATGGTCCAATAACTTATTTCAAATGTAAACAAACTCTCCTTAACCCCTCATTACCCGCCACACCCCTAGCCCATAAGTTGTACAGAAAAGGATAGTACGATACCCGTTTCAAAATACATGTATTGAATTGGTATGGGCATGGCAACTCTATGTCTTATTATTACTCTGAGCTTCAACATGATGGTCGTTTTCAATTTTCAAAGTCAACTGACTAGAAGAAAAGATATATTTCATTCTTCCAGTAATTTTTTCAGTATATTGAAAATGACTGAAATTATACCTGAATTTTTTATTATCATTTTGTATTCTTTTCACGCTGGGAGAAAAAGTATTACAGAACAGATATTGAAGATGATTGAAATAATACCTGCATTTCTTATCATCATTTTGTATTCGTTTCACACTGGGATAAAAATTAATACACCTACCCGGTAACATTCCTACACATATTCCATAATTTTCATTCACGAGTTGTCTGGTACCAGGAAGACCAGTTGTTGGATCTATAACGTTGCTGCCTACTCCATAGTTGAAACTTGAAACAGTTCCAGTGGTTGTGTTGAAAAATTGAAGACATCCAGAAGGTGCTGAAAACGATCATTCATCAGTTTCCTTTCACTTCACGACCTGATAAGGATATATTCTTTTGAAGAAAGTGTCACTTTTTGCCGGTCAGCAAAAAGCTGACTATAGCTGCTTATCGTTTCGAGGTTCAACTCAGTACACCTCGAACTTCACTGTTCAAAAATAATGTTTCTAAAAACATTTTTCTAAATGAATTCAATCTCCAGCGATTCAAATCCAACGTGAATCGCTACTTTTGCATAGGCACCGAAGGTTTGCCTGTAGTGCTTGTGATTCGTCATTTCAAAATGATTTCATGTCGTTTCAAATTTATGGTTATAGAGTATAGAGTTATAGAGTAATGAGGATCGATGAATGATTTTATAACTCGTCCATAGTTGGTGTTGATTATTTTATTAGTTTTGAGTTATTTATTTATTTTCTTGATCTTATCACCGTTGAATTATTGTTGTTATGGTGTTGTTGAAAAGAAAAGAGTTTGAACGTAAATTTGACATTGTCAATAAAATAATTGTCCTGACTAAAAGTGGATATTTTTTTGGCACGAAAGTTTGATACGAAATAATAGTTGGTCTGTCACCCAACATAACAAAATGTTGGCTTTTGAAAATTCGTTCCGGCATCTGGTTCATTTTCGTAGTGTCAAAAGTCTACTGGCATCAGAATACAACAATGGTACCATTCGGAAAAGCAAAATGATCACTGAAAATACCACTTTCTTATATTGCTTGCATTTTTCAAAATGATTATATAGTTGCTTGAATATCTCAAAGTTCTCAGATTCCTCACGATCCTTAGAACTTCAAAACGTAACTTTCATCGATAGTTCTAGATCCAAAGAAAAACAGAAAGATTTGACAAGTCTATAACAGAATAGATGGATTCTGAAAGAATGAGATTCGCGTCCAGTATTATTGGTCGACAAATTTCAGTTGTCGACTCTTTAAACATGGGCAAAAAATCATTCGACGCATATGCTTGTGCAATAATGTCTTACTTTCCAGTGAAGTAACTCTGCTTATTCAGTTTTCATGATATCGTGTCAATCTAGACATTAACTTCACAAACAAAATGCAGGTGATCACTTCATCTGTTCATACCCTGCAGTGGAGGTGTTAAAGAAGTTGGGTGTCTGATGCCTCATCTTGAGGTGTGTGTGAATATTCGTAATGAAAGGATATTTAAGTCTGAACACACTCAGAGTCACTAAGGAAGCTTTCCAGAAGAGAAAGATCAAAAGAAGTAGCATCTCTATGAATCTGCCATGCACCAAATTTCCCAATCAGTAATACCAGAATCTTCATCATGATAATATAGGAAGCCCCCTAAGCAGTTCAGGGCGATTCACTTAAACCAGAGGTAAAAAGCTCTATATGTTGTCGTCAGACAAAGCTGATGATCTCATACAGAAAGGTTGTTGCAGTTATCCAGATGAGAATCTTACACCTTGGACATCCAAAAACCTTACTATCAACCAATTGGCTATAATTCCTTCAGAATGCCATTTTGGTAACCATAGAAAATATTGGAGAAGATGGTCCACAGAGACAATTCCAGAGCTACTCATTCCGTCCTGTATGGCTGCAGGGTACTTGATAGGAGAGAGAAAAGGGAACTTCTTTCACCTGGTGGGGCAGTTAGAATTTTGCAGCTATAGTAGGGCACCTTTTTGAAAGGTTGTTGCAGTTATCCAGGTGAGAATCTTAAACCTTGGACATCCAAAAACCTTACTATAAGCCAGTTGGCTGTACTTTCTTCAGAATGCTATCTTGGCTACCATAGAAAATATTGAAGAAGATGGTCCACAGAGACGATTCCAGAGCTACTCTGTCCGTTCTGGATAGCTGCAAGTTACTTGAGAGGAGAGAAAAGGGAACCACTTTCGCCTGGTGGGGCTGTTAGAATTCCACAGTCACGGTAGGGTATCTTTTGAAAGGTTATTGCAGTTATCCAGGTGAGAATATTACACCTTGGACATCCAAAACCCTTACTGTCAACCAATTGACTATAATTTCTTCAGAATGCCATTCTGTCTAATGTAGTAAATATTGAAGAAGATGGTCCTCATGAGTTGTAGAGGAAGATCAAACTAATATAATTTTGGACCTATCTACCATCTATTAGACGAAAGGACTTTAGAGAAAGTACCAACTATGGTTCCTTACCTCGGGTTGGACAAGCGCATGCGATCTGCGTCACTAGAAAGTTCCAGACGCGTCCTAAAGATGGTCCTGTAGCGGAAGTTGTGATAATGAGGTTGATGGTATCGTTACCATTGAAATCCACGTAAATGTGTTGGCCGGTGTTTTCTCCACAGATTACAGGAACTGAACCTCCTCCTCCAGTAACGAACAAAGCATCGCTGTTACACACGCCCATAGCATTTGGTTGAGCCAAGTTGAAATTCAAAAAATCTATTCTGACCTGCAGGAAGTGTGTCGTTAGATTTTTCAATTCGAATGAAGAAAATTGCAATAATTGAGAATAATCCTAGTATTTTTCAAAGAATTTTTTTCTATTTGTGCAAAAGCCATGATGTTACCTAGGTGGCTCAGTGTGTTATCAGCATGATTTACACAGAACACGAGGCTTATGACCAAGCAGTCGATGCCGTTGACACCCAAGTGAAAAAAAATAGCTTTGTTTATTGGAGATATAAAATCATTTCAATTTCACGAAATATTGCACTCTTTCACTAAAAGAATCTAATTAAGCCTGTCTGATATGTTATAGAATTATTTTTCAGATAGAACATGATATTGCAGTAAAAAATCAAAATACATTTTTCAAGCTCAGGGGAGTCAACATCAAGTCGATTATAGAATAAATGTGGCCAATGTTGAATTTATGTTGTGGTTCCACTAGTTAATTACCGAAAAATCAATTAGGATAATCATCATTTCTGGAGACCTTTTGAAACAAATGATAACATTACGTGTGAGGAATCTGTGTCAATCAACAGGGATCCGGAATTTGAAAATAAGGATTTACATGTTCAAGTTCAGCGAGTAATTTTAAATATTCATGAATGCTTGAAGAAGGAAAACTGTCACACTTCACAGAATGATAATATTGTGAATAGAATATGCGAGTTAACGAAACTATCTCGTTCGACAGTTCTTCGAGTAATTAAAATAGGGGATGTCATTGACCATGCAGTGAAACGAAAACAAAGGAATAAAAAATTCGCAAACGTTGATGGTGCTACAAAAGATGTGATTCGGCGAACAATTTATGGTATATACCAAAAAAATGAAGTACCAACCTTGAAAATGATTTGGTATAAATTACTCGACTATCCCGATTACAATTACAAATCTTTAGAAACTCTACGAGGTGTCTTATTGTCTTGTGGTTTCAAATATAAAAAATTGACCAATCGGATGGTTATAATGGAAACGACACGCATTGTTCAACTCCGACAAGAATATTTGAGTAGAATGAAAAGCTACCGAGAATCCAGCAGACATATAATCTACCTCGACGAAACTTGGTTTGACACCCATGATGTTGTCAAATAAGGCTGGGTAGGGGAAAACGTGTTATAATTTTGCATGTCGGGAATGAAAGTGGTTTCGTACCTAACGCTTTGCTTCTGTCGACCAAAAATATAAAAGATTCGTCTGCTGATTACCATGAAGAAATGACTGCGGCTTTATTCGAAACCTGGTTCAGTGAGCAGCTTCTCCCAAATATTCCTCCAAACTCGGTTATTGTTATGGATAACGCTCCGTATCATTCTCGGTTATTGACTACAATGCCAAACAATAACCCAAAAAAAGCAGATATTGTTGATTTCATGGGAAATCATGACATGGAAATACCCGAAAAGATTCCAACAAAAAAGGTATTACTTGCGACCATAAAACAACGTAGTTTCAAAAAAGAATATATTATTGATTCGATGTGTGGAAAACGTGGTCATATTCTCTTACGTTTGCCCCCATACTATTGTGTGTTCAATCCAATTGAAATGGTTTGGGCCACAATGAAAGAAAGCTTGCGGAAATTTAATCAGTCACCGACTTTGAATGATGTGGTGCTTGACAATATAAGGCGAGTGGTGAATGAAGTAGGTAATAGTGATGTGTGGCCCACGTTATGAAAGAAGAGAACAAATATTATGTGCATAGTTCCATAAATCCGATTGTTATTCAACCCGATGATGATTCCACCTCATTCGAATATAGCGAAGAAGGATTTTGATTTTTCTAGCAATTTTGTTGGCCTAAATTATTTTGTAAATATATGTTTGACGAGAATTCGGTGTGATTATTTGTGTTTTCCTTGTATTTTAGAGTTTTCGACTCGGAAATCAACTACCTTAAATTTCGAAGTTTTTCATAATTACCCATGGTGGAAAAATTCAGTTGAGATAACTTTTTCATGGAGTGATCAATTGCTATAATTGTAAGAATAAGTAACTGAAAAACTACCACTAAAAAATAATATGCCGACGTCTATGTCGGGAATTCCTTCTCTGTGCTGTTCCAATTGGTATTGGAAATACTATAAACAAAACCAAGTAATTGTTGACTTTATTGAGCTATATCTGTCGGAACCTTGCTTATGGCAAGTTAAATCTGCTCATTAGTAGTCCCCGTTTGAATCCTAGGAAAAAGCTGAAGGAATGAACAATTGAACTGCACTTCTGTGTACATCTCAGTTCTAAGTTTTAAAAACAGTTTAAACTATAAGTGCATGGCCGGCCTTACAAAGGTAAAACTATCAAAGGCGAGTATTATGCAATCTTATTGCAACGTTTGAGTGGAGGAATCAGGCAAAAACGGCGCATTTGGCTTAGAAAAAAGTGTTACTTCACCGTGACAATGCACTAGCTCACAAATCCATTATGCAATAACCAAAATTACCTAATTGGAGTTTGAATTGCTACCTCATGCACCCAATTCGCCAAATTCAGCTTCCTCGGATTATTTTCTATTCCCAAACTTGAAAAAAAGGCTCAGTGGTCAAATATTTTCCAACGATAAAGAAGTAGTGTCGGCAGTTAATGGCTTTATTGAGGAGCGAGACAGTTCTTATTATAAAAAACGGTATCGTAGTGTATAGAACCAGAAGGAGATTATGAATACATTTTTTCAAAACTTTTGTGTTTTCTTTGTTGAGCCGGGTATTTCTGGGACTACATAAAATTTATTAATACCTGACATATATCAGGGTTGCATCTCTGTATGGTCATAGTGCATCTGGTACTTCCAGTCACTGGAGTTGGATAAGCAGCATTTGTGAAGTAGGTACTGTTGTAAGAAGATGTCTCGCCGCAAGTTCTCAAAACTGAAACAATTGAGAAATCGCTATCTTACCGCAAAGTTTGAATGTGAAACATTTCGGTTGACTCACTGACACAACAAGCTCCTATTCCATTAGCACAATTTCCGGCTGGCGATCCATCTATATCCGTGCACTGTCTCCTTCTATAACACGTCCCTATTAAGTTACTGTTTGCTGTACAAGGGCTGTTTGCAAATCTCACCAGCCCCACCCCAAAGACTGCAAAGGCAAAAATGTGTTTATGTAGAACTAGTACATTTATAGGCTGGCAATAACGCTTTAATGTGATCAAAAAGCACACAAAACTGACATAAAAACTTGGCAAGTTTGCATTTACGCAGTTATTTTTTATCAAGTAGTTTTCTTGGTTCTTCACATTTTGTCTTCAATCGAGGACCGCCTGCCCGGTACTAACGATGCCCAATAGTATGTGTGATTGATGACTTGTTTTTTTTTGTGGTAATTCATGATCATTTTAATGAAATGAATAAAAACACTTTCGACTAATTACCACTAGTTGATTTCATTTATTCTACCGGTGAATATTACTAGAGTTTTTTCCCAACACCAAATCGGTTTCTCAAGGGGTATTGTAGATGACATAATAAGGAAAAAGAAGTTTAGGTTAAGAATGAACGAAATCTCGACTTTCAGAAAGGACAAAAACCAAGATGAATACATCTCAGTTCCATACCACCAATATACGAGGAACTTTGGAATGATTTTCAAGGAACTAGGTATGAAGGTGGTTTTTAAAACAAGTCATACACTACAGAGCCTTTTGGGAAGTCTAAAAGACAAAGTCGAGAATTCGAAAAAGTCTGGAATTTACGAATTGAATGTAAGGACTGCGATGCAAAATATTATGGACAGACCAAAAGATCTATTGAAGTAAGATATAAGGAACACATAGCACACTTGAAATATGGAAGACCTGAAAAATCAGCAGTCGCCCATCATATTTTGCAACAAAACCATTCCATAGACTTCAGTTCTCTAAGATCAGTTAGACAAGTTGACAACGACAGGCAACTAGATGCCTATGAGAGTGTAGAAGTAAATAAACACAATAATATTATGAATAACGATGACGGACCTATACCAAAGAGCATACTATATAGCTTGTTAATATAAAATAAAAATAATGTTGTTGGGTTTACTGATTACTACATAAGGACACATTGCAAAAATAAATTTGGATAAGCAATAATGTAAAATTAATTTTTATATAGCTGAAAATTGTTTTATATAAACATATATTGTAAAGTAATAGATAAGGCAAAATTGTAAAATTAATTTAGGTTGGAATACCTGTATGGTTGGTACGCCTGGATGGTTTACCTGTATGGGTTACCTTTATAACATAAATAGGGTTAGCTCACATCAGTTTCTAGTTTTAATCTTCCTCTTTGAAGATGATCACTTGGTGATCGAAACACGTGTCGAAGTGTTAAAAATAACGATTTGGTGTTGGAGAAAAAACTCCAGTAATATTCATTACTACACCAAAGGTTCCAAACAGTGCATCATAAATATACTACCGGTGGTAATTCGACAAAAGTGTTTTTATTCATTTCATTAAAGTTATGCCCGATAGGTTGAAACAGCTGTCTACCGGTGGCTCCTAAATTGAAATCAATATGGAAATAATCGGAATAGTACTTATGTATTTATCTTTTGATTTTCATGGAATTATCCAGCAGCTTGACTGCATTAACTTTTCTCGATTTCATTTCATTTCTAGAAACATGTGGATTCGTTTTCCGATGGCATTCCAGGATAGCTTCCCAAATTTCTGTTACCGCAAGTTTATTGGTAAAACCACCAACACTGACATAAAAACTTGGCAAGTTGACGTGGGTGTCACATCAATAGGTGGTTCCACTTATGTTACGTTTACGTATGTCATGTTCACGCAGTTATTTTTAATCAAGTACTTTTCTTGGTTATTCACATTTTGTTTTCAATCGAGGGCCGCCTGTCCGGTACTGACGTTGCCCAATAGGCTGACACACCTGTCTACCAGTGGCTCCTAAATTGAAATCAATATGGGAATGATCAGAATAGTACTTAACATCAACGTAAGGAATTGTACAAACTCATTGAAATAAACCTGTCAAGAATAAAATTACCTGAGTCTATGTATCAGTTAATTACCAGTTTCCACATTCGAAAAAATATCCAGTAACGGGAATCATTCAATTATATTTGGTCAGTCAGTGAATGACCCGAATTCTCTAATCTCTTCATTTCTAAAAAATGCTGAAATTTTGAGTTTCAAATATAACACGCTACAGTCATGATTGAACTCATCTCCTGCTAAAATATGGTTTGCAAATATGAAATTGGTCTTTCCAATCAAGGAACTACTTCTATGCTATTTAATTATTTGGGGGAAAAGGTATACCTGTTTGGCGAAAATAAAGTGGAATAGTCAATATAGTGTGTGAAGCATACTATTGATTGCAGCTACTTTATGCTAGTAGATATGTGTGGAAGAATTATCTATAACAATGTCTGTATAAGATGGTTTGTGGTAGATTTCAAAATCATGTTTATCTATTATTAATTTTTATAATAATCAAGTCAAGATGATTCATTAATCATTCACCTCCCTTTCAGTGGTAAATTTCATTGAGAAATGGACATGCCTAATTGCCTAGCTGTACCAACAAAACAGACTGAGATATCATCTACCTACGTATCTTTACCAGTACAACAAACTTGATTATTATGTATTTCGTTCTCTAGATTATCAATGAAAATTCCAGCCAGCAAATGACGCGATGGGTTTCCCATTATCAGTCCTTCGCTACATGAAAAATGGTTTTCTTTTTATCAGAAGAAGTTTTAAGGATGTCAAAATTATGGTGGAATTTTTCTTTCTCCCTCGTATAGGTATCTAAAGAAACAATACCGACTGGTTAACCATATCTGGGATGTAATCTATGAATACATACTCACATTTCCCTTCTCGCTTATCAAAATGTTCGTCTTTCGTTTTGTAAGAAAATGCCAACTGTGATGAAATGAAAAATGGAAAATACACAAAAAGTCTAATTGCGTATTTCATTTCGAAATCAGTATTTAAATGTTACTTTCTTCAATAACTGCACTGACAATGCTCAACTCACACTCACAGGGAATATTTGAATCTTCAAGATACCAGTTGGAAAATATATAGTTTCAACATTTGTTCTCTTTAGCAACTTCTTTTTTATTTTCTGCGGTCATTGGATATTATTTGTTCTAACCGTAAATGTAAAGAATGAACGACATAATGCAGTTATAGTTGCAGTTCTGTTAATGAATGTGCATGCTAAACGAATTACAAGAAACGGAAGAATAGGTTTCAAGATATGGGTTTGAATTTGAGTAAAAAACCTAATTCAAAACAATTTCCTAAAGAATCATTCTGAAAATTTCTTGGTAAAACCCGATATTATAGATGACTTATTAAAAAAAAAAAGTTGTACCCCTGGTGGGACTCGAACCCACAGTCCCCGGCTTAGGAGGCCGATGCCTTATCCATTAGGCCACAGGGGCGTTGAGAGAATAGGCTGGAGCATAATATATAACTTGAAATAAATTTGCTTTGCTTATCAAATGATTGAATTACTAAAAAAATCGTTGATATCCTTGATTATTTCATTGATTTCACGAACAACACATATATGTATATTAAAAAATACTTGTCAATAACAAAATGACAAAATTCAGAGTAACTCAAAGTGATCTGCCTGCTAAATCATTATATCAGATTATTAGTAAAAGTTATTGAATTTTTCAGTAAATTTTTTCTTTTTTCTAAGAATGATATAGTTGTAATCAGAATGTGATCGATATATGCCGTCATCTTTTGGGAGGTAGCTGATATTATTATGGAAACAATAAGTTTCACTCTGTGATCCATAGATGACCCAAATCGCAATAAGACAATGGTCTGGTCTTATAAAGTATTTCAAGGAATAATGTTAAAATAGCCATTAACATAATGACAATTGTTCACAGGAAATGTATGAACTAAAAGTTATTGAGCGAACTATATTACTAATACAAAATCATTTTCAAACATGAATTCCTGAAAGTTTTGAAGATGATATTCAAAAAAGATGTTGAACATTGAAAACTTCCAGTTTCCAAATTGAACATTAGCTGTCGCCATACATGAAAATGGGTGATATTGATCAGATTATCTTCTATAGAGTAGTGCATTCAAATTATTCATGAATAAAAAAGTCCCTTCATTTATATTTGTGAATCATCAGATTATATAAATTGACATCTGTTGTTGAGTAGTTGACTCAGTGTACCTTCAATTTTGGTTTCGCCAGTCCCCAATAGATGTCTGAAAAATAATGTGGTTTTTCTAGATAACTTGAGCATTGTCTATATAGACAATGACTTGAGCTATTGTGCCATTGTATAAGCATTTAAGCTTGAGCATTACTCGAGACATTTTCTAAGGATCTTCAGACAATGCTGGAGATTTATATACAAAGCTCAAGATATGAAAAAATAAAAATTGCAGATCACAGCCATATCCTATAATCAAAAAAAAAATTTTATTGGTTGCAGATAACACATTTTAATATTAATTGTGAAAATTTCAGTAGTGCTGCTCTCAGGGAGAGGTAATAAGAAAAGGGAAAGAACCAGGAGAGGGTCGGGATTTCCCAACATGCATAACTTGGACTTCCCATACTTAGAAATTGTGAGTTGTTTTAAAACTTCAAAGAAGTTTGATTTCTCCCAAGTAAAAGAACAGTCCTGAACAGTCCACAAATTTTGAAGTGACAATTTTACAAATATCCTAACTTTTCGCTGTTTTCTCGACTTGAAAAAGTTGGAAAATTTCAGGCCGTGAAGATAGAAAAACTAATAGTAGAAAAGAATAAGCACAATATTATTTGTATTGTTTCCTTTCATTTGTATTGAATATTCCTATACATGGTGGATAGAATAATTCCCATTATTATTTTTATAATAACCAAAATTTATTTTTGTTTGTACATACCCTATAACGTGCATAAGCATTCAGCCAATCTTTGGATAGCTAAGAAAATTAATATATTATAGTAGTAGCTATAATCCCTCGGCTTTAATTTTTTCGAAAGTTGGGAAATTTTGCTGGTGGGGTTAGGAAAATTTGGATTTCCTCCCCCTCTGGTATTTCTT
Source organism: Leptinotarsa decemlineata (assembly GCF_025532065.1). Lineage (NCBI taxonomy): Eukaryota > Metazoa > Arthropoda > Insecta > Coleoptera > Chrysomelidae > Leptinotarsa > Leptinotarsa decemlineata. Next base: position 4,524,804 of record NW_027412573.1, on the reverse strand, counting down.
TTTACTACGGCCCTGCCTAACGAGCATAAACATTCAGCCAATCTTTGGATAGCTAAGTAAGAAAATTAATATATTATAGTATGCCCAACATATGAGTTATCTACAAGTATTTTCAAAGTATCTAAAACTGTAAAAATATGAAATTTGCTCGCGCAGCTATAAAATACCCAAGGGACAAGGAAATTCAACAGAAAGTGGATGTGTCATATCAAATCCCGTGTTTGGATTTTGGGAAAGATTGACAACTTATCTTCGTACTTTCAAATTAAATCACATATTTCAGTACTGCTCACAGTATCATTTTCTCATTCAACAGGACTCGAATTATTTCGAATTCATTAACTGAAATACGAAAGACTTCTGTATCTCATTTTCAAATAATGAAATTTGGTTTCAGAAACCCCGTACAGTAAAGAAAAATGTACTTTTATTTCACAAATTATATCATTTAAATTTGAATAAACTTTCAATTCGAGCTTCGTTTGGCCTTGAACTTGATTTTAGTTAATAACCAGCGCCACTCTTTAACAGTTTTATGAACTATCTAGAACCGAGGAGAGTAATGATCCATTTATTCGTCACCAGATACCACCACAGGTATGATTTTTCAGTACCGTACTCAATATTTGGTTTAGAAAAATGTTATGAAATGATTCAATGATTCAGAAATAAATATACATTCATACAGGGTCATTATTATTTTCAGATTTATAGAAATCAAATGAATTTCCCAACAATTTTGAACTTTCTAGATACTAAATTGTTGATAAATAAAAAGCACAGAAGATAATAACTGTAAGAGTATATTATTGGACTTCAATATCGTAACAAGTCAAATCAAATAGAACACAGCTAGATAAACCTAGCTCCTTGATGTTGTAACACTGTTTCTTTCATTCTATAATACCACTTGGATATCTTTGTATTTTCTAACATGTCTTTGAAAGCCGTACAACCTTCTATGCTACTCAAAACTCCATAAACAGCCAAATCGGCAAGATTGGGGTTATCGCCACCCATGAACGTACCACCTGAAAAAAAATGAAACTTTGAATCAGCGCTAAACAACTGAAACTGTAAACAATTATTTACCTTTAGCATTGATAGCTCTAGTCCATGTGCTGCATTCATCATACAAAGACTGCCTTACATCATCCTTGAGGTTATGCCTTTTCTTCAGTCTTTTGCCAATCAGCCACATTACGGAGGCGCCAACGTATATTATGAGATATCTTTCCCAAGCCGGAAAATTTCGTTCCCATTCTCCAACCTCTGAAAACCAGTTGAAGGCTTGCAGGGCTTCCTCTTTGGTTCGATATACGTTTGGAGACAGGGTGTGGACTAGAACACTATCTGCCCACTTCCGCCATTTTCTTTCCTCGCTGAAACAAAACAAGAATTAACACCTTGAGTATGTTTCGTGCTGCCTCAGATACTTTGAATACCTGCTGGAATGACAGGTCACTAAACTTTATATTTAGGTGAAGGCTGTAACAAGTTATTTATCAATATGTTTCAGCTCATGATCTATAGTTTTCAAATGTTCAAGTGCAAGTGCCTCTAAATGAGGTTCCCTTCTAAAATTTTACAATGGAGCTCTGGTATAATATTCCTTATATTTTTACCATCCATTAGTTTATATTTAAATTTGTATATTTGTACAGTGTATATATTGTTATATATTGTACAGTTATGTTTTGTCAATGAGATTGACGATATAATACAGTAATTGATTGATTGAAATCAATGTTTTTTGGGTAGGTAATTAAGTATATGTATGAAGTATATTTGTTTATCTAAGATAGACTCAACAACATCAAAAACTTCTTACTCAATTACGGGTATTGCAAACATGGAGATGGGGCTCAAACTGGAACTGGCAGACTAAATTATATTTTTCATTATATTTTTCAACGCACTAACGAAAAATGTATTATAATCTTTAGAGAAAATATCAGTACTATAGTGAGCATTATCTTTTATTCTTTAACATTCAAACCTGACTGAATTCCAACTGGATTTTGATTTATTGTCTTGAAGGTGATGCAGTTATCCCGAGCTGATATTTTAGTACTTTTTTCATTTTTGAATGGAATAATGACATGTAGGTGGCTCATGAAGTTATTAACAAAACCTAACCCTGAACAAGGAGCTACTAATGACCATAGTGGCCGACTTTGCTGATATCGAATAAAAAATGTTGTTGAATAGAACTGGCTGATACTTGATAAAAATCCATGTTAAAACTCGTTATTAAAGTTTTTTCTATGACTTTCACTATGAAGGGTTCAACAAAAACCTACATATTTTGCTTACTTGCTTTCAGTCTCGTTCATCCCCTGAAGTCTTTGATTGCTCAGCATTAAAAAATATCTATTCATAATTTCATTTTTCATTGAACCGTCCTCTTCCACATACTTGATCATGGGAAAACACTTAGCTATTTCAGGAATATTTTTGTCAGAGTCTTTCAAATACGATGCCAGAGCAGATATTATCATCGTGCTGTCATTGAGAGGCTAAAACACAGATGAATGATGACAATAGGAAAAATCTTTAGTTGTTTCAACTAACCTGATATCCTTCTTCAGTTTTGGCAACTAAAATAGGCACTTTTTTGTAGGGTGACCATTTTATCGATTGTCGCAGAACGGGATCAACTTCCACAATATCGTATGATATGCCATAATAATCAAGAAAAGCTCTTACTTTACAGCAGAAAGGACACGTTTGGTATTGAAATAGGGTAAGGTGTAGACCGCTGCGATCTCCCACTATCCTGATCTGAAATAATATAATAAAAAGTATATTCCATCCATAATGATATATTGTTTACCTTACAGTAATATAATAATAATTGTACCGGCAAATGTTACTGACAATGTATAATCATTTGAAGCAACTATTTTTTTGTATGAAGATGGGAAAGTGAAACCCACTATAAAATTATACACGATCATTGCTTTGGAAGATTATGCAGCTGAGCATTTTGATTCAAATTGAACAGATACTAGTGGGTAGCCTCAATTGTATCATTGACAATATTAACATTGAATTTTCTCCGAGTTTAATTCCTTGAATTTGTACTTTGCAATAATGATCATTGCTTTTGTTTGGGAAACATTAATTTCAAGTTTGATACCAACCAAATATTAGATATTCTCCTTTGAAATGCATAACATTGAGGTACAAAATAAATAGTATTGCACCTACCCTGCACGACTCTTGATACATTAAATTCTTTCATTGGAAGAAATATCTTTGACTCTCAACTACACAAATAATTAGCTAGTCAAATGGATGAGCCATCTCATCCATAACCTTTCAGTTATAATGATAATAAATATAATAGCACAACACTCAAGACATTACATATTGGGAAAACTTACAGATTTAGTGGGTTTTATATCTGGTAGTTCTTTAAGTAATGGAAGAGTTACTTCTTCATTAAGTATATGGGCTCTGGGTTTGTTCATATAGTGAATGGAATATCCTGTGCCAACAAGAGCGCCTACAGTAAGACCTGTTAGACCTATTCTAAACACTCCTTTTCCTATTTTTTCTGTTTTGGGTTTTGTTACATAATGTCGATGTTTTGCTAGGTTTAAAAAAACGCATTCATCTAATAACTGTGGAGTATTCTTGAAGATGGAGGCAATGGTTTTATGTACGGGTATTCTCTTGCATATTAAAGACATTTTGGAAATTGTTATATAGAAACCACCTCTTCACGTCATCACGTCAACAAAATATTAAATGTCTAGGTCAGTGCGTCGCGCCAAGTTTTGGTGTTGAATGTTCGTTTGTATAATAGTGCCGCATTAATATTGACGTTAGGGCAACTGTCACTTGCACTGGACTTTTCATATTCGGGGCGAGAACCCAAATACATAAGATATCCCTAGTTTGATGACTTGGACCCTTTACCAATGTAACATATTTTGTCAAAAACACCCGACCTGCGGTACTCTTGATAAAAAAATAACAAAGAGCGTTTCATTCACAGATGTGCTGACAACTCAAGTAACACTCCTTGACAATGTCATGATGACACTTCAATTTTCAATGTGGTTTACATTTAGGAATGAGTTTATATCGGGTAGAATATTTTTTCTCATGGTCTATAAATTAAAGATATCAAGAAACCTTCCATATGACCACGTCATTGATTAACAATTCTGACACTGGGATGAATCTATCGAAGATGCGAAGAAACACTTTTGTTTTTATTAAAAACTAACTTTCAATTTATATCAATTCATTACGAAATATGAACAAATTGATATTGTTAAGATGCATCACTTGAGTTATACTCTACACCTCTGTGAATGGAACGCTAGAATTTTTTGACTCTTTTTATTATGTATTCATCGTGAGTGCTAATAAGTCCACAGTTTTTGACAAACTGTTTATGATGGGGGAGAGATCCAAGCGATTATATAAAGGATATTCTACGCAACTTCAATCCACTTATATATTATTGATATCACTGAAACCTGATTTGTTGTCAAATTCATCGAGAATATAACAATATTATGTTGTTAATATAAGCTGTTTGGGCAAATACTAGATGCAAAATTTGAGTTAAACAAAAAAAAAATTGAAAAAATAGTGTGTGAAATAGTGTGAATTGTCCAATAGACAGAATAGTAACTTACATAATAATCAATATACTGAAAAAATTACGGAGAAAAAATGCGACTGCTGAATGTAATTTGAACATTTATGTGAAGCGGAGTATGTTACAATATACCATATCTGACAGACATACTGACTTGATAATTTTTAATTGTTATTTTCAGTTTTCGTAGGTATTCAAATTGTTTGATTCATACTGTATTTTCCCCACAAATATAAGGTATTGTTTACCTAGCGACAATAACACTGAATCAATAGTCGCTTTTCAGAAAATAGGAAGAAGATATTATCCTAAGACATAACCTGTTAAGGTATGAGAAAATAGTATTCGCTCAATAACTGATTGAAGTTTGTTGATAAAACATGTATACATTATGTAGAAAATGTAGTTTTTGTGGTAGTGACATAAAAACAGCAAGAACACTCTTTAGAATAAATTATTCCATGGATAAAGCAACTGGTAAGCTTTCTGTACATTTGTTTATATGTCAGCTTTTGCTCTCTATCGTAAGATGGCAGTGCATGTTCATAAATGCCATTTTTGAAATGATTACCTACCGCCAAATTCAAAAGAGTTTTGTAGGTGCACGGGGGATTCACCAATAAATATTATATTGTTTCAGAATTGGATCAGGGCTATGTTCCTCATAAAGTTGAGACACTCGGCCTAGGCTACAACTATTTCAAACCTCCTCCAAAACACGAGAACAAATTTTCTTTAGTTCTGCCACCGCCAAATATTACCGGAACTTTACATTTAGGACATGCACTTACCGCTACTGTGCAAGACGTTTTGGTAAGATGGTAAGTCAACAAATACAGACTTGTGTTGAAATTGAAAGTATACCGAAAATCTCAACGGTGCCTATTGACGATATATCGAAAACAGTTTTATATGAAAGAAAGGCCACATGCACTGGGTGTTGCATTTCTCCGTAACTGAAAAAAAGGGGACAATAGGAAAATGGTACCTTTGTTACTGATCAGCACAAAATATTTTCCAAGTCACAGTGTGCTAGTGCGAAGTTAATATATTATTGTTTCTCCGAAGAGCTGCATTTGATCTGTTGAAAGTGACGTAGAGACGCTAAAGGGGCGTTTATGCTATGATTAACATTTATATTTTCATAAATTGGGTTTGATTTTCGTCTTATTCGATTTTTACTCGTGGAGCACCCTGTATATTAGCTTCCCTCCGCATTCAATATCCAACGATCTGTCAGTAAGTTTTTTGATTACTTGAGACATTAGTTAATACACTTATAACTTATGTTCAAAATGTCTTCCACCATTTAAGACACATTTTCTGAATCACTTCCATATTCTTTCGTTTATTAGTACAGTGAATCTCCAATTTCATTATTTTTCATAGATAAAAGTCCATTGATGTTAAGTCCGGCGACCTCGTTGGCAACATTACATCAAACTTTTCTCTATAACTGAAACAAGTTTTCATGTCATTGGACTGGTGTTTTATCAACTTTTTGTGATAAATAGAAGATTATCTTGTTCGATATCATATATTTGCAGTACCGACCCATTAGAACTCCATTCATGTTGATGATCGTTACTATAAAGTTTATGCGGTTTTTCGGTAGGCACTTTTATAATGATGGATGTGCCCATTAACTGAGCAACAGATCTAGATGTTCAAATACATTTAGGGTACTTCGTCTAATTCTAGCTTCATTTCCATGATAATAATTACACATTTTTCATGAAAATTTTCAATTTCTTGACGCGGTTCGTTAACAACTTGCTTTCTCAGTAGAAATGAAAAAAAAACACCAAAAATAAAATTTGTATGCAGATATGTTAGGTTAGGTTCAAAACACCAAAGAAACGGAGACATAGATAACCCCATTCCTCGAGAAGGATGGTTTGAAAATATATAATATTATTCTCCATTTTGGAAACTTCTGTTCTAGAGAGAATTTTCAGGAAACAAATGCAAGGATTTGAGACATCGTGGGTGCCGGGCATTGACCACGCAGGAATCGCTACACAAGTAGTTGTGGAAAAGCGACTTTGGAAAGAGAGCAGGCAATCGAGACACAATATTGGCAGGGAAGCGTTTCACAAAAAAGTGTGGGAATGGAAAGAAGAGAAAGCTGAAGTTATAGGTAAAATTGCATATGGAATAACAGCGTGACTGAAATTTTTGACTCTCAGTTCGACTATATCATAAATCAGCTCAAAAACATCCTTATAAACGTAAAGTTATGAAACAGAATAGATATGTCATGAGAAGCGTCTGCAGCCAGCAAGTTTCTTTCATTTTTACTTTTCACTTTTGCACATTACAGAGTGCTATTTCGGGTAGCACAGACCGTATGGCATAAAATAAACGCGTTTTTCAATCAAATATATCCCGCCAGTCCTTTTTAAGAAAACAGTCACGTTTGTGAGATTATATTACGATTATTTGAAATATATTTAATTTTTTTAGACATTGTTATTGATTTGTCTCAGAGGTTAAATTGTATTTTCCGTGAAGTTAACCTTGAATAAATTCATATGTATACGGGGTGATTCGTGAAAAACTAAATGTATATTCATTGAATGAAATATCCTGCATTCACTCTTTCGAATCTGTAGGTGAACAACTTCGTCGTTTGAACGTGTCGCTTGACTGGGAAAGAGAAGTTTTCACAATGGATGAAAAGCGGTCCGCCGCAGTACAGGAGGCGTTCATAAAGTTATTCGAAGCTGGATTGATTTACAGGTTAGTTTTTGATGTGGTTTACTGTTCACAATTACTATACTATACTATATAGTATATAGTATATAGTAGTTTTTTAAAGACAGTTACCTGTACCTGTAAGGTTTCGATCATCGTGGATTTTTGTGTCTTGAAGATTGGACTCTATCAGACAAATTGATGAATGGAATAATGAGTAAGTGGGTAACACTGAAATTGATTTTTTTAAACGAATGATACTCTGTACTTTTACATAGAATTTGTAAAATTTGGACCATCCAATTTGCCTAATGCGAACGTATGATTGCTGGTAGGAATTCACACATGAAAACTGGACCACACAAATACATGATTTGTAATGAGTGAATGATTTCGTTTCGTTTTCAGTTAGCCTAATGAGTGCCTGTCAAACTAATTGAAAATAATATATATTTCTCTCAGTGACCTAGTTTGTTATTTTGGTTGATAGTATTCGTTAACGGAGTTATAGATGAAATAAGTCAATTCAATAAATATCATGATGTATGCGTTGTTTGCATAGCTTTACTTTGTCAAGATTTCCATTGGGAAAATTAAATCTAGAAATTATTCTTGTTCAATGAATGATACATTGTTTAACTAACGATAATTTTTCATAGATACGTATGGTCTCAAGGCGAATTTCAGAAAACTGCCTGTGTGAAAATTTTAATCATAATTTGAATTCTTGAGTGAATAATATCTGTAAGAAATTCGGGATAGACAAATTTGCAATGGTCCAACTCAAAAGTGGACGATGCGGGGACTACGGAGAGGAGGTGCAGCTCGTAGATGGAAGCATCCTATACCATTTGGACGCCGGAGAGACGCATACTTACCTCTGGGTGAAACAACGCCACTCACAAGAGGTAACAGCAATGAAGAACTCTCTCCACGGCAAGTATCAGCACAAACTTCGACAGAACTGTTCATCGGAACTGTCGGAGAAGAACAAAGTTGCTGCAATAAATATGCTTGCCGTTCCAATCCTACTCTACTCGTTTGGAGTAGTGAAGTGGACTCGGGAGGAGCTGTATCAACTCGACGTAAGGACCTGAAAAATGATGCATCTCTATAGGAGCTTGCATCCCAAATCATCTGTTCCACGGTTTTACTTCCCCCGACAGGCAAGAAGGCCGTGGACTTTTGAGTTTGGAGTGTCTACATGACATAATGGTAGTGGATACAGCCTGCAAAGTTGTCAGAAGTTCGGATCCCCTTCTTTGCATGGTCCGTGACCATGAGAGAGCAGGAATTGGAGCATTTCTCTTCAGATCAGCTAATGAACTTGGTTTAGTTGTCGACACTGAACAAGGTGACCACAACTCTGTCACCGTGTTGGAACCTGTTCAGCAAAAAGATCATATAAAAGCAGAGAGCACCTCACTTCTGCGGAAACACAAGGATAAGCCAATACTTGTTGTCTTCTTCAATAACAATGGTGACCTTGGCCTATCAAAGCGCCTGACTTTCGCTTTCCTCAGGTCGAGTGGGCTGAAGTCGGAAACTGAGGTTTCATCATGGCTTGCCAGGATGGTGTCTTCAACACCTTAGTCTATCGCAATCGTGTGATGGGTATAGAGGTTCCTGACACAAGGTGCAGGGTCTGCCGCGAGGCGCCCGAGACCCCAAAGCACTTGCTGTCAGCATGTCCAGCATATGCAGTTTCAGCGTATATCCATCGGCATAACGCGGCCCTAACAGTGCTATATTACCATTTACAGCAGTCTTACGGTATTGACGAAACACCGGTGTTGCCCTACACTCCGGCGGATATTGAATTCGTTGTGGGGAACGAGAAGTGCCGAATTTATTGGAATTATTCGTACCCCACCCTCAGGCTCATACAAGCTAATAAGCCTGATGTATTCCTTCCCGACCACCAGAGCAAAACGATATTTGTTGTGTTTTCAGCTCCTGGCGAGACGAATATCGTCCGAAAAGAGGAGGAGACTACTGTGTCAAGCTGGTTGTTCTGATTATTGGAGTCCTTGCTGGAATGATGCCCTTTCTACTCTTGAATCTTAAAATCATATCGGCTTGCCGCACTAAGGCAGAAATCTCAGCCGGACAGATGCAGAAGACAACTTTTCCAAGTCAAAAAAACAGCGAAAAGTTGGGAATTTTGTAAAATTGTCACTTCAAAATTTGTGGACTGTTCAGGACTGTTCTCTTACTTGGGAGAAATTAAATTTTTTTGAAGTTTTCAAACAACTCAGAATTTCAAAGTAGATCTCCAAGTTATGCATGTTGGGAAATCCCAACCTTCTCCTGTTTCTTTCCCTTTTCTTATCACCTCTCCATTTCTTTTTTCTTATTTTTATTTTTTAAATTTTTATTCATTTTTTTACTATTATTCATGCGGATATTTCAGTCCTGATGTTTTTGATATGTTGTCAACATTTGTTTTTCTTCTCACACTCCCTTCAACGTGAAAATTTGAGTCACTTCGACTTGTGAGTTGTGTGTTATTTTTAAAATTTGGATTAGTTACAGAATTCGTTTTGTTTCAGGGCTGATCAACTGGTGAACTGGTCATGCGTTCTTCAGTCAGCAATATCCGACATCGAAGTTGAACATCTTTCCATCAATGGACCTACCGACATCCTTGTTCCGGGATATGAAACACCAGTCAAGTTCGGAATCCTCACAAGGTTCGCCTATAAAGTCCATGAAAGAGGTAAGTGCTCATAAAAATCTTTCACTATTCTTGAAATAAACAACTTCTTAGTTATAATGTTCTTATAGTGGCGAAGCACTGTTTTTACTGATGTAAACTCATAAAACAGTTTATTGCGTTTTGTCTTTTGTTGACGGGATTTAGTGTAAATAGTTTCTCTACGGCCATTAAAAATTTACTCTCTGATGCAAAATTTCGGCATTATGACAAAAGAAATAAAAATTTTATTTGAAAGACACTTCATTGTACTTACAATTTTCAAATTTCTGTATAGTTATATTGCACTTTATTTCCAGGTGTAGGGTACTGGCAATTACAGGAAATGTTAAAGTAAATATACTGACGAAATAACATTATTAGATTCAATCGACATACTGGGAATGAACTAGTATTTACAATGTTGATATGAAACAATTGAAAAGTATAAGAAAAAATTATAAATGAAAGGTTCTATGTGAGATACTCAAGACGCTCTCTAGTAGAACAATAAGTATTAATGTAGAAGACATCACAGTGAAAGGACTGGTCATGAGGGGATGTCCACAGGAAGGGGTTACCCCTTCTCTGGAACATAGTTCTGGATACCCTAATTGATCACCTTAACAAAAATGGATTCTACACAATTGCATACGCAGATGACATAGTTATCTTGCAGACCGGCAAATTTGTAAACACACTGTGCGATAGAGCGCAGGATGGGCTCAAATTAATAGAAACATGGTGTAAGGAACACTCACTGTCGATCAATCCCAAGAAGACTGAGATGGTCCTTTTCACCAGGAAAAGAAGTTTAACGGGCTTGAAACCTCCCGAAATCTTCAAAAGCAAACTAAACTTCTTTGAAGAGGTAAAATACCTTGGTACTATCCTCGACTGGAAGCTAACATGGAACTCTCATCTACAGAGTAGAGCTAAAAGAGCATACGTTGCTTATGAGCAATGTCGGAGGACAGTGGGACGCGCATGGGGTATTTCACCCTGTGTGGTCACCTGGATCTACACTGCAATAATAAGACCTATGTTAACGTATGGAGCCATTGCATGGGGACCGAAAGTTCTACAAGCAAGGGCCATCCAAATATTATATCAAATACAGCGACTGGCTTGTTTAAACATCACAGGAGCCATGAGAACAACACCAACCGCGGCAATGGAATTAATCACGGGTCTGACCCCTCTGGATCTGTACGTTAAGGAGGTTGCCTTGATGGTCATGGTATGATTGCGCACGGCTGGTGTAAACCTCGAAGTAAGAATGGGTCAATTGAGGCTGGGCCTATGGCGGGAAGCGCTTACTGCGCAACCTCTGCTGCAGGTAACAAGCCATGCAATTGAACCCAGGTTTGTGTTTAATAAACCCTACAAAATACAAAATAAGCAGAACACAGAGTCAGATGCGAAAAATGCAATACGGATTTACACAGACGGCTCAAAAACCAAAGAAGGCTCATGATGTGGAGTGTACTCCAGATCACTAAGCCTGAAGATTAAGTGGGGAATGGGAAGAAATACCAGCGTGGTCCAAACAGAACTGGCTGGTATCTCAATCGCCACAAAAGAAATAACCGAGAAAGGAATTTCTGGCAAAAACATATCAATCTGCACTGATAGCAGACAAGCACTATTAGCCTTCAATAGACAGCGTGTTACCTCAGGGCTAGTACTAGAGTGCCACCAAGATTTAGCCAAAGCCTTGGTAGATAATTACATTATCCCGAGGTGGGTTAAAGGGCACGGCAGGAGTAAAGGTAATCGCATTGCCGACTCTTCAGCCAAGGAAGCGGCTGGACTAAGAATTTTAGGACCCAGTGGCACCCACGGCCTGATGACTTCGACAATTGCGGAACTAGTCAAGTGTTACACCCGTGCTCAATCCTTAAAGAGATGAGACGAAACCAAAGGATGTAATCTTGCCAGGATCACCTTGGGTGACCCTGGGAAGCTGGCGCCGAAGAAATATTTGGCAATGACCAGGAAAAATCTACGCCTAACAGTAGGATTTCTGACTGGTCACTGTCAACTAAGGAAACACCTCTATAATATGGGGCTGGTGGACCCACCTCTATGCAATATGACATCAGAGGTGGTCCTAGAGACATCGATGATGCAGAACGCAGTGGACGTCTAAATGAGGCAGTAATATCAGAAAACATGAAAAAAATCCACAAAATCGTTTTGAATGATTGAAAAATGAAGTTGCGTGAGTTAGCTAACATTGTAAAGATATCAAAATAATAACAAGTCGGAATTTTTGCGTCGATATGTGACAATGGATGAAACATGGATTCATCACTTCACTTCGGTATCAAAACGATCCTCATCTGAGTGGAGAACAACTGGTGAACCTCGTCCAAAGCACCTGAAAGCACAACAATCGGCTGGAAAGGTTATCGCCTCGGTATTTTGGAATGTGCGCGGTGTAATATTCATCGACTATCTTGAGAAGGAGAAGACCATCAAGAATGAATAATACATAGCTTTATTGGAGCGTGTGAAGGCCAAAATTGCAAAGAAACGACCGCATATGGCAAAAAAAATGTTTTTCATCAAGACAACACACCATGTCACAAGTTAATCAAAATAATGGCAAAATTGCATGAATTAAGCTTCCAGTAACTTTTTTCTGTTCGCAGACCTCAAAAAAATGCCCACCGATTAGAAATTTGGCTCGAATAAAGATGTTTGGGAGTGGGAGATGACCGTTTGGCGGGTCATCTTCCACTAATTCAGTGAAGCGGAGAAAGGAAAGCGGAGATAAGTGAAAGTACTCGAATGACCCTTAAATAGTCATCTCTCCGAGGAACTAGTCAAGTCATCACCCCAATGCGATTATGGATATTAACAATAGAAACGTCGTTAAGTAACTTGCTTTGGAATCTATTGAGTGTTTATTTTTTGATCAATTGTTTTATTTTTACTTGTATTTTATTTCACTATTATTTAATTCCAGGTTTTTTTGCTTAATATTCTTGTTCAACTATTTATTTTTAATTCTTCTTTTTTAATAATTCTTTCAGGGATTTCAAATCATTTTATATAATATCAGGCAATTGAAGTCCGAATTGAACATTGTGAATCACCTTCAAACAAATGTCGAATTTCAAGTACCTTGCAGAGCCAGCTCCTAAAGCCAGCTACCTAAAGCCAGCTACCTAAAAGTTCATATTTGCCAAATCAATATTGGGCTTAATATTATGATTATTTTCTCAAAAGTCTAGTTTAATCCAATGTAAATGGTTTTCCAAAATTTTGGCTCTTTTACGTTTATTTATTCCAATTAACTTTATTATTCGAATTAGATACATTTTATCACCTGAATAACGATAAATTCCAACAAGAATATCTGAACTTGAAAGTACGATCATTACAGAGACAGGTACCCAAAAGACTAAACTCGTATTTCTCAATCATAGGATTTCATTGTTGAAATATATCGTTCCTTGACATGGAACTGTAGAGCCTACACTCGAGTCATCCGTTTTTTCTTATCTGGCCTCATACCAGATGGCATGGGGTCAGATAACAGTACTCCTACTGCTGGTTCGTAGATTTACTTGTGATCCAAGACTAGACAGCACCGTGTCTGACCGCTTTGGGGAGCTTCGGCGTCTTCCTAGAGGAAGATGTGATCACTTGTCCATTCGTGAATATGGATAATGGTGACTTTGATGGATCAGAGGACAATTCCAGAGCCAAATACATCTCTCTATTCAGGTAAAGAGAGGGTACGGAGTTTTGAATAATTAGTTGGTAATCTAAAAAGCAGTGAAATCTGTAGAAATCCGTACTTTGGTACTCTACATATATCGTAGAAAGTTAGTTTTGAAATATAATGACCTTACCTTTTTTTCAGATGATGAAGTTGTTGTTGCTACAACACGTCCCGAAACTATATTTGGCGATGTTGCCATAGCGGTCCACCCTGAGGATGAACGGTATTCCAAACTAGTTGGCAGTTACTTATGGCACCCCTTTAGAAACGAGAAGATACCCGTGATCAGCGATTCTTTTGTCGATCGTGACTTTGGCACAGGTGAGTAGAGGCACTATGAAAATGTGTAAATATTCATATATTGTTGTATTCACTCACAGGTTTGTGTTTAATAAACACTACAGAATACAAATAAAACAGAACACAGAGTCAGATACTACAAATGCAATACGCATATATACAGACTGCTCAAAAACCAAAGAAGGCTCAGGGTGTGGAGTGTACTACTGATCACTAAGCCTGAGCATTAAGTGAGGAATGGGAAAAAATACCAGCGTGGTTCAAACAGAACTGGCTGGTATCTCAATCGCCACAAATGAAATAACCAGGAAAAGAATTTCTGGCAAAAACATAACAATCTGCACTGATAGCAGACAAGCCCTATTAGCCTTGAACAGACAACGTGTTACATCAGGGCTAGTACTAGAGTGCCAACAAGATTTTGCCAAAGCCTAAGGTGGATTGAAGGGCACGACGACATGAGAAAAGGTAATCTCATTGCCGACTCTTTAGCCAAGGAAGCGGCTGGACTAACAATTTCAGGACTTAGTGGCACCTACGGTCTAATGACTTTGACAATTGCGGAACTAGCCAAACTTCACACCCATGCTCAATCCCTAAAGAGATGGGACGAATTCAAAGGATGCAGTCTTGCCAGGATCAACCTCGGCAACCCTGGAAATCTGGCGCCGAAGAAATATCTGGCGATGACCGGGAAAAATCTACGCTTATCAGTAGGATTCCTGACTGGCAACTGTCAACTAAGGAAACACCTCCATGATATGGGGCTAGTGGACACACCTCTATGCAGGATGTGTGAACAGGAAGATGAGACTGTCAGGCATGTCCTATGCGAGTGCCCGGAGTTATCGTCAATAAGAGTGTGTGTGTTCGGCGAGTCTTGGCCTACACCTGACGATATAAAGGAGATGTCTCCCAGTGACCTGTCCACCTTCCTGGAAAGGACAGGATGGACGATGACCTAGGAGGACAACTTCTTGGGAGGATGTACAATGTGGCCTAAGTGCTGTGGGCCTATACTCACCCTCCATACTCTACAGATACAGATTCTCCATCTTGACCCTTTCACCCATGTTGTTTAGGCTGGCCGCTTTGAATGACTATATCGTCTGCAAAGCTAGTTCTTCATTTTCAGAATTATCTGGAAGGTGTAGCATCTAGTCCAGTATGAGGTTCTATAACACTGGTGATAGTTGGCGCTTGGGGACTACACAATAAGCTATAATGTTTTCAAGTCTTCGAATATGAATGATAATTTTTTTATTCGTTAACCACTTTTGATACTAACAGATAAAATTAACAACTAGAAATCACAAAATAATACCCATACATCAATCCTCTTGTTCCCCATTCACTTTGCTCTCAAAAATACTGATATCGAACAACAAATTCTCCGTCTGCAATAAAGTCTTTGTCGCTAGGGTCGTAACATTCGAATAAAACTTGTAGATGTCTTTTTTATTTTCTGGATGAACCTTGGAGTATCTGTGACTTTGAAGGACGCACAGGTTCTGCAGACAGTATAAGCAGTGCTGGTCTTCATCGTACAGCATGGTACTCTCCTTGAAGAAAACGTGTCTCCTGTCGTGCTGGTCCGAGTGGATTTTCAAGTGGTACTCATACGCTTTGCTGTCGAAGCCGAACACTCCTACCAAGACTTCTTCCCCGAATTTGATGCAGTGGATCAGCACCAAAAAGGGGACATCGTTCACTACAAGGAGCTTCATGAAGGACTGCAGGTGCGTTATGACTTTGAGGTTCAAGGTGATTCCGCTGCCGTAGTGAATGGAACCGGGATGACTCGTTTCGAAGTGACTGATGTCGCTGTTTATGGGAAACCTGATGTCTTTTTCTCTGCAGTTCCAGAACGGGCAGCTGATTTGCCTGTGCTTGCAGGACTTTTCGTGTCGTTGGACGTCGTTCCAGGACATTCTGCTGCTGCATTCCTTGTTCATACAGGGAAAGTTGAGTTTGGCGCCGATGGATTCGTACAGGGAGTTTCTGTTCTTCAAATGCGGTCCTTTGAGTTGGCATCTGCCGCATTTTATGATTTTGCCGTCTTCTGAAGCGAGGACAGGGGCTACGTTCAGGTAGTTTTTACAAATACTGCATTTCAGGTTATGGTTGGCGGTTTTTTCGATGTCCATTACTGAGAACTGAAAAATAAATTGAGTTAAGTCTGCTGATTCATTTTGATTGACTAGTAAGATGACAACTTTTTATTTGATGTTGATTCTAGCTTGCAAAAAGTTTGTGAATTACAATCTGTAACCTTCACAATCCCCCCTCGACGAACTCACCAGATAAAAATAAACTGGCGGTTGAATATTCAGTCGAATTACTGTGAGAATACATAATTATACATAATAGTAATACATTCATCTATATTGTCAAACCATATTTATGATATTGTATTGAAAATTTTAAAAGGCACACAAAAATATGTGCGTTAAAATATTTTACTTCTTCGATTGACGACTTGTTTATTTTGTGGAAATTCATGTTCACTGAGGATACACTACAAAACACACTTTTGTCTATTTTCCACTATATTTCTTTATTGTTGACCGGTTTCGGCTATTATACCATTTTCAAAACTAACTGATTACATTTAAATCCGAGTAATTTATACCTATATTATTCTAGCATAAATGATTTGATATACCTGATATATCTGATATACCTGATATCCGGTACCTGCGTTTCATATACCTGTAAAATCCATGAACATAACAAAGCTTTCAATATAATGTAGGTTTTGGGATCTGGACTATAGGTTCAGGAGAGGACTATTGTTTAATTCAAGTTGTTCGTTGAGGACAATAGAATTGGGATCTTTCTTTGACCTGTTTATTTCCATAGATTCCAACAGATTCATCATTTTCCCTTTTTCGCATGTATGTAGGATCTTTAAATTATCTTTATCTATTTTATGTTTCGAATTTTGAAGATGTTCGTACATTAATGATTTTTTATCCGAAATGACATGTTCGTGGTACCTTGTATCAAAATTTCTCCCAGTTTGGCCTGTATATATGGCAGGGCATTCACCACATTCTATTCGATATATACCAGATCTCTTTCCTTTCTCTAATTTAGGTTTGGCATTAAATAATATGTTTCCTAAATTTCCGTTGGATGTGTAGGATGTTTGTAAATTGAATTTTGAGAGATAATTTTTAATATTCTCGGAGATTCTACCAGCATAATTGATACTAACATATTTGTGTTCTGGTCTTGTGGAAATTGAGTATAGTTCTTTCATTATTGATTTTTGTTGATATTTCATTATTATGTTGTTAACTAGAGTGGTAGGTATTTTGTTATTAACTGCTATTTGTTTAATGATTGCAATTTCACTTCGGAGGTTTTGATCAGAAAGGGGTATTGTGAAAGCCCTATGTATCATTGACCTGAATGCAGACAATTTCTGTGAAATCGGGTTAAAAGAGTCAAAAGGTATTGTGCAATCTGTGAATGTGTTTTTTCGGAAATTGTTAAAGTCGAGTTTATCATTGTTTTTGGATATTGTCAGATCTAAAAAATTTATCTCATTGTTCTCTTCTATCTCTACGGTGAATTTGATCTTATCGTGTAGACTATTGAGGAATTTCAAGTAATGAGATATTAAGCTAGTTGAACCATCGAAGCCTACTAATATGTCATCTACATATCTAAACCAGAACACAATATGTTTATGGGAAAGACAGTTATTCAAAATTAGATTAGTCTCTAAATTGTTTAGGAATATATCAGCTAGTAACGGACTTATCGGTGATCCCATTGGTAGGCCTGAGTTCTGTATATAAAATGTATTATTAAATTTAAAATAGTTTTGTTTTAAACACGTGTTGAACAGTTCACAGAGTTCACTGTTGACATATGGGTTAGTATTATGTCTATCTAATATGTTTTTAATACCTACAAAATACCTACCACTCTAGTTAACAACATAATAATGAAATATCAACAAAAATCAATAATGAAAGAACTATACTCAATTTCCACAAGACCAGAACACAAATATGTTAGTATCAATTATGCTGGTAGAATCTCCGAGAATATTAAAAATTATCTCTCAAAATTCAATTTACAAACATCCTACACATCCAACGGAAATTTAGGAAACATATTATTTAATGCCAAACCTAAATTAGAGAAAGGAAAGAGATCTGGTATATATCGAATAGAATGTGGTGAATGCCCTGCCATATATACAGGCCAAACTGGGAGAAATTTTGATACAAGGTACCACGAACATGTCATTTCGGATAAAAAATCATTAATGTACGAACATCTTCAAAATTCGAAACATAAAATAGATAAAGATAATTTAAAGATCCTACATACATGCGAAAAAGGGAAAATGATGAATCTGTTGGAATCTATGGAAATAAACAGGTCAAAGAAAGATCCCAATTCTATTGTCCTCAACGAACAACTTGAATTAAACAATAGTCGTCTCCTGAACCTATAGTCCAGATCCCAAAACCTACATTATATTGAAAGCTTTGTTATGTTCATGGATTTTACAGGTATATGAAACGCAGGTACCGGATATCAGGTATATCAGATATATCAGGTATATCAAATCATTTATGCTAGAATAATATAGGTATAAATTACTCGGATTTAAATGTAATCAGTTAGTTTTGAAAATGGTATAATAGCCGAAACCGGTCAACAATAAAGAAATATAGTGGAAAATACACAAAAGTGTGTTTTGTAGTGTATCCTCAGTTAAAATATTTTCATATGAAGTAATGGGTAATTTTTAAAAAGGTGAAGGATTTGATTTTCAAAACAACACAATTTTTAAAAAAAATTGATGAAATCTTTATTGGAATCGATAGAACGATCAATATAATTTAATGTTTGAAGATGATTTCATGCAAATGTTGTCCGCGGCTCCGCTTTAGATGGCCCATGCGCAAGGTCCAATTTTGGCACACTCTCTCTAACATATCGACCGGTATTTCACGTATAAATGCTTCAATATTGGCTTACAGAGCGTCAGTTGTTGCTGGTTTATCCCTCTAGACATGAGCCTTAACATGACCCCACAAGAAATAATCCAAAGGCGTTAAATCACACGATCTAGGCGTCCAATTGACAGTCCCCAAACGTGAGATGAACTGTTCACCGAAGGCGGCTCTCAATTGGGCCATTGTTTCGCGTGCCGTGCGCCATGTGGCACCGTCTTGTTGAAACCACATGTCAATCATCACACGGTAGCGCTCGCCATTCACAGTAACGTTCCGGCCATTGTCGTCTTTGAAGGAGAACGGCCCGACGATGCCACTGACCCATAATCCACACCAAACAGTGACTTTTTCGGGTAGCTCTTGTAATGCTTGTGGCTAGTCTTCACTCTAGATGCGGCAATATTGCTTGTTAACGTATCCATTTAACCAGAAATGACCATCGTCGCTGAACACAATTTCTCGATAAAAATGTGGATCTTCCTCCAACTTTGCTAGCGCCCATTCACCGAATGTTAGACGTTGTGGGAGGTGCACCAGGTGTATCGTATAAGGTTTCACACCCAAATCCTTTCGCAAAATTTTCCACGTAGTGGAGTACCAGTGGCCCAGTTGCTGCGATCGGCGGCGAATCGACATTTCACGGTCATCACGAACACTGGCGGATACAGCCGCAATATTTTCTTCGGTCCTCACTCTATGTATGCGTGTTGGTGGTTTGATGTCCAATAATGTAAACGGGGTTAGAAATTTAGTCACAAGCTTCCGAGTAGCTCCCTCAGTAGGCCGACGAAACTGCCCATAAATTGGAAGAGAGCACGATGCATTTTCTTCACCGAGCATGAAGTTTGATAATGATATTTAATAATTTGCAAGCGTTGTTCATTCGCAAGTCGATTCATGGTTAAATTATAGACCAAACTGAACAAGTTTGACAATGACACAAGACACGATTCACGCGTGATCTGTCAAAAACAGTAGTGCCAAAAAGATACCAGAAAAAAAATTATCCATTATATTGTTATTTCAATACTATCAAATTCTATTCCATATCTGTTGGCCATGATTATTATTATATCAAATACTAGCGACCTGACACGAATGCAGGCATATTTATATGCCTGCATTCAATATTCAATATAATGTCACATCAGCTTGTTTATGTAGGAGGTTTCCCTTTTTACCGTTCTTAAAGATATAAGTGCCAAAAGTTTTGCCTTCTAGACAGTTTTAGTTTCAGAACATTCGAGAGCTTTCCACAATTTTCCAGAACATTATAGAACATTCTAAAATGTAGTGGAATGTTCGGAAATGAAGCGTTTGTGTACATCTCGTTTTTAGCTGAAAAGCATGGTTTTCATGATTTGAAGGCTGGAATTTTGGTCTTTCAGACAATTCTAGAACGGTCCAGGATAGTCAAGAGTATTCAAAAGAATTCCACAACATTCCAGAATATCCCGGAACAATCTGGAATGATTGGGAGTGATCTGGAAACATGCTAAATTTTTGCGAAATAATATTTTTAAGACCTTTGACCGTGTGTGGGCATGAAGGTTTGCTGGCCAAACTTCAATGCTATGGCTTGACGGATCATTTTTTGTGTATGGCTTCCTGGAAGAAACGTTCCCTATAAATGGCCGTCGATGGATATCTTTCGAATATTTTCACCATCAACGCTGGTGTTCCCCAGGGAGCCATATTGTCTCCACCCCTCTTTTTATTGACACACACACAATCATGTCGTTGGAATTGCAAAGGCTGCTTCTCAAAAGCTTGGAACACTGTTCTGGAACTAGAAAACTGTATACACCTCAGCAACTTTTGATGCTTTATAAAGCTCAGATCAGACCTCTTTTGGAGTATTGTTCTCATGTATGGAGCTTCGCCCACAAATATACTCTGAAGCTGCCGGATTCCATACAGAAAGAGCCATTCGATTGGAGACGCAAACATCACTTACAGCCTTGACAGTCTGGAACATTGAAGAAAGGTTGGAGATTTGCCTTTCTTCTATAGATACTTTCACGGGAAGTGTTCAAGGGACTTGGCACATTTGATTCCACCAAGAGCGGTACATATCAGAAATACGCGACGGACTGTGGCTGCACATTGTTTTTTGGATAAATTGGATAAATCCAATCTCACACACAAGTCAATAAAAATATTCTCGGACAATCAAGCGGCGTTGGAAGCTCTTGGCTCGGAGCAACGTCTAAATTGGTAGCAAACCCCCAAAAAGAACTCTCCTCGATAGGAAGACTTAACAAATTGTCTCTGGTCTGGATTTCTGGCCATATTTGCCTGGATGGCAATGAAGCTGCTGACTCTCTTGCAAAGGAGGGTGATGCAAGCGGCTTTGCCAAACAAACACTGAACACCTGGATGGAAATAAGATTTACGGACTTCTGGCAGAATCTTCCAGGATTGTTTCACTCCAAGGCATTTATTCACCCTTCTAAGCTTGATACCAAACAGTTGTTGGACTACAGTAGGGATGAACTACGATGTCTAGCAGGCCTTCTTACAGGTCACTGCCATTTGAATCATCAAATGCAGAGACTCAGACTGTCGGAAGACAGTGTGTGTCACCTATGTCTGGAAAATGATGAAACAGCATATACTTTGTGCCTGCCCCGCTGGGGACCGAATCAGGTTCTTAGTGTTCGGCAGATCCGTACCCTCACCATCTGACCTGAAAAACCACTCACTATACAAACTAATCGGCTTCGTTAAGAAGCTGGGTTTATTTGTCCGAGTGTGAATAGGCGTGAGCCACAATAAACCCTTGTGGGTTGCGGAGGAGGGTCGAATAGACCCACTCACTTAAGACCTACCTACCTACCCAGGACATAAGGCTAATGACCAATGTAATCGATGCCGATGACAGCCAAAAAAACATTTGGTCGTTTAATAAAAAAAAATATGCGACCTAAAATTGCGAGTGTTCCTTTTTTTGGTACCGTATATATACAACTATGAAAATTCATACTACAACATTGAATGTTGTCATGTATTAGTCTCAACAATTTCAAATATTCCTCAAATAGTCTACTGAACCGAATATCTGAAATGGGTTTTTCACAACGAAATTTTATATCGTACTCAGTTTGACCAACATACTTTATGTCGCAGGTATCAGAGCTCATTTTCATTGAGTTGATAAATTTCTTTAATTTCTTGCACCGGCACTTTCACAACGGCGTTGAAATGGAAATGCGTTTTGAAAAATATATAATTTTAAATTGTTGTTGAATTGTTCCGTGTTAGGAATCACACGTTAAAAGGTGAGACCTCGTTAGTCCTTAGCTCGCACAAGTTTCTCAACTTCTAAGAGTTGTCGTTCATAATGGGGCGACAGCTGATTAACGGAAAAACAGATTTACCTCGAAATTTTGAAAACTCGACTACATTTCTTCAAATATAACGAACTAATGGAAAAACAAAGAAAATACCTCTTTTCCTGCCAATCCCGGAGACACAGGACTACCTTTTAAGGGATTATTCATCTTCTTATTGATGTATCCAAATCGATTTCACTTCAACACTATCTAGGACTCGCTCAGATTGTGAATCTAAAAATATCGGTAACTCACGTGCCGGTTAATGCAGAAAGAAAATACATCGACACAGAAGTTTCTGTCAATGGCTTTCGAACTGTATGGGCCAAATAGTTCTTATCTTATCCGTCGCATTGGCTATAAAATGATTCGCGAAAAGAAAGTGACGTCCTTATAAGACACAATATGCGGACGTCAATGTTGAAGATGAAGTGGATTTGATATCGATCTGGATTATTTTTCAAAGTAGGGTTTTGTGATAACTAATCGCATTTGAAATTACTGGTTTCATCGGGTAAAACTAGCCGCACACATGTAGCTTTTTAATCTCGGTGAATGAATAATCGGCCGCTGTTGTTTCAAGCGCATACTGTCAACTACACACATCGGAAAAGTCTAGGGATATTTTTATAACATCATAAATATCATAAAAATAAATGCATGAAGTCGTTTAATTTCGATTAAATTGGTACACTCGACCACCCTGTAGATTTCTATGGGTTGAACAAAGCCTGCAAAAACGGTAACTAATCTTTTATCAAGTTTTTTACAAACTGTAGGTTTTCGGCTAAAATGAATAATCTGAAAGTGTCGAGTTTGTACATTCTATGCAGTTCTTGCTCAGCAATTAAACTGGAAATATTGTGCTTTAACATGGAACGCCATCACTTACCATTGGCTGAGATGAATAGAGCTGTAGGGCTTCTTCAAGGTGGCATGCGACAAAATGATGTAGCTCTTCGTTTGGGGGTCTCCCAAAGTGTTATCAGTCGATTGTGGCGGCGTTTCCGTGAAACTGGCAGTCCAGCCGAATAACATCCAGGGCGAGGACGCGCTACAACTGCAGTTCAAGACCGATTTTTGGTCTTAACCGCAAGAAGACAACCGACAATCACAGCACCGGAGTTGGTTAACGTGTTGCAGCAGACGCACCAGGTAACCATTGGTCGTGATACTGTCTGAAATCGACTGCATGAAGCAGATCTCCACAACAGAAGGCCACCTAGATGTCCACCTTTGTCGAGAGGCAATCGCGGTAGAAGATTAGAGTGGTGTCAAGAACATCAAAACTGGGATGCAAATGATTGGGCCACAGTTTTGTTTACAGACGAATCCAGATTTGGATTTCATCCAGATTCTCGTCGAGTAAGACTGTGGAGACGACCTGGAAATAATGAACGTTTGAGACACGTCCAGGAAGTCCACACATACAGAGGTAGTACAGTAATGCTATGGGGCGGAATCATGATCGGCGGCAGAACCGATCTCGTTTTTCCAAATCGCTCCCTCACAGCTCGACAGTACCTCGACACCATTCTTCTACCTATCATCCATCCGTTTGCTGGTGCTGTTGGTGAAAACTTCCACCCAATGCACGATAATGCTCGTCCACATGTCGCGCGTCTAGTGACTGACTGGCTCACCAACGAAGGAGTTGATGTATTGCCATGGCCAGCACAATCACCGGACCTGAATCCCATCGAGCATGTGTGGGACATGCTTCAACGAAGAATTACTCCGCATATGGGGAACATTCACACTACGTTTCAATTGAGAGAGCTTTTAATCGCTAAATAGGCAAATGTACCTCAACAAGACATTGACAATCTCATTTTGTCGATGCAAGATAGATGTAGGGCCGTAATAAACCAGCGTGGAGGCCATACTTTGTACTGATTCCAATTTTTTTTGTATTATGATTTTTTTTCGGGGTGCCAAAGAAGAGCCATATTTTTTTTTTAGTTTTGCTTATATGCGCACTCAGTATTTTTGACCATTCAATAAATTTTGTTGTAAGTTACATTCGTTTAATAATCACCCGTCAACTTTTTTTTCCTAAAGCGATCTAAAAAAAAATATTGCCATTTTTAAAAATATCCCTAGACTTTTCCGATGTGTGTAAATAGTTGTTTGAGATCACATTCAATTAATTGATTGTGAAAAAACATCACTGCATAGTGTAAAAGAAAGTCGTTTCCCGCTGTCTGTCCGTATGTATGCTTAGATCTTTGAAACTACGTAACGGATTTTAATGTGGTTTTTTTAAAATAGATACAGTGATTCAAGAGGAAGGTTTATACAGGGTGTCAATTTGAAAACGTCACCCCCTAATATCTTTCTTCCTACTCGTAGACTTCGTGGTTCAACCCCCTAGGAGGGGAAGATGTTACCCTTAGAATTTTAAATGTGAAGGGGGTCAAGTGGCACATCATTTGATTGGCGTTCAATTCTGCTTCCAATGGTACCCTGACTTATTATTTTTTGATGAGCATTTTCCGAAAAATAGGGTTCTAAACCAAGAGAAGTAATTATCAGTACAGTTTGTCAAGAATAGGAAAAAGGGTGAAATTTTTGAGTCCTGTGCATAACGAAGAGTCATAAAGCATTCGGAGGAACAAAGATGCACATATTTGCGATTAAAGTTGTCTCTGCTTAGTGTAGATGTACAGTATCCTGAATAAACTGCTTTTCTTCTCGAAATTTTTATAATAATAATAATGCGGTCTCGGCCTATATCCATCGACATAACGCGGCCTTAAGAGTGCTACATTACCATCTACGGCACTCTTACGGTATTGACGAGACACCGGTGTTGCCCTACGCTCCGGGGGATATTGAATCCGTTGTGGGAAACGAGAAGTGCCAAATTTAATGGAACTATTCGTTCCCTACCCTCAGGCTCATACAAGCTAATAAGCGTGATGTAGTCCTTCTCGATCACCAGAGCAAAACGATATTTGTCGTGGAGTTTTCAGCTTCTGGCGAGACGAATATCGTCAGAAAAGAGGAGGAAAAACGGATAAAATATCGAGATTTTCTCCTCGAACTCCGCAGACTCTATCCAGATCACTCTGTCAAGATGGTTGTTCTGATTATTGGAGTCCTTGGTGGAATGATGTCCTCTCTACTCTCGAATCTCAAAATCATACCGGCTTACCGCACTAAGGCAGAAATCTTAGCGGCACAGATGCAGAAGGCTGTCATTCTTGGCTCACTGCGTTTGCTCAGGGCACATGATTCTCGTACCCAATGATCTACCCCACGGTGTGGGGAGTGGTCATTGGTTGATAATGCTGGCGCGCCCTCCCAAATGTATCGGGGCTGACCAGCGCACACGACGGTGAAAATAAAATTAATAATAAATCTTCGAAGCAATCCTTTATCAAAACCATCTAAGTAGGTTTCATCTGCGGCTTCCTTTCTTATTATATTTGGTGTCAAAAAAGCAGCGGCTTCTCCATTCTCAATCGATTTTATTTCCTTCGAAATTTTTTCTAAACTGCTTAAACTTACGCCAGTTGCCATATCAGCTCTGTCTTGAACTTTTTTAAAGTCCTTTATAGATTTATTTTCTGCCGCTTCTCGTTGCATAAAAAAATTACATTGACTATCACTTCCCTCGTTTGACTTGTCAGCACTTTACAATACAGGTTTGATTTAAACTCCATCCTGCTTAAATTATTATACTCAAATTGTCCCCTTTATGCTTTATTTTTGCTCGGACTGTACACTTGGTTAACCCGCGATGCTCACTTCACAACAGACAAATTCATCTGACTGGGCTGGGCACTCCTATCTACTGCGCACAGCTAAGGTGGTCTTAAATTAAGATTTTGAAACTTTTTCCTATTCTTGACAAACTGTACGCCTATACTGAGATGCATGGTTTGACTAGAACTGGTAAGAATATTGGGTGATATCGTTCCAACCCTTTATTAGGGGTAACATCAGCCATTAGCTTCAATGTTTTAAGCTGATTTGTTTAATTTTATTGAATCTTGCAGGGATTTCAAATCCCTGGAAATTCCAAATCCCAATGGAAGTCCGAACTGATGAAATGCGGCTCCAATTAATTTACATCAAAAAGTATTATAATAGCAAACCGTATATTGTAGTAAAGTTGTGTTAAGTAAACGCTGAATTTTCAGTTCTCATCGCAGAAAATGTAGAGATAGCCGTCCTTTTTTTCTAGGTCTGCTGTAAAAAGTTTCTGTTTTCAGGCAAAAAACTGGTTCGCAAATTTGATCGATGTACATACAGTTGTACCTACTTGTTGGGCTGTTTAGTGATTAGATACTTTAATAAGTGTATAAAAGTGTAAAAATGGTTACCATTCTTCGAGATAGAATCAAAATGATTTATAATTTATGGAGAAGTTGGAAAGTGCGCACGAAGGGCGGCATGTCTTTTTAACGAAAGACATCCAAATTGTAATGTAAGTCACCGGTATGTGCTTGATTTGGTGAATAAGTTTTATGAAACCAGTTCAGTCACAAATAAAAGGAAAAGTAACCCCATAGTACTGAATGAAGCAGCTATAATTGAAGTTTTGGGAACATTTACTGCAGAGACCAAGAGCTCCAAAATCAGAACAGACGGGAATGTCACGCGAAACTGTAAAAAAAGCATTGAAAATGCATACATTTCATCCTTATGAAATGCAGATTCTTCAAGAGCTCCACGAGTATCCAGTATCATCCCTAATCTTCTGTTGAACATCTGTTTCAGCGATGAGTCTTCCGTTTTTAATACCCATAAAATTAATTTTTGGGGTGGTATTTTTGGAAATGCTATTTTTGGTCCATTATTTCTGGAAAAAAACTTGACTGGCCATCTGTACCTTGAAATGATTGAAGAAAATATCGTTTCTCTTATAACTCACGAGCTAGAAACTCAAATGGATGCAGAAAGTAATGAACTTTTGCAGGAGGATCTGTTTTCAGCAGGACGGTGCTCTCTACCTCTTTATTTTCTTCCCGTCCGACAGTAGTTAAACGAGAGATTTCCGGATAGATGGATTAGCAGAAGGGGAGTAGTTGAATGACCTCTGAGATGACCGGATTTACAACCCTTAGATTTCTTTTTTTGGGGTATCTCAAATCCGTTGTTTATAAAACACACTCTTCTGACATTGAAGTCAATTCCTACTGAAGTTTTCCGTAATGTTAGAAAGGAGTTCGAAAACAGACTTTATTACTCTTTAGAGCACAATGGACATTTCGAATGGTTTATAAGATAGTCGTAAGTAGATTTTATGTTTGAAATGTCTATTTCGCAAATCCAATTTTATACATTTATTCGCGTAATACATTTATTCCTGTTATTCAAGGGTTGGAACGGCGCCACCTACTCTTATGACTATTTTTCCTGTCAGAAGTCAATACCATAATGCATCTCAGAACAGGCAAATTCTAATTACATGTGTAAGTTCAGAACGTTATTTTCGGAAACTGCTTATCAAAAAATGAAACGTCAGGGTATCATTGGAGGCAGAATTGAACGCCAATCAAAATGATGTGTCACTTGACTTGACATCGATTATCGATGAATTTTTGTTATTTCGGCTTGCGGAAATCGTCAGATTATATATTTTTCGTTATCATTGAATTATTTCCTTCAAATTAAAAAAAAATTAGCTACGCTCGAGAATGTCGAAATTACGTTATTTTTTTACAACTTTGCTGCCCTCCACTTTCTTTATGTCACTCTCAAATTGTCAGATTACTGAAATATATACTTTTTAGTAGGTAATTAACTCACTCTACCTTAATCTGACGCGCTCGAGAATTTCTGATGATCATTTTTTTTTACTAATCTGATACTTTATTCCTCACAGGCGGCCTTATATATGGGGCTTAATCGGGTACTGGATATTAATCTGCCGCGCTTTAGTAAATCCCTAAATCCCCGCTTGGGCTCCCTTATTATTAGAAGTAACATAGGATACTTTTTATAAAAAAAAATATTTCTTATGTAAGATAAAAAAATAGAAAATTATTTATTTTTGTTACAGTGAATCTATATTTCAACATGTGTTGTTCCAATTCAGTAAAGCATATTTTGAATTTTCGAAACTACATCGTATGTAATAATTCGAAAGAATTGATATTCCCAGCCAAGCATTCAAATATAGTTCTCATATTGATTCATTTCTATTGTACTGACACTTATTTAATGGCATAAATGCGAGCGAAGCCGCGAGTGAAAGCTCGTATAAATACATATGACAGTTTCTTTAAAAAAATAAAATGAATGTTGTAAGTTATCCTTAAAAGATAGACACATGCTATCGCGGACTTATCTGTGTAGTCTTATAAAAGAGGAATAACAATGAATTGTTTTGTTACTGGAGTTTTTTCAACACCAAATCGTTATTTTTTACACCTCGACACGAAAAAAAAAAGATTTGGTGTTGGGAAAAAACTCCAGTAATATTCATTACTACACCAAAGGTTCCAAACAGTATATCACAAGTAAATTGTTTTGTTGAATCTTGAAGAAATCAGGCACCGTTCTCGCATGGATTCCATCGTCATATTTCAATCAATTTGCGTGAAAAGTTTATGGAAGTCACACACAAACCGTCTCTTGAGTCACTTTGTTGTTGGTGGAAACCGGATGTTACTTCAGTCATCGAAATTATTGAAGATATTCCAAATCTTGTATATGGTTATCAAAACAAACAAGAAGTTGTCATCTGATTTCCGAAAAAAAAAACGAAGTCAACTTTCCAACTGTTCAGCACGGAAGAATAATTTCCATCAAGCGAAAACATGCGATTTGCCAAAAAATCGAATATTTTTAGAAGTAAAAAAAATGAAACTGTACTCACTTCTCTGACAGGTGATGATAATGGAATACAAACAGGTATCACGAATGTGGTTTATTGGAATGGTGCAAATGAATATTATCTAATCCTGACTTTTGTGATATGGCGTCAAGAAACAATACGACGCACTTGAAAATGTATCATTATATAAGCGCGGCTATTGATACTCGTACCGAACAATATTTATTATCGCCTTGTGGACCATCTTGAAAGACTAAGTTCACTAGTTTTAAAATAACCCGGTCTACCTATGTCTACGACATAAACAAAGGTTTCAGCATGCTCTCGCTCTATCCCATTTATATATTCTAATCAGCTAAAAATAATTTGGAGCAGGCTTAGGATTTAAAAATAAAAATCGAACACCTTAAAGTAACAAACACTACAGAAGAAACAGTGGAAAGGGACATATGGAAACGCGTTTTTCGCTAATGAAAGCCAGATGGACGATCTAGAGAACGAATCGATTTGGATTGAAAGATTTATTGTTTTGTCCGGCTCGACACACAGATTCAAAACAAAAATAAAACGCTCAACGGAACATATACAAATATCACAATATTTATTTATGCTTGGCAACTTGGCAAACAAGAAACTTAACGATGTCATAATATCAAAGAAATTGTTGAAACTCTCTATTCCCCTTCGAAATACAAGACTTCAGGTTGTTCTGCGTTCCCACTAAAACAATAAGAGATTGAGAAGGGATTGGAAACATACAAAATTTCCATATTTTTCCACGATCTTGTAGAAGATCATATTTTTTCATTCTCCAAGACTCTTTCGGAAAGGTCAATGTTTCACCAGATCTACGTGATCGATAGGAATGTCTCCACTCTTTGTTCCTTCATCAGAATAATCAAAAAACATCTGAACAGAGAAATGGCCACCTATTTTCAAGCACTTGCTTGTTTTTGCAATGGACTGAGAAATTAAAGGATTACCACAATACTGTAGGGAGGTATTTTCTTTTTTTTTTCGTACCTTGGGAGCTGTCTGACTTGTCCATTCACTCCAAGTCTCCAGAAAACACTGCTCCCATCTTCTCATGACACCCATTCCATCAGTCTCGTTCTCTATACTAATTTGTACAGGTTCCGTGTTGGATGTTCGTCATATCGTTCTGGACGTAATTTCGTACGTGCATATATTACCTGCCTCCTGTGATTCAGTGCCTCACATTCGCATAAGATGTGTAGAGCTGTTTCTGTCCCTTCGTTGCATAATCTGCAGCTGAGGTATCCGTTGTACAGCCCCATTTTATTCAGATGTCTTCTTAGCGGACAGAGGTATTTCCTTAGTATTCACAACAGTTTGGGGCCTTCTTTGAACATAATGTATTTCTGTCTTGCTTTTTTTGGCCTAGACAACTTTCACACCGCTCATTTTTTTCGTAATTACATCAGCTTTAAGATGAAAAAATGAAAATATAATACTTTGAGCAAAAAAAATCGTTTAAAATGCAGAAAACTGAAAAATTGTACTTTTTTTCGTGATTTGTTTCATATTATGTAATTAAACGGTTTTGAACTAAAATACAGTTGAAAAATTTTTATTATAAAATATTTAGGATGCTTTGAATTAATTATCAAGGTTTTATAGTGGCAAATTGAACAAGTAAAATGTTAATATAACAAAGATGCAGGTAACCATACATTATACACAAGATAATGAGATAAAAAATTATCTTGATTTAATTAATTCTCGCTCTTTTACTTTGCGGCCCTGGTTGTTGATCTTGTTGTTGTTATTGTTCTTCTTCTTCTTCTCCTTCGTCTTGTACATTTTTATCGGATCCTTCTTGAAGATCAAGTTGCTCAGCAAAAACATTATCCGTGTCGTCAATTTGGGTACTTTGCATCTCGATAAAAAAAACGAGCGGTGTAAAAGTTGTCTAGGCCAAAAAAAAACCTTCTTGACTAACTTGAAAAAAATGCTTTTTTCCGAAAAACGCGAATTTCTCAGGAACTAATTAACTTATCGCAAAAAAATGCTACTCATTTGTGCTACTCAAATTTTCACAGTGATACGCTTTTTTTTTTCGTGAAATGAAAAATAAAAAACGAAAAAAGTGGATTTTCGCGTTTTACTCGAAAATTTTGAGGTTATGTGAAAAAAGTATGAGTACAAAAGTTATAGATTTTTTTATTATTTACAACTTTCTTATTGAACTTTTTTCTCTAAAACAACTATTTTGGCCGCAAACCGCGAAAAACCTTTTTTCACCCCCACCCCTCCGCCCCTGCAAACATTCAGCTGTTGAATTTCTGCCCTAATATTACTGACTACCTTTCCAACCCATTCCCGTTGAGTTTGCCCTGTAAGGAATTTTTTCCTAAAAAAAATATAGTACGCCTGGCCTATTTGAACAAACGACGTATTTTGCATTGATGTGTATTTTATCACAAAATTCTACTCACAAAAAAACCTTCATATCTCTACTCAAAAATTCAGAAGCGTTCTGAAGCACACAACCTAAATGTCCGGTTTCGACAGAAATTATTTGTACCCATGCACAACACTTCGCTTTACCGATCTTGCTTCTCCTATGGCATTGCTAAAATCTACAATTGTATCCCTGATGATTTCAAAACCTTGTCAATCTTTAATTTCTAGAAGAAGGTTAAAGGTCTCCTGCTGAATGGTACTTAACAATAGACTTCTTATTATATTGATGAACTTATGTGAAATTCATTGCACTTGTGACATAATTATTATATTTATTTATATTGATATGTAAATTATTTTTCATTTGTACCATGTTTATGAGTAGGTATATTTTTTTTTTTCTGGAGGGACCAGGAGCGAACGATGCCATTTGCTGCTCATTATTAATTAACCTTGTTCTCTGTAACTGCTATTTGTGTAGCAATTAAAAAATTTATTATTATTATAAGTCGTTGATATACAATAAAAAGAGGGTTGGAGACAATATGGATCCCTGGGGAACACCAGCGTTGATGGTGAAAGTACTCGAGAGATATCTATCGACGACTACTTACAGGGAACGTTCTTTTAGGAAGCTGGAGAGCCAAACACAGAAATGATCCGATAAGCCATAGCAAGTAGACTACTATACTTTTTCTATGACTAACAACAACAATATTTTAAAATCAGATTCAGTGAATACATGAATGAAGAAGATTGGTTCTATTGTTAATATATTTTGTTGAAATGGTTATACTGCTTTCATGTTAATTGACACAACTTAAAAAAAACACGTAAAACTAAGTTTTTTGTAAGAATAAGAATATTGTATGTCAACAATATAAAACAATATAACAAAAATTGTATTGAAAGTGAAAATCATCAAAATCTCGAGTTGTTTCTGAAGATTTTCGAAAGAAACTCTTCGTTGAATCGGCCAAGATAAGGAATTCAATTCGCGATTTTTCGACGTAACCGCCACACTTGTAGTTGGTATTTCTCTTCTCGAAACTCCATTTTCGATAAAATCAGACATTCAACCACAGAAACATCCCTGAATCAACATGTTCTGAAACGTGCCTTCCGTGCAAGCAATATACCTTGCCGCCAGTGCACTAAATCGAAAATCAATACGCTAAACTACCTCATTTGACTCTCTTTTTCCTCACATGTCATAAGTTCTGTCTTTTAAGTAGGTCGAAATTTGAGCCAAGAATAGGATGACATTTTTTATCGCGTACGAATGAGATTGCTGAAGAGAATTAGCATGAGCGGTTCGATTTCCCATTTCAAAGGGTGGATAAACCAGAAATGAAAATGTCTTTGATGGGAGAGATACATGGGTCTGTTCAAAAAATAAGGTGAATTTTCACCTGTTAGGAAGTCCAAAGACAAAGTCGAGAATTCGGAAAAGTCTGGAATTTAGGAAATTAATTTACGATGTAGAATATGGACAGACAAAAAGATATATTGAAATAAGATATAAAGAACACTCAGCACACTCAAAATATGGAAGACCTGAAAAATCAGCAGTCGCTTATCAAATTTTGCAACGAAACCATTCCATAGACTTCAGTTCATTAAGATTAGTTAAACAAGTTAACAACAACAGGCATCTAGATGCCTATGAGAGTGTAAAAATAAGTAAACATTATAATATATGAGTAACGATGGTACACCAATACCTAATACTATATATCTTTGTTGAATAGTCGGAGAAGTGGTTTTTTTGCCTGATATCAACCACCTTCAAAATGTCTAGTTAATCTACCTTGGATACCTAGACAGGAGATTATCTTAACTGTTGATTTTATGAAAGAGACTCATTTATTTATTGGACAATTCATCGAAAACAAAAAGTTTGCCACTAATTTCTTATTCAAGGATTAATGAAAATTGAATCAAATTCATTTAAATATTTTCTTCATCACGAATAATAATAGATCAGATGAGTAAACTAATAGTTATGTTCAATGTGTATCTATACGACACTCCATCTTCTGATGATGCTAAGTGAATCAAACTGGAGTGATATTCTTTTCGATATTTCCTTTATGAACAGCAATAATAAGTCTGGCTCCAAATTAGAGCCCTGGAGTAGAAATAAAGCGAAAGTAGAAAGTGATGAAAGGCTTTTCTAATATCAGTGCATATGACATCAACTTGTTCCGTTGAATCGAGATTACAAAATATAAAGTCCGTGTTAAACTCGCCATATATGTTACTTGATCTTTTGGACATGAATCCATGCTGATTTGGTGTTATTGTCATTATCTTAGAGTTGAATATTTGCGAAACAGTTGTTTTTCAATCTGAAGACGGTAGATTTAAATCTCTAAAACTCTTTCTTCTATGAGCAAATATACTGATTTTATGCAGTAAATTACTGGGGTAAACTAGAAGTTTGCCCTTATTTCTATGCCTGTATAAAGTTCCCAATATCAATTTTTATTCTTCAGATTATGGAGAGTCAATCCTCAGAAATTATTCAATTTCAATATTACTAGTATGGCGGCTCAATGGTCTAGGGGTATGATTCTCGCTTTGGGTGCGAGAGGTCCCGGGTTCAAATCCCGGTTGAGCCCATTTTTTTTTCATTTAGATTCGATGTCATCAGATTGATATGAAGTAAACTGACAATTGACATAGTTGCAGTCATTTTTTCAATCGGATAAGCAGATATTTTCAATTTCATTATTGTGAGTAAGAGAAACATGGTTTACCTACAACAATCAGGAATTAATGTTTTATTGATATTTGGAAAAAGTATTAAATTGATTTTGAAAAATGATACGATGGTAAAAACTTAGGATGGGATGTGTAATCTAAAAGCTAATGACTGATTTGTAGGGGATACTTTGAACATTCAAAATGTCAAAACGTTAATGGATCTGAAATTGCGCAAAAACATGAAATTTGCGGTTATTTCATTATTGCGCCGCATATTTATTTGCAAAAAAGTTCTAATGGCGGGCCACCAACTCATTACATATCTAGATCAAATACTCTTACTGTCTATCGCAGTAGTAGACGAAACGTCAGACATCACTTGTTACCCAGAAAGGGATACCAACTTTTTGTTCAAATGATGCTATTATACATAAATTCAAAAATTGAAGGGTTCGCTCTTTGTAGTATGCGTATCTAA
The DNA here is from genome assembly GCF_025532065.1 of Leptinotarsa decemlineata. NCBI lineage: Eukaryota > Metazoa > Arthropoda > Insecta > Coleoptera > Chrysomelidae > Leptinotarsa > Leptinotarsa decemlineata. The sequence goes on along the minus strand of NW_027412573.1, from coordinate 4,490,031 downwards.
CCAGCTTTTTTCGAACCTGGATAAAACAAAATACTTTTTTATTTCAGGAGCTGTCAAAATTACTCCTGGACACGACCATGCAGACTTTGATGCTGGAAAAAGACATTCTCTGCCTGTTTTGCAGGTGATTGATGAGAGCGGCCGACTCACTGTATCTTGCGGACAATTCCAAGGACTTCGCAGGTTTGAAGCGAGAAAGATCGTCCTTGCAGAGCTAGGAAGATTGGGATTGCTCAGAGGCAGTCACGACCATCAAATGATTCTACCAATTTGCAGGTTGGCGAAAAACTATTTCCTTGCTTTTGGTTCATTCCGTATCAAATCAGCACACTTAGAAATGTAACTTCTGAGTTGAATCCACTTGTTTTGGCCCACGATTGTTTTATCGTGAGTATGAAATGCTCAATCCATACAAGAATTACAATAACTCTTGCCAAAAGATAGGATAAGAAAAAGGGGTTTTAGATTTCGCTATTGTAGGGATAAACAAAGGTTTGAATTAACATAGGTAGTAGAGATCATAATATATAATATCAGACAATGCGAGTCCGAACTAATGAAATTCATCATGAAACATTGTCAATCAAAAAGTCGAAATATTTCTTGAAAATTTGGTGAAAAAACCCCCTATATATTGCTTGTTATATAAAAGGAAATAGAAGGATAAACAAAGTTATATCTGCCCCAATGCTCAATTAGGAAACGAGCAATTGCAATTCGAGTAGATGTCTGTAAATGACCGTAATTCTAAAAAAAGGTTCATCAAAATCTGAGATTTGATAGGTGTGTTGATTTTACATGGAATGACCCCATTATAGAGTAAACTTCATAAGATTATACAGTTTAACGTTGTTTTTCAAAAATATGTTCGTTGATCTCCTTCATGGTCTTCTAAATTCTTTTTGAAGAAATAGGATTTTTGTACGTAATCGTTATTCATTCTCAATCTACAAAACAGTATAACACAAAATTAAAAAAAAAAACATCGGTAACTATATGGAAATTTAAAAACACTAGGAAATGTTGATTCATTTTATTTACACCATCAATCTTATTCAGAATTTGTGTCCGGCATGCATAACATCCGACAAAATTCTGCACATTCACCAACTACTCTCCCTCTATCATCATCCAACATTCTCAATACTGCGTCATTTTCAGCCGATCAAAGGACGTCATTGAATTGTTGGCCCGACCCCAGTGGTTCATCAATTGTTCCGATATGGCCGCAAGGGCGTTAGATGACGTTGAAAAGGGTAGATTGACAATAGTGCCATCGCGATTCGAGAAGACATGGCACGGTTGGCTGGAAAACATACGGTAAGCAAATTCCTCCCGGCAGTTGTCTCCCAATGGATTGTAATCGAATCTGTCATCATGTGGGAATGCTCAGTAATCGGAAATGTACGGGATGTTTTCCGATGACATTTTGTGTTGGAGGTAAATTGCAGGGTAATGACAATGAAATGTTCGTGTCCATGGCCCTGCAAACTTTCTGCAAAGCTATCTACTAGACGTAATTTTAACACACAAACTCCACACAAACTCCACACACAAACTCCCTCAGACCAGTAGTACCATTCCTAACAGCTCTATCGTTTAAAATTTCCGAATTCTTCATAAATACTATGAAAAGCTTCACCAAATTATCACTTTCGTTCAGTATCGAAAACTAGCAGGAACTGATAAAAAATATCTCGAATATCCAGCTTCCACCTAATTCCAAAAAGGTTTCGTTTGATGTCACACATTTATTCTGACGCATTCCTCCAGAAGATTTCTACATAGACTCATAGATTGAAGGCTATTAAAAAATCATACAAACTCTTCAATTCATTCTGATATCCTTTCACAATTGAAAGTATGTCTAAACCAAAATTATTTCGAAGTCAATAACAAGAAGGCTTCGTAGTGGTAATCCTTCAAGTCGGAAACATCGACAGTTACAATCATATTTTCAATACGAAAACAAACTTCAATACGATAAACTTTCAAGGCCTCGCAATAAAGAAAATATATATCAAAAATGAGTTCACAATTCACCACAAGTCAACCCTTACAAACACAACCTGTCAATCATTCCAGTCACCCTCATCAACAAATATTAGCAGCTAACCATAACATGGTCCATAGACTTGTCAGTTACTCGACAGGGTAACCATTATCATGGTGAATCCGCTTGTTTTGTTTTCGACCTTTTTTTCGCAACCAAGTATTGCCCATCCTTTACACTTGGCTGTACCGTACTGACGAAGGCTAAATAGCCAGAAACACGTGTCTACGGTTTGCCCACTTTCATGTGAGTGCTTGTACAAAAAATTCCTCTTCATTGATAATACCATATCCACTCAATATCCCTTCTTTCATGTTTGATTTATATATATATATATATATATATATATATATATATATATATGAATCCAGAATGAAATAATTCGTGGACACAACACTCAAAAAATAGGGGCAAACCGCGGACACGTGTTTCTGGCTATTGGCCTCATTAGCGCGGTGCAGCCAAGTGTAAAGATGGGCAACACTTGTTTGCCGAAAGCAGGAAACAACACATACGCACGGAGTCAACAACAGAAGCCAACCGCACATTTGTGGTTCCAGTTAGAAGACCTAGAATTCCTAGGCTACATCTAACATGACCACGTAGACAGCTATAGCTACCTGCGTGACATCCGGGTCCAGTGTAAAGATGGGCAACACTTGTTTGTTTGATTGGTCAAACCACCGACACTGACATAAAAACTTGGCAAGTTGACTTGGGTGTCACACCAATAGGTGGTTCCACTTATGTTTCGTTTGCATTTAGGCAGCTATTTTTTATCAAGTACTTTCTTGGTTTTTTCTCATTTTGTCTTCAATCGAGGACCGCCTGCCCGGTACTGACGATGCCCAATAGGCTGAAACAGCTGTATACCGGTGGCTCTTAAATTGAAATCAATATGGGAATGATCAAAGAGTACGTATCTATTTATTATATATATATATATATATATATATATATATATATATATATATATATATATATATATATATATATATATATATATATATATATATATATTACAATGTAGGTTTTCACGGATGGTAGAATATGATGTGTTGTTTTTCCGGGTGTTCATCCGTTGTGTACTATTCGATAGTCGACGTTTCGCCATCATCTCAGATGGCATTATCAAGACGAGTTACTGCTTCGCTTCGAGAGGAGTTACACCATATATATATATATATATATATAATATAAAATATATAATATAAAATAATAAAAATTTCTTATAAAAAAATGTAGTAAATGCGACGACTTCTCTTCCTATTGTATCAACTGAAATATTTTACCATTGATTGATGTATTAGTTAACCAAACTCCACTACATTCGAATGGCGTCTGCATCAATGAAAACTGATCCCTGGACTCTGAAGTTAGTGATCATTGGTTTCGAGAATCGCCTGCCCCGAGAAGGCGTAATGAACTACATTTTCAAGGCAGGCCTTCGTGATCTTGAGATTCAAGAGTTGACCATGAAGTTCAATATTCAAAACCAACATTTTGGCAGAGATGTTTAGGTTTCAATAAAATCGCTGCTCATCATTCTCTACAACGTATTTAATAACATCCAGAGATCTTAAGTGTGTCATCTCAAGTGGGTTATCGGTTCACCCGATAACTACCGGATAAACTTACCGGTGTTTTCGGCTTCAATTATTTATTTTTGATATGTGGAGAACTACTGATGACCTTACAGGCTCAATATAGTATCATGATAATTTGTAGATACTCCAAAAGCAAAAGTCCATGGTCTCCGTGTTATCGGGGAAATTATGGGATATGGGATTCAAACTTCTATGGAGACGTGCCATTCCCAGTTCTTCAAATCAATTTGCTACAGCTCCTTCTGATACCACTTGCTCCTTCTGATTCCACTTCACTGCCCCGAAAAAATAGAGCAAGTGCATATGGTGCAGGATGCTTGAAAATACTGCCGAAAATTTCTGGAAAATGGAAAGGTCACGGATTGTGGAGGCTATAGAAATGTAATGTTACTTACAAATTAAGAGTCAATTCAAAAGTAGATCTGTCTGAAATCTGTTACCATGTTACGATTGCGCACGGCTGGAATAATTATCGAAGTAGGAATGGGTCAATTGAGGCTGACTATGACGAGAAGCGCTCACTGCGCAAACTTTGCTGCAGGCAACCAGCGATGCAATTGAACCTAGGTTTGTGAAAACAAGTATTTGTTTAGTATGAACGAATTGGAACCATAGAAACTCTTCAAAAAGCAACATATAAACATTGTTAATTATCAGACGATAGAAATACGTCATCAATCGGCCATATAATATTATAAATTGCTGACAACTATCGTTTGTATATCCTCTCCTCGATGTATCGAGAATAAAATAAAACAGAACACAAAGTCAGATGTTACAAATGCAATACGCATATATACAGACGGCTCAGAAACCAAAGAAGGCTCAGGATGTGGAGTGCACTCCAGATCACTAAGCCTAAGTATTAAGTGGGGAATGGGAAAAAATACCAACGTGGTTCAAACAGAACTAGCTGGTATCTCAATCGCCACAAAAGAAATTACCAAGAATGGAAGAAGAAAACATAACAATATGCACTGACAGCAGACAAGCCCTATTAGCCTTAAACAGACGTGTTACCTCAGGGCTAGTACTAGAGTGCCACCAATATTTAGCCAAAGCCTCGGTAGATCATAACATTATCCTGGTGTGGATTGAAGAGCCCGACAGGAGAAAAGGTAATCGCATTGCCGACTCTTGAGCCAAGGAAGCGGCTGGACTAAGAATTTTAGGATCCAGTGGCACCTACGGCTTGATAACTTCGACAATTGCGGAACTAGCCAAACGTTACACCCAATTCCTGAAGAGCTGGAATGATATCAAAGGATGCAATCTTGCCAAGATCACCTTGGGCGACCTTGGGAAGCTGGCGCCGAAGAAATATCTGGCGATGACCAGGAAAAATCTACTCTTTACACTAGGATTTCTGACTGGCACTGTCAACCAAGAAAACACCTCCATAATATAGGGCTAGTGGACATACCTCTATGCAGGATGTGTGAACAGGAAGATGAACCTACCAGACATGTCCTATACGAGTGTCCAGAGTTATCGTCAATGTGCTTGGCGAGTCTTGGTCTACACCTGCCAATATAAAGGAGATGCCTTCTAGTGATATTTCCACCTTCCTGGAAAGGAATGGACGATGACCTAGGAGAAAAACTCCTCGAGAGGATGTAGAATGGGTCACATGTGGCCTACACTCACCCTTCCTACTCTACAGATACAGAAAGCTTCGGCCAAATTCAGTTCATCCGAGAAACAAAATGATATGTCTATCACCCTCTTTGTGGCCACGAATCATACAAGGGGTGTTTGCTCTAAAAATAAATACAAATTTTCGAGTTCTAGAAGTCATCTGAAATAACACACATAACCGCATTTCTAAAATTTATTCACGCAAGGATATCAAATATCCTTGTCATCTCTATTTGTGAATGAGTTTATGTAAACGTTTATCACTTGTATAAGTCCCCCTGCGAAATAATTCATATTTATTAAATTGTTCTCTCAAACGTTCAAATGAAATTCGTCGTCGCTCGAGTATACAACTGTCGTCTTTACAATATTCAAATATGAAAGACCGCGTTAACATGTTGTAACACGCCGCTACAAAGAGCTTTGAGGCCCTTCCAGAAAGATCCTTTGTGTTCTTGATTCTCGGTAAACAAATTCAGTTTAATGCAAAGAAACACGGAATATTCAAACGTTGTGATATTTCAGAGAAATTAAGAATTTCAGGTAATTAGGAAGAAGACACGAGACCAACTAATCAGTTAGAAAGTAGGCAGTCTGAACCCCAAAGTGTTGAAAGATTTCAAGTTATCCAAAAGAAAGTAATCAATAGGGGAACTGGAACCTCTGGCGTAGAATGAATCTAGAACAAGCACTGTTCCCAAACACTAGAAATGCAATACTCTTCTCGACGCGCGTTCCACCAATCTCAAAAGCGTATTCAGGAGATGAAACACACTCAATGAGAGTATGTTAACAATACGGAATAATCGCTTGGGGTAATCGCAACGAAAATACCATGAAGATTCAGAACGACCACAGAAACGTATTTTAAAAATAGTTCATTGTTAACTACAAATTTCCAACCGATGAACTCTATGGTATTTCTGAAATGTGTGATCCAAACAAATTCATGCAAAAATCCTGATTATATGTAATCTACAACTTCATGTATATGTACAACTTCTCAGAAAATGAAGATAGGGAAACGTGTAACTGGAATAATATTAAATTGCTGACGTTTACGAAAGAAGAACCATTTCTGATCTATTACAAAGATGATTTTGAAAAACTCAACGTCAGAAACAAAAGAAAGAAAATGCCGACACAACAATTGGAACTTAAAAAACTGAATTCGAAAAGAATTGAGATAAATATTTACGCTGCTTTTCAACAATCTTTATTTAAAAATGAGTAAAAAAAACCTATTAAAACAAAGTTTTTACAACAAATCTTACTCGTCGTTATTAATGACTAATTAAAAAGATATTTTTTGTTATGTTATATTAGGATGTGATTTTTATTTTCTGTTTAAAATTGTAACTCTTTCATGTGATTCTCAGTTATCAAGAGTTTTGACTTTGAACGTTATTCTTCATTAACAAGTTTAAAGATATATTTTGTTTTGTTATCAAAGTATGTGAATTTTAATTTAAAATTTGCGAAAGTAACTCTTTTATGTGATTTTCAATCACTATGTTTGCTAAATTGATTAAACATCAGATTTTTTAGTTTGTAAGCATAATGTGAATTACGGGTAATCAAAGACTACGTTTCTAAAATAATTTGTTATTTGCTAGTCAAAAGTGGCAATTAGTTACTACAACCTCATTAATGATGAGGTTTGAATGAAAAGTTATTAAGACTGTTGTAAACACTTATAATAATAATAATAGTAATACAATGTACAACAATGACTTATTATTTATTATGTCAACAGAATGCTCTCCAATATGCGTCATAAACAGACCTAACTCATAAAAATTCTCAAAAAGTTCAAAAATAATTTTACAATAGTGACTTAATTTGAAACTACTTAATATTTAATGTCAAAATATATATTAAAAATATTATAAATACAAAATCACTTGGTCACGGTGTACTCAAAAGGCTAATCCATAAATCTGCTAAAAATCGATCTTATGCGTCGGAACACAGAAGAGTTATATTGAGATTTATTCAATACTATAATTTTTCGAAGACTTTCTTGCTCATTTACCACAAACTGCATTTTTTGAAATCAGTCACTTTCATTCTAAGGGTGGTGGATTCTTGGTTTTTTCCAATAAGTCGTTGAATAAGTCGTTGATATACAATATGGCTCCCTGGGAAACACCAGCGTTGATGGTGAAAATATTCAGGAGATATCTATCGACGATCACTGGCAGGGAACGTTCTTTCGGAAAGAAGAAAAGAGAAATGAAACTTTCTATGTTTTTCACCACTTTTATTTGTAACTAACGTTACTGCAGTTTCGTCCTATACGGACATTTTCAAACTTATACAATAAACTCTAAAGCTGAAGGGCCATAAACATGTGAACGATTCGTTGGAGCATAGCAAAATGGCGATTCATTATTTCCATTGTAACCAATGAGAGGCTTCAATGATCGACTTAAGTAAATGAAAAATATTGTAATAGATTACTAACTGCATTTTTCGAATATTTTGATTGAGTAAAATTGGTAGTTTCAATTCAAACTGGCAAATAAAAATTGTTATTCAGTTTATTTATGAAATGTTATAAAGACAGAGTGAAAGTGTTGTTTAATTGCGAAAACAACGATAAAAATAAAAACAACAATAAAAATTAATTGGCGCTCCGGGGCGACTTCATTGATTCCAGTGGCACATTTGTTTTTCCAGAGTAAAATGAAATATCATACGATACATGTGCGTTGGGTAATATTACAATACTCGTTTATATTCCGTAAAACAACGCCATCCACCGGACATATAACGTAAAATACAATTTCATTATCATTTCAGAGATTGGTGCATATCGAGACAGCTGTGGTGGGGTCACCAGATTCCGGCCTACTCGTGTCAAGTCCGTAACGAACCGGAGAAAAAGGTGTGGGTGGCCGCGAAAAACCAACAGGAAGCCTGCCGAAAAGCATCTAGGCAACTTGATGCCGGAGAAGACGATGTAATCGCTACGCAGGACGAAGACGTGCTGGATACATGGTTTTCTTCCGCTCTTCAACCCTTTTCTTCTTTCGGATGGCCAGAAGCGGTACAATTCATTCACATTAATCTATTTTTTCAATCACCGTTGTCAGTCCGAAGAAAATCATCCGTCGGCAATTCTTCGCTGTTTTTCAATTAACTATGCCTCAGTCAAAGCTGTTTTCTGGGTTTGTAGACAGGTTTTATGTCCGATGATTCGTCTACGACTGCGACAGACATTATTAAAGGTGATGAGACAACGGATTGTCTTCACGAGTGTTATTTAGTGCAGGTAGCCAGTCGTCATTGATGTTAAATCTCTCTTTCTCTCGGTTGAAATTGTTTTTGCGTTGCTCAGTTTATATTGCAAAAAAATGTCGCCGACAAAATAAGGTTGGATATCGCGCTAGAAAACGTCTCGTAGAAAATTACTGATGGAACTTCCGTGTAGTAAAACGTGCTTGAATTGAACTCATAAAGTGAAAAATGTGAAAATTGTTATAAATATACAAACATATCAATATATAGGAGGGTTCGTAGGCTAACACATAGATGGCGCTATTTGTAATTAACCTCGAGCTTCAAAAGTAACATTTACAAATTTCACAGCTTTGTGGGATAGAACATTTTGTAAGTTTAAAGAAAATAAATGAATAGGAATTTCAAGTCTCCATAAAACATTGCTTTTTGACGTAAATGAGTACTGTTGAAGCCAAGGCTTAGCTTGTTAAACATTATTTGGACTTTGCAACAGGATAATCCACTGAAGTGGTTTTCTGAGTTTGAACGAGGTAAAATGAGCACCAAGGACGATGCACTTCTAAAAACAAAAGAAGTCAATGAAATAATTTTGGATAACCGCAAAGTGAAGTTAATCAAGATAGCTGCGGCTCTAAAGATATCAAAGGAACAGTCGACTGACAAGGTTATGGTACCAGATCAAAAAATTAAACTGAGTTGAGTTTTTAATGTACCTAATCATCTCTTTATATTTAGTACAATGCCCAAATTATGTGGCTCATTTTTATATTGAAATAATTTCATTTCATATTTTCAATATCCTCATTTACGATTTTTATAATTCATCAACAAAATTTCAACTATATTTTAGAATTTTCCATTATTGCGTTAACATTTATTTTTATAATGTTTTTATGTTGTATTATACTTACTATTCATTTTTGATTCCAACATTCTCAACAATTTGTCAGTAACATACCTTTCTAGATAATAAAGTATTTTCTAACAACAAATATCAAGATAAATGCAGAATATACATGTATTTTTTCGGCGAAGTTTTTCGCGCTACGTATTACACGCTACCTTATTTTGTTGGCGCTTTTTTTCAGCTGGCGACTTTTTGATACCTGACACATTTTGGGACACCGTATGAACCGGCTCTAGGGGATAGAACCCACAGCTTTTATCCAAGAATTTAAAGAAGAACATCAAAAGAACAGGAACAGGAAATTACCATCAATAAATCCTGGCTACCTATACTCAATTACACTCGTGAAATGAGGTCTTTTATTTCTACTCATAGAAGCGAAGCCATGCCTACCACCAATGGAATGAAATCGGAGACTCAAACTGAGGACAATTCTAGCAGTTGAAAATATATACGCAGTTGCAGACGGAATGGCAGGCAAAAATCTGACGACCATGACCAACAAACCCGAAAAATAGCTTCGATACGGTTACATTCTTTAATTGACTATACCTTCATCAGTCAATTTCTGCTAGTTGCGAATTAACATAAAACGCATATTTTTCCACTTGTTGGAGTAATAGTTTTATGGTTTTAGAAGAGATATTCGTTGGGGAAAATTGAAAAATTCTTATTTTCATTTGTTTCATCGACAATTGAGCAATTAAAATTTTTGAATGGTAAACAAATAATAAGACAAAAAGTTACTCTGGAAATAAATTTTAGGGGTTGCCTTTTCCACCCCTTATAACCATGGAGTAAACCAAATAAATTACTGGCTAAGTGTCATTTTGGTAGTACAAAACGTCAGGTTGATTTCAATGTTGTAACTTTTCCAGTGCTTGTGAAAAAAATTGTTATACAAATTTTATGTACCCCGTTAAGGGGCTGTATCTTAACAAGGGATGCTCCAATTTAGTTTCTTTATATGAAAGATCCTATCTTTTTTTCGATGAGGAATCACCTCCTTAAATGTTTTACACTTATTCAGTTACACCCTGTATTTTTGGAAACAGCAGGGACAAAACCATAAAACGATAAAGTTATTTAAAAATTTTTCTTTATCGAAGAAAATTTAAAAACGATAATACTTTTACTGAACTAATTTTTGTTCGTGACTAATGTTTGTGTAGAAGTAGCCGTACTTACTTCATTCTCCATTATTAATGATAAAAACAATATTAGTAGTGTGACTTTATTGAACAAATTACTATTAAATCAGTAATTCTCCTAAAGCGATATTCACTTTAAGCTTTATTCTCATAAAACACCCTGTATATCAACAGGTTAAACTGGAATCTGTGGGGTAGAATAAATTCAAAATGAGCACTGTTCCCAATCCCCAGAAATGCAATACACCACCAAGAGAGTATTGCATTTCTGGAGACCAGGAAAAGTGCTTGTTCTGTATATTATTATCAGTATTCTCAACTCACATATCTCATATCTTCCCCCGCAGACCGAAGACCTCTCCAAACACTACCCACTCTCCATGATGGAAACCGGCCACGACATCCTCTTCTTCTGGGTGGCCCGCATGGTGATGCTAGGCACGCAGCTGACGGGCAGGCTTCCATTCGATAAGGTCCTTCTGCACGGTGTCGTTTGCGACGCCCACGGCAGGAAGATGTCGAAGAGCGTGGGGAACGTCGTGGCGCCCGAGGACGTCATCAGGGGGATCACTTTGGAGGTAGGTTTTCATTGTCACGTCGTTCAATTCCCGCTGTTCAATCGGCCGGAAGATCGATTGGGTAGAGAGAGGAATATATGGAGACGCTGAAGGGCTGCATAATTGACAGTTGCAACGGCAGTCAGTTTTTTATAAACTTACGTATTTGTCAGACAGTTTAAACTATTGATAATAATAATAAATGTCTTTATTGTTTACAACTAATAAGGTTCAACAGTTAATGAACAGTATGGACAAAAATAAGAACAAGTTGGAAGCAAAAGGCGAAGTTCAATTTTTATAACGATAAATCGTTTTAAATTGCTCTTCCACTTAACCTCAAAAAGTCGCTGCGGTGAAGAGCATCATTATAAAATACTCCGTTCTACTGTAATCAAGGCATGGTATGATAAGAATAATAATAAAATAGATCACTGAGTTTCAAATAAATATTTTTTAAATCTGATTTGGAATCGCTGAAGACCACTCTTTTTGATTATTTCAGGAATATTATTATAGATTGCGCAAACTTGATAACTGAAACTTCATCTGAAAAGTTCAAGTCGAAAACTGGGAGGCGTTAATAAACCTTTATTTCTGACATTGAGGCTGTGACCATCTGTCCGGTGAGTAATTTTTCAATGCAGATATGTTGGGGTTTTGGTCAGTATGACTTTATGGAAGAGTACTGCAGAATGAAGAACTCCTCTATTACTCATATTCAACCAGCCAACAGTTTTAAGTTTGTGTGGAATTCTTTGACGTCTCGTTATCCCATAGATCAACTTTAAGCATAATTTTGAACTTTTTGAAGGTTTGATTTATACTGACTAGTTAAACTTGGACCAAAGAGCACATCTGCATAATTGAAATTTGAAAGAACTGTTGCCTCACCTAATATTGTTCTCAACCTCAATGAAAAGAAATGTCTTTGACCGTATCATCAACATGAAATATGCACGTTGTAAGAGTATATTCACGTGTTTTTCAAATCTGAGATCGGCATCTAGGAGAACACCCAGACTTTTTGCTTCTTGAACAGTTGTGAGAGAAGTTTCATTTATACTAACATCAAAATCATTGAGTACAGTACTGCGACTTATTTTGGAGCTGAAAACAATAACATTGAATTTACTATTATTAATAATGAGACAGTGGCCCCTGTGAAAGCTTTGAGATATTCATTTATTCGACAACAAGCAGTATCAGTCAGTTGTGAATGAAAGCTATAATGAATTTGAGTGTCATCAGCATATAGGTGTATTTTGCAGTACTGAAGACTCTTGACTAAATTCGACCCTTGAGGAACACCACGGTTTGATGAAATATATTAGGATTCAACTCCGTGTATATTGACCTTTTGCTGACTATTTTCCAAAATGATCCAAAGAGCGAGACAGCACTATCGACGAGACCTATATAAGATAAAATTCTCAATAATAGTTTATGACTGATTGTGTCAAAGGCCCAACTAAAATCCAATAATATCAAACAAGTACAATTACCGTATTTGATTGTCGATCATCTTAAACACAATAATTTATAAACTTCATCAACCGTGAACTGTCAATCATCTACAATCGAGAGTTTCAACTGTCATTCAGCCATTCAGCCATAATCGTCATTGTGATTGATTTCAAATATTTCTTTCCAACCCTTCTTTTCAGGAAGTATAAAAGCATCATTTTTCTATTGTTGAATTTGCAAGTAAACTCTTTGAGTTTGTTATTTGGCTACATCCTCTGTCGGGGGTAACGAACTGGGTTGTATAGTGTTTTCAGAGTTATGCCAAATTGAAAATATAACCATGTATGATAAATCCAAAACAAGCAGTGTTTCAACATAGAGAGAGACAAGAGAATCGGACAGGGCATATTCTACAATCAAGTGGTGATCACACTATAAAGTGGAGTGAAACAAAAATTGTCACCAATGAACCTGATGAAAAAACAAGAAAACTCAAAGAATCCGCATATATTATTTCAGCCGGTAATAAGTGTATTCCAAATAGCTCTGCTTAAATGGATCATACATGATTGTCATTGTGCAAAGGATAGATGTTGAAAACGGAACTATGAACCTAACCTAAATATGTATTCATGTAAACTATCGAATATGACATCTGAACATTTCATTCTCTTGGTGTGTGTGTTATAATTGTTTACAATCGAAGTGTTGTTCACAAGTGATTTTTTTCAGTTTTGAAAACGGAAAAAGTTCATTTTCCATACCTTTAACTATCTGAAGAAAGCTTGGTATAGAAATATCCCTTTTTTTTCATTAATAATTCAATTTGTAGAAGAGCTTCATGAAGCAAGAGCTGAATCGATCCCTCTGCGAAACCCTTCATCACTTGGAAGGTTCGATTGCAGCTTGAGAAATGGTTCTGATGCAGATTCTGTGAAACACGTTCGTCCTTACGAATCAGTAGACAGTTGTTCTGTAAATCTTGAGAAGATTTTCTCATTAATTCGGCCGTTACTTGATGAAGATCCATAGTAATTTCATAAACTATAACTCACAATTTCATCTCCACAAACTTGAGAAGAAAATTGGATCAGATGATTTAGGAAATACTTGTTACATGAATAGCATTTTACAAGTGTTGTTCATGACAAAGAATTTCAAGAACGAGGGTTTTGCGATGAACGAGAACGAGAATGTTTCCTACTTATTCACCAAACTCGAACAATTGTTCATGCAGTTGCATGAGCAAAACAATAGCAGAATCAATACTCCTGGCTGCTCCGGATTGAATGATTTCGTACAGTCTATTTCGACTTGTGTTTGTACATCTTTTGGTGAAATAATCCCCACATGTTTACTTTGTAGTAAATGTTCAAGAGGTAGCGAAAATGTATGTGAATTTCTGGAACTTCAACTGGCGTTTCCTAATATGACTGCTAACCAGTCCGTGCGAAGCTTATTGTTAAATCATCTGAAAATGGAACTGTTAATGGGTGATGATCAACTGTATTGCCAAACATGCGACAAACTAACTGACTATTATAAGAAAACAAGTATAGCTGAACACCAGTCAATCACTGATGATCTTCAAACATGACTCAACCTCTGACGGAAGCACCAAACTCTTACGAAGGTTCGAAATAGATGAACACTTCAATCTAGCAGACCACTATTATGATCTTCATGCAGTCATTGTTCTCTGTGGTTCTAGCGTTGAATCTGGTCATTATCACGCTTTGGTCAAAGACGAAACGGACTGGTTTAAGTTTGGAGGCTATGGAGACACCCTACATTTTATTTAATAAAAGAAAGAACATTGGCAGATCAAGATCTTCAGACGATGTGGTGCTGCAGGTTTTTCCGGGTTTTCCTGCAGCTGAAAAAGCAAATGCGCCACTGGAATTAATGAAGTCGCTCCGGAGGGCCAATTAAATTTTGTTGTTTCATAATTTCATGACTTTCATTACTTTCGTCTTTAAAATATTTCATATTATGAATTGTATGAGATTTTACAATTTTACTGCTATATATCAGTTGTTGAATATTTATAATTATGTATTTGTAGGCAAAACTGAATAAGACATGAAATGAATACCACAAGTTACTAACTAATTGGACTCCTCAGTGGTTTATATAATACAGGGTATACGCTTCATTTTGCCCTTACACTTTATCAGATTCTGTATTAATTTAGCATTGTTCATTTTCAAAATTCTGGAAGGTTATACAAACAGAAAGTCAACCGCTGCTTCTGAAAAGCCTGATTCGACCAATATTTTATATCACTGTGTAGTTGAATGTTGCATGGTCATCCCATGTCAAATCAACACACCTAAGTAACTTTTCTATTCAATAGTATGACGTATAATAGAATAACTCCAACCGAAACATTTTGGGTTAACCTTGTATGATATAAGAACTGAGTGGCTGGCTAGCTAGCTAGCCGTGAAGTGAAAGTGTGTCAATCTCGACTGGTTTATTATGCTGTGTGTGGATTATTTATAACCAGAAGAAAATTGTTAAATAAACAAATATAGCGGCTCAATGGTCTAGGGGTATGATTCTCGCTTTGGGTGCGAGAGGTCCCGGGTTCAAATCCCGGTTGAGCCCAGTTTTTTGCAATTGGTGAGAGTTTTGTAGTACAAAATGTAATGAATTCAGCTCCACAACTCATTGAATAATTATTCTATTATCTTGTGGTATATACTGGATGATAGAAAATTTAGTAGTCTATACACTGATACTGTTATTTTTTTCCAAGTTTCATTTTTTTGCTTCTTTTCAGCTTATATGATGTCGTTAAGCGATTTTTGGCCAATTTTTCTCTACGAATTCAAATTAAACCAAAGCGCTACCATAACAGGCCGAAAAATTAACCAGACATTTGACAGTTCTAGTGTTAATGAACGCACTGTTGGAAGTTTTTATTATTATCATTATTATATATACTTTATTGTATAAAGAAAAAATCTTGTTGACAAAGTTACTGATTGAATATAAAAGAATACATAAATGTCCTATGCATATAAAAATATAGATAAAATATAATGTAAACATTTTATTAAAACAACGATAAAAATAAAATAAAAACAACAATAAAAATTAATTGGCGCTCCGGGGCAACTTCATTGATTCCAGTGGCGCATTTGCTTTTTCAGCTGCAGGAAAACCCGGAAAAACCTGCAGTACCACATCATCTGAAGATCTTGATCTTACAATGTCCTCTCTCTTATAAAACAAAATGTAGGGTGTCTCCAGGGGTTACAATAAATTCAATGCATCGCCAGAACACTTCGTGACACGACTATCGTCAAACTTAAACCAGTCCGTTTCTTCTTTGACCAAGGCGTAATAATGACCAAATTCAACGCCAGAACCACAGTGAACAATGACTGCATGAATATTATAATAGTGGTCTGCTAGGTTGAAATTTTCATCTATTTCGAACCTTCCAAATAGTTTCTTGCTTCCGTTAGAGGTTGAGTCTTGTTTGAAAATCATCAGTGTTATTATTAGATTGACTGGTGCCTCACCTATACTTGTTTCCTTATAAGAGTCAGTTAGTTTGGCGCATGTTTGACAATACAGTCGATCATCAACTGTTAAAAATTCCATTTTCAGATGATTTAACAATAAGCTTTGCACGGACTGGTTATTAGTCATTAAGGAAAAGCTAGATGAAGTTCCAGAAATTCACATAAGTTTTCGGTACTTCTTGAACATTTACCACAAAGTAAACAAGTGAGGATTTTTCCAGCAAAAAATTTACAAACACAAGACGTACGATGTACGGAATCATTCAGTCCAGAGCGGTCAGGAGTATTGATTTTGCTATTGTTTTGCTCACGAAGAGTATTCAACAAGAACCCCAAGAATTCAGAACAATCCTCTTGTTGTCCTGACGAGTATCTACTGGACTTCAAAGACTCCAGGAAATCGGTTGGAGGGAAAGATGATACATTCTTACGAAACTGCAGCTGCATGAACAGGTGTTTGAGTTTGATGAATAAGTAGGAAACATTTCCGTTCTCGTTCATCATTAAAACTTCGTTCTTGAAATTCTTCGTCATGAACAACACTTGTAAAATGCTATTCATGTAGCAAGTGTTTCCTGAATTATCCAATCCAATTTTCTTTTCTAGATTTTTCAGGACAACTATATACTGATTCGTAAGGAAGAACATGTTTCACAGAATCTCCATAAGAACCATTTCTCAAGCTGCGATCGATCCTTCCAAGTGAAGAAGGGTTTCGTAGAGGGATCGATTCGGCTCTTGCTTCATGAATCTCTTCCACTGAAAGGAAACCAGTTCTACGAGGACTGCAACTCATATTTGGGGGGCAAGAATGACCTGAGTCCACTGACCGCACTGAAAAAGAAAAAGGTGGATCAATCACTTGTGAATTAACCTTGATAGGAGACTGATGAATATCCACAAATCTCGGCTTCTTTCGAAGAGGTTTCAGTTCCGTACCGAAATTGGGGCAATGCATGATCTCATCAAAATTATGTGAAGGAGGAATAGTTCCAAGTACTGAAGCAGCATTGCCATGTTGAATAGCAATACTAATTCTTTCTATCAAAAAAGAGGTAGAATGGCGATCTTTCGTTGCTTGGCCTATTCTCCTTCCAAGTTCATGAACGAATAACAGAGACTCCGGGCCATAAACACCAAAAGTTTCAACCGCTACTGGATGAAACAGATAGTTGTTTCCAAGATTTTGGTATTTTTTTCTTTCCAATTTCTCTCCAGACAATGCTGCAGTTTCAGCAGATTTGGAACTTTCTGAATGAAAAAATACAAACAATGGTTGAAACATACATACACATAAAACATGCTAAGTTAAAAATGATCGGTATAGAACTCAGTCAAACTGCAATAGGGTCTACTACTCAAAATTTCTTTAATAATTTTTCTGTACTGATTGGTATCAATATTTATCTCTTTAGTGTAACTCAGCAGATGGTTATACATCTTCACACAGTTGTAAAATAAGGAGTCCGTCAGAGAGTTACAAGGGATAGGTAATTTTTCTGCATGCTCTGACGAGTTGTATAGTGGTAACCTCAACTTTCACAAGATGTTTCTCAATTAAACACACTGTCTCCAAAATAAAAAGAGTTACAACCGTCAATTTTTTTTATCTATAAACAGTTGCCTGTATGAGGTTTAGCTTTGCACAAGTATCTTCTGTAATACAAATACAAACTCCAGCAAATTAAGGCTACACACACCCCAAAAAGGTATACCGTACCTGTTTTCGCAGTATAAACTCCCAGTTCTCTAGCAATAACCCTCACTGCATAAAAGCCGGTGGAAATTTTACTTTTAATTTTTCTGACCTTTTGTAAGGTCACAAAACACTGCTGCAGCAGCATCTCCACACATATCGGAATACACATCAAAACCTCAAAAAGGAATGAGAATATTGCATCTTGTGTGCTCTTGTTGCTCTGGAATCCAAATTGATTTTTCCTCATAATGTTATGGCGAAGGAGAAATTCATTGAGTCTTTTCTTAACTAGTTTTTCAATTATTTTTGCAATAGTAGGAATAAGATATTGGTCGATAATTTGAAGGATAATCTATATAAAGGAATCACTATCGACAATTTTAGAAAGTATGGAAACCTGCCATTTCTGTATGAAAGATTGATTAGTGATACAAGAGTTCTGAGCTCTTCTATTGGAAGATTTGCAAAATTTCGTTCCGTAGATTTCAGCCTCGAAGATGAGCCTCAAAATGGTTGACCTACATTAATCCAGAACGAAGATTTGGAGACCCTGGTGGAGACTGACCCCATCACAAACGGTGCCTGAGATAACGAAAGAACCGGGCTTCAGTTCCTTAGCGGTTTCTGATGGTTTAAAACGTATTGGAAAGGCCAAAAGGTTCGAAAAGTTGATGCCCCACGATTTGAACGATCAGCAGAAATTGTCACATTGGTTAAAGGCTTCCGCGGAAGAGATTTTCAGTGTTACTGAAGGGTTTGAATGCTGTCGTAGTTTGGAACTGCATCCTAACGCTTCGCCAGCTACTTCAGAGGTTCAATCATCTTGATGATTCACCGGTGAAGATGAATAAACCTCTGAAGAAGCCAGGATGCAATTTCAAACTACCATGGCCTTCAAACTCGAATGGAGATAATAACACTGAGAAATTGCCATGTTTCGAGGTCTGTTCTTCTTTGTTTTTGCGTAACCAAATCGCTCTTTTTTTAATTGGATGGTCACGTGTTATAAAAAGAGGATAGTCTACGACAGTGGTCGCCAACCTGTCGATCGCCAGCTACCGGTAGCTCGCGGAGGCAATTATGGTAGCTCTCACAACGATTTCAATTTAAAAAATACAAACTGCAAAAATCAGAGAAGCTTCCAAAAATTCCACAAAAAAATCTAATTGTCATAATATTAAACATAAACAGCGGCAACTTTGCGGTGAGCGATCTGCCGCTGACGCCATCAAGCTAGAATCGGCTAGAACCGACCAGCCGGACCAGCGCGTTAGTGTTTGAGAACGATCTGGATTGCTTTGAACGGGATAAATACGCACGGCGCGGCGACTTTGCGTTTAGTTTAAAACTGAACGCGTAACCAACGTCCAGCGGTTGGGTTAGTAGAGAACAACAAAAATAATATTATGGCAAGCAGTTGGAAGAAGGTAAAGACATACCACTTTCATTCGGAATGGGAAGAACAGTACTTTTTTACAGAAGTTAAAGATAAAAATGTGTGTTTGTTATGTAATACTTCGGTCTCCGTTGCTAAAAAAGGAAATATTGAGAGACATCATAAAACTGTAAATTCTAATTTTGAAAAATCATTCCCACTACATTCTGCCGTCAGAAAAGAGAAACTGAAACAGTTAAAAAAGCAGTTAATTGGACAACAATCAATATTTTAAAGAACAGTCGACAAAAATAAGGCTGATAATTGCACAAAAAAAGAAACCTTATGAAGACGAGGAAATGATAAAACAGGCGTTTTTAGAAGCTGCTGATTCGTTATTTGTCAACTTTAGAAATGAAGACGTTGAAGTTTCAGCTATAAAATCTATGCAACTTTCTGCTAATACAGTGATGAGACGTGTAGAAGTAATGATCAATGATATTTTTTCACAGTTAAGAACTGACTTAGATAACTGTGTTTATTTTTCACTTCAACTGGATGAATCAACAGATGTCGTTGACACTGCCCAGATGGCCGTGTTCGTCAGGATGGTTTTTAGTGATTTTACGATTAAAGAAGATCTTTTGAAGTTCATTCCACTGAAAGGACACACTACTGGACATGAGTTGTTTTCTCATTTAAAAAATATTATTTCTTCCGAGAAAATTCCAATATCGAAAATGGTAGGCTTGACAACCGATGGCGCTCCAGCTATGGTGGGTTGTGATAAGGGTCTGGTGGCGTTATGTCGTAAAGATGAAACTTTTCCGCAATTTCTCTGTTACCACTGCATTATCCATCAGCAAGCATTATGTGGAAATTTCCTGAAACTAAACAACGTTATTAAACTGGTGGTAAAAATTGTGAACAAGATTAGAGCTCAAGCGTTACAAAGAAGATTATTCAGAACCTTGGCCGATGAAGTTGACTGTCAATACGGGGACCTACTCCTTCACTCTGAAGTCCGATGGTTAAGTAGAGGACGGGTGCTGAAACGTTTTAATGATGTCCTATCTGGCATAGTTCAATTTTTCAAACAACGCGATGAACCGACTCCGGAACTAGAAAATTCAATCTGGCTTAGAGATTTTGGTTTTCTCGTGGACATTACAGAGAAATTAAACGAACTTAATTTGCTGCTTCAGGGGAGAGACAAAGAACTATCGGAAATGATTCCTGATATAAAAGCATTTATCAAAAAGCTGGAGTTTTGGGAACAACACCTAATTAACAGCGATGCCAAGCATTTTCCTATTCTTTCAGAAAAAATATCTCAAAATCCATTAGAATTCTATGACAACAAATATCATGTAGAAATAATTTCTACCCTGAAGAATAACTTCAAAAATCGTTTTAAGGATTTCAATGAAATGGCTTTAGTAGCGCAGTTTGTTGTTTCACCCTTTATGGAAATTGATATCCAACAGTTTGCAACTTGTGTTATGCAGAACTTTCGCGAAGACATCGCTGCAACAGAAATGGAAGTCATTGAGTTTCAAAATGATTCAGCCTCAAAATCGTTAGTCTCAAGTACTGAATGTATCTGGCCTATTGTAAGTAAAGACAAATATTCAGTTCTATGCCGTGTTGCCTTGAAAGTGAAAGCATTATTCAGTTCAACTCATTTGTGTGAATCTTCTTTTTCCAATATGAAGTTTATTATGAACAAATATCGCAATCGACTTACAGATGAACATTTGGATAATTATATTCGAATGGCTGCATCAAATTATACTGCAAACATTAAAAAAATATCGATGAGTCTGAGTGTCAGCTTTCTCATTGAACGTGCTTTTTCATTTTTCAATGTTTATGTTCATGATAGCGCGTTACTTTTTGTTATTATTATTAACTATTTTCAAATCATACGTGACATGCCGTTGTGGCTGGATAAAAGTTTGTGTTTATTTTTCAAACACACATTCATAGGTAGGAATGTAGCTATGAACAAGTACGTACTAGTAATATTAGTTATTTTGTTATTAGTTTATTATTAGTAGATACCTATGTATTATGTATTACCAGTTAAATAGTAAAATAAATACATATAATGATAAATTAACTGTGGATTATTTCATTTACGTTGCGTTACGTGGCTTCCGTGTGGGTAGCTCGCTGTTTATTCCAAAATTAACAAAGTAGCTCAACACATTGAATAGGTTGGCGACCACTGGTTTTCGATAACAGGAGACGTTCAAGAAAGTGTTTGTACACCGATGAGCCACCAAGGGCACTCACCCTCAACGAGATCCCTTTGAATAGCATTGTATATAGCACTATATCATCAATGGAAGAATAAAAATCAAAAACTGTTTTCTCAAAAATTTCATCGCTTCTAATCATTTTTCGTTTTAAGAAATACAGTTCTTTATGTTTTGAAAAAACGGCAACAATTTCCACCATTTCCACTATAAAGTAGGCCGGTCCCGTCGAGTAGGATCAGTCGCTAGATGGATATTCATTGATTATAATGAATTTTAAATTTATCCAGTAAGTGATATTTTTCAAACACATAAAATATAATAAAAGTATAATGCCGTTCATTTATTTGAGGTTTGAGGTACAAACAGGACAAATCCAAAATCACTATGTGCAATTATACACAAGAATGTCACAAGTGACTGTTCAATATTGAAGGCGCTTAGAAACGTGTCGGTCAAACGTTATGAACCAAATGATACGCTAGCCTTAAAGTGAAAGTGTATATTTGCCTCGCACATCAAGTTTTGTGTAGAATGTTTACAACAAAGTGAATTTTACCAAGTATATAAATATGGCGGCTCAATGGTCTAGGGGTATGATTCTCGCTTTGGGTGCGAGAGGTCCCGGGTTCAAATCCCGGTTGAGCCCAATTTTTTGCCTGGCCCAGTGCGACTTCATGAAGACATGAAAGGGATCCGTTCAGAAATAATTTATTTCAATCTGTGTTTTTGTTTGGAAAACTTTCCATATATTAATGAATAGATCAACGGCCTTCTATAAGATATTCACATGAAAGCTATGGCACCACAAACGTTACATTTGTTTTTGGTCGATATGATAATGATGGAGCTGAAGCACCTCAAAGAAATCATTGAGGCTCTTTGGTCTCGTCAGTACAGTGTAGCTCAGTTGCAGAAAACAATACAAATGTACGGAGTCAGCTACAGAGGTCAAACCGCCTCTGGTCTGACCTCTGTAGGTCATGCACTCAAATATCGCTAATCGCAGACACGTGTTTCTGGCTCTTTGGTCTCATCAGTACGATGTAGCTAAGTGCGAGGATTGGCAATATTTAGTCGTAGTTATGGATGGAGTTCAGATCGCCTCTGGGGAGAGTTTTCACCAACACAACGTCTCCATGAAGGCAGTTTTAGCCACCTGTGAGACGTTTGGGTCCAAAATGTAATACAAGATGGGAAAGAAAATTCATGGACAAAGCACTCAGAAATTACTAACCACAGACACATGTGTCTGGCTCTTTGGTCTCATGAGTACGATGAAGCTAAGTATATAGATTGACGTTAGGTACTCGACAGGGACTGAAGGTAATTGTGTAATCCACAAATAGTTACAAAAATTTAGTTTTATATGTGTCGAGTACATATCTGTTGGTTTCCTTTTTCAACCAAGCTTTCAATTCAGTATATCTCTGAAACATTTCACACTCTTGTTCTTTGACGCTGATGCTATGACACGTTCAAATCGCAGTTTGTTCATACTTTCATTGAAGAGTACTTGTCCACCTGGTACTCCAACCATGAAAGTTTCAGCTGTTCCAAGTGAATTCTGATGAATATTTGTTTATTTCTGACCGGGATATTATAAGCTTATATCGTTATAGTTACGCTATCAATAAAGAGGGTCATAACTCCCTTGGGACATTATAGATTTTATAATTCCCTCTACCTTTCACAAGTAAAAATAAATAGAAATGAAAACTGAACCATATTTTATTTATTCACGTCATTACAAATAATAAATGTACAATTTTGAAATGTTCCCTGAAAATTACTTCCGCCACTGGAAACAATTTCTTCTTTTGTATGGCTGGAGCTTCTGTTCACTACAGTCGAGGTACCTGCCTCTTCTGATGACAAAGTAGACAACATACGCGCCGTTTTATTTCTCAATTCGATGCTATCCTCCAAATACCCCTCCGCCACCGTGGAACTTTTCCAACCTCCGTGTCTTTTTAAGTTAGTCATAGTTGCTCCTGCATTGGCTAGAGCAGTAGCAGAAGTGCGACGAAGGCAATGTCCCGTATAGGAAGATGAGTTTGGCAATCCTAAATACATTGCGATTTTGCTGGGGATTTTCCCAAACATGTTTTTTCCAATTGGCTGAGATGTACATTTATTTTGTCGGAAGCTCAAAAAAAATCGTTCAATACCTTTAGGACGCAAAGACATATAAAGTCTTAATAAAGGCAAAGCGGAGAACTCTTTTTCATCTACAACTGTAAATTTCTTCGATACACCAGTTTTACTTTCCGGTACGTTCACTACCATAACGGAATCCCGGTCCTCTATATCCGATATCTTCATATTCAAAAGTTCCTGACTTCTGCATCCTCCAAAATAACCCATAATCAAAACAACCTATAACAAAAAAAAGGAAATAAATACACACAAAAAGGAAAATAAGAAAAAAATTACCTTATGCAATAAATTAATATCATTAGGAGCGTCCTTTAGGAATCTGATAACATCTTTAGGAGATAAAACAGCAGACTTTTTCGGCTTATAACTCTTACTCTTCCGTTTCAAAAAAGCCTGTAGTTCATTGAACTTAGTGATATCTCGTTTCTCATGTATAGTCACCATCGATTTTAGCATTGACCATTTAGTCCATAAAGAATTCGGACTATACGTTTCTGACTGAAACGAATAAACACAATTACTACCAAATCTACCGAAAAACATAGAAAATTCCTTACCAGTTCTTGAAAATATGCCAGAAATACAGTTTCAGTGACATCTTTTGGCATAACATTTTTCCGTGTCAGCCAGTCCAGATATATCTTGTATTCTTTTTGGTATGCGGCTTCACTTTTCGATGGAATTAATGATTCTCTTGCTTGTTCAGCTTTTTTCAAAATATCCTCCATTATATTTGGGGTAGAAAACACGTTTTCACCGCAAACACAGCTTGATAACAAAGTTCTGTTTATAAACAAGTAACATAGCAACAACCTAGCAACAAGAAAACTCTACTATAATCAACGGTACCTGATTCAAATATACCGGGAAGGTAATGAATTGGTACATTTTTCCGTTTCAAAAATGAACAAAATTTTATTGAAATCGGTCAGAAATAAAATTATCTATGTACCACGGGAATTAATGAGCCTTAATAACCTCAGGCAATTGCTGTCCCTCGGGCCAGAGGCCCTCGGGACGCAAACTTTGCCATCGGTAATTAAGGCCCTCCTAATTCCCTTGATACATAAATAACTATTTTATTTTCAATAAAATAATTTTCTCTGTCATTATGAAAACTGTCATATCCACTGAAGGCATAAATGAAAAAGAGATGATTTTTGGTAATATCCATTCGAATAAACTAGTTTCTGTCAAATAAAATCGTCGTAAGGCATTATTTCTTACTGTAATGGTATCTCAATCTGTAATGTTTGAATTGAACTTTATCCTTTATCATTTCCATTCAGTAGAATCGTCAGTCTTGCACATTGTAGCAGAAATAAGAAACAGTACAATAAAACACGAATACAACCAAATCATACGTGTATGATTACTTTTTTGCTAAAATTACCTTCTTATCGCTGAAAAGGATATTTTTACCATGAATATGAAATATGAAACTATAATTGGATACAGTTTCTTTTTATTACCAACGAATTAATTCAATGATACTATTGAAGGTATGTTTGGCAACCCCAAATAATTTATAATAGCTTGTTCACATTTCAATAGTGACTTTATAATGGGTGATTTTTTAAGAGGTATAGGATTTGATTTTCGAAACAACACAAAAAATTTGAAAAAACTGATGAAATCTTTATTGGAATCGATCAATATAATTCAATGTTTGAAGATGATTTCATGCAAATGTAGTTAACCGCTCCGCTTTAGATGGCCCATGCGCAAGGCCCAATTTTGGCACACTCTCTTTAAGATATCGACCGGTATTTCACGTATAAATGCTTCAATATTGGCTTCCAGAGCGCCAGTCGTTGCTGGTTTATCCCTGTAGACATGAGCCTTAACATGACCCCACAAGAAATAATCCAAAGGCGTTAAAACACGCTCTAGGTAGCCAATTGACGGACCCCAAACGTGAGATAAACTGTTCATCAAAGGTAACTTTGGTCCATTGTTTCTCGTGCCGTGTGGCATGTGGCACCGTCTTGTTGAAAACACATGTCAGGCATGTCCAATTCTTCCATTTTGGGCAACAAAAAGTCGTCAATTATCACACGGTAGCGCTCGCCATTCACAGTAACGTTCCGGTCATTGTAGTATTTGAAGAAGTACCGCCCGATGATGCCATCGACCCATAATCCACACCAAACGGTGACTTTTTCGGGATGCATTGGTAGCTCTTGCAATGCTTGTTAACGTAGCCATTCAACCAGAAATGAGCCTCGTCGCTGAACACAATTTTTCGATAAAAATGTGGATCTTCCTCCAACTTTGCCAGCGCCTAATCACCAAATGTTAGACGTTGTGGGAGGTCGTGTGGCTTCAATTCTTGCACCAGCTGTATCTTACAAGATTTCACACCCAAATCCTTTCGCAAAATTTCCCACGTAGTGGAGTAACAGAGGTCCAGATGCTGCGAACGGCGGTGAATCTATATTTCACGGTCATCACGAACACTGGCGGATACAGCCGCAATATTTTTTTCACTCCTCACTCTACGTATACGTATTAGTGGTTTATTGTCCAATAATGTAAAATGGGTTCGAAATTTAGTCACAAGCTTCCAAATAGCATCCTCAGTAAACTGCCCATAAATTGGAAAAAATGCACGATGCACTTTCTTCACCGAGCAAGAATTTTGATAATAAAATTCAATAATTTGTAAGCGTTGTTCATTCGTAAGTCAATTCATGGTTAAATTATAGACCAAACTGAGTAAGTTTGACAATGACACAAGTCATGATTCACGCGTGATCTGTCAAAAACAGTGTTGCCAAAAAGATACCAGCAAAAAAATTACTCAGTACTTTTTTACTACAAATAAAATTACATTGACTTCAACACGTACGGGCTTATCAAAGAAGTTCATTTGGTCAGTTTCCCTGTGACGTATGATTCATGAAATGCTTAGCTAATTGAAGTAGCCCTATAATCGATCCTTGTGGCGCATAAAACATCTATTATTTCTATTGAGTCACTAAATCTTAATGTAATTTCATCAGGGTATGGAGAAAATATCGAAGGCCAGTTTTACATCCGGAGTACTTACCGATGACGAGCTCAATCGAGCTATTCAGGGACAGAGGAAGATGTTTCCTGAAGGTATTCCTGAATGCGGATCGGATGCTCTACGATTCACGTTGCTGTCGCACAACATAAAAAGTAAGTATTTGATACATGAATTTGATGTGAGAAATATTGGGGAAAAACTGTATTACCTAATGACGGGTACACCGCTGGCGGTTGTGGTTTTTTCCATATTTATGTCTCCTTGTTTCATAATAATCACGACCACCCTTCCTTCTTCTATCTGTTCTACATCTGTGCTTCTTTTACATTTCTGAAAAACTTCCCCTGGCCATTGCATCTCCATAAGTTCTCTTGTATCTTCTTCGTTCAGATCCTTCTCCAGTTCTGTTTCTATTTTACTAACCATATTAGTTCTCTCCTCCTAATCGTCCACTGTTTGAGTGCCTATCCCCCTTGTTTCCTTTATAGTCTGTATCTGTGGTACACATTCTGGCTTTTGCCTTTTCTCTGCCCTCTCCTCCGCGTTAAGTTCTTCCATCACCTACGCCATTACTCCTATCGCTTTGGGCATTTTATTTACGTAGCCGTCTAATTCATTAATGGCCTTCATTATTTCTTTTTTTGTGTTTGGTATCTCCGTGATGACTTTTTTAACCATTTCTAGCTCCTCTGCCATTTTCTTGGCTATGTCTTTGAGTGTCTTGAACTCTTTCTCCACCTCTAGTGAGAGTTCTGCTTTTTCTTGCTCAGTTTTCTCTGGGGACACCTCTCTTTTTCTTTTGTCTGTTTCTGTTACTGGTGTGGAGCCCTCTTCTATCTCTGCAGTTTGAACTTTTATTGGAGGGTATTCTTTTTTACCCTTCTTTTGAAACGCTTCCGGTATTTCTCCTGTTAAATTTCGTTTATTTTGCACTTCCATTTATACCCCACGAGCAGCCAGGGAATATCTAGATCCGCTGGCGCAGAGCCCCGCTCACGCCAGTAAGGCTTTATATTCCGGGAGATCGCCCGTTATCTCGGAAGCACCGTTCACGACCACGTCCGTGTGATCACGCACCCCTCGACACGGTAGCTAACGCCTTGGGTTCCGGATTTTTCTGGTTTACTCCATTGTAGATGTAGACATGAAAGTGAAAAATCCCTAGCCCTCGAATGCTCTAATAGCGTCGGGATCGGAAACGAACAAGAGTTGACCAAGGGAGGCCTGCCAGTAAAGATGAAAGATGAGGGATCCCACCCAAGACTAGTTGAAAGAAGGTGAGAATCCATCTCGGGCACCAGTAGTGCACCCCTGGGGTAATAGAAGTTAGGTTAAGTTAGGTTAGGTCCACAGTGAGTGGGTGTATTCGACCCTCCACCACAACCCGCAAGGTTCTTAACGAAGCCGATTATTCTGTATGGTGAGTGGCCTTTCAGGTCAGATGATGGTAAGAGTACGGCTCTTCAGAACTCTAAAAACCTGATTCGGTCCCCAGCGGGGCGCAAACGTTTGCTAACCTGCTCATGAGGGGTTTGTTCCTTCACCTGAGACAGATTCTGCGTACGCTGCTAAAGAATTTGGTTCAAGGCGGTTTCATAAGGTACCCCACTCTTGAGGTCGTTTCCTGGCCAGTTGTTTCATGGCTACACCACCAAATCTCATGTTTAGGTTCAGTTATTTGATCAGGGGTTGGAGAGTGGAGAAGCTCTCGCTCTCGATCTAAATTTACAGAGAGTTCAGTTGGAGTCGTGAGCTCGACATCCATCTCCTCTGTAGACTCGTACCTGATCTAAATCTACAGAGAGGTCAGTTACAGTCGTAAGCTAGACATCCATCCCCTCTGTAGACTCAGCGTCAGAAAGAAGTTTTTAAGTTTACTCTGTCCATAAAAGTCCCACGAGTAGGTAGGGCGAGAAGATCAATCACGGCAGGGCTTCGCATTACCGTGACTAGGCGATGCTACGACGAGAGGTCGCCTGGTATCTCGAAGGTTCCGTACGCTAGTTGCACACACACCGATTTTGGATGGCCAGTATAAAATCGGCAGATATTTTATTGGTAGCGGGTGCTTGCACACTCACCGGATTTTTATCGATCAAACAATCAGTTGCTTTGTTGTCTTAATTAGCACGCACTACCAAAACGAACTTAATGCGTAGTAACTACAATTTCACCGAGCATTCGAGACTGGAAAAAACCGGTGAGTATGCAAGAGTGTATTTAGTCATGTACGCCACTACTTCCCGGTACTGCCGGCGATACAGTGGCAGTGGACGGCTGCTCACCGGTATTTTACCGGCGACGATCACCGGTCGGCGTTTGTGCCAGGTCCCGTTCCCACATTTGGTTCACTATTGGAATTTGGACGACCGGTACAAAGTCGGCCGTCCAAAATCGGTGTGTGTGCAACTAGCGGTAGAGACAAATGATTCTGTCACTCCCGTATCCGGCGGGGCTACGTGAAAGCAGGTATTCGATGGCTGGTTTGCTTAACCCCCACATCCCAAGCCAATGCACTCGCCAAAAACAGCATACACAGTGATTCAGGCAGTGAATGATGAACAAGGGCACCCAACTCGCCCATCTAGTAGTTACTAAAAGACTAATTAACAAATTTGTATTGATTCCTCTCAACTTGTACTCAATGAACTCTTTCTTGAAAGTATTCAACACATTGATTGTGGTACTTCAGTTTTAATAACATACCTGAGTATGAAAGCTATTTTCCGGTTTTTTGACCGTGTTCTGCAGGTTTTTATGCCTGACGTTTCGTCTACTACTGCGGTAGACGCCTGTAGTAACGGTCGCAGTGCACGAGACCTATCGTTCTGAATGCATCATTAACGATGCTGGTATTCGACTCTGGTTTTATTTCATTAGTGGATGTGGCGTGATTTCTCCTAAATGGATTACCTGACCTTGTTGGTGTACCTTTAAAGACAGGTAGCTAGATTTTTATTAATGTTCATTACCTCCTCTTTTCTATTGAAATTATCCCTGTGTTTTTGAATTTCTATTTCCTCTCTATATACTCTTAAATAATAATTTTTATCGAGTATTACTGGATCCTTCGTTGAGAGCACAAATGACGATTTTCCAACAGGCGATTTTTCAACTCAAGTGGTTTTTTCTCATTATAAAATCTATTTCAACATACAATCTGGAAATCAATATATTTGGACTGGCGTTTTTCTGGCTTCGAAGTACAGAATCAAGCAAAGCTGAACTGGATGTCATTGATTTTGATGAAAATGAATTTACAAATGAAGAGACAAGAAGAACAGTTTTCTTCATCTCCTGAATACGCCAACTTACTTGGCGAAACGCGCGTAGACGAGTATTGTGGTCCTGGTGATGTATTTGTCGGAGGTTTGCGAAGTTAGTAAGTTATTTATATGAATAATATATAATATCGGTACAAAAACCGTACCTTGTGGTACTCCACAATGTACTACCCCGTTCAAATATGATTTAAATATGCTGTAAACATTCCCATTAGCTCCCATACCTTGCAAAGCCTCCAACAACTGAGTAAAGTCCACCTTATCGGATGACGGAAATTTTTCCAGTAAATATTAATTTATTTTTTTGCAACTGAAGCTCTGCATTTATTTCACAACGTAGACATCATTATTCAGCAAAATGAAATCAATCAGGCCATATTTCAGTTAATTATTTTCCGCCCGAAATATCACCCCTTCTGCTGCACATTCTCATCGAATCTCTCCGTTTCTCGGAAAAATAAGAAAATTTTCGGGGTACACGATAAGCATTTTCCACCGTCGAAACGACCTTCTCGAGGCGGAACAAATGGCGCGGAACACACACATTTAAAATATCAGCGTGATTCGGAAAAATTTATTTAAATGAGTGGTTTTCCGAATGTGCGATTTTCACGGCGCCAGACGCCGGAAAACGGTCGTAACTTGACGGAGTGGAAATGACGAAAAATAATATCGAATAGCTGGATATAACATTTGTGCGAGACGAAATAATGGCCGGCGGCGCTGAAACCTTCACATCTAGCCCGGGAATTAGATTTCGAGGTGGATGAATACTTTCATTGGAAATAATAATAATAATACAACTTGTGTTTACATACAAGACAAAGGTAAAAGAGGAATTCATTGCAAATAAATATTGTACAATTCACACCAGCAATATGTTACTTTGTTACTGTTACTGTTGGATTCTGTGTTGCGGTGTTTTGAGATGAAATACTTTTCAGCTGTCGGTCACTTCGATATCTTCGTTACTAAATAACAGGTTTTTTTAATTCTGCTTCTTCAGTTTCACTGTTGCAAACCACTATTTTGACTATCTGTTATTTTCAAGATCACTTCATAAATTTCGACGTCAACGAATGCTACACCAACAAACTCTTCTGCAACAAAATTTGGCAGGCGACAAAATTCACCAGGTTGTGGTTCACCAACGTTTCGAACGAACAGGAACTATCAGCAGTGCAGGTCAAGGATCTCGGATTGATGGATAAGTGGATTCTCAGCAGGCTCACGTTCATGGTGGATACTGTGAACCGTGGATTAGAGAATTTTGATTTTTATGTGGCAACTACATCTCTGAAGAATTTTTTGTACTATGAGTTCTGCGATGTATACTTGGTGAGTGTTTAATGTTTGTTCTGGTTTATGTATAAAGTTTGAAATGAAAAAAGCAAATAGATGCAAATTCTTGGAGAAGAAATTGATCGAAAAGACAGAAACATCATAACTATTCCAATTTTTTTGTCTTATTGTTTTGTTATTGGGTTGTTTCACATTTTTGTCTTTTTAAAACTGTAATATCTCAGTGAAAACTCATTGAATTTGATCGAAATAAGCGTCAACATAAGACAGGTCGATTAATTCCGGCATCATAAAAATTATGTGCTCGGGATTCGTGAAGTCGAGGAAGGCCGTTTTGCCTGGTCATGAGAAAGCAAAAACAGCCTTCTTCGACTGCATCGAACATAGAATTTCAATGCTAACAGATTCAATCGATTTGTAACAAAAGTGCACCAACTCAAATGACGCTTTTTTCGATTTAATTGAATGAGTATCAACTGAGCCGCTCTTGATTTATAAATGTTGTGACTAACACGATTTTGTGACGTTTTATAAACATCACGAATCGAGAACCCCAACCGAAGTCACAATAACAGATTAACTGATGTGACTGACTGAACTTATGTAGAGAAGATAATATTTTTGTAACATGTTTCATGTATTAATGAAAGTAAGGATTTTGTAGGTGCTAATAATGATAGAATAAAATTATATCAATTGTGATAGAATCACTAATTGGGAAATATGAAAAAAATGAAAAAATTGGGCTCAACCGGGATTTGAACCCGGGACCTCTCGCACCCAAAGCGAGAATCATACCCCTAGACCATTGAGCCGCCATGTTAGTTAATCAAGAACAATAACATTCAAATCAACAATTGTATAAATTGTTCATGTCAATAATGTAGTAACCTACTTTTACAGATATTGTCTTCTTATACCAAACGTGTACAAGATTGTACATTACCTACCTCAGCCAACTCCAGTAACTGTAGTTTTAGCCATTCATAAGTTATTTATTCATGGACTTTGAGAAGTCATTACAGGTAATTTTTGAACCGTAAAAAAAACTAGTGAAACAATAGAAACTTTTGAATAAGGAAGTATTTCTTATCTACGAACCAAAAAAATCTTGGAACTGGTTCTATGGCCGATTTATTTTCCCTATATAAAAAAATTAACATAAAATTTAGTCAGATTTTGTATTCTTTTGTATATATTATCATTCATAAGAGAGTGCATCTGTTGAAAATTGTTGAAAATTGGGAAAATCACAATTCAAAGTCGCTCTGAAATTGAATTGAATGTCAAATTAACTGATATGATTAATCACTATTCACTAGTGTAGCGACTCATATCTGAACATAGAATTTTTATGCAAATCTATAGACCAATGTGGCTTACTCGATTCCATGTACGTTAAAAAAACGGTAGGAATCGTTAATATCGCTGTTCATGTGACGATTGTATAAAGCAAATTGACAGGTAGATGTGAATTATGATGAAATATTATCTTAGGTTATGTTTGCAAATGTAGGAAAGTACCGATTTTTTCGAATCACTTGAATATATATATATATAAGAATCTAGAATTATCAACGATGTCAGTTGCCTTGTGAAAAAATCTATTTGTATGTCAACAATGAAATGGATAGATTTATGCTACGATGAGTGAATGTCAGTCTATATTAGACTATAGGACTGAAATCGAACTGGTTTAGTGATATTAGGCGCGTTTTATAGGCAGATATATCCGTCCTGTCACATACAGACACAATGAACAATAAAGAAGTTCTTATCCTAAAAAAGAAACTTATAGTTTTACAATCAATATGCACAATGACAAATACTTATATAAAAACGTACACTAATTCCCTATTGTTTCATATTAAAATACTCAGTGAGGTCGTAAAACAAATCAATTTGTACATTTTTTTTCATTGCGCTTCGGAATTTGGATAGTGTGGTCTCATTTCTAATATTCACTGACAACTTATTGTAAGCCTTTATACCCGTGGAAATTGGTCCCTTTGACACCAGATCAAGATTGTCAAGTCTAGGGTAGAACATGACCACGTAGGCAGCTATAGCTACCTAAAATTCCCAGGCTACATCTAACATGACCACGTAGGCAGCTATAGCTACCTGGTCATGTTAGATGTAGCCTGGGAATTCTAGGTCTTCTAACTGGAACAACGGCAAACAAGTGTTGCTCATCTTTGCACTTGGCTGCACTGCGCTGATGAGGCCAATAGCCAGAAACACGTGTTCGCGGTTTGCCCCCCTTTTTTGGAATGTTGTGTCCACGAATTGTTTCATATTTGATTTGTTTCATGACCACTCGATAAAATCTCTATTTGTATTTATATCCTGGACCCGGATGTCACGCAGGTAGCTATAACTGCCTACGTGGTCATGTTAGATGTAGCCTGAGAATTCTAGGTCTTCTAACTGGAACCACAAATGTGCGGTTGGCTTCTGTTGTTGACTCCGTGCGGTTGTGTTGTTTCCTGCTTTCGGCAAACAAGTGTTGCCCATCTTTACACTTGACTGCACCGCGCTGATGAGGCCAATAACCAGAAACACGTGTCCGCGGTTTGCCCCCATTTTTGGAGTGTTGTGTCCACGAATTGTTTCATTTTTGATTTGTATAATGCACTCTCGGCGAACGATTATATATCTTATCATTCTTTTGTGAAAGAATCCTCTAAATATTCCTTATGACTGTAGTAAAATTTGTCCAGCAATAAGTTTTTAACTTTCTTACTGAACAAATTTGCAGAATTCAACCTCTTTATAGAAAGAGGCAGTCTGTTATAAAAATTGATGGCATTATACAATGGAGATTTTTTTGAAATGATCACTCTTATGTAAAGGGACCCTGAAAGCAGTAGCAAGGCGAGTATCACGACCGTGAATGCTCAAGTTCGTTATGTAAAAGTCAAGGTTCCTGTGCACAAAAATGACACATTTCATCATATAAATTGCGGGTGCAGTCAACAAGCGTTCTCTTTTGAAAACGGGTCTACAACTTTCTTGGTACCCCAGGTTGAATATCAATCTTATCAGTCGTTTTTGAGAGATGAAAACTCTAGAAGAAGTATGCATTCGCAAAGTAAACATTTAGTAAACCAAACCTATCTAAACAATGTTTTAACTGTTTGATCGAGTAATAAGCGGAATTACGTTTACTGCACACTTTTTGTATGTGACTTCTCCAGGTGAGATTCTCATCTGAAATAGTTCCACACAGTAGGATAAATATGGAGGCATGGAGCTACAAAACACACAACATTAACAGTGACAAAACTCTTGAAACGAGAGGACTCTAGTTTTTTTTCTATTCGATCAGCTTCAATATTTTACCATTCAGATTTCTAATGACCCCCGTTCACTAACGAGGAATATTCCCCGTACGCCACTCCTAGTATATTTCCATTCCTTCTCTGGCTGTTTTCTGTTCTCCGGGAAATCTCATTACATCCATTACACCTACGTGTCTACTATGCAAAGATAATCTAGATGTGTTGCAACCTGAACTTTAATAGTCCTCTGATCTTGTTTCAACTCCCTAGAGTAGGTACGTCACATCTATCTATAATGGGATTTTCGTGTACTCAACCTTTCCATATTCCTATATTTTCCCCTCAAATATTTGGCCTGCTCCTTTATGAAGGAAATGGCTGAGCGCCGATTGCGATTTTCCGGATTTTCCCAAGGATGTGACGCCGTCGGCATTCACTTTTGACTGCCCTGTGGGCGATAACTGGAGATTTGCTGAACTGGTAATAACTTTTGTGATTGTGAACTATGTTTCTCTGTTTATCATCAATTCCGGCACCTTTCACCAGAGATTTGCGAAGGAAAATTCATAAATTATCAACGATTTGGTTTTTCGCTACGGATAGTCAGTAAAGTAATATTACTTTCCTGACATGGAGCAGTTTTTCATTTATGAAAGTGTTTCTAATATAAAGTTCACTGACAAAACGATGCTATCGAAATTTCTCTATGAACGACAACTTCTAACGAGGTCTTAGATCTCAACGTGTGATTCCTAACACGGGTTGGACGATAGGAAGTGGAAACAGATCGCCTTGCGGTTCGAACCACCGGGTCGCACAGCGGTCGATTGAGTAAAAGAAGCAAATCACCCTCGTCAACCCACCAGGCTACCATCCTACGTCCCACATCCTTAAGATTATGCAAAAGCTCAATAGATGAGGCTAAGCTTGGACCATCCATGACATCGGGAGTGATTAAAGAGCTTTCTGAGGAGCCGAAAATAAATGGAATACTTCGTGACGAAGAAATTGTCAAATGTGAAATTCCAGTAGAGACGGTACATTGACCAATAATTTTTAGAAAATATAGGTAATAATAATTTATTCACTTGAAATTATTCCTGAATACTAAGCTCATTTTTTGATGTTACCATTATTTTATAGACTAAAAATTCTTGGGATTGCAGTGAAAAACATTTCACCAACTGGTTTAACTCTAATTTATTATACAGGGTGGGGCACCGAAAACGAAACAGATCGAATATCTTCAAAACACATGTATTCTGAAAAAAATGCAAAAACACGTCGATTTTTAATCCAAAGGGACATCTTCCTATCATAACCTCAACTGTTATACCTCTTCCCCCACCCCTCGGTGGGGGAATGCACCTCTGGGTGGGGTGCATTGTCACCTTGGTGACAATGCACCCCACCTAGGGGAAAAAACAAGATGGCGGCTTTATAATGGCGGACAAGATTTGCAATTATGGTTCGATTCGATTCAAAATTCATAAGTGGTGGTTTTCAGGGTCGGAAATTATGAATTGTTTTTCAATGCAAAAAATCAAGATGGTGGCTCCAAAATGGCGGACGAAATTTGTAATCATGGCTGTGTTGGCACATTCATTATTTTTGAAATAATATTCAATTATTTCTACCCTATCCTGAACAGAATGAACCATTTTTTATTTCACTCGTTAATGTAACTGATGTACTACTGTCAAAAAACTGACACAAATGAGCACTGAAACAAAAGGTTTTTTATTATACCAATACATAGGCGTAGTGAGTCAATTGTTATTCCGAAGGTACGAATGTCATCGAATAACTTCAGAAATGCTCAAAAACGTCAGACGGCGTTTCGAGAATAACTTATACTCATTTATGGCAGTTAATGGCGAACACTTTGAGCATCTACTGTGAATTAAAGTAGTTTGCGATGATTGGATTATATAATTTTTTCAATTGTTGTTCTTTTTTCGTGAATTGTTCACATTACCTTTCAAATAAAATGTGAATTAAAAAACGAAACAGTTGTTTTTCCTGCAATAGAGCGCCAAAATGAAAAGTCAAGTAGCGAACACTCACTTGTCCGAATTTCTTATGGAATTACCTTTTCAATGCTGTGTCACACTTAGTACTTTCCCTAATCAAATTGTATGAGTGACCAAGGGGTGGGGAGAGAAGTATGACAGTTGAGGTAACGATAGGATTTGTCCCCCTTGGATTTAAAATTAACGTGTTTTTGCATTAGGTTAACAACACATGTGTTTTGAAGAATTCGTTTTCGGTGTCGGGTTAAATCGAACCATAATTTCATCCGCCATTTTGGAGCCACCATCTTGATTTTTTGCATTGAAAAACAATTAATAATTTCCGACCCTGAAAACTACCACTTACTAATTTTGAATCAAATCGGACCATAATTGCAAATCTTGTCCGCCATTGTGAAGCCGCCATCTTGTTTTATCCCCTAGAAAAACTCCATAATGCATTGTCAACGAATTTATGTCAAATTAGCTTGCGAATGAAGTATCATAATTTGTAATACGGAACAGATTTTTTTTCCGCAAGAAGGCGCCAAAATTGAAAATTAGGTAGCTAAAATTGACATGGCTGAATTCCTTATGGAATTATCTTTTTAACGATGTGTCACACTTACTACTTTCCCTATTCAAATTGTTTGGGTGATAGTCACCGAGGGGTGGGGGAAGAGGTATGACAGTTGAGGTTATGATAGAAAGATGTCCCCCTTGGATTAAAAATTGACGTGTTTTTGAATTTTTTTCAGAAGACACGTGTTTTGAAGATATTCGATATGTTTCGTTTTCGGTGCCCCACCCTGTATATTACATACGATATAAGTATATAACTAATCAAAATGATTCGTAACTTTTGTTTCGTTCAAAAGTTTAGAGGATTCAAATCTTAAACATTGGATTCATATCTTAAACATTTTTGAATACCCGGCAAAAAATGAGTCAAAAAGCATTTTGGTATTTCAAAACTATCCTAAGAAACAAGTTTTTCCATTTGAAAAAACTGAGTTTTGGCCCATTTTTATATCTTCAGAATTAGTACTCGATTCCGATAACCTTGTATAATATTTTAGAAATGTTACTCCAAGATAACGATGGAATGAACTATTTTTATGAATGAGTAATAGCTTATTTATGTATTCTATGAAACTTTTTAATTGTATATTGTATAGGGGAATCCCTCGAGATCCGAATACCTAGTTCAATTGAAAACGGTTACATAAATGCACTGATCAGATAATGTATCTATACAAAAAGTAAACAGTTTTTCAAATTGATCCAGAATTTTTGTTTTTCAAATTTTTTTGAAGCATTCGGTTATTGTAAAATTTGATATCAAATACAGATAGTAATTCCAGTATTTTTTTCTCTGACGAAATAAAGGAAACGACGAAAAGCGGACTGAGAAACGCGAAAGAACCTGGAGCCGTGAGCCACTGCTGGACCCTTTGCACCTCTCTGGATACTAGCCTCAGGGCATTGGCCCCCTTCATGCCCGTTTTGTCGCATCATCTGCATCATCACTTGCCCGAGTTTCCAGGGCGCGGAAAACGATTTGATTTTCCGCAGGTAAGTTGGGAAACGCTGATAACTTTGTCTCCGTTACACACTAATCATGAGAGCAAAATGGTTCTGTGGAACTAGTATATTGTCCAAGTGAGAAAAACGACATATTTCTCACGAGCGCAGAAGCGAGTGAGAAATATGTCATTTTCTCACGCATTGTACACTGTACTTTTTCAACGGTTGCGTTGTTTTCAAGTATTGAAAATTAAAATACATACAGGGGTGCGCAAAAGTCCGGAATAAAATTAATATCTTTTTAACCAGTATTTTAGGAAAAAAACGCTGAAACACGTCAGTTGATTTTACGTTGTACGCATTTTTTTCAACCCCTTAGCTACAACCCTCCTTTTTTTTCAAATGCAAACCTATGTCGTGTATGGGCTCATTGAAAAGCTCGTAAAAATGGAATCTGGCCATACCCTTAATATTTTTTCACTCATGCGGTTACCACGAAATGAGAAAAAACTCTTTTAAAACCAAAAAAGTTAGAAATATCTACTTAGTGCTATCTACGGGTGAATTAACGTTGCAAAAAACAAATAAGTGGTGATGATCTACATTGCTCAACAATTGCTAAGGATCACCAGTACCTACTTGGGTAAAATTGAAAATATGTATGTTTAGTTTATTAATTGGGTACCTTCAAAGTGTTCTTTTTCAATTTGTTTAACAAAAATGGTATGGT
This sequence comes from Leptinotarsa decemlineata, assembly GCF_025532065.1. Classification (NCBI taxonomy): domain Eukaryota; kingdom Metazoa; phylum Arthropoda; class Insecta; order Coleoptera; family Chrysomelidae; genus Leptinotarsa; species Leptinotarsa decemlineata. Next base: position 4,451,222 of record NW_027412573.1, on the reverse strand, counting down.
CAGAGAGGCAGTGTATCGAAGTCTTGATATTGTTGGGATGTGGGGATAGAATGCGGAGTCAAAGTGAGGTGTGCACTTTATTTAATGCAAAATATCCGGAAAATCACTTTTCCCAGGCTTACTGTGAGTAAGATCTTACACAAATTTGAAGAATATGGTACAGTGAAGGACTTGCCCAGAAGTGGCCGGCCACATGTTTTAGACGAAGATCAAAAATTGGACATTGCCGTATCTCTGCAGGAAGATCCACATTTGTCAACGGTTTCATTAGCCCAAAACAATCCTGCGTCTAGACGTATGATTGGGAGGTTTTTGAAAACAGAAAAATACCACCCATATAAGCTTTGTCTTGTCCAAGAGCTCTGGGAAGATGACTATGACAGGCGTTTGCAATTATGTGAGGAAATAATGAGGCGATGTGACGAGAATTATAGGTTTCCACTCAACATACTCTTTTCGGACGAAGCTACTTTTTATTCACATGGAGTAGTTAACAGTCACAACTATCGATTCTGGAGTCCAAACTGGACTTCAGAATCATTTTTTGTTAATAATATTTTTTTCAATTTTTTCAGCTTTTAATAATATTTCAATTTTTATTTGTTTGGTTGTTGTTGTATGATATTTCTTTGTAATTTTGGTTTTTTGTTTAATAAAATTATTATTTTCGGTTGATATTTTTGATTTTTTTCAGCGTTATCAAATCAATTTATATTATATTAGACAATTGAAGTCCGAACTGATGAAATGTATGAAGTCAGTTTTCAAGTTGTACAAATTTTACAGGATTTGGACTTTCGGGAAGAAGAAATCGAAAGAGATGTTGAAGAATCTCAGAGAGTCGTAGTCGCTATCAGAAGACTGAAGAAAATATTCAACGTTACTTTCAAGCATAAACCTTCTGGTGAGTTAACAAAATTATTTCTCAATCGCGTAGTTAGTTCGGGAGGTTTTTCAAATCTTCATCCAACAAAAAATTGAACGTTTGTCGTTTCAAACAAAAAATGTGAAATTGAATAATCTAATTCAAAATGGACGTCAAAATCAGTGGAGGTGATCAATTCATTAACATCAATATTATTCAAGATGAATGAATATATCATGAAATATCACTAGCGTTCACTTAAGTCGTCACGACCAATTTTCCTGCGAGTGGCTTTGATGGATATCTCTCGAATATTTTTATCATCAACGCTGGTGTTCTCCAGGGATCCATATTGTCTCCAAGCTTCTTTTTATTGTATATCAACGGCTTGTTGGAAAAAACCAAGAATCCAATGTATTGATTTGCTGACGACAGCATACTAGTCTTGTCATTTCATTTGTATTCCAGGACATCGGCAGCAGATACACATTTTCACCGGCAGCAGGAGGTTGCATATCTTAATGAGGATCTAGAAGTGATACCGAATTGGAGTAAAAGAAACCAGGTTTAATTCCACGCCACAAAAACTCAGGTATCGGTTTTCTCCAAAAAGATAAATATTTCCAAAGCAGATATAATGTCAGAACAGACGATTTCGCTTTCTGCTTCGATAAATTTGTTGGAGGTTGAAATGGACATCAATATGTCTTGGCACAGTCGTGTCGCAGCAATTGCAAAGGCTGCTCCTTGAAAGTTTGAAACACTGTTCCAAACCAGTTAACTGTACACAGTTCAGCAACTTATCATGCTTTATAAAGCTCAGATCAGGCTTTTTTATCGTTCTCATGTATGGAGCTCTGCCCATGAGCATACCCTGAAGCTGCTGGATCTCGCCCAGAAAAGAGACTTCCCCCTGATTGGACACGCGAACATCACTTGCAACTTTGATAGTCTGAAACATCGAAGAAAGGTTGGAGATTTGTCTCTCTTCTATAGATACCTTCAGAAGTCTCGAAATGACTTGGCACATTTGATTCCACCAAGAGCGATACATATCAGAAATACGCGAGGGACTGTGGCTGCTCATTTTTTTGAGATTCAACTCAGTACAGCTCGAACTCTTGAGCTGAGAACTCTTTCATTTGAATAACTGCGTTTATGTGGAATAAATGTCGTCCACTCCGCACCGCTCTTAGAGCGGTTCAAGAATGTGAAAAAAATCTATTCATATTTTCGAGTTCTCCTTCAAAAAATAGAAAAAAATTCTATCATGGCAATTTCCGATGACGTACATTAAAAGAAACATTTTAATTTCAAAGTTACGTTTCTTGTCTATGGGAGAACATTTCAACTATGAAAATGAGATAGATGATCAGGGCTCAGGTTAGGTAAGGAAAAAGTTGGATACAGTTGACTGCCTGCTCCATCTCTTGGAGGTGCCAATTTGGTTGGAATCGAGAAGGGTGTTGCAGTTCTTGTGTTTGGAAACTGTGCTTGTTTTGGATTTATTCCACGTCATAGATTCCATCGGAGTGAAGAAATGTTACATTGGTCACAGCACTATTACTCAACATTGGTACCAGAAGAATGAAAAATTGAAGTGGATTCAATTCAGATGTAATGGAGTTGTCAAAATCATTTAGTCAAAAATGGGAAAGTAAATAACTGGTATTTTCAAAATAGTCGGAGGAATAAGAAATACAAAAAAATCAGAGAAGGAAGAGCAGGAGAACAGAAATACGAAAAGAAAAGAAGGTGAGGGGAGTGAAAAGAAATAACAGAAGAAAGAACGAATTCTTCATATGGAGAAGGCACGAATGAGAGAAGCAGGTCTGCAAAGGTCTGAAAACGGAAATGACAGAAAAAAGTTGGAGATTAGAAAGAATGTTGGAGGCTGAATCGATGTTGTATTGGATATTTTTGGTAGCCGAGGAGAATGATTTGAAATTGAGTTTGGTTAAGTCAATGTTCAGATCAAGAGATGGGAAAAATCGGAAGAACAGATCATAGATGAGTCAAATAAGAAATTGAACAAAAATCGAATGAATTGATTGCAAGAAAGAAGATCTTGGTATGTAGTCAATGAACGTTGATTTGATAGGTAAAGTTGGAACCTCTAGCGTGATGTTAGTCTATTGAAAACACCACACCAGAACAAAAATACTGCAACTCAACACAGTAACGTTGTTCTGGTTTGACTAGCATTCCACGACTCCAACTCTACCCAGTTTTGACCGTACGGTTTTGGGGTAGTTATAGCAGCACACAGTATACGATAGCTAAAAATGAGTAATTTAAGCTAAAAACTTTGATATTTCATTAGAGAAAACAATTGCATTTGATGTGTTTCGATTACATTGCAATAATCCGTGCATTGACTCTGGTATTTTGTAGAAAACCCCTTTGAGAGAGAATTATCTTTATTTCAGTTACAATCCTCACGAGTTCTTCTTCAATGCATAACTATTCGGATGCAATCCAAGATCTAGCAGGGTGTCATTCGCTGACTGTTAGCAACGAATCAATACCAGCAGCATACTCCACCAGCGTGAAGGATGTTGTAGGAGTTTCTACCATCCATCTCCAAGTTCCTGAGGATGTTCTCAAACACTTGCAAGCTGATCTGCCGAAAATGAACATGAAAAAGGAAAAACTATTGAAAGAGTTGGAGAAACTGAACGAAATAGTATCGGCAGCATCTTACAAAATTAACGTTGGTGTTGAAAGACAGGACGGTAACTCGAAGAAGGTAGGAGTAGACTTGAATTTGATTATATTTTTTTCAACGAACTTGGTCCTCTTTTGAAAATTGGTCATTTATTGTTCAAATCTTCAATTTTACATAATTGTGATTTTGTTTCGTGTTTTCTCCATAATTTAATTTCAATATTTAAGAAGTTTGGAGTGATACTTCCTCCACTTGTAGATTTGCGTTACCCTGATTCAACCAAATTTTTTTCAGAAGTCGTATAGTTCATTTAAACAGCTTTTTTGGAATTGCTTGTTGAAATTAGTCAAGATATTGTCAAGATATTGTTTTTCAATATCCATTTCATTTATTATTTCTAGAAATATAAGTACTTAGGTCAGATATTACTGCACAAAATGTTGATGTTCTCGGTCTAGAAATACTTTGAGACTTGTGATTTTTTCGAAAAAACTATGTAACACAAGGTACCAATTTATAATCTTCAATTTTCACGGCATATAAGGAATTTCGTTTGCTATATCTCATTCCAAATGACAATTTTTCCAAAGTTTATGTGAATGTAAGCAGCGATTCAAAAATAAACTTTATGTTCCAAAAAAGATTACGAAAACTTATGTAGAATGTAGTTAATACCGAGTGTTCTTTTTTGTTGCAGATTTCTACCATTCAGGAAAAGCTTACACGCATAGAATATATTTTGGACCTGATTCAGCGGTAGTAAATTCATTTTTATTTTATAAATATACGTGTAAAGTGAAAAAAATGTCCGTTTTATTTATTAGGTACCTCAATTCTTCCTAATCATAAAACACGAGTACTACAGGAAAATCCTTAAAACGCTCTAAGAGCGGTGCCTATGCAAGAGCAGTAATTTACTCAGGAAGTTTATTCCACATGAACGCCGTTCTCCAAATGGAAGAGTTCTTGAACATTGAAGTTCGAAGTGTACTGTGTGAGGTGTGAAAGCATCGAACTCGAATTTATTCTGATTGTGTGTAATGGCCAGGTCTAAGAAATTTATCTGTTTCTCTATCTCTGTTTCGAGTGTGAACTGAATGTTGCTATTGAGATTGTTCATGAATGTCATAAATTGGTTCAGCTGTCGTCTAGTACCTCTGAAGCAGGCAAGAATATCGTCTATATATCTGTACCAAAAAAGAATATGTTTTTTACCCAGGTCGGAGTTTACTATAGTGGTCTCCAATTGGTTTTTTACCAATTTTAGTTTCATTCGATGTAAAGAGTATGTTCTCCAACATACCGTACAATGAGTGTAAGCCCTCATTTTAGACATATTAGATCAAGCCAAAGTAGACCATATCACTTCCTTTGAAGTTTCAACAGCTTTCGATGTATGCGTGAAACAGAGCTACCTACAGTTCAACAACAAATTCTATAAACAGGATTCAGGTTTACCAATGGGCTCAACCCTTAGTCCACTTTTAGCAGACATATTCATGAACAACTTGGAGACCACTATAGTAAACTCCGACCTGGGTGAAAAACATATTCATTTTTGGTACAGATATGTAGACGATATTCTTGCCTGTTCCAGAGGTACAACACGACAGCTGAACCAATTTATGACATTCATGAACAATCTCAATAGCAACATTCAGTTCACACTCGAAACAGAGATAGAGAAACAGATAAATTTCTTAGACCTGGCCATTACACACAATCAGAATAAATTCGAGTTCAATGTTTTCAGAAAACCTACCTATACAGACATCACCATCCCAAGCGATTCTTTCCATCCAGACAGTCATAAATTAGCAGCCTACAACTCAATGTTGCACAGAGCATTGGCACTGCCTTTGTCTGCAGACAATCTAGCTAGGGAAATTGATATAATTACACAGATAGTTCATAATAATGGTTTCAACGCAGATACTATCCAGAAGTTAGTCAGGAAACAAAGCAGGAAATTCACTTACAGATTAATATATCCTCAGGTCAAACAACCAGAAACCAAGAAATGGGTAACGCTAACATATTTTGAAAAAAGAACAGAAATAATCGCAGGTTTCTTCAGAAAAAACAATATGGAAGTAGCATTCAGATCACATGCCAGGTTATCTCATTTCCTTTTCAATGCCAAAGATAAGGTCGACAAGTTAGAAAAATCTGGAGTTTATAAGCTTAAGTGTCCGGAGTGTAATAGTGTTTATGTGGGATAATGCGGACGAAATTTCCAAAAACGGTATGCTGAACATGAAAGGTCCTCAGGCTAGGAAAAAATGATTCGACGTTTTTAAACCATTCCTAGGCATGCAACCACAAGTTTTCGAATCTAAACTCAAACTGTTAAATGGTCAAATCGATTCAATTCACTTTCCGGTTTTTTAATTGGTACATCCGCATTGTGTACTGTAAATTCAGGTACTCAATCAAGTGCCTGAATGGTATATACCTATTGGCGAATGTAATGAATCATTCTTAGTTTATTGTATTGGTTTGAGAATGTCCATATAGGACGAAACTGCAATAACGTTAGTTACAATTAAAATTGGTAAAAAACATAGAAATTTTCATTTCTCTTTTCATTGTGATCTCCTACCACGTATTAACGGCTACATCCATCAATTTACTCAATAGGATATGCAACCTCCTGCTACCGGTGAATGTGTGCATCTGCCGCCGATAACCCGAAAAGCAAATGGAATGACGAAACAAGTGTGCTGTCTTCAGCAAAGGAATATATTGGATTCTTGATTTTTTTCCAATAAGTCGTTGATATACAATAAAAAGAGGATTGGAGACAATATGGATCCCTGGGGAACACCAGCGTTGATGGTAAAAATATTCGAGAGATATCTGTCGATGGCCACTTGCAGGGAAAGTTCTTTCAGGAAGCTGGAGAGCAATACACAAAAATTATCCGACAACAAACCCTCATGCCACACACGGTCAAAGACCTTAGAAATATCAAGCGCAACAGCTCTTGACTCTCTATATTCCTCGATGGCGTTATTGCAAATATGGGTAACATACGATAAAAGGTCGCCTGTTGATCTGCCTGTTTCCGAAAACCATATTGATGAACGCTCAAGATGTTGCAGCCTTCCAAATATTCAAAAATATGGTGGTTTGCGGCTTTCTCTATGAATTTTGATATCACTGATAGCAATGCGACTGGTCTATCGTTCTTTGGAAGATATCTCTTGCCCTCTTTGGGTAAATGCAATTCATGATCCTGAAAGATGTACATGAATGTATTGGCACACGAACAAATGTCCATTGTTTGAGTTTACAACATCATATTTCCGATCAATACTCGAACAACTAACCAAACCAATTCAATTCTGATATTTTTTAGGTATGAACAAACAATAGAATGAAGTGATCCCAAAATGTTCAACCGCTTTGTTGCCCATCCGACAGTCAACCAGTTCGAAGTTTGGCCAACAAACCCTCATGCCACACACGGTCAAAGGCCTTAGAAATATCAAGCGCAATAGCTCTTGATTCTCCAAGTTTCTCGATTGCGTTATTCCAAATATGGGTGACATATGATAGGAGGTCCCCTGTTGATCTTTGTTCCCGAAATCATATTGATGGTCGCTCAAGATATTTAACCCTTTCAAATATTCAAGGATATGGTTGTTTACAGCTTTCTCCATGATTTGACATTTGCCTTGGTTATCAGGACTAATCAGTGATCTGATAGGTTTTAGGAGACGGGTGGGCATAGTGGCCACTGCGGGCAAAGTTGCCACTTGAAGTTTTCTTCCCTGTATAGTGCTGCAACCTCGCGGCAATAGTCACAACTACTCGCCCGGCAGCCGTTGTTATTGTGTTGTAATTTGGTGACGCTCAGACGCAAGCTCACCGAGATATCACAAATTTTCCACTTTTTCGACCCTCTGATGTTAGGTAAGTACATCACATGTTTCGCTTTATTTTATTGTAGGCCTAGGTGGAGTAAATTGTACATTAATCGTGCAAAACAACATGTTTCTAGCTTTGAATTCATATGTCTCAACAGTAGATACTACAACGGGTTGTACGTGAAATATTGTATTTAGAAAATGACGTACTAGAGGGAAAAGTGGCCACAGCCGTGGCCACTTTACCCGCGAATGTGTCCACTTTGCCCGCAATGTATGTTGCATAAAACTTGATTTTTGAAACTGCATTCATCACAAACAAAACTAAACTAAGAGCAAGATTACGGCAAACTTCAGTTATTCTAATTCCGTGTTTTTTTTACAGAAGAACAGTATGGTGTCCAAGTATGGAAGGAAAACCACTCAGCAGTCCTGGAACTCTGAAGCTATGCAAAAGGCCATTGATGCAGTGAGGAAGGACGGGTTGCCTTGGCAAACCGCAGCTGAAAAGTTCCAGGTACCTCGAAATACTTTAAAACAGCGTGCATTCGACAAAAGTGTTCAAGCAGTAAACACAAAAAAGGTTCTTGGTCACTTTCGGCCCATATTTACTGAGGAGCAGGAAAAAGAAATAGTTAACCATCTTTTGGACATGGACGTCCCTTTTTTGGTGTAACAGTCGCTGATCTACAGGCTCTTACCTACAAACTCGTTGTTAAAAATTGCATACCTCATAACTTTATCCATGAAAAAAAGCTGCTGGGAGAGATTGGGTACAGGGATTTAGAAAACGCCACCCTATGATTGCATTACGAAAGCCGAGGCGACTTCAGCTGCACGGGCTCAAGCGTTTAACAAAACTAATGCATCAAAGTTTTTTGACATTTTGGAAGGCATTCAGAAAGATCACGCCTCATAGGGTGTACAATGTTGATGAGACTGGACTCTTAACAGTCCAGTCCAAGTTGTCCAAGGTCTTTGCTCTAAAAGGTCGGCGACAAGTCGGCTCTTTAACATCTGCTGAACGAGGCGTTCTTTCAACTTTTGTAGTCTGTGTTTCGGCTGAAGGGACATTTATACCATCTTTTGTGATGTTACCAAGGCGAAGAATGAAAGTTGAACTGCAAGATGAAGCACCTTCTGGATCAGCTTTTGCATGTCATCCTACTGGTTGGATGCAAATGGAAATATTCACCTCATGGTTTGCCCACTTCTTAAAATTTTCAAAGCCAACAAAAGACGACCCGATTCTTCTGGTACTAGACGGTCATGCAACTCACACGAACAACTTAGACTTCATCGAAAAAGCCAGAGACAATCATGTCACTGTTTTGTGCATTCTCCCTACTGCAGTCATGAAATGCAGCCACTTGATGTTGCGTTTATGGCACCTTTCAATACGTATTTTGTAGCATTGAAAAGTTCTTGAGAAATAATCCAGGACGGACAGTGACTCAATTCCAGGTTTCCCGGCTACTTGGTGAAGCGTTTTTGAAGGCAGCTACAACAGTTATCGCCATAAAAGGCTTTAGAAAATGTGGAATCGTCCAATCGACAGAAATGTGTTTACAGAACGGTATTATGCAGCTGCTGAAACAACTCTACAAGAAGACCCTGCGCCAGGAGAAGAGAACATCATCATACAAGTTTGTGCATCTTCATCCCAGACTGTCAACAACAGTAGCTCACCACAACTCATTGGTGGTTCTGAAAACCCCAATACCTTCTTCACAATGGTATCCTACCTTCTGTTGATCATCCAATCAGGTCTAGCAGTTTGCTTCCTTCTGCCACATTTGATCCGTCTAATCCCAGCACTTCATCAGCTGGTTCCCTAGAAACGACTTCAAATTTGAACATTCCATCAAACAAGAAGTCCACTTCATTTGCTGTAAGTCCACGTGAAATTGTTCCTGTACCCAAGTTCAATAGGATTATCAAAAGAGAAACTAAGCGGAAGAAAGGAACAGCAACAGTTCTAATATCCAGTCCATATAAGGCCACTCTCATGGCAATTAGGAAAGAAAAAGAAGATGAAGAGAATGCGAAACAACGTAGACTAGAAGCAAAAAGAGAAAGGGAAATCGAAAAGAAACAGCAGGCTCCTAAGAAAAGGGTGGCTAAAATTGAAAATAAAGAAGAACGCGCATTGTTTAAGAAAAAGAATGACGATCTCTATAATGATGATGATGAAAGCAACGCCAGCGACGTCGATTGTTTATTCTGTGGTGATTGTTACTGGAAATCCAAGGACAACGAAGGCTGGATTAGATGTTCTGGGTGCCTCAAATGGGCTCGCGAAGCCTGCACAGGAGCCGAAGACGAGGACGATGAGTTTATTCGTGATTTCTGTAAATACCAGTGATTTCAAAGTTTCGCATACTTTCAAAGGTGGAAAAAAATAGATCTTCTTTAGGGTGGCCACTATGCCCACCCCTCCGCTACATCGTGTCAGATTTGAAATTATACAACATTTCAGGATGTTTTCCTAAAGACGTTCAATACGTACAACACAACATGAATTGGGGCAACACGGTCCTGAACTTCGTAATAGTCTGAAATCGATCTGTCAGTTATCAGTTGAACGACTTCAGTCAGATCCTCTCCTGGACAAACATCCTCTTTGAATAAACTTGCATAAATGTATGTTGGTTTAAATTCAATGTCAGTTGTAGGTAGTAAAGAAATTATTGTTTGAAAGCCATTTGCTAGATATAACTTTGTAGAAACTTTGAGTGAGATAATATGTTTCGAATTACAACTGGAATTCCGTATCCGTTCTGAATAAATTCCTTCAAGACCGATCTTTCTCCTAAATGAGAGTTTCTGAAGAAACAAACGACCATAGTTTATCACTGAAGGTAGTTTTGTACTAATTAATGAATAACATTCGTTATTTTTATCGCTCTTCTAGTTCGCGTACCTAAATATGACGGCAGCCATCAATATCGAAACCAAAAGTATCCTTTCGAGACACATTGGTTCTCTTTTCTGAAGAGTGAATAATGGAACGTTCCAGAACTTCAAAAGTTGAAATGGAATTTATATACTATCTTTTAAAGTTAAAGTGGGCAGCTTAGGAAAATCGAAAACCGTAAGAGATATAAATTCGGTTAAATTAGAAAAAGGTTGATCACTTTGGAGCTTGATGAAACAACACTTTGAAATATTCTTTTATTTCAAAATATTACAATTATGTTATTCATACATTGAGACACTTGAGTTTTTCTGGATCAAATTGTGTTCCTTGTGGACAATTGAAATGGATACCTACCCCAACCACACATTCGTAAAATGAGTTTTATGAGTTGGATCTGGAACTAAGGTTCCATCAGGTTTTCGTCCGCAAATATCTGCTGTAGAATAAAATGAAATCAATTAGTGAGGGCTCAAAATTCCAAGTTAATAACAAAGCATCACACAGAAATACTTCATGATAGTTCCAAAAATAAATTACTGAAATTATTAATATGGTTATAGAAAATACTAGAAGAAATGGTGAATGAAAACAACAGTTACATCTGCATTGATCTGGGTATGGTAGATGAAAAAGATTCCTGAAAAGATGAATTGGTAGATGATAAGCAATTAAATGCCTTCGAAATTATCGGATCTATGTCCCTCAGACTAATTCCTTGGGAAACATCTTGATTTTTTTATGTACAAACTCTCGATACTGAATATTCTGAGAGGCCTAATGTTTTCTAAAATGTCAAGGAGGTGTTTGAAGACATACTTTCTCTGTAGAGTAGGGAGGGTGAGTGTAGGCCCACAGCACGTATGCCAAATGTGACCCATTGTACATCATTCCGAGGAGTTGTCCTCCTAGGTCATGGTCCATCCTGTCCTTTCCAGGAAGGTAGACAGGTCACTGGGAGACATCTCCTTTATATCGGTAGGGGTAGGCCAAAACTAACCAAACAAACACTTTGTTGACGATAACTCCGGACACTCGCATAGGACATGCGTGACAGTTTCATCTTCCTGTTCACACATCCTGCATAGAGGTGTGTTCACTAGCCCATATTATGGAAGTGTTTCCTTAGTTGACAGTGGCCAGACAGAAATCCTACAGTTAAGCGTAGATTCTTTCTGGTCATCGCCAGATATTTCTTCGACGCCAGGGTCGCCCAGGGTGATCCTGGCAAGATTGCATTATTTCATTTCAGCTCTTTAGGAATTGGGTTTGACGTTTGGCTAGTTCCGCAATTGTCGAAGTCATCAGGCCGTAGGTGTCACTGGGTCCTGAAATTCTTAGTCCAGCCGCTTCTTTGGCTGAAGAGTCAGCAATGAGATTACCTTTACTCCTGTCGTGCCCTTTTACCCACCTCAGGATGATGTTATTATCCACCGAGGCTTTGGCTGAATCTTGGTAGCACTCTAGTACTAGCCCTGATGTAACACGTTGTCTGTTCAAGGCTGATAGGAATTGTCTATTATCAGTGCAGATTGTTATGTTTTTGACAGACATTCCTCTCCAGGTTATTTCTTTTGTGGCGATTGAGATACCAGCCAGTTCAGTTTGAACCACGCTGGTATTTTTTCCCATTCCCCACTTAATCCTTGGGTTTATTAATCTGGAGAACACTCCACATCCTGAGCCTTGAAGACTTACTTTATTACTATTTGAAGTACAATGGACAACATTCTGCTCAATTTTCTGCTCAATCAACTGTAAGCTAGTGAGAGAGTAGAAATTGAGTAGATACTTTATATTTTCTCAACGCAATTGTTGTGAAAATGGAAAATCAGCCAATAAAAAACGACTTCCTTTCTGATATTCAACGGGGGAACGGTGACTCGAATCTGCTAACTAATTGTACGTAAATGAGACTATCTTTGCAAGTTTTTTGAATTATAGATTATTTTCATATCGATGGCTAAGAGGACAAATATTGTATGTCCATATTTGTCGAAAACTGAATATGTCCTGGTCTATGCCAGTCGAGATGAGATCTTTATTGTGCCCAAATATTGTAAGTCCCCTTGGAACGGTTCACTAGTTACTAATGTAGCATTGGAGACATGTCCATTCACAACACCATTAACTTAGTGCACAAATGTTGTATGTCAAATGCAATATTTGTGCAGTACACAAATTTCAAATCAAACGACTTTTTTATTGTATGTCCAAAGATACAATATTTGTCCACATTATTTTTAAGGCTTGTCAGTCTAAAATACGTGTTGCACGCGTCTGCGTAAAGGCAGCAATGAAGTTGGTGAGTGGGGTATATAACTATCTGTGCTAATAGGAACTTGTTATTTCATTCCAGTACAACGTTGTATGTCAACGAGCTATTTACGTACGAAATTGATTATAAATAGACGTATAGTGTTCGAAATATAAAAATAAAATGAACAACCGAGGAAAGCGAATAGTTCAACTTGCTTTAACTAGTAAGTACTTGGACTAGGAATATTTTTTATTCTATAGATTATAGTGAAGAGTGTTGAATAACTACAGCACGAATATTTTCTGATTCAGATGTAGATGAGAATCAACACGATGTCGATGAGCCATTTGTCGACTCTGGAAGTGAGTACTTTTCATCTGACCAGACGGCTTCGTCAACACATGACACAGAAATTCGAGTACTTTTGCCTGTAGTTGACAACATGGAAGGTTCAGCACAAAGAGAAAGAAAACGCAGGCTAGTTGCCAAACCGGAATTATGGAAGAAAAATAAGATGCAGTTGTTACGAGTGGCTGGCAAAGAATATGTAAACAGAAAAGGGGAAACAGTAATAGCCAAATCACCAGGTATTATTGATTGCAACAACTGTAGATTCAAATGTATCATTAACTTACCTCGGGAAAGACAAATGATAATTTGTAAAGAATATTGGGACCTTGCTGATTCAACGAAACAAAAAATTTTTATTGCCTCTTTAGTCGAAGAGAAAAAAATTGACAGAGAAAGAAATCGCAATGAAAGAAAAAAAACAGAAAACACAGTCGATATTATTATTTGTTGAATGGCTCTAATGAACGTGTAAGGGTGTGCCAAAAATATTTTTGTGCTACATTTGCATTTAGTTTTCAAGTTGTTGAAACTGCATTGAAGTATCGTGGAGACAGTGGCATTTATGTCGGCTTTGATCATCGCAAAGGAAGACCTGCTCCGAATGTAACATCCACTGAGCAAGTTTGCCACATTAAGACTCATATTGACATGTTCCCTCGAATGGCATCCCATTATTGTCGTCGTGATACTATGAGGCATTATCTGTCAAGTGACTTAAATATCAGTGTGATGTATCGTTTATACTGCAACGACTATTGCCCCAAAAATAATGTGCCACCTGTTAAGTACAATGTATTTAGATCAGTATTTAATAGTTATGATCCACCCTTGTCATTTTATAAACCGAAAAAAGATCAATGTGTAACATGTAACGCTTATAGCACTGCTACAGATAAAACAGAATTACAAAGTCAGTGGGAGGCACATAAAGCTAAAGAAAAAAGTGGAATGAAAATGAAAGCAGCTGACAAACAGAAAGCAGTCGACAATAAAGGTGAAACGTTTCGAGCTATAACATTTGACTTACAGTCAATACTTAATGTGCCTTATGCTGGAGATAGCCAAATATTCTACAGACGTAAACTTTTCGTCTACAATTTTACAATTTTTGATGCTTCCAATGCAGATGGTTATTCATATCTATGGGACGAGACACACGGAAGAAAAGGATCAGTTGAAATTGGAAGTTGTTTGCTGAAATATTTGCAATCTCTACCCAATACTGTCACACATGTTTCTTCATTTTCAGACACTTGCGGTGGACAAAACCGTAACAAGTATGTGACTGCTGCTATGATCTATGCTGTTGCTAAAATTGATAATCTTCAAGTAATAGATCTAAAATATTTGGAGCCAGGGCATACGTACCTAGAAGTGGATTCGATGCATGATACAATGCATGCGAGGCAGAAACCTCGCCCCTACATAGTTAACCATCTCACATACTCCGATTTCTATAATTTTAAGGAGCTAGCGTCGAAAATTATGCTGAATACTATCCGTGACACCAACGGAAATCAAGTTAAATGGTTGCAAATTAAATGGTTACGCTTCACAAAGACAGATCCGTCAACCATTTCTTTCAAGTATGATGTTGCAGGTGACGATTTCTTGAAATTGAACACATGCGAAGTAGGCACAAGTAAACGAAGGAGAACACGCAAACCGTGTGAAAATGTCAACGATGTACATCTTGAGCAACAGTATAGTAGTATCTTGCCAATATCCAATGCAAAAAAACATGACCTTTTGTGCCTCTTACGCGAGAAGGTGATTCCAGAAGACTACAGAAACTTCGTGGAGACATTACCTACAGCCGTAGGGGCTACAGACATTGTTCCAAGTGATTCTGAATACGAAACAGACTAAGGTTTAATCGTGTTCAACTTTATGAATGTCTGTTCCGTTAATAAAAATTTCATTTGTACAACTAGTACTACTTTTGACCTGATTTCATGATATTTTCAGAATTGCAGTGCGGAAGCAATACCATTATATTTATGTCCATATTCTAATCCACATTTATTTCATGTCCATGGAGGGGTTACCTTTAGTTTTTTGAAATCCCAAAATGTGATTAATATTCAACTCTAATAGAAATTTAACTGAATAAGATATAATAGGAAGATTTAAGACGAACTTTACTGTAATTTGATTACCTTCCAATGATTTACGGTGTATAACGGTTAACTCAAACTTTCAAATTGATTTTACCGAAAACATCAAATTTGGACATGCAATATTTGTTCTCTTAGCCATCGATATATAATCAATACTTACCAGCTGGTGTCGTTAGTGGGCTCAGAGAGTTTGGAGCTGAAAAAAGTATTGAATGAGTCGTAATCTATTATTTTTTCAACAATATGAATGCGCATAAGTCAATAGTTTATGCATCAGATATGAATTTAGAAACTGGCTGAATAGAAACGAAATGAAGTGGCCACTGCTCCGAAGAAACATGAACAATTATTTTTATTTTGCAAACTCAATAATAGTGAGAACCCTTAGTTATGATTTTGGATCACTTTCAGTAAATTTGTCAACACTTCAGAGATTTTTTCAGTATTTTTCAGCTCCGATGTCTGTCAATTTGAATTTTCCGGCATGCAGAGCATTAGACAGAACCATTCCAAATTTGAGGTTAGAATTTTTGATTACTGTTCTCACAAATCATTAGTTGTAAAGTATTTGTGTAATATAAAAAAATCGAAACCGTCGAAATTTTCCAATAAACGATATGTGAACAATGTAAACAGTCACACAGCCTGAAAATAAAAAAATTGTCAACGACAGCTTGTGGCTGTTTGTTCAGCTATATCTCTTCCTTGTACCGAGTGCAAGATATCATCTCAACAATATCTTTCACTTTCAACAGAACAGGATGTTATATTGATGAACGTGTTTTACCGCTTATTTTGATGATGACGCAAGTGTACTCTTCAATCATCCCGGTTGTAATATGTGGGAACAGACATGCAACATATCGTGTCATAAATCCGACGCGTATCATTTTTGTTGCTGCAGCCTACATATCTATGCAATATTCAGTTGAACAATAATAAAAATATGAACATAAAAGCGAAATGAAGTAATATTGCAAAAGCTTACATTTTGGGACTACTCATAGACAATATAGGGTGGCGCTACATAATTTTGATCTTTGTGACGTAAATTCAAAATTGACTTTCTGAAAAAACTCATAATCAGACATAGGAGTCTCACTACATCCTTCTGTATATTCTTGAGTCGAAACTTAGGTTTGCTTGTACTCGCTTCATTTTATAAACTGTCTCTCGTTTCTGATTTCTCTGTTTTTGATTTTTTTCATCTGAGCGCTTATTGCAAATATTATTTGTTTCCATCATTTTCCGAGCTCATTTCTCAGTATATTTCTATACTGTCAAATCTACAAGTGCATCAATATGAACAAAAACTTTTAATTTCGACTTACCTTCAGTTGTACTGCTTCGACCTGAAATAATTATAAGGATCATTTATTCAGAAGTCACAAAATGTACCATCTAGAAAGGAGTATTTGATTGTTTTCAAAGTTTTGTCCATTTTAATGTCATGTGTTTCTGTAGCTCCATATCTCATTGGTCTACATTGGTGCTGTAAATTTTTTTCCAAATGTTAATTTTTTGCCCCTTTTCAGCTCATTACTTCATGATGTCGTTAAGCCATTTTCAGCCAATTTTCCTCCACGAATTCGAATTGAACCAAAGCGCTATCGAAACAGCCCCAAAAACCAATAGACCGGGAGTCCGTGACAGAAATTTTGACCCCATTTTTTACCGTCTGCCTTTTGCAAAGGACATATTTACAGCCACAAGCAACAGTATTGTCTACCATTCTGGTCCAAACACGGTCTATTCGTCTGCCAATTGACAGTTTGTCTATTCAATAATTATTTATTGCAAGGAAACAATGGCAGACGGTAAAACCTTGGTCAATGTCATTATTTTTTTTTACCAATTAAAAAATATTTTTCCGTTGTATAAACACGGTCAGTTCGTCTGCTAATTGACAATTTGTCTACTTAATAATCATATATATTGCAAGAAAACAATGGCAGACGGTAAAATGTTGGTAAAAGTTGTTAATTTTTTTGCAAATTCATTCGCGTCTGCCTATACTTTGAACATTGCCTATTTGTCTACCAATAGTTGTCGCATGACAACTATTGGTAATTATGGAACTTTATTACATTCGAAAGGCAGACGGAAAAAATGGTTCAGAGACACTGTAAAAAATTGTTGATTAACTAATGCCTATGAATAAATAATACACCGGCAAACCGTCTGCTTTGTGAACATTCGTTCATTTCATGCTACTGTTAGTATATGCTGTGCTTGCATCTCAAGCGTATAATTTTTATGATGACGGGATAAAAATTGCGCTTATTCAGATTAATAAGAATACGTTTTTAGTGAGATATTACATTTCCAAGTAGACTCATAAAAATGGACAGAACTTTTGAATCAACCTTCCATGCAGTGCCTTCGTTGCATATTTGATTGATCTTTCTTGAGTTTTTGAGAACCAGAATGCCAAAATATTTAAACAGATCTTCACTTCGATTACTCAGAAGTCTAGTTATGATATATTTATTATTAGTGAAAATTGTTTGTTATAGGTTCGAATTTCTCTTTATAGGTTTCAGCAGATTTTGAAACTATGGAATAGAGAATTGAAATAAACCAAATAAAATATCGAAAATTAGAAAAAATCAGTTCCAAAGTATTCGCATTAGTAAGTGGAAAAAAGGAATATCGAAAATGGAAAAAAAATTAACTTACAATGTGTTTGAATTTCAAAACTATAAAATAAGAATAATAAGAATAACAAAAATAGGTTTTTTATCGACCTTTTTAGAACCTTTTCTCCACCAAAAAAGACTTTAGTTCAATAAAATTATATTGTTTCTACTCACTACAATCAACGTTTTCGAAATCATCACAGTAGTTCATCAGGTGGTTCCAGTACGTATCGTTAGGACATGTTTGCCAAAACATGTATCCTAGGTAACATTCATAGAAACTCTTGCAATCATTCGGGTCGACACTGTAAACTATTTTGTCTGGGTCATAAGGACATCGAGGAGTCGGAGTTGTATCTGTGGAAAAAACGGCAGGATGTCAAGTTGTGAAAAGGAAAATGGAAGTTTTGTTGTCCAATATCACGTTCGCTTATTTTGACGTTACCAAATCGAAATTCACAATCATGAATTTGTGTCAATAAAATACAAATTAAATTGATTCATTTCTATTGGTATTTAGCAATGTTACAAAATTTGCAGGAACAACATGTACTAACATATAACATTGTGGGATTTTCACTTGACATTTTACAAAATCGCAACACCTGTTTCGCTATACAATAGCTTTCTCAAATGTTTTCATACTCATGAAAACGCTTCCGTCACATATCATCCAAATACTCTATATTTAGAAAAAATCATACTTACCTGTGGGCAGTGAAGTTGTGCCTGAAACAAAACAATATGATAAATATATAGTAATTGATGATCAGCATTCGAAAAAAATCTGATTTGTTACAAATTCCAACCAAGACAGTAGCCTGTTGGATACGGTTTGCTCCATTCATTCAGTCGACCTTCAAGTGAAACGGTGGTTCAAGCCGAGAGGCCGGACGATCGATTTTCACCGGCTACTGCCCAATTCGTGCTAGGAATCGCACGTTTAAAGTAAGCCTTTGTTGAAAGTAAGATGAGCAGAAAATTTAATGAGCGTACCTCAATTATGATTATATCAATTCTACATTCGAAGAAAACAAGTTAAATAATGGTGATCTATTCAAATCCAGTTTGTCATTCAGTAAAATTTTTGAATTTTTGAATTCATCAATTTCCGTTGCTTCTAAATGATTGAGCTCCAAAGTTTCATTTTGTATGTGTAAAATTTCGAAATCTTTGTTAAAGATATGATTTTTTTCTGAAAGATGACTTGAGTAGATCACCAACACCGATTCTGTGACACCAGCCAATGAGAGCGCCGTATAGTTTGGTGTTGCGCAGTTACGCTTTCAAGGTCACGCGTACGTTTGAGAATCGGGCAGCGTTATCGCGGTTTGAAAGATAACGATTTGAGCGAAACTGATATATAGTACTCCGAACCAAGCCATTCTGCGCAAAGCGTAACTGCGCAACACCAAATTATACCGCACTGGTGTCACAGAAGCGGTGTTGGTGATCTACTAACTTGAATGTGTTGAACTTGTTTTCTCATATTAGCTCGTATAATGTTCCTAGATGCGATTCCTGAATGTTCTGCCAGTTTCTCTAACGCCCTTACTGGTGGGGTCCTTCCGTTTGGAACGGATGTGAAATATATTGGCATTGTCCTTGATAAGAAACTCACCTGGAACGCTCACTTGGAAAAAGTTTTACACAAAGTCAGACGGACCTTACGGACATGTCGAAGGATTTGTGGTAAAACTTAGGGTTCAGGTCCCAAACAAATCCTTTGGATTTATGTTATGATTGTCAGACCAATAATCTCTCATGGTGCAATGAATTGGTGGCCGAAGGCTTCATAAAAAACGGCCTGGCTTACAGAGGCAGGCTTGTCTGGTCATCAGTGGTGTCATCAGTACCACACCTTCAGCGGCCATGGAGATCCATGCTAGATCTACCTCCTCTACCATTTTCTGAAGAGAGAGGCTAGATGGACTGCATATAGACTTACGCATATTGCCAGTGCAGGGTGCACAGACTGTTGGTTTCCACTGGAAGTCGCAGCATTCTGGAAATGACCTCTGACTTTATACCTCCAACTGTCAACTACGAACTGCCTCATAAAGTGCTGTTCACGGGTATAGAGGACTGGATCCTTCGGGAGAAGGAAATATTAAGAGCAGATAGCTTCTGGTTCACAGATGAATCAAAAACACCTTCCGGTTCTGGTGGCTGTGTTTTCAATCGCAGACCCAGAACAGAAAAATCAACCTGCCTAGGAACCTATGCGACAGTATTTCAAGCTCAAATTTACGTTATCAAATTGGTGCGAAGAGATTGGCAGAATCCAACCTGATCACAATCCATTAAAAATATTCTCGGACAGTTAAGCGGCATTGGAAGCTCTTGGCTCCTACTGAGCAACATCTAAATTGGTAGCGAACTGCCAAAAACGACTCTCCTTGATAGGAAGACTTAACAGATTGTCTCTCCTCTGGATTCCTGGCTATACTGGCCTGGAAGGCAATGAGGCTGCTGACTCCTTTGCGGAGAAGGGTGCTGCAAGCAGCTTCATCGGACGAGAACCTGTAACTGACATCGCTTCAGGCTTTGCTAAACAAAGATTGAACACCTGGATGGCAAGAAGATTCATGGACTTTTGACAGAATCTTCCAGGATTGGCTCACTCCGTATCGTTTATTCACCCTTCGAAGCTTGACACCAAACAGTTGTTGGACTACAGTAGGGATGAATTACGATGTCTATCAGGCCTTCTTACAGGTCACTGTCATTTGAATCATCATATGGAGAGACTCGGACTGTCGGAAGACAATGTGTGTCGCCTGCGTTTGGAAAATAATGAAGCACCAGAGCACATACTTTGTGCCTGCTCCGCTGGGGACCAAATCAGGTTTTTAGAGTTCGTCAGAGCCGTACTCTTACCATTTGACCTGAAAGACCATACAAACTGATCGGCTCCGTTAAGAAGCTGGGTTTATTTGGTCGAGTGTGAGCCACAATTAACCCTTGAGGGTTACGGTGGTTACGAATAGACCCACTCACTTTAGACCTTACCTAATCTAACCTACTTTAGCAAAAGTGCACTGATTCAAATTGCACATTTTGATCGAATTGATTAAATATTCAATGAGATAATTTAGTTTGGAGTAGACTCATAAAAAAAAGAAAAGACTTTGGAAACAACCAATGGTGTATGAAAGTGACTAGTTCAAACAATAGTATAAAACGATATTAGGTTTCGGAAAATATTCAATGGAAAAATTTGCACACAAGTGATACAACGAAAATTTTCTGACGTTTTCCTCACAAATTCAGTATTTCAGAAACTATAGTTTGAAGAAAGTGGGGAACTTTGTTCCCACTCAAATATATCTTGGATTTTTTGTTAATGATTTCAAGTCTACAAGTACTGCAAAAAGCAATGGTTGTTAATGGAAGTAGATGTTTTACTACCAAAATTCTACAAAAGTGACTGTAGCGGATTAGAACAGTTCAGTAACATATGTTGAATACTTTATAGTCCAGAAACTCATTATTCTAGCAAGTCTTTAAAATTAACGAAATAACTCCACTGAAAAATTTCGTCTCTGGTGGACAAGTTAGTAAATTGAAAGTATCAGTGAACTTTCACCATGTTCTCTATTGTTCCCAAAAACTAGTGAGAAGCCAGGAACAACTTCTCCATGTCTCCAAAAATCCAAAAAATAAGAATCAAGAAACACACGAAATTTACTAGAACTATAAAAAAATGGATAATTGTAACATTTTCACTGAAGAGTTTACAAAACCGTAATAATTTGTTGTCTGAATTCAGTAAAATTGTCATTTTCGACTCAATTTTGAAAGATTACTATTGGTTTTGAGTTTTTGGGGCGTGTAACAGCAAATGAAAATTTGTATTGTCATGAAGTTGAGTGAAGCAGTAACTCCAATTCATTCTGGAAGTCATTTACGAGTATAATAATTAAATGGTGGAATATTTTTAAATTTTCTTAACTAAAGTTAATTTTATCGTATACGCACTGTGTGAATTGCAGTCGACATTCTCTAGGTAATCGCATTTCGTGAGAATATCGTTCCAATAAAGGTCTTCCGGGCAAGTCATGTGATTTCTGATTCCATTAGAACATTCGTAGTACTGAGAACAGTTGTAAGGGTCGGCAAAATAAGTAGCCCTCTCATCCAATTCGGGACACGTGGGGTAATCTGCATAAATTTCGACGAAACCTGTCGAGGAAAGGACGTATAACTCTGTTTTCTCAAATTCACATTTGTAAGCCTATGATTTGATTCCTTCCTTTGTGTAAAATAAAAAAAAAATCTTATACTGAGAGTTGGGAAAACCGGTTCCACCAAATATACATGTTGCGAAAACAATTGCAATGGATTTTCACATTGTTCAATTTTAATTCATGAATAGAATAGAATAGAATAGAATAGAATAGAATAGAATAGAATGGAATGGAATGGAATGGAATGGAATGGAATGGAATGGAATGGAATGGAATGGAATGGAATGGAATGGAATGGAATGGAATGGAATGGAATGGAATGGAATGGAATGGAATGGAATGGAATGGAATGGAATGGAATGGAATGGAATGGAATGGAATGGAATGGAATGGAATGGAATGGAATGGAATGGAATGGAATGGAATGGAATGGAATGGAATGGAATGGAATGGAATGGAATGGAATGGAATGGAATGGAATGGAATGGAATGGAATGGAATGGAATGGAATGGAATGGAATGGAATAGAATAGAATAGAATAGAATAGAATAGAATAGAATAGAATAGAATGGAATGGAGTAGAATAGAATAAGATCGAATGGAATGGAATGGAATCGAATCGAATCGAATGGAATAGAATGGAATAGAATAGAATAGAATAGAATAGAATAGAATAGAATAGAATAGAATAGAATAGAATGGAATGGAATGGAATGGAATGGAATGGAATGGAATGGAATGGAATGGAATGGAATGGAATGGAATGGAATGGAATGGAATGGAATGGAATGGAATGGAATGGAATGGAATGGAATGGAATGGAATGGAATGGAATGGAATGGAATGGAATGGAATGGAATGGAATGGAATGGAATGGAATGGAATGGAATGGAATGGAATGGAATGGAATGGAATGGAATGGAATGGAATAGAATAGAATAGAATAGAATAGAATAGAATAGAATAGAATAGAATAGAATAGAATAGAATAGAATAGAATAGAATAGAATAGAATAGAATAGAATGGAATAGAATTGAACTTCAACTGTTCATTGCTTTTTTGTTCGTGTTATAGGATGATCAAATCTCATTCTTGTTTGAAATATACAAAAATACAACAAATCAATAAAAATATCCTGTCCAGTGCCGATAATCTAAATTTATACTCACCACAGATCAACACTTTCAATAAAGTAATAATGTCTCCGACTGTTTTCACATGGCGAACTCAGTTTACAAAACCACAGACAAAACACCGAAACCTTTTGATCTTTTCGCCTGCCGACGGGACATTTCATTGTTGACAAAAACAGTACTCTGTAACACAAAGTTTTCAAAATGTTTAAAATTTGGAAACTCAAGCTTTTGTTTCGTCAAAATCGACACAGTTGTTGTTTTGTTGTGGTTCTGTCAGTTTCATAGAAATCCGCCATGAGATTCAGATAGATTACTGGCAAGTGAATAGGTAAATTCGATTTTTTTTGAATTCCTATGCAAGTTGCTGAAAAATTTCACAGTGCCATTATATTATTTTTCGTTAGTTATGAGTGAAACACTCAAAAATCAAACATCTGAAACTCTAAAATTATTAAATATACTTTGTTTTTAAAATAGTTACCTACTCCAAATCCAAAAATTGTATTATCTTCGTAAAAAATATCAACTATTTGTTTTTTTATGATAATCTTTCACTCACCCCAAAATAATAGAAGTGCTGTAGCAAAATCTAAAAACGAAACTGTGTTTAGTATTTTTAAGTTTTCTAGTGAATCACTATTTTCGTTCTACTCACGCTTCATCTTGTTGATTTTTCGGATAGACACCACAATGATATGAGTTCTATTTTTTTGTTTTCCTTTTATATCAGATCTGGTATGAATGGTCTTCAACCAACACTTGGGTGAAACTCAAAAGTCGGCGTTTTCAAAGAATTTTTCAAAACAATCTTATAGGGAACAAGTGATAATACAATAGATTAAAAAATTAATCTTGAAAATGTTTTTATCAGAAAAGTGATTGATAAAATACAGTGATTTGAGTATCGGCGAAACATTAAAGAAAAATAGTAATTAGTCAACTATTTCATCGATTTAAATATGGATATCTAATATATAAAAATAGATGTTTGTTGGTTGGTTGGTTAGTTGGTAAGTGATAAACTTCTACATCGCTCAGCCGATCGTGATGAAACTTGACATGTATAAGTAATTTTTCATAGAGAAGGTTTTTAGGCTATCAATTTTTCTGTAACTCGCCACTAGATGGTGCTGTAGGACAATTTTTTGAAAGCACTGTTCTATAACGCTGCGCACGCCTAAGTTCGATGATTCTGATTCTGTTAAAACATAGGAACAGCAGCGGATACAGCAACATAGTACTAGTAGACTATAAACTATACCGATTATTTCAATTATTCAAGGACGGAAACCTAAAATGCAATAATCGCTTATCAACTTTTCTCAATAGTATACGAGGTTCATAAAAAATATGAATTCTGCTGAAGATATTGGGACAATAACTTTCAACAATAATAATAATGTGGAAACATTTTTGGAACTTCCATCTGAGAGCCGAATTTACGGTTCATGTTTCAAATATATGTGCACTATATGAATAAATATTTTATATAAACTTGGCATGTCTTCGTTGGTCTAGGGACATTTTAGTTAAAAAACACCCACAAGTATGGGAATTTTGCGGTGAATTATCGAAAAATGTGATAGGTAATTGATCATATACTACCAGACAGTATAGTGAGAACCCATATTGTATAGGAAATTAACATTTCCAACTCTTTTTTGAATACTAACGGAATTCAAGAACAAATTTCGATAAAGATGTGTCTGTCACGATGCCTTTGGTTGATGGGCTGAGCAGCCCAATTTCAAAACTCACTACTTTCCACATGAAGTTGAATCATTTCCACCCCCTCCGACTAGAATATACAATTAAGTGACAAACACTTCATTTCTGTACACAAAATAGACTATGTCTATCTAAATATTTTACCACCGATACTTTCAAAAAAAAAAACAAAAACTGTAAATTGTCTGAAGCAGGGGTCTCCAAACTTTGAAGCCTTCAGGCCATAATGATTTTTTCAGTTTGTTCCAAGGGCCAATTTCTGCCCTTAACTATATTTCTAGACTATGATAGTCGCAAAGTGCGTGACCTAAGCAAAATTACGCTTTTTTTGCATTTCTATTAATAATTGTGTATTGTGACACTTATCGACATCTAGTGGCGAGTAGTGGTACTTTACTATCTTTTTCAGCTACCCGCTAAGTGGCACTAGGCGTGATTAAATATTTGGAATTACCGCGTTGGTTCGAGAAAGTTCTGGTTCTAGCTAGTGTATTCCGGTCACCCCTAGATGGCAGTAATAATTGCATATAAAAACGCGCAACTGCGAGTTAGTCTGCGTAGGAAAGGCGAAAGAAGCGAAACTGTCCATTGTGAAATAAAGTAACACCCATCAATAAAAGTATTTTGATTTGACTTATTGTTTTTATGTGTGATTTGTTAGTATGGAAAAGAAGCGATAAATCGACAGTGAATGCCGAACGTTCCAAGAAAAATGGAACTTTCAGTATTTTGTGATTGAGTCCAGTAATAAGGCGCTATATTTAATTTGTAATGAAAACATAGCTGTTCTCAAAGACTATAAAATTAAACGACACTATGAATCGAAACATCTTCAAAGTTACTCCAAGTATACAAGAAGTTTGCGGAAGGAAAAATTTGAAGCTTTGAAACGCGAACTCAAATCGCAGCAATCTTTGTTTCCCAAAGCGAATACTGAACAAGAGTGTGCAACTCGCGCCAGCTTTCGTGTGGCTCTTGAAATCGGAAAACGTGGCAAACCATTCACCGATGGAGAAATGATTAAAGAATGCTTGATTGCAGTAGCCGAAGAAATATGCCCCGAAAAGGTAAATTTATTTGAAAGTGTCAATTTGTCAGCAAACACCGTGACTCGGAGGGTGCAAGACATTGCAGAAAATATATCATCTCAACTGTCTGACAAAAATGGAAATCATGAGTGGTTTTCTCTAGCATCAGATGAGTCAACGGATGTGTCAGATACTGCTCAGGTGTTGATTTTTATTCGCGGAGTAGATAAAAGCTATGAAGTGTATGAAGAACTTCTTGATATTGATAGTAATCATGGCACGACAACTGGGGCAGATATTTTTAATGGATTTGAAAATGCCATTAATAAAAAGAACCTTCGATGGAGAAATTTGAAATCTATAACAACTGATGGAGGCAAAAATATGTATGGTGAAAATAAAGGAGTGGTTGTACTTGTGTCAAAGGCTGTAGAAAATGATGGTGGTTCAAAACCATTAGTCTTACACTGTATCATTCATCAACAGTCCTTGTGCGGAAAATGTTTGGATATGTCTGAAGTTCTAAACCCAGTCATATCAGTTGTTAACTTCATCAGATCCACTGGGCTGAATCACCGACAATTCCGCGAGTTTATTCAACAGATTGGAGAAAATGATTTACCATATCATACTGCCGTATGCTAGCTTAGTTGCGGAAAAGTCCTTAAGCGCTTTTTTGAACTTCGAGTAGAGATCGAAATTTTTTTGAATGAGAAGCAGCACCCTTTTGTCGATTTAGAAAATAGTGAATGGATGTGGAAGTTAGCCTTCTATGTCGATTTGACAAATCATATGAACGAACTGAATTTGAGATTGCAAGGAGAAAATCAGCTTCTTCCTGATTTATACACCAATATCAAATCCTTCAGGCAGAAAATAATACTATTTCAATCGCAATTACGTAAAAAATGTTTCATACATTTTGAAACATGTGAAATATTCAGCCACACTACAGAGACTGAATTTCCTGTCAATTTTGCAATCGAAACTTTGAGTACTTTGAAAATGAATTTTGATACT